>NW_027361679.1:122422500-123090000 GCF_039654945.1 Dendrobates tinctorius
GCGGAGCGCGGGGGGGCTATGGGCGCCTCTCCTGCAGTGTGTGTGTTGGGAGGGCTGTGGGCGCCTCTCCTGCAGTGTGTGTGTGTATGTTGGGAGGGCTGTGGGCGCCTCTCCTCCTGCAGTGTGTGTGTGTGTGTGTTGGGAGGGCTGTGGGCGCCTCTCCTCCTGCAGTGTGTGTGTTGGGAGGGCTGTGGGCGCCTCTCCTTATGCAGTGTGTGTGTTGGGAGGGCTGTGGGCGCCTCTCCTCCTGCAGTGTGTGTGTGTGTGTGTGTGTGTGGGAGGGCTGTGGGCGCCTCTCCTCCTGCAGTGTGTGTGTGGGGGGGGGGGGCTGTGGGCGCCTCTCCTCCTGCAGTGTGTGTGTGTGTGTGTGTGTGTGTGTGGGGGGGGGGGCTGTGGGCGCCTCTCCTCCTGCAGTGTGTGGGGGGGGGGCTGTGGGCGCCTCTCCTCCTGCAGTGTGTGGGGGGGGGGCTGTGGGCGCCTCTCCTCCTGCAGTGTGTGTGTGTGTGTGTGGGGGGGGGAGGGCTGTGGGCGCCTCTCCTGCAGTGTGTGTGTGGGGGGGGGAGGGCTGTGGGCGCCTCTCCTCCTGCAGTGTGTGTGTGTGGGGGGGGGAGGGCTGTGGGCGCCTCTCCTCCTGCAGTGTGTGTGTGTGGGGGGGGGAGGGCTGTGGGCGCCTCTCCTCCTGCAGTGTGTGTGTGTGTGGGGGGGGGAGGGCTGTGGGCGCCTCTCCTCCTGCAGTGTGTGTGTGTGTGTGTGTGTGTGTGTGTGTGTGGGCTGTGGGCGCCTCTCCTGCAGTGTGTGTGTGGGGGGAGGGCTGTGGGTGCCTTTCCTCCTGCAGTGCGGGGGGGCTGTGGGCGCCACTTCTCCTGCGGCGCGGGGGGGCTGCGGGCGCCTCTCCTGCAGTGTGTGTGTGTGGGGGGGGGGGCTGTGGGCGCCTCTCCTCCTGCAGTGTGTGTGTGTGGGGGGGGGGGGAGGGCTGTGGGCGCCTCTCCTCCTGCAGTGTGTGTGTGTGGGGGGGGGGGGGGCTGTGGGCGCCTCTCCTCCTGCAGTGTGTGTGTGTGTGTGGGGGGGGGGGGGGCTGTGGGCGCCTCTCCTCCTGCAGTGTGTGTGTGGGGGGGAGGGCTGTGGGCGCCTCTCCTCCTGCAGTGTGTGTGTGGGGGGGAGGGCTGTGGGCGCCTCTCCTCCTGCAGTGTGTGTGTGTGTGTGGGGGGGGGGGGAGGGCTGTGGGCGCCTCTCCTCCTGCAGTGTGTGTGGGGGGGGGGAGGGCTGTGGGCGCCTCTCCTCCTGCAGTGTGTGTGTGGGGGGGGGGGAGGGCTGTGGTCGCCTCTCCTCCTGCAGTGTGTGTGTGTGTGGGGGGGAGGGCTGTGGGCGCCTCTCCTCCTGCAGTGTGTGCGTGGGGGGAGGGAGGGCTGTGGGCGCCTCTCCTCCTGCAGTGTGTGTGTGTGGGGGGGAGGGCTGTGGGCGCCTCTCCTCCTGCAGTGTGTGTGTGTGTGTGTGTGTGTGTGTGGGCTGTGGGCGCCTCTCCTCCTGCAGTGTGTGTGTGGGGGGAGGGCTGTGGGTGCCTCTCCTCCTGCAGTGCGGGGGGGCTGTGGGCGCCACTTCTCCTGGGGGGCTGCGGGCGCCTCTCCTGCAGTGTGTGTGTGTGTGTGTGTGTGTGTGGGGGGCTGTGGGCGCCTCTCCTCCTGCAGTGCGGGGGGGGCTGTGGGCGCCTCTCCTCCTGCAGTGTGTGTGTGTGTGAGGGGGGGGAGGGCTGTGGGCGCCTCTCCTCCTGCAGTGCAGGGGGGCTGTGGGCGCCACTTCTTCGGCGCGGGGGGCTATGGGCGCCTCTCCTGCAGTGTGTATGTGGGAAGTGCTGTGGGCGCCTCTCCTTCTGCAGTGCGGGGGGGGGGGGCTGTGGGCGCCTCTCCTCCTGCAGTGCGGGGGGGGGGGCTGTGGGCGCCTCTCCTCCTGCTGACCTGTAGACTGTAGAAGTGATGCTATATAGGACGTCTCACCCCCTGAAGCTGTAGTCTGTAACATGGGAGATGTGGGTGGACATAACTTTAATACTGAGCAATCCTTTCTCTTGTTCCCCTAGATTTGCAGCTGTGACCAGTATGCCAATGACATGTGCGGCATATGGGTGCAAGAACCATTATGTCAAAGGATGTGGGAAACAATTCTTTAGGTAACCCCTTATTTGTAATCTTGTATAGTCATGTGCGCAAAGAATAAGGCCTCCGTCACACACCCTTATAATACATATACGTGATGTACCGGTGTCATCGGTGTTTCCAGCTGTGACTGTCTTTTTCACTGGCCCAAAGACTTGTAGTGGCCCTTATCATCTGTACTGCCAGGGATAAACCGGATCTGTGTATGGCACCATAGGTTATAATGGGTACGTGGGGGATCCGCAAAGAAAACAAATACAGCATTTACTGGGAACACCGAGGTGTGAAGGTGGCCTTTGCCAATTAAAGGGTCATTCCGGCTCGCAAATAAATGTTATGTTTGTATCACGAAAAGTTATAGAATTATCCTAATACACTTTCTTAGATGTTTTCAAAATCTCTGCTTCCTTTTATTGACTAGAAATGTTCACTGTCTACTTCCATTGGTGATGTGACTGTCCTATGCAGTTTACGTTATAAGTAGCTGTACAGTACCTGTACTCGGGGTCTCCATCACATGAGGGGGCATAAAAGTCGAATGGGCGCATGCATGGTGCCCTGCTGGCATGGTATGATTGCCCTGGCAGCGGTGTAGTCCAGCAATCATTAATGCCCCATCAGCATTACTACTTCTCAACTATATGGTCCTATTAAGCAAATGTGGGGTATTTTTTGACATAATTCTTAGGTAAAACAGTTTGAAAAGTTGCAATAGCTTTGCCCAAGTCATAGTTGCACTAATATTTATAGCTTTTTGTAATTTGGGTGGTGGGGGGGGGGGATTGCCTATTGACATGTAGCACAGTCCATCACTATAATAGATCTCTACTGTTGGCTCATACCTCTTAATGAATCTGTAGTAACTTACACTCGCACGCCGTTCATCAAGACTGGTGTACAAAATGTCAGTCTTTATGAATCAGGCCCTATGTCATTTTTTTATGCTAAAACTAAAATGTTTCACAGGTTTCCAATGAAGGATCCCTGCCGTTTGGCCAAATGGGTCTTGGCTATACGACGTAAACACTGGAATCCATGTGCATCCAGCAGAATCTGTAGTGATCACTTTACTGAAAATGACTACATGATCCGGCCGGGAGCGAAGGTCCCTAGGCTACGTCTAGACGCAGTGCCATCTGTATTTGATGGGTTCCGAGACCACTTAAAAAAGCGACTTGAAAGAAAAAAAAGGATGAAAAAGAAGACAGATGAGCAAATTATTGATGATCGGCAAGGAAGTCAAGATGCAGTGCAGGTACCAGATATGTAGTTTAGTTATTGTCATTGCAGCTGTAAGAGTGCAATGTATCTTTAAGGGTGCAGTCAGATGGCCTGAGATTGGAAAGCAGTGCACAGACTGGTCGCGGCTCACCTGACCCAAGCGTGACAGCTGCATAGAAATATCACGCTCGGGTCAGGAGAGCTGCCGGCCAGTCCGAGCACTGCATTTAAATCTAGGGCCATTTTATACGGCCGTCTGACTGCACGCTAACTGTAAGAGTATATAAAGATATAAAGGATTTATGTAGGATTAGAATAATATGGTCTTCTTCCTCCTCGAAACATTGCCACACCTGTCCACAAGTCTTTGTGGAATAGTAACCAAGGTCCATTAATGTATGAAAGGCTGAATTGCAATAATATGCACAAAGTGTAGCATACTTTTTGAAAGGCAGCCGTGGTTTTTTTTTAATCCTGTACAACCCCTTTAAAACAGTAGCCCAATCATATATTGGTAGAACAAGAACGTTATACTTGCCAAGACTTTTCCATCCATACAGTTCTGGCCAAAAGTATTGACACCCCTGCAATTCTGTCAGATAATACTCAGTTTCTTCCTGAAAATGATTGCAAACACAAATTCTTTGGTATTATTATCTTCATTTAATTTGTCTTAAATGAAAAACACAAAAAGAATTGTCCTACAGCCAAATTGGATATAATTCCACACTAAACATAAAAAAGAGGGTGGACAAAAGTATTGGCACTGTTCGAAAAATCATGTGATGCTTCTCTAATTTGTGTAATTAACAGCACCTGTAACTTACCTGTGGCACCTAACAGGTGTTGGCAATAACTAAATCACACTTGCAGCTAGTTGACATGGATTAAAGTTGACTCAACCTCTGTCCTGTGTCCTTGTGTGTACCACATTGAGCATGGAGAAAAGAAAGAAGACTAAAGAACTGTCTGAGGACTTGAGAAACCAAATTGTGAGGAAGCATGAGCAATCTCAAGGCTACAAGTCCATCTCCAAAGACCAGTATGTTCCTGTGTCTACCGTGCGCAGTGTCATCAAGAAGTTTAAAGCCCATGGCACTGTGGCTAACCTCCCTAGATGTGGACGGAAAAGAAAAATTGACAAGAGATTTCAACGCAAGATTGTGCGGATGTTAGATAAAGAACCTCGACTAACATCCAAACAAGTTCAAACTGTCCTGCAGTCCGAGGGTACAACAGTGTCAACCCGTACTATCCGTCGGCGTCTGAATGAAAAGGGACTGTATGGTAGGAGACCCAGGAAGACCCCACTTCTTACCCTGAGACATAAAAAAGCCAGGCTGGAGTTTGCCAAAACTTACCTGAAAAAGCCTAAAACGTTTTGGAAGAATATTCTCTGGTCAGATGAGACAAAAGTAGAACTTTTTGGGCAAAGGCATCAACATAGAGTTTACAGGAGAAAAAAAGAGGCATTCAAAGAAAAAAACATGGTCCCTACAGTCAAACATGGCGGAGGTTCCCTGATGTTTTGGGGTTGCTTTGCTGCCTCTGGCACTGGACTGCTTGACCGTGTGCATGGCATTATGAAGTCTGAAGACTACCAACAAATTTTGCAGCATAAAGTAGGGCCCAGTGTGAGAAAGCTGGGTCTCCCTCAGAGGTCATGGGTCTTCCAGCAGGACAATGACCCAAAACACACTTCAAAAAGCACTAGAAAATGGTTTGAGAGAAAGCACTGGAGACTTCTAAGGTGGCCAGCAATGAGTCCAGACCTGAATCCCATAGAACACCTGTGGAGAGATCTAAAAATGGCAGTTTGGAGAAGGCACCCTTCAAATATCAGGGACCTGGAGCAGTTTGCCAAAGAAGAATGGTCTAAAATTCCAGCAGAGCATTGTAAGAAACTCATTGATGGTTACCGGAAGCGGTCGGTCGCAGTTATTTTGGCTAAAGGTTGTGCAACCAAGTATTAGGCTGAGGGTGCCAATACTTTTGTCTGGCCCATTTTTGGAGTTTTGTGGGAAATGATCAATGTTTTGGTTTTTGCTTCATTCTCTTGTGTTTTTTCATTTAAGACAAATTAAATGAAGATAATAATACCAAAGAATTTGTGTTTGCAATCATTTTCAGGACGAAACTGAGTATTATTTTACAATTGCAGGGGTGTCAATACTTTTGGCCACAACTGTAGTTGTGACTTTAATCTAGGTATATACACACGTGGGGGTGTATATGTGTGCACTGCTCAAAAAAATAAAGGGAACAGTAAAATACCACATCCTAGATATCTCTGAATGATATATTCCAGTTGCAAATTTTTATTCATTGCATAGTGGAATGTGTTCAGAACAATAAAACATAACAATTATCAATGTAAATCAAAATGAATATCCCATGGAGGTCTGGATTTGGAATGATACTCAAAATCAAAGTGGAAAATCAAATTACAGGCCAACTTCAGTGGAAATGCCTAATGACAAGGAAAAGATGCTCAGTATTGTGTGTGGCTTCAACGTGCCTGTATGACCTCCCTACTGTACAACGCCTGGGCATGCTCCTGATGAGGCGGCGGATGGTCTCCTGAGGGATCTCCTCCCAGACCTGGACTAAAGCATCCAACTCCTGGACAGTCTGTGGTGCAACTTGATGTTGGTGGATGGAACGAGATGATGTCCCAGATGAGATGTGCTCAATCGGGTTCAGGTCTGGGGAACGGGTGGGCCAGTCCATAGCTTCAATGCCTTCATCTTGCAGGAACTGCTGACACACTCCAGCCACATGAGGTCTGGCATTGTCCTGCATTAGGATGAACCCAGGGCCAACCGCACCAGCATTTGGTCTCACAAGAGGTCTGAGGATCTCATCTCGGTACCTAATGGTAGTCAGGCTACCTCTGGCGAGCACATGGAGGGCTGTGCGGCCCTCCAGTGAAATGCCACCCCACACCATTACTGACCCACTGCCAAACCGGTCATGCTGACGGATGTTGCAGGCAGCAGATCACTTTCCTCGACGTCTCCAAACTGTCACATCTGTCACATGTGCCCAGTGTGAACCTGCTTTCATCTGTGAAGAGCACAGGGTGCCAGTGGCTAATTTGCCAATCCTGGTGTTCTGTAGCAAATGCCATGCATCCTGCACGGTGTTGGGCTTTGAGCACAACCCCCATCTGTGGACGTTGGGGTCTCAGACCATCCTCATGAAGTCGATTTCTAACAGTTTGTGCAGACACTTGCACATTTGTGGCCTGCTGGAGATCATTTTGCAGGGCTCTGGAACTGCTCCTTCTGTTCCTTCTTGCACAAAGGTGGAGGTAGCAGTCCTGCTACTGGGTTGTTGCCCTCCTACGGCCCCCTCCACGTCTCCTTGTGTACTGGCCTGTCTCCTGGTAGCACCTCCAGCTTCTAGTCACTACGCTGACAGACACCGCAAACCTTCTTGCCACAGCTCGCATTGATGTGCCATCCTGGATGAGCTGCACTACCTGAGGCACTTGTGTGGGTTGTAGAGTCCATCTCCTGCTACCCCGAGTGTGAAAGCACAACCAGCATTCAAAAGTGACCAAAACATCAGCCAGAAAGCATTGGTACACAGATGTGGTCTGTGGTCCCCACCTGCAGAACCACTCCTTTATTGAGGGTGTCTTGATAATTACCAATTTCCATCTGTTGTCTATTCCATTTTCACAACAGCATGTGAAATTGATTGTCAATCAGTGTTGCTTCCTAAATGGACAGTTTGATTTCACAGAAGTTTGATTTACTTGGAGTTATATTCTGTTGTTTAAGTGTTCCCTTTATTTTTTTTATTTTTTTTGAGCAGTGTATTTTTGTTTAGTATGTGACATGATGTGCTTGTGTCCTCTAGTTCTGGA
The DNA here is from genome assembly GCF_039654945.1 of Dendrobates tinctorius. NCBI lineage: Eukaryota > Metazoa > Chordata > Amphibia > Anura > Dendrobatidae > Dendrobates > Dendrobates tinctorius. The sequence goes on from NW_027361679.1 coordinate 122,429,746, forward strand.
GGGTCAAGCTTCAAATGAGAGCTGCCAAAAACTTCACACACAGTACCATACCCCCACAGACATACATGTGTGTTTTATGCAGCTCTCATTTGACTCTGTAGAAATAGAGTACACCAGCTCATCACATACAAATGCTCCGAACCATATACAGTGCTCAAAAAAAATAAAGGGAACACTTACATTGGCTTGGAGTTAAACAACCCAATCACACTTCTGTGTAATCAACCTGTTCAGTTAGAAGAAACACTGATTGTGAATCAGTTTCTTTTGCTGTTTTGCAAATGGAACCGAAAACAGGTAGAAATGATAGGCAATTAGCAAGACAACCTTTATAAAGGAGTGGTTTTACAGGGGAAGACCACAGACCATTTCTCTGTTCTCATCCTTTTTGGCTGTTGTTTTGGTCTCTTTTACATTTCGTCATTGCTTTCACCCCTAGAGGTACAGTACAGTAGCATGAGGCAGTTTCTACAACCCACAGAAGTTGCTCAGGGAGTGCAGCTCATCCAGGATGACATCAAGGTGAGCTGTGGCAAGAAGGGTAGCTGTGCCTGTCAACAGTGTCCAAAACATGGAGCAGATACTAGGAGACGTGTAAGGCTGAGTTCACACGTGGCGTTTTTTTTCGCGGCGGTTTTAACCGTGCGATTTTGCCGCGAAAACGCGAAAAATAAGCATCCCATGCATTCCTATGGGATTCCGCAATGCTGTGCTAATGCTGCGGTTTTTACCGCGGCGGAATCGCTCATGCTCATTAATTTGCGGAATCGCGGCGATCCCGCACCCATAGGAATGCATTGTTCCGCTTACTTCCCGCATGTGGCTGTGCCCACCATGCGGAAAGTAAGCAGAACAATTGCGGATGGTACCCACGGTCCGGAGGAGAGGAGACTGTCCTCCGGGCTTTGGGTACCATATCCCTGTAAAAAATAGAATTTAAAATAAAAAATATTGTTATTCTCACCTTCCGGCGTCCCGCGCAGTCTTCCCGCTTCTCTTCACGCTCTCATTCCCAGTAGTCCTTTGCGAAAATGCCCGCGATGGCGTCCGTTCTCGCGGGATTGCGAAGTCTCGCGGTCATTCGCGCGACGACATCGCGAATTACCGTGAGACATCGCGATCCCGCGAGAACGGACGTCATCGCGGGCATTTTCGCAAAGGATTACTGGGAACGGATGCGAGGGACGTCGGAAGGTAAGAATAACACCATTTTTTTTTATTTATTTTTTTTTTTTACATTCTATCTTTTACTACTGAAGCCGCATAGGCAGCCTCAGTAGTAAAAAGTTGGTCACACTTGTCAAACACTATGTTTGACGAGTGTGAGCAACCTGTCAATCAGTTCTCCAAGCGATGCTACAGATCGCTTGGAAAACGCTAGCATTTTGCAAGCTAAATACGCTTGCAAAATGCTAGTTTTTCTGTGGGAAAATCTCGGGAATTTAAAATGCGATTTTTTTTTTTTTTTTTTTTTTTTTTCCCGCGGAATGGAATTCCGGAATTCTCGCGGTAATTTCCGCGAGAGTTCCGGTACGTGTGCTCTTAGCCTAAGAGTGCACCAACCCAGCAGCAGGACCTCAAGGAGAAGCAGTGACAGAGCCCTTCAGAATGATCTCCAGCAGGCCACTAACATCCACGTTCAAACTGCCAGAAGCAGACTCCATGACGGTGGTACGACGGTTCGACATTGTGCTTACAGCCAAGCAACATGCAGGGCGGTTGGTATTTGCTAGAGAACACCAATATTGGCAGATACGATATTGGCGCCGTGTGATCTTTACAGATGAGATCAGGTTCTTACTGAGCACATGTGACAGTCTGGAGAGGCTATGGATAAAGTTCTGTAGCCTGCAACATCCTACAGCATGACTGGTTTGGCAGTGGGTAAATAATGGTGTGGGTAGGCATTTCTTTGGAGGGCCACACGGCCCTCCATGTGCTAGCCAGATGTACCCTGACTGCCATTTGGTACTAAGATGAGATCATCAGACCCATTGTGAGACCATATGCAGGTACAATGGGCCCTAGGTTCCTTCTGTTGCTTGAAAATGCATGAATCCAATCAAGCACATCTAGGACATCATTTCCCGTTCCATCCACCAATGTCACGTTACATCACAGACTGTCCAGGAGTAGACTGATGCTTTTAATCCAGGTCTGGGAGCATATCACGCTGGATAACATTCGCTGCCTCATCAGGAGCATGCCCAGGCATTGTAGGGAGGTCATACAGGCACGTGGAGGCCACAGACACTGAGCATTAAGGTTGATCGAATAGCTTTGGATAAGTGCTTACCCAAATAGCTACAGCGCTTTCCGACTTAGACCTGTTTCACACATCCGTATGTTACCATCAGTCAAAATCCGCCGTTTTGCAAAAAAAAAAAAACGGATCCGCCATTTTGCTTGGCAGATCCATTTTTTTTTTCCCATTGAGTTGCATTATCGGCGGATCTTGACGGATGGCTATCCGTTCCGTGGTTTTTTGTTTTTTTTTGTGGATCCGACAAAATTTTGGCGTCCGCCGACATGCCTGGACAGACAATGCAACGTTTTTTCGGGCGGCTGAAAAATTCTCCTTCTCCCCCTCCCCCTCCCTCCCTCTTTCCGCCATTTTGGCGGATTACATCTGACAGAAAAAAACTGTGTGAAACAGGCCTTACCGAATAGCTGCCTCAAAAACCTGGATATCTGGAGTGCTTCTGATAATCAGCTGTTCGGTGCCGCAGCTGCATGTGTCGCGGCTGTGTGACAGTCACAACACATGCATGGAGAGCCTGATTCTTGGGCTATCCATGCATATGCTGTGACTGTCACACAGCCACGACACATGCAGCTGTGGAGCCGAACAGCTGATCGTCAGTTACCGATGCAGCTATTCGGTTAGCACTATATCAATTCAGATAAGCTCTTATCCGAAGCTATTCCTTCAACCCTACTGAGCATCATTTCCTTGTCTTGAGGCATTTCCACAGAATTTGGATCAGCCTGTAGTTTTAATTTTCTACTTTGATTTTTGAGTATCATTCCAAATCCAGAACTCCCTGGGATATTATTTTTCATTTACAGTGATAATTTGTTTTATTGTTCTCAACACATTCCACTATGTAATGACTACAGATTTGCAACTGGAATATTTCATTCAGTGATTTCTAGGATGTGGTATATTTTAGTGTTGTCTACTTTTTTGAGCAGTGTAGTTGAGGTCCAAAACTTGGCACAATCAAAAGCAAAGCAAGAGAAGCAAAGACCAAGAACAAAAGGTGACGATGGGGAAGGGTCAGATCCCACTACTGGTTGCAGAAGGGCATCAATGAGCACCTCAGTACTGTAGCCTCTTGTTTTCTTTCTAGAGTGAGAAGGACAAGATCCAGACGTGTGCAGTCCATGGGTGCAATAACACTTGTTATGAAGGATGCCAGCAAGCCTTTTTCAGGTATCTGAACCTATGGTTAATATTAGTGATTAGACTGTCTTTAGTATTGTCTGTTGTGCATCACAATTTATTTGGTTCTTACCCAAATCATCAAGATGCGTCCGTTTACCTTGTTGTGGATTGTCGTGATTGAATAGAAATATACCAAATTTTCTAAATTAGTCAATTAGTTTTGTACGAATTTTCTTCCTTTGTATGTAAACAATAACATTCCTGCTCACAGACAGCTAACAGTAATCCTAAAATATTGAGCATTTGAACTGTGTAATCAATAAGTTAAAATATTGCATTTTGGTATGTGAGAAAGGGGGAAAAAGTGCAATACAGCCATTGAATTTTTTTTTTTAAGTTTTCACTATATGAATAGCACATTAGTTTTTTATCTGTGAGTTAGCACAATTACGGTGACACCAAATATGTTAGTGTTTTGTTTTACTACAGTTGCTTTCTGAATTTGTTATTATTATGCAATATATTTAATTCCTTACCAGTGCAGGCCCTTGAATTTAACCACTTAAAGGGAATTTGTCACCCCACTTTTGCCCTACAAGATGCGGCCACAGCTATCAGGGGCTTATCTACAGCATTCTGTAATGCTGTAGATAAGCCTCTGATGTAACCTGAAAGAGAAGAAAAACAAGTTAGATTATACTCACCCTGGGACCCAGTCTGATGGATGTCGCGGTCCGGTCCGGCGCCTCCCGCCTTCTAGAGCTGATGTCCTCCTTCTTACTTCTGCCGTGCATGGGTACTTTCCCTGCCCTGTTGAGGGCAGATTAAAGTACTGCAGTGCGCAGGATCCAGACCTCTCTGACCTTTCCCGGCACCTGCGCACTGCAGTACACAGGGCAGATAAAAGTACGCCTGCGCAGAAGCCGCAGCAGAAGTAAGAAGGAGGATGTCATCGCTAGAAGATGGGAGGCACCGGACCGCGGCATCCATCGGACCGGATCCCCGGGTGAGTATAATCTAACTCGTTTTTTTTCTCCTTCAGGTTACATCGGGGGCTTATCTACAGCATTACAAAATGCTGTAGATAAGCCCCTGATAGCGGTGGCCGCAGCTTATAGGCCGAAAATGGGGTGACACATTCCCTTTAAAGAATCTTGCTACTTTTTTTTTTTTTATATTGATGACCTATCCTGAGGGTAGGACATCAGTATCACCTGTTGGGGTTCCAACACTTGGCACCCCCATTCATGAGCTGTTCTGAGTGCCATCAGCAGCTGAATATTAGCCGTTGCGGAATTGAACAGCATAGCTTTGTAAATTGTGTAGTGGCTACTGCCAGTTACTGCAGATCCACACTTATTCAGACACCCACCGATCTGATCTTTTGACAACCTACCTTTAGGGTAGGTCATCAGTAGAAAAGCATATACATTAGTCAAAGATACTCCCAGCTATAAGAATTAAAATATATACTTTGAGAATTAAACAAGATCAAACGTTAAACCATAAAAACATGGTGTAAAGAGTGTATACTGCAAAGGTACATCACTGGTAAGTATGAAAAGATTATCTGTTACTTATGAAGCGTTCACTAGAAGGTGCATAGGACACATACAGTATAAGGAGCTATGGCTCCATATGTAGAAATTGTGGAAAATTACAGAAAGGATGCATGTATATCACAAAAGGAGAGCATATGAATCAACAAATCATGGCACAAGGTCTCCACCCAGTGGATTCACAAGAAAAACAGATAAAATCAAAATGAAAGCATATAGCAACAAAACGGTATCCACAAAAGAGAACCACCAGTGGGAAATGTATATCCTAATCTGGTTAATATATTCGCTTTAATAGCATGAGAAAAGGTAAATGAATACATATAAAATGCTAATGCAATAGGTCAAACCTTCATTGAAAAAGGAGACACCTGCAGTTATGCAAAAATAAATGGAAACCAACAACGCAGCAAGAGATGATTAAGCCCCTTACGCTCGTTTATTCGGTCGTCCATGACAGCACCACCTGAGAGAGGGGATCCGCCCTTCAGGAACAGGAAATCCTACAGATACATAAGGGCGGCACCTCTCCCACGCATCAGTTGGTTTCCTGTTCCTGGAGGACAGGATTCCCTACAGATTGTACCATCATGGGCGAGGAATCCCCAGGCCGGCTGTCCGACTCAGGTAATGGGGGGGGGGGGGGTCTCCTACCTCGGGCAGTGCGGGGTCCGCTGGATGCGCTACGGTGGGCCCGGGTAGGGCTCCACGATGGTGTGCGGAGCAGGTAGGAGCGGGGTCCGGTGGATGCCCGCCTCCAGGGCCGGCACCGGCAGGTGAGTATAAATCACCCCTGGACCCCGATCCCTGGCCCTCCTGGTGCGGTCACTCGTCGGTCGGGGGCAGGCTGCTGTTGCTTGGTGGCGGGCGGGGAGCGCCGTGCCGGGTCGGGCGGCACCATGTCGCTGCGGCCTGCGTATTCACGGAGCCCGGAAGTAATGCGGGGGCGGGGCCGGTGGCGCCGGGCCGGAAGTCAGATGCCGGCCGGCTTTCCTCCCCTGTGCGGCGGCGCGGGCGTTGGCATAGCGGCAGGTGCGTGGGGAGGGCGAAGCACAGGGGGTGGAGTCCATGGACGTCCGGGAGGGGGGGGAAATTAGCCCCTGGCCATGAAACCTGCTAACCCGGATTTCCGGGGGGAGAATAAAAAGGGCACAGAGTCACTGCAGGGCTGCTTTAGCTCGTGTGCAGCAATGGATGAGCCAGAAGCTCCCGTGACCCAGCTGGACCGAGAGCAGAAACGTACCTCAGAGAGGTCCCAGACAAGTTCCCAGCAAAAGAAAAAACGAACTGGACAATCCGGCCACAGAAGTTCCTCCAGGCCGAAGGATCCAGCTCGCCGTACCTACGCCTTCTGTTCAGGGTAAGAGATCTTCGTGAATGTGCCCTGATGCAGTGTTCCCCTTATGTTTTTTCCTCCTATAGGGGAAGAAGTGCGCTGACAAAGCGAAAAACAGGGAGTGCGCCCTTTGCAATTGCCCCTTGCCGGACGCCTACTCTAAAAAACTGTGCCAGTCATGTATACGGCAGACGGTAAAAAAAAAATGGGGCGGGGGGGGGGGGGGAGTAGTCCCAAAAATTACCATACATACCTCCTTACCCTTTCCCCACTCCTACTGTTGGCGGAAGAAACCCCTGACTTCGCTACGAGTCTAAGGGAAATTATCTGGACGGAAGTTAAAACTCTAAAGTCCGTATCCCAGGGGGAATCATCTAAGAAAAGAAAGAGAGCAAGTTTCTCAGGGTCGGGCTCCTCAGCTGACCCTAGAGGAAATTAAGATTCCTCAGAGCCTTCGACCTCTTCGTCGGCGTCTTCTTCAGAGGAGGACGCCAGTCATTTCTGCCTAAAGTAGGTCTAGAACAAGTGGACAAATTAGTCATGGCAGTTAGGGCCACCATGGGGGTAACAGACACAAATTGCAAACCTCCAGTAGATTATATATTCAGGATTATGTACTCTAAACAGAACCAGAAAAAGAATAATCCCTAAAAATTAACTTTTAATTCAATCACTAAAAAGCATAATGCAGTAAAATTGCCTAAATACATAAGGAGGAAGATAAATAGATAGAGGGTCAGGTAACCAAATGGTTCAATAATTCACAGACATTAAGGGCCAAAAACTACTTCGCCCTAGTATGCCCTACCGAGACCCTTCCTGACCGCGGAGGTCGGCACCCTAGTTGTTGATGATGTGGCGCCCCCGCTCAACGTCGGCGTCCCTAGTAACGCCCTATACCTCCCTACATATACAAAAATAGGGGACACAAAAAATACCCACACTCACACCCACAATGCCGAAAATAGTGGAGAGACAATTATTGTCTCGTGCTAAAAAAAAAGTGCTAGGTGCTGTAAACTTATCTTGTAGTATAGGACAGTAAACTTATCTCGTAATAGAGGACTGTAAACTCATCTCGTAGTCTAAAAATTCTTAATTCACAGAATGGGTATCAGCAGAAAAAATAGAACTTATCTCGTAGTCAAAAAAAAAATTAAACTACCCTGCTGAAATAAATCAAACCCATAATAGAAAATCTTAGAAAAAACGTATACAGAGAGATCAATGTCGCTAGTCTACAATAAAAGTACACATTTGTTTCAAATTGAAAACCAGCAAGAAAACACTGTAAACACTGCACACTTAAATAATGGAAAAATAGTATCTGTTAGACAGCTGTTGCACATGCGCATAAATTTAATCAGCCCAATATGTCCTGAGGCTCAGTCTACCTCAAAAGATGCACACAATGTCAAAATGAGCAACAGTATTGATATAAGGCGGTACTTCATGAGGTTTAAAGTTGAATCACCTCCATGCAAGCAAAATAGATTAACTACGAGGTATATCAGACATCCTCCCCATGGCAGTGTGGGGGACAATGAGAATTCATATAAAACATTGCATTGCACTCTTCAGCTTTTCACATTTCATATATAGTGCAAGGAAATCTCAGTCTTGCAGGGTTAATACTGCTCTTTAAAGAAAAAAAATGCCACATGAAGTCTATCATAAAGAAAATGTGCATCGTATACTTATCAGCCATAGATGTAGGCAGAAACCCCACGCGTTTCCCCCCAATATTCATGGCCGCACACTGCATGGTCACTTTGGCCAGGGAGATTGAGCCCCTAGTAACTGACCCCTGATGAACCCTCATGAATATTGCGGGGGAAACACGTTGGGTTTCAGCCTACATCTATGGCTGATAAGTATACGCTGCGCATTTTCTTTATGACAGACTTCATGTGGCATTTTTTTTTTCTCTTTTCTTTAAAGAGCAGTATTAACCCTGCAAGACTGAGATTTCCTTGCACTATATATGAAACGTGAAAAGCTGAAGAGTGCAATGCGATGTTTTATATGAATTCTCATTGTCCCCCACACTGCCATGGGGAGGATGTCTGATATAGTTCATCTATTTTGCTTGCATATATGAAGGGTTACTGCACGGTGTTATATTTTATTGTGCCCTATGAGGAATTTAGGCGTATGGAGGTGATTCAACTTTAAACCTCATGAAGTACCGCCTTATATCAATACTGTTGCTCATTTTGACATTGTGTGCATCTTTTGAGGTAGACTGAGCCTCAGGACATATTGGGCTGATTAAATTTATGCGCATGTGCAACAGCTGTCTAACAGATACTATTTTTCCATTATTTAAGTGTGCAGTGTTTACAGTGTTTTTTGCTGGTTTTCAATTTTGAACAAATATGTGTACTTTTATTGTAGACTAGCGACATTGATCTCTCTGTATACGTTTTGTCTATGATGGGTTTGATTTATTTCAGCAGGGTAGTATAATTTTTTTTTACTACGAGAAGTTCTATTTTTTTTCTGCTGATACCCATTCTGTGAATTATTAAGAATTTTTAGACTACGAGATAAGTTTACAGTCCTCTATTACGAGATAAGTTTACAGTCCTATACTACAAGATAAGTTTACAGCACCTAGCACTTATTTTTTAGCACGAGACAATAATTGTCTCTCCACTATTTTCGGCATTGTGGGTATTTTTTGTGTCCCCTATTTTTGTATATGTAGGGAGGTCTAGGGCGTTACTAGGGACGCCGACGTTGAGCGGGGGCGCCACATCGTCAACAACTAGGGTGCCAACCTCCGCGGTCGGGAAGGGTCTTGGTAGGGCATACTAGGGCGAAGTAGTTTTTGGCCCTTAATGTCTGTGAATTATTGAACCATTTGGTTACCTGACCCTCTATCTATTTATCTACCTCCCTATGTATTGAGGTAATTTTACTGCATTATGCTTTTTAGTGATTGAATTAAAAGTTAATTTTTAGGGATTATTCTTTTTCTGGTTCTGGTAACAGACACAAAACCAGAACGGTCAGCGCAAGACCTAATGTTCGGCGGTTTAGACCCCAGGAAACGTAAGTCGTTCCCGTTGAACGACAAGGTCCCTACCACCGGCTTTAAAGCGATGATATCCCTTTGAGGACCCCTTGGTGAACAAATGGGACAAAGCCCCGAAATTGGACGCAGCAGTGGCTATAGCTTCCAAAAAATCCGCTATTCCCTTTGACGACATGGTTTCTTTAAAAGATCCACTAGATAAAAAGGCTGACTCCTACCTGAAAGGGACATGGGAAATGTCAACTGGCGCCCTGAGACCGGCAGTAGCAGCTACCTGCACAGCCAGATCTATGATGGTCTGGCTGGACCAGCTGGAATCACAATTAGGGGACAGAGCCTCGAGAGAGTCTATCTTGAAGACCCTACCTACCATCCAGAATGTGGCAGCCTTTTTAGCCGACGCTTCTGCAGATTCTGCAAGAATGGCAGCCAAAGCCGCAGGTCTATCAAATGCAGCCTGAAGGGCTATATGACTGAAGTGCTGGCCCGGGGATATCCAGGCCAGATCCTGGCTTTGCTCCATCCCGTGTGAGGGGGAATATCTATTCGGACCAGTCCTAGATGAACCCCTGGAGAAAGCCGGCGACCATAAAAAGAAATTCCCTTCCCTGCCCACCCCTTCCTATAGACGTCCCTTTGGTAGGAAGAGATTTTTCCGTAGAAGATCATCCAGAGACTGGGGCAGATGGGAAGATAAAAAGAAAAAAGGCACCGGGTTTATGTTTGGAGGGGGATGCCAGGAAGCATCCCGTGAGGCCAAGAAACCTCCCCAATAACTAGCGGCTCCGGTGGGAGGTAGACTATCGGCCTTCTACCAAGCCTGGTCATGGATCTCAAAGAGTAACTGGATCCTGGGGTTGGTAGCCTCAGGTGTAAGGCTAGAATTTTCCTGTGCCCCCCGGAACAGTTTTAAGGTCACCCCGCTAAGGTCTTCCCTGTCGGAACAGGCTGCCCTAGAGACCGAAATCCATGACCTATGCCATAAAAAAGTACTTATAAAGGTACCAGAGGCAGAGAATAGCGAAGGCTTCTACACCCCCCCCCCCCCCCCCCCTATTTTTGGTCCGTAAACCGGATAGTTCTTACAGGACCATAATCAACTTCAAGGCACTCAATAGATACCTGGTCATTCGGCCATTTAAAATGGAAACTATCAATTCCACAATAAAGTTACTGTTTGAAAACTGCTTTATGGTGGTGTTGGATTTAACAGACGCCTATTACCATATACCCATTTTATGCATCTCATCAGCGTTTCCTTAGAGTGGCGATTCATTTAGAGGGGTCGGTGCAGCATTTCCAATATGTCGCCCTTCCCTTTGGTATAGCATTCGCCTCCGAGTGTTCACTAAAGTTATAGCGGAGGTTATGGCCCATCTACGAGAAGCGGACATCCTGGTAATCCCCTACCTGGATGACTTCCTTATTGTAGGCAGAACAGCAGACCACTGTCAGGATCAATTGCAAAAAGCAAAATCAGCTCTGGAACGGTTAGGGTGGCTACTAAACATTAAGAAGTCCCGTCTACAGCCCATGAAGGTCCAGCAGTTCTTGGGCCTAATCCTAGATTCGCAGAATCAGGAGTGTCGTCTTCCACCGGAAAAACTAGTTCGCCTACGTCATCAGGCCTTGAACGCCTCCAATAACCCCACCATGTCTCTTAGGAAGCCAATGTCCCTTCTAGGTTCTCTCTCGTCCTGCATCCCCGCTGTCCGGTTGGCCCAGTTCCATACAAGGGTGCTGGGCGTTTATCTAGAAGGCCTGTTGACTTTGTCCCAACATACTTTGAAATCCCTTGATTGGTGGCTAGACGAAAACAATATAGCCAGAGGGGTGCCCTGGGAATATAAGGTAACCCGGGTAGTCACCACAGACGCAAGCCCTACGGGTTGGGGGGCCCACGTGGGGGAGGTTGTAATCCAGAACCTATGGGAGTACCATCAGCTGGAAATGTCCTCCAACCTGAAAGAGTTAACAGCCGTAGAGCAGGCAGTTAAAAACCTTCTTGTGTATCTACAGGGTCACCATGTTCGAATATTCTCCGACACTCAGGTCACCATAGCTTACATCAACCACCAAGGTGGGACTCGTTCCAGATCCCTGATGAAGGTAGCAGAGCGGCTGTTTCAATTGGCAGAGCAACATCTCCTATCTTTAACAGCTCTGCACATAACAGGAAGAGAAAACACCACAGCAAACTTCCTAAGCCGCAACCTTCTAAGACAAGGGGAATGGTCCCTAAAAAGCTCCATCTTCGACCTGATCGTACAAAAATGGGGTCAGCCAGAAGTGGACCTCTTCGCCACCAGAGAGAACAGGAAGGTGCCTCAGTTTTGCACTCTAAATCCCAGAGAAAAGCCAGTGGCAGTAGATGCTCTTTTGATAAAATGGGACTTCAGGCTAGCATACGCCTTCCCTCCCCTGTCTCTACTACCCCTGGTGATGAGGAAAGTCAGGAAGGACAGGGCGAGGATTATAGTGATCGCCCCGTTTGGCCCAGGAGGGCATGGTTCTCATGCCTCAGGACCATGTCGGTGTCCGACCCTTGGGTCCTACGAAACATCCCAAATCTCCTATCCCAGGGCCCAGTTTACCATCCTCAGGTGGCTGGCCTACATCTGACGGCGTGGATTTTGAACGGGCACTACTAAAGGAGAAAGGAGAAAGGTTTCCCCAGCCCTAATTAACACCCTGCTCAAAAGCAGAAAACCAATTACAACCAAAATCTACGTTAGGATCTGGAAAAGATTCCTTCAGGGGTAGTAGCTGGGCAGTCCACACCGATAGTGCAGATCCTAGAATTCTTACAAAGAGGTCTGGACATGGGGCTTTCCACCAGCACCCTTTAAAGTACAGGTGTCCGCTTTAGGGGCGCTTTTTAACTGCAATATCGCCAGTAACTATTGGATCAATAGGTTTATTAAGGCAACAGGCAGGTCCAGACTGGCAGTAAGAAATAAATTTATGCCATGGGATCTAAACCTAGTCCTCACGGCCATGACAGAGGCCCCATTTGAGCCTATCTCATCAGCCTCCACAAAAAAACCTGTCTCTTACAGTGGCTCTTCTGGAAGCGTTGATATCAGCCCGTAGAGTAAGTGACATCCAGGCGTTATCTAGACTTCCTCCTTACATACAATTCAGGGACGACAGGATAATTCTTACACCCGATCCAGCATACCTGCCTAAAGTAGCCTCCAGTGTCCATAGAACTCAGGAGATAGTCCTTCCTCCCTAATCCCACGAACGATAAGGAAAGGAAACTACACACTCTAGACGTTGGGAGATGTCTCCTAGAGTACCTGGCAGTTACCGACCCCTGGAAAAAAGATAATGCCTTGTTTATCTCCTATCAGGGCACTAGAAAGGGCCTTAAGGGGGTTTTACACTAAGCGATATCGCTAGCAATATCACTAAAACGTCACTGGTTTTGTGACGTTATAGCGATATTGCTAGCGATATCGCTATGTGTGATACTTACCAACGACCGGCTCCCCCGCTGTCCATCGCTGATCGCGCGAGAATGTCCGGCTCCATTTCTCGTCGGGCGCTTCCTGCTGAGACTTCCTGCTGTGACGACGAGCGAAGTGGTAAAGGCGGGCGGGAGAACGTCAGGATCGCTGTGTGTGAAAGGTGAGTATCGTGCGCTGCGTCGCTGTGAGATCTTTCTGTATGAAAGCTCACTAGCGATCATTTGGCGATGCACCAGCGATCCTGACCACGTCATATCGTTGGTCGGATCGCTGGTGCATCGCTAAATGTAAAAGGGCCTTTAGGCCTTTAAAAAGCTCGCTAGGGAGGTGGATTAGGGAGGCTATTTCATTAGCATACACCTCAAAGGGCAAACCGACTCCTGGCAAGCTGAGGGCGCAATCCACCAGGGCCATGGCAACCTCGTGGGCAGAGAGATCGGAAGTCTCGATCGACCAAATATGTAAGGCAGCTACTTGGTCCTCTCCGAGTGCCTTTTACAACCATTATAGACTAGACCTGGGAGCTTCCTCAGACCTCTCCTTTGGTGTCAGGGTTCTGCAGGCTGTGGTCCTTCCCTAAAGTAATTATTACTCTCTGTAATTCTCTCAGGTTGTGCTGTCATGGACGACCGAATAAAGTCGTAGTTACTCACCGGTTAACGGTATTTTTCGGAGTCCATGACAGCACCCGTATATTCCCTACCTTTAGTTAATTTGGGTGTGCCCTTCTTCCTCTTATATGTACACTGGTAATGAATAGTTGTGTAAAGTATTGTACATAAATTATGCTATTAACCTTGGTGGTCCTCTTGTCCTCTGTAAACCAACTGATGCGTGGGAGAGGTGCCACCCTTATTTATCTGTAGGATTTCCTGTTCCTGAAGGGCGGATCCCCTCTCTCAGGTGGTGCTGTCATGGACTCCGAAAAATACCGTTAACCGGTGAGTAACTACGACTTTCGCTTGTTGCTTCTTCAGAGTGGGGTGTATACTATAGATACAGGTAAAGTTTTTATATGTCCACTCAGCCGATCAGCTGTGTGACTAACTAAACAGCTGTGTTTTGGCGTTCCCATACTGAGACCGCACCATCCTTACCCGGGTGCCGCATTCAAGCAGCACGCCGGCATGCCCATCTGCCACTAGATGGAGGGGAGACACGTCACATGTGGGCGACGGACACGTAACCCGGGAGAACGACACTCTAGGCCAGCGGTGGGGAACCTCAGGCCCCAGGGCCATTTACGGCCCTCGATGACCTTTTATCAGGCCCCCAAGCAGATTCTCAGGGACTGCATTCTTGAGCAGGGAGCTGTATTTTGATTGCCACAAGCTCATTAATTTCTTCTTGCTCTGTTAGCGCACACACACGCAGTGTTCACTACTGAACATTGAAGGGCATGCAATGAAAGATTAAGTCATGAAACCAGTGCCAGAGTCAGGATGTACTTTGTGGGCGGAGTTTGTACGGCCCCCGAAGGATGGTATAAATATCCAAATGGCCCTTGGCAGAAAAAAGATTCCACACCCCTGCTCTAGGCCCGCAGGGGAGCGCACAGCTGTTGTGAGATACGTCAGGAGTTGTCACAAGTGAGCCGAGTCCTCATGTTGCCTGGAAGAACGCGTTGCCTGGGTGACCACAACGTTATTCTCGTACAGGAATGCACGATTATTAAAAAGCAGCTGCCGTAGCGCATCGCCATGAAGAAATTCAGACTAGTACCCTCAATAGTCCATATGGACAGAGAGGAATCAAATTAGGTCTAACAGGATCCATAAAAGCAATAAGTGGTAGATATGCATAAAAAGAGTGGGACACATGAGTGTGCATATGTGAAAAAAATGAAGTAACTTGTATGTGTGACACTTGTGTAAAAAGGAAGAATAAAGTACCGTAATATAAATATAAGTAAAAATTATATGAATGAAAATAATACATAAATAGTGAGAGAATTATAAATAAGGAAAAATAAATGAAAATATATCATTAAAAATAAGTGTAAAAAATCTAAAAATGAATAATGGAAACTACGGTAATAAAAACAAATATGAATAAAGTAAATAAAAAATAAATGAGTAGTGAAAGAACACAGTTTAAAGCCCTATGGATGAAAGCTATAGTGTAACACTGATATGTGAGAATAAAAATTCTATATGAAAAAAAAAAAAAAAAAACACAACTCGTAATAATACTTGGAAAAAATGTTGGTCATTCATTTATCCCTATGCAACTCAACCAAATTATTCATCCTGATTAATTGCGAGAGACCAATTGTTATTCACCTCAACAAAGTGATAAAAGTGCTGTGTGAATAGGTTCCAATCGGACCCCATAGAAAGATAATAATTTTTCAACAAGCATGGTAGACGTGATGAGCTGCCAAAATAAACATGCAGGTGATAAGAAATTAAATAGGACTCCAAGAAACTGTAACAAAAGCATGAAGTGAAATAAGGGGTGAACGCGCAAATAAATGAGAATAAATTTCTCCTTCGCCTCATTGGGGGACACAGATACTGTGGGTGTATGCTTCTGCCGCTAGGAGGCTGACACTAAGTGAAAAAAAAGTTTAGCTCCTCCTCCACTGTATACACCCTCGTCCCTATTGCGGGCGGAAATCAGTTTTTTGCTTAGTGTCCATGGAGGCACACGTCTGGTTTTTTTTTTTTTTGTTTTTTTTCTCCAGACTTTTTTCATCTTTTTCCATGAAGATGTGACAGGGGCAGCGGATCCTATTGAAAGGGTCCGATTTCACCAAACCAACAACAGGCGAGCACCTGAGAGTGTCGCCTCCACGTATCCTCTCCCGCATCATGGAACACAATGCTGGACTTAGCCCTGATCACCCCTAGGTCTTAAAACCATGGGCTGTACAGAGGCACAAGACTAGTCCGTGCAGCCCCCACTGCTCCACCAATGCTTAGACTGCGGTGCTGCAAGGTGGCAAACGGTCCCTCTCTTCACCCCCTGAAGGGGTTAGATGAAGCTAGGGTGCCTGCACCGTCCTATCTTATCAATACCCCCTCACATACTTGCGCTCAGGCTGAAGAGGATCATCTGTGAGGAGAGGGTCTGGGAGGGCTCCTGCGAAGATCTCAGGGCTGGAGCCCCCAGCCAGCGGAAGCCACCGGCCAGCAAGGCTGAGAGTGGCTGGACCCGGCAGGCGGCGCCACGCAGTTAGTGGCGCCATGTTTTTTTATGTAGCGTGCCCCCCCCCACTTCCCGGTCGGGTAGGAGAATAATTGAGGCTGCAGCCGGAGCTAGGCCGCGGCCTGAAGTCCCGCCCCTGGAGCCGCGTGTCACTTGCGGCGGCGAAGAAATTTAGGCACTGGCTTCGGAGCGCGGCTAGGCCACAGAACGGAAGCACCGCCCCTAGAGCGGTTTTACATGCTGGTTCACTCCCACAGCTGGTGGCGCGCGATTTGAAGGAAGCAGCCAGGACGGGGGGGCGCAGGACTGGGGTAAGTGCTGCCCGAGAGGCCACGCTACAGGGAAAACGAGGTGCTACCTCCTCCCCACATCCCCAGCAGCGGACAGATACAGCATGTCCAAAAAGGCAAAGACGCACATGTTCTTTTACGCTGCATGCGTCACTTTTCGGGCTGCGTTTCCGCGGGCGCAGAGCAAGCGATTATGCGAAGCCTGCGAATCCGATCACGCCCAGGAGCCCTCCCCTGCGACCGTGACCAATGTGTCAAATCCCCCGGATTGGGCCCGATCACAGTCCATGGCATCGCTTACGAGAGTAATAGAGTCCCTTCAAGCCCCAGATAGGGGCAGGGACAATGGCTCGCCGGCCTTAGAGGGAACTCCACCTCACAAAAGCCTCCGGCCTGCAGGGGCCAATCTCGCTCCAGGCAGACCCGGAGGAAACGAATCCACACGGTGTTGCCCAGTCCCTCCGGTGCCTTGGCATCCGTAAGCTCTGCTTCTCGCTCCCCGTCATCAGTGGTTGATAGCGAGCAGACCTCAGATTGCGACTCAGACGAGCCCCTTGACCTGGACACTCCAGGGTCACGTGAAACAGTGGACAGCCTCATAGAAGCCGTCAATCAGACCCTGGGGATTGAGGATGATCCCGCAGCAGCTACGGGGCATAAAGTGGCATTTAAGCAAGTGAAGCGCCCGCACAGAGTTTTTTCCTCTCACCCAGAGTTTGAGGACATAGTGCAGCGGCACAGAGAACGTCCAGACAGGCGTTTCTCGGGTCAAAAGGCACTCGAAACAAGGTATCCGTTTGCTCCGGACCTCCGTAAAAGATGGATGGAATCCCCGATGGTGGATCCTCCGGTTTCGCGCCTAGCCACTAAGACCCTGCTATCCGTCCCTAGTGGTTCCTCGATTAAGGATCCCACGGATCGCCTTATAGAGAGCTTAGCTTGCTCAGTGTATGAGGCGTCAGGGTCAGCACTCGCTCCCTCATTCGCAGCCACTTGGGTAGCCAAGGCTATGATATCATGGTCAGAAACATTAAACAAGGTCGCGCAGGAGCTACCTGCAGAGATTTCTGAGGTCGCAGGTCAGATGGCGATGGCTGAAGACTATGTAATTAATGCGTCTTTGGATGCGGCCAATTGCTCTGCACTTGCTGCCGCTAATGCAATTTCGAACAGAAGAGCCCTATGGTTAAAGACATGGTGAGCCGATTCTTTTTCTAAGAAGTCCTTGACTTCCCTGCCTTATCAGTGCGGCCGCCTATTTGGGGAGAAGTTGGATCAACTTATCTCCGACTCCACAGGAGGGAAGAGTGGGTTTCTCCCTCAACAAAGGGTCAAACCGCTTTTTCGTCACCCGTTTCAGGCACGTTTTCGGGCCTTTCGCAGCACGGGGAGGACTACAGCGGCCAATTCCGCCGCCTCGGGCCGCCCCAACCAGGATAGGGATCGGCAGGTCTCATATAGAGCCAACCCATTGGGGAGATTGCGTACTCAGCAGCCCTGATCGAGGGTATCCAGATCCCAAAGATCGTCGGCCAAATGACTCGAGGCCTTTACCAGACGACACCGGCAAGGTGGGCGGCCGCCTACTCTGGTTTTTCCATGTCTGGGCCAATGTCGCTCACGACGCATGGGTAAAGGAATTGGTGGCCTCAGGTTACAAAATAGAATTTGTCAGATACCCGCCAAGACGGTTTTTTCTTTCCCGGCTTCCCAGAATGGATGCCCAGGCAAGGGCTCTATTGGGAGCCATAAAATCGCTCCAGCACAACGGAGTAATTGTTCCAGTGCCGGAACACGAAAAAAATCAGGGATTCTATTCCAACCTTTTTGCGGTCCCCAAAAAGGACGGGTCGGTCAGGCCTGTTTTGGACCTGAAGCTTCTGAATAAATTCATCAGGATCAGACATTTCCGTATGGAGTCTCTCCGGTCAGCCATATCTGCCATGGAGCAGGGAGAATACTTGGCCTCAATAGATATCCAGGATGCATATCTGCATATTCCCATTTTTCTTCCTCATCAGAGGTTTCTACGCTTCGCCATCAGCGATCTACATTTTCAGTTCGTAGCCCTACCCTTCGGGCTAGCCACGGCTCCCAGAGTGTTCACAAAGGGTATGTCAGGTGTCATGGCCATACTGCATTCTCGAGGCATGGTCATCTTGCCTTATCTGGACGACCTCTTGGTCAAAGGCCCTTAAATGCGGGCATGCGAGGAAAATGTCAACATCACGCTAGATACTCTTGCCCGCTTAGGGTGGTTGATCAATGCAAAGAAGTCATCCCTTGTGCCAGCTCAAAAGATCTCATTTTAGGAATGATTCTCGACACTCGCCGAGGGTTGGTAATTCTCCCTCAGGAAAAGGTGCTAGCGCTCCGGCAGGGAGTCCGGACACTTCGGCAACCAGTCCCTCATACCATCCGATCTGGGATGAGAAGTCTAGGGCAAATGGTGGCAGCAATGGAATCGGTACCGTTCGCCCAGTTCCATCTTCGCCCCCTGCAGCACGCCCTTTTGTAAGCTTGGGACAAGAATCCCTTCACGCTCGATCGGCAGTGCCGACTGTCCGATCAAGTCATGCAGTCGCTCGGATGGTGGTTAACCAGTTCCTCTCTGACTCAGGGGAAACCTTTCCCCCCGAGACCATTGGTTGGTGATGACAACCCACGCCAGTCTCCTCGGCTGGGGAGCGGTGTTTCGCCACCTCATGACCCAGGGATGGTGGTCGCCACAGGAGGCACGCCTCCCGATCAACTTACTGGAGATACGAGCAATTCAGCTGGCTCTGCAAAAGTTTCATCACTTTCTAGCAGGCCGCCCTGTCCGGATTCAGTCGGACATCGCCACGGCGGTGGCTTACATAAATCACCAAGGGGGCACCCGCAGCAGAGCAACCATACGCAAGGTGGGGTACGTGCTGCAGTTGGCCGAAGCAAACCACTCGGTGATTTCGGCTGTCCACATCCCGGGCGTGGAAAATTGGTCGGCAGACTTTCTCCTCCCATATCTATTTCCCCCGCTGCCACTACTTCCAAGGGTCATCAAGAAGATCAAGACGGAAGGGGTTCCGGCGATTCTGCTGGCCCCCAGACTGGCTCCGTCGAGCGTTGTACACGCAGATCTAATGCAGCTGCTCCCCGACGTTCCTTGGCGCCTGACAGAGTGCCCAGATCTACTTTCTCAAGAGCCGATTTGCCACCCAAACTCAGGGGCCCTGTGTTTGACGGCATGGCCGTTGAATCTTGGATTCTAACCCAGGTAGGGTTTGGGAGCAAGGTGGTCGCTACAATGATTAGCGCCCGGAAGCCTGCTTCAGCACGAATTTACCACCACACCTGGAAGGTGTTCTTTGCTTGGTGTCGAGGCCGCGGTGTTTCTCCGCTGAGATTCTCGATCCCCAACATCTTGACTTTTCTCCAGTCGGGCCTAGACTCGGGCTTAGCCCCAAGTTCCCTCAGGAGACAAATATTGGCCTTATCCGTCATGTTCCAGCTCAGAATTGCTACCAATCTGCAGGTGAAGACTTTCATCCAGGGAGTCTCCCACTTGGTACCTCCCTATAAGGCGCCTATGGACGCTTGGGACCTTAACATGGCCCTAAGTGTTCTGCAGGAAGCTTCATTTGAACCGCTTCAGCATATCTCCTTGAGGTACCTTTCCTGGAAAGTGGTGTTCCTAGTGGCCATCACTTCTATCAGGCGGATTTCAGAACTGGCAGCCCTGTCCTGCCAAGCCCCGTTCCTCACTTTCCATAAGGATATGGTGGTGCTCAGACCAGCCCCTCCTTTTCTGCCGAAAGTCGTGTCCTCTTTTCACATTAATGAAGATGTTGTCTTGCCTTCATTTTGTCCAGCACCGGTGCACCGTGTGGAAAAGGCTCTTCACACGTTAGACCTGGTAAGAGCCCTCCGGAGGTACATGTCGAGGACGGCACCCTTTCGTCAGACGGACACGCTGTTCATGCTCCCCGAAGGGTGCAGGAAGGGACTCGCTGCCTCAAAATCGACCATAGCCAGATGGATTCGTTTGACTATTCAGGAGTCCTACCTTATTAAAGGCATGCCGATTCCAGCAGGGATCAGAGCGCACTCTACTCGGGCAGTGGGCGCCTCTTGGGCGCTTCGGCACCAGGCTTCGACGGAACAGGTTTGCAAGTCAGCAACCTGGTCCAGCCTGCACACATTTGCCAAGCACTATAATATCCATACTCTGGCCTCGGCGGATGCGAGCCTGGGTAGAAGAATTCTCCAAGCAGCGGTGGCGCACCTGTAAATAAGAGGTGCATGTAGCTTGGATCGGTGAGTCAATCTCCCACCCAGGGACTGCTTTAGGACGTCCCACAGTATCTGTGTCCCCCAATGAGGCGAAGGAGAAACATGGATTTTTGTGATAAACTCACCGTAAAATCCTTTTCTCCGAGACGCTCATTGGGGGACACAGCACCCACCCTATTAGCCAGTTGGCTCTTGTTTTGTTTAAATTTATATGCATTTACTAATTTGATATAAGGGTGGTGTTTTGGACATATTGTACCTGTATTAAGGCTGATTTTGTTGTCCTCCTACTGCTTTGGCACCAAACTGATTTCCGCCCGCAATAGGGGCGAGGGTGTATACGGCGGAGGAGCTAACCACTTTTTTTTTTTTTTTTTTTTTTTCACTGAATGTCAGCCTCCTAGCGGCAGAAGCATACACCCTCAGTATCTGTGTCCCCCAAAGAGCGTCTCGGAGAAAAGGATTTTACGGTGAGTTATAGCAAAAATCCATGTTTTATTGAAATATCGGGCTCTACAACATATACCACCAAAATAAAGTGCAAATCAAAGATGGAAAAATCACATGAATAGTGTGACCAACAACCTGCTATATATACTTACATGTGTAAGAGACTTTTTTATATCGATAGTGTTCAGTGATTCTATATACCTAATGTAGAGATAAGGGATAGAGAAAACAAAAAAACATACACGTATACCCATACCCGTATATACTCGAGTATAAGCCGAGGCACCTAATTTTACCACAAAAAACTGGGAAAACTTATTGACTTGAGTATAAGCCTAGCGTGGGAAATGCAGCAGCTACTGGTAAATTTAAAAAATAAAAATAGATACCAATGAAATGACATTAATTGAGATATGGACCCCATAAGATGCTCCATACAAAAATCTCTGATCGCGACATTAGACTCGCACTTACTGGAAGCGCGTCGCTAATCCCACCCTTCGGTGACTCTGTCACGAGATTGACGGTCACTGATGGGTCAGCATGACGACCAGAGGTCTGCAGCAGAATCTAGACATGTTTGGTGTCTGTGAACTCGTAAAGACCTGGAGAAACATAATTGGCAGGTCAGTTTTAGCATATAGTGAACATGGTATAAAAAAACCTTAGGAATTGCACTTTTTTTGTCATTTCACTGCACTTGAATTTTTTTTAAAGTTTTCCAGTACAAGATATGTTAAAACCAATGGTGTTGTTCAAAAGTACAACTTGTCACGTAAAAAACAAGCCCTCACATGGCCATATTGACTAAAAATTGAAGAAGTTATGGCTCTGGGAAGATGGGGAGCAAAAAACGGAAATTATAAAACTGAAATACCTCTGGTCGTCAAGGGGTTAATCAGTATAACAGCGTCAATTTTGACACTGTCTGTAGTTTACGGAGCTCAATCCTGCTGACAGGTTCACTTTCAAGCCTTGAAGCTGTTTCAACCTACATTTGAAAATGTTGATCTTTATCACCTGTTTGTTGTTATAATTGGTCACTCATGCACCTGACTATAATCCCATACATGACTTTGTTCAATTGTACCTAGAAGAACTGATGCTGTTTTAAATGCAAAAGGTGGTCACTAGTGATGAGCGCAAGGGCTCGTTACGCGAGTTTGCCGCCAAAGGTGCTTGGGTATGCACAACGTATCGCAGGTGCTCAAGTGACATGTTCGGGTCCCCATGGCTGCATGTTTTGTGGCAGTGTAGAAACTATTTCTTCTTTTTACACTTACTGCCTAACCAGACTCGACTAAGATGATGGGAATATGTCTATTTACAGGTTTCCAACGAATGATCCAAAACTGCTGTCCAAGTGGCTTGTAGCAATGCATCAACAGAACTGCACGTCCTTTGCGTCTAGAAGCTTATGTAGCGATCATTTTACTGAGACAGACTACAGCCTATGTCCTGGATCATCAGTTCCTCAACTTGCACCAGACGCAGTGCCGTCTCTTCTCATTGCATTACCAAGAGAGATTCCATCAGCATTGGAACCTCGGGATGCACAACAGGTAATCACATAACACAATATGATGCTATCCAATATGTGAAAAACTATATGAAATCACCACACTCACAGAAATATGTAATTTATACGGAACACTCATTATGGAAGATCTGGTGTGCACCAGTGATTCACCCCATCCACCTCCACCTGAATTTAAAGGGTTGTCAAGTGCTGCTCACCTCCACATCAGGACGTAGCTGCCAAGCATGGCGTCATCTGTACCACTCACATCCTGATTACAAACCAAGTGGTGCTAGGCAACTCATTTTAAGCAGGAGACTCTAAAGGGGTTTTCTCTTCCAAACCCCTCTTCAAAAGAGAAACACCAGAAGCTGAATGCCACAGGTCCAGCTGCTAAAACCTTAAATGATCAGTTGGTACATGTAATAAATGACCTGAGTCAGCCAGAGACTCAAACAGCATCAGCTCATCTTGGCTTAGAGAGGAAACTTAGGGATTACTCTATATGTCACCCTATGATCCCATACTTACATATTGCTTGGTCAGTGGCCACTTTCTTGGTAACATTTAGCTGAATGATGTCATTAGCCCGTAAATTATTTATTACCACTCTTCTCCACAGTAATTGGAGATATCTCTGGAATAATATATCACGGAAACCTGAAATATAGGTAGAATAAACTTATTGATAAATATACCTTTTCCTTACTCTATTTCCAATTGTCTTCTGATAACTTACATTTCTGTGAAAACGTGTTTGCCGCATTCCTGATTTCCTATTCTTTTGCATCCACAAGTAAACACAAAATGCAGTTTTTAAATGGCAGTCTTTATTATTACTAAGGGAAAAATAAATCCAAATCTACAGGGCCCTGTGTGAAAAAGTGATTGCCCCACCCCCAGCTTAAAACATAAATTACCTGTGGTTTATCACATCTTTGGGAAGCTGAGTTCAAATTCCCTAGCACACCCAGGCCAGATTACTGCCATACTTGTTCACAATCAAGAAATTGCTTAAATAGGACCTGCCTAACAAAGTGAAGTAGACCGAAAAATCCTCAAAAGCTAGACATCATGCCGCAATCCAAAGAAATTCTGTAACAAATGAGAAACAAAGTAATTGAAATCTATCAGTCTGGAAAAGGTTCTAACACCATTTCTAAAGCTTTGGGACACCAATAAACCACAATGAGAGCCATTCACAGATGGTGAGAACAAGGAACAGTGATGAACTTCCCAGGAGTGGCCAGCCGACCAAAATTATCCCAAGATCACAGCGACGACTCATCCAAGAGAAAACAGAAGACCCCATAAGAACTACAGGCCTCACTTGCCTCAGTTAACCCCTTTCTGACATATGACGTACTATCCCGTCCATGTGCCCTGGGACTTAATTCCCAAGGATGGGATAGTACGTCAAAGCGATCAGTGGCGCTCCCGGGTGTCTCGGACCGCCCCCGGCACATTAACCCCTGGCACACTGCGATCAAACCTGATTGCAGTGTACCGGAGGATCAGGGAAGCATCGGCAGGGAGGGGGCTCCCTCCATGCTTCCCTGAGACCCCCAGCGCAGCGCGATGTGCTGCGCTGAGGGCCTCCTTCCCTGCTGATCCCCGGATCCAATATGTCCGCGGGGGCCTGCAGGGAGGCGGCCTCCTCAGTGCCTGTCACATCGCTGATCTGACACAGCGCTGTGTGACATGTCAGATCAGTGATCTGACACATGACAGTGATTGTCCCCCCGGGAAAATGTAATAAAGTAAAAAAAAAAAAAAAGGGTAAAAATAATTTATATAAAAAAAAAAAAAAAAAAATTCCCTATTAAATTCATTCTTTGGAAATAAAAAAAACAAACAGTAAAAGTACACATATTTGGTATTGCCACATCCATAACGATCCGTCTTATGAAAGTGTCCCACTAGGTAACCCCTTAAAAAATAAAATAAAAAACAAAGCATAAAATGCTTTATCATACCGCCAAACAAAAAGTGCAATAATGTGCTATCAAAAAGACTGATCTAAATAACCATGGTACCGCTGAAAATGTCATCTTGTCCCGCAAAAAACAAGCCGCCACACAGTCATCAGCGAAAAAATAAAAAGTTATAGCTCGCAGAATAAAGCGATGCAAAATAATTATTTTTTTGATATAAAATTTGTTTTCATGGCATAAAAGCGCCAAAACACGACATAATTGAGGTATCGCTGCAACCGTACTGACCCGTAGAATAAAACCGCTTTATCAGTTTTACCGGACACGGAACGGTGTAAACGCACCCCACCCCCCACCCCCCCAAAAGAAATTCATGAAATGCTGGTTTTTGTTGATTCTGCGTCCCAAAAATCGGAATAAAAAGTGATCAAAAATGTCACATGCCCGAAAATGGTACCATTAAAAATGTCAACTCGTCCCGCAAAAAATAGGACCTCACATGACTTGGTGGGTCAAAATATGGAAAAATTATAGCTCTCAAAATGTGGTGATCAAAAACTATTTTTACAATAAAAAGCGTCCTTTAGCTTGCAACAACTGCCAAACATAAAAACCCACCATAAATAATAAATCAACCCCCCTTTATCACCCCCTTAGTTAGGGAAAAATAATAAAATTTAAAAAAAACATTAGGGTTAGGGCTGAGGTTAAGGGTGTGTTGGGGTTAGGGTTGGAGTTAGAATTGGGGGGTTTCCACTGTTTGGGCACTTCAGGTGCTCTCCAAACGCAACATGGCGTCTGATGTCAATTCTAGCCAATTCTGCGTTGAAAAAGTCAAACGGTGCTCCTTTCCTTCCAAGCTCTGCCATGTGCCCAATCAGTGGTTTACCCCCACATATGGGTGATCAGCCTACTCGGGACAAATTGTACAACAACTTTTGGGGTCCAATTTCTCCTGTTACCTTTGGGAAAATAAAAAATTGGGGGCAAAAATCATTTTTGTGGAAAAAAAATGATTTTTTTTTTGTGGCTCTGTTATAAACTTCTGTGAAGCACTTGGGGGTTCAAAGTGCTCACCACACATCTAGATAAGTTCCTTGGCGTGTCTAGTTTCCAAAATGGGGTCACTTGTGGGGGGTTTCCACAGTTTTGGCTCATCAGAGGCTCTCAAAAGGCAACATGACACCCGCAGACCATTCCATCAAAGTCTGCATTCCAAAACTTCACTACTTCCCTTCAGAGCCCCGACGTGTGCCCATACAGTAGTTTTCTCCCACATATGGGATATCAGCGTACTCAGGACAAATTGGACAACAACTTTTGGGGTCCAATTTCTCCTCTTACCCTTGGGAGAAAAAAAATAAGGGACTAAAAGATGATGTTTGTGGAAAAAATGATTTTTTTATTTTCACGCCCGGGCGTTATAAACTTCTGTGAAGCCCTTGGGGGTTCAAAGTGCTCACCACATATCTAGATAAGTTCCTTTGGGGGTCTAGTTTACAGAATGGTGTCATTTGTGGGGGATTTCCATTGTTTTTGCACATCAGGAGCTTTCCAAACGCGACATGGCGTCCGATCTCAATTCCTCAATTCCAGCCAAAAAAGTCAAATGGCGCTGCTTCCCTTCCAAGCTCTGCCATGCGCCCAAATAGTGGTTTAACCCCACATGTGGGGTATCAGCGTACTCAGGACAAATTGCACAATAACTTTTGGGGTCTTGTTACCCTTAGGAAAATAAAAATTGGGGGTGAAAAGATCATTTTTTTGGGAAAACCATATGATTTTTTAATTGTACGGCTGTACGTTATAAACTTCTGTGAAGCCCTTGGGGGTTCAAAGTGCTCACCACATATCTAGATAAGTTCCTTGGGGGGTCTAGTTTCCAAAATTGGGTCATTTGTGGGGGGTTTCCACTGTTAAGGCACATCAGGAGCTCTCCAAACGTGACATGGCATCCGATATGAATTCCATCCAATTCTGCAGTGAAAAAGTCAAACGGCGCTCCTTCCCTTCTGAGCTCTGCCATGCGCCGAAACAGTGGTTTCCCCCCCACATATCAGGTATCAGCGTACTCAGGACAAATTGCACAATAACTTTTGCAGTCCAATTTCTCCTGTTACCCTTGGTAAAATAAAAAAAAAATTGAACCTGAATTAATTTTTTTGTGAAAAAAGTTTAAATGTTCATTTTTTTTTTTTAAACATTCAAAAAATTCCTGTGAAGCACCTGAAGGGTTAATAAACTTCTTGAATGTGGTTTTGAGTACCTTGAGGGGTGCAGTTTTTAGAAAATACCCAAAAGTGACACTATTCTATCATATAGACCCCTCAAAGTGACTTCAAATGTAATGTGGTCCCTAAATATAAAATGGTCGTAGAGTTGGAAGGGACCTCCTGGGCCATCTGGTCCAACCCCTGCTCAAAGCAGGATTCGCTAAATCATCCCAGACAGATGTCTGTCCAGCCTCTGTTTGAAGACTTCCATTGACCACTTCTCGTGGCAGCCTGTTCCATTTGATCACTCTGTCAAAAAGTTTTTTCTAAATCTAATCTGTGTCTCCTCCAATTAAGTTTCATCCCATTGCTTCTAGTCTTTCCTTGTGCAAATGAGAATAAAGATAATCCTTCTACAATGTGGCAGCCCTTGAGATATTTGTAGACCGCTATTAAGTCTCCTCTCAGTCTTCTCTTTTGCAAGCTAAACATTCCCAAATCATGCAACCGTTCCTCATAGGACATGGTTTGCAGACCGGTCACCGTTCTGGTCGCTCTTTTCTGAACTTGCTCCAGTTTGTTGATGTGTTTTTTTAAAATGTGGTGCCCAAAACTGGACAGAGTATTCCAGATGAGATCTGACCAAAGAGGAGTAGAGGGCAATAATGACTTAATGTGATCTAGACTTTATGCTTCTGTTAATACATCCTAGAATTGCATTTGCCTTTTTTGCTGCTGCATCACACTGTTGACTCGTATTCAGTCTGTGATCTATTAGTATACCCAAGTCTTTTTCACATTTGCTGTTGCTTAGCCCTATTCCTCCCATTCTGTATATGCTTTTTTTCATTTTTATTGGCCAGATGTAGTACTTTGCATTTTTCCCTGTTAAAAACCATTCTGTTAGTTGCTGCCCACTGCTCCAGTTTAGTTATATCTTTTTGAATCCTCTCTCTCTAGTATTAGCTATCCCTCCTAGCTTTGTGTCATCAGCAAATTTAATCAGTTTACCCTCAATTCCTCAAACCCGCACACAAAGGACCCTTCAGAGTTAACACCTGGGGGTGTGGCTTAGCCCCCACGTGCCTACGATCGCTCTGATTGGCAGTTTCACTTTTAACAGCCAATCAGAGCGATTGTAATATTTCACCAATGAAAATTGGTGAAATATTACAATCCAGCCATGGCTGATGCTGAAATAGCATCAGACATGGCTGGACACCGAGACCCGACCCCCCACACCGACTGACGGCACCGATCGGCTGCCGGCACCGATCGGCAGCCGCCGTCATAATCTGCTTCCCTCCGCCCTCCCAGCCCTCCGATCACCCCCTCACCCTCCTTTGTGCCTCCGATCTCCCGCTATCCGTCCTGGTGACCCGCGTCATGGGCGCCGCCTTCTTAGAAGATGGCGGGCGCATGCGCAGTGCGCCGAATCGAATCTGCAGTGCTGCAGATTCATTCATTTATTTTGATCACTATAATAAACTTTCATAGTGATCAAAATAAAAAAAAAAGTAAATCACCGCCCCCCTTATCACCCCCATAGGTAGGGACAAATAATAAAAAAAAATAAATATATTTTTTTATTTTTCCATTAGGGTTAGGGCTAGGGTTAGGGTTGGAGTTAGGGTTAGAAATAGGGTTAGGGTTGGACTAAGGGTTAGGGTTGGACTAAGGGTTGGAATTAGGGTTAGGGTTGTAATTGGGATTAGGGTTGGGTTGGGGTTGGGATTACGGTTACGCTTGTGGTTAGGGTTAGAGTTGGGATTTCGTTAGGGGTGTGTTGGGATTAGTGTTGTGGTTAGGGTTATGATTAGGGTTGGGATTAGGGTTAGGGGTGTGTTGGGGTTGGAGATAGAATTGAGGGGTTTCCACTGTTTAGGCACATCACGGGGTCTCCAAACGCGACATGGAGCCACCATTTATTCCAGCCAATTTTGCGTTCAAAAAGTCAAACGGTGCTCCCTCCATTTCGAGCCCCGACATGTGCCCAAACAGTGGTTCCCCCCCACATATGGGGTATCAGGGTACTCAGGAAAAATTGCACAACAACTTTGGGGGTCTAATTTCTCCTGTTACCCTTGGGAAAATAAAAAATAGCGGGCTAAAAAATCATTTTTGTGGAAAAAAAATTATTTTTAATTTTCACTGCTCTGCGTTATAAACTTCTGTGAAGCACTTGGGGGTTCAAAGTGCTCACCACACTACTAGATAAGTTCCTTCGAGGGTCTAGTTTCCAAAATGGGGTCACTTGTGGGGGAGCTCCAATGTTTAGGCACACAGGGGCTCTCCAAATGCGACATGGTGTCCGCTAACGATTGGAGCTAATTTTCCAATCAAAAAGTCACATGGCGCTCCTTCCCTTCCGGGCCCTGCCGTACGCCCAAACAGTGGTTTATGACCACATATGAGGTATCAATGTACTCAGCAGAAATTGCCCAACAAATTTTAGGATCCATTTTATCCTGTTGCCCATGTGAAAATGAAAAAACTGAGGCTAAATAAAATTTTTGTGAAAAAAAAAAAAAAAAAAAAAAAAAAAGTACTTTTTTTTTTTTTACGGATCAATTTGTGAAGCACCTGGGGGTTCAAAGTGCTCACTATGCATCTTGATAAGTTCCTTGGAGGGTCTAGTTTCCAAAATGGGGTCACTTGTGGGGGAGCTCCAATGTTTAGGCACACAGGGGCTCTCCAAACATGACATGGCAACCGCTAAGTATTCAAGCATATTTTCCATTCAAAAAGTAAAATGGCGCTCCTTGCCTTCTGAGCTCTGCCGTGCGCCCAAACAGTGGTTTATGACCACATATGAGGTATCGGTGTACTCAGAAGAAATTGCCCAACAAATTTTAGGATACATTTTATCCTGTTACCCATGTGAAAATGAAAAAACTGATGCTAAAAAAAAATTTTGGTTGGAAAAATTAAAATGTCCATTTTTTCATTCCATGTTGCTTTAGTTCCTGTGAAGCACCTGAAGGATTAATAATCTTCTTGAATGTAGTTTTGAGTAGCTTGATGGGTGCAGTTTTTAGAATGGTGTCACTTTTGGGTATTTTCTGCTATATATACCCCTCAAAGTGACTTCAAATGTGAGGTGGTCCCTAAAAAAAAAATGGTTTTGTAAATTTTGTTGTAAAAATGAGAAATTGCTGGTCAACTTTTAACCCTTATAACTTCCTAACGAAAAAAAATGTTTCCAAAATTGTGCTGATGTAAAGTAAACATGTGGGAAATGTTATTTATTAACTATTTTGTGTCACATAACTCTGGTTTACAGCATAAAAATTCAAAATTTGAAAATTGCAAACATTTTCACCAAATTTCCATTTTTTTCACAAATAAACGCAAAAATTATCGACCTACATTTACCACTAACATGAAGCCCAATATGTCACGAAAAAACAATCTCGGAATCGCTAGGATGCGTTGAAGCGTTCCTGAGTTATTACCTCATAAAGGGACATTGGTCAGAATTGCAAAAAATGGCCAGGTCGTTAAGGTCAAAATAGGCTGGGTCATGAAGGGGTTAATAGCACAGTGAAGAACAGTTGATGTTACATTTCCTTTCTAAGAGAAAACAGATGCAAAATAGGAATTTAAAAGTTCGGCCTTCTCAACATCCTATCTTACCATTTCATCATTTTCATCCTGTAAAAATCCTATAGCATCTTTGACTGTTCTTTTACTTTTGCCATATCCCCAAAATCCTTTATTATTGTTTTTGATGTCTCTTGCAAGCCTCAATTCATTGTCAGCTTTAGATAATCTGATTTGGGCATTGCAGGTTCTGCAGACAGTATTATATTCTTCTTTAGATATGCCTCCCTCTTTCCATTTTATAAACCTTTCTTTCTTCCTTTTTAGCATGTGCTTAAGTTCTGTGTTCATCCATCCTGGTTTCCTTAAATGCTTTCTATTCTTCCCTCTTTTCGGAATTGTTAACAATTGTGCTTTGAGAATTTCATTTTTCAAGATTTCCCATCCTTCCTGAACATTTTTGTCCTTAAAGATATCCAGCCATTGGATCCCTCCAATTCTCTCTGAATCCCTCAAAATCTGCCTTTCTGAAATCTAACCTTGATGTCTGAGTCTTCACAGGTCTTCCTCCTCTAGTTATCCAAAATTCTAAAATAGCATGGTCGCTACCTCCTAGGGTCCCAGCCACTTTTACCTCCTCAACCATTTCCTCCCTGTTTATAAGGATTAGATCCAAGGTAGCAGTTCCCCTTGTTTTCTCCCCTACCTTTTGGAAGATAAAGTTGTCAGCAAGAGAGGATAAGAATTTCCTTGACCTGTTAGTTTTGCCTGAGAGAGATTCCCAACAAATGTCTGGATAGTTGAAATCTCCCATGACAACTATGTCATATTTTTTAGAGAACTTGGCCATTTGATGCATAAAGAGTTCATTCATATCTTCAGCTTGCACAGGTGGCCTGTAGTAAATGCCTACATGGTGTCCTTTCCATTGTTCTGTCCTTGTATTCTTACCCAATCAGTTTCCACAGAACTCCCAGTCTCAGAAGCTTCAATCTCTGTGCAGATATACACATTTTTCAAGTCTGTTTCTATCAAGTAAGTTGTATCCTTCTAGCCTTTTATTCCAATCATGTGTATCGTCCCACCAAGTTTCAGTGATTCCAATGACATCATATTTCTATTCCTGTGTTAGTAGTTCCAGTTCTCCTTGTTTGTTGCCCATGCTTTGTGCATTAGTATATAAACATTTTAGTTTGTGATTGGTTTCTCTTTCTCCAATATTTTTATTATTTAGATTCTTTTGTCTTTGTTCTTCCTTTCCACTTCTAATAGCAGAGTTCTCAATAGCATTTGTCAGGTGTATGGCTTTTTTGGCCTTTTGCTTTCGTTCCCACATTGTTCTAGTTTAAAGCTCTCCTGATGAGTGTAGCAAGGCGACTTCCAAATACATGTTTTCCAGTCTTTGTAAGGTGCACCCAATCTCTAGCAAGTAGTCCATCGTATAGGTAGTTCACTCCGTGATCCAGAAATCCAAATCCTTGCTGACGGCACCATCGACGTAGCCAGTAGTTCACCTGCAGAATCTTATTCCACCTCCTTGTTCCATGGCTCTCCACTGGGAGGATGGAAGAGAAGACCACCTGCGCTCCCAGTTCTTTCACTTTCTTGCCTAAGTTTTCAAAGTCACTGCAGATGGTTTCCAGGTCGTTTCTTGCTGTCATTTGTCCCCACGTGTATTAGCAGGAATGGGTAGTCATCTGTAGGTCTGAAGAGTCCTGATATCCTGTCAGACACTTCTTTTAATTTTTGCACCTGGAAGACAGCACATTTCTCTTGAGGTTATATCCGGTCTACAGATAGCGGCCTCTGTTCTCACAACAGGGATTCCCCCATGACCACCACTCTCCGTTTCTTCTTCACAACATTTTTCTTTCTCCATCCAGGAGGATTCTGAAGGCGTACAAGGTTGCTGTTTGTGGGCAAAGTCTTATCCTAATGTATTTCTTCATCGTTCTCCTGCGAGAGAGCCTTATACTGGTTCCTGAGCAGTATGGGAGCTGACTGCCTCTCGATCCTCCTGCTTCTCTGGGTCACATGCTTCCATTCCTCTGTTTCTTCAGGTGCACTTCGAATTTCTTCTCTTTCTGTAACCTGAAGAGATCATTCTGCTCTGTCTAAGAACTCTTCACCTTCCTTAATGATCTTCAACGTAGCCTCTCTTCGGGATTTCGAGATTTTGAAACTTTTCCTCCAACAGGGACACAAGCTTGCATTTGTGGCATGTGAAGTTTGGCTTTTCCAGTGGTAAGTCTGTGAATATGTAGCAAGAAATGCGGCTCACCAAATGGCTCCTGGTCTCTTCCAAAATCCAGTGATCGTTGAGCTCGCAGAGACTCTTCACTTATCCCAGAAGTCACTGGGAATCTGCAAATGATCTCCTCAGGACTCTTCCCCTGGTTTACCGATTTCCTCTTTTCAGCTGCAACGGCCAAAATCCAGTGATCGTTGAGCTCGCGTGGTGTTGTAAAAATGAGAAATAGCTGGTGAACTTTTAACCCTTAACTTCCTAACAAAAAAAATTTTGGTTCCCAAATTGTGCTGATGTAAAGTAAACATGTGGGAATTGTTACTTAATAAGTTTTTTGTGCGCCATATCTCTGTGACTTAAGGGCATAAAAATTCAAAGTTGGAAAATTGTGAAATTTTCACCAAATCTCCGTTTTTTTCACAAATAAACGAGAGTTATATGAATGAAAATTTTATCACGAACATGAAGTACAATATGTCACGAGAAAACAATGTCAGAATCACCAGGATCCATGGAAGCGTTCCAGAGTTATTACCTCATAAAGGGACAGTGTGGTGAGAATTGTAAAAAATTGGCCCGGTCATGAACGTGCAAACCACCCTTGGGGGGTAAAGTCGTTAAGATCAGTGTTCATGATGCCACCGTAAGAAAGAGACCGGGGAAAAATGGCCTGCATGGCAGAGTTCCAAGACGAAAACCGCTACTAAGCAATAAGAACAGAGAAAAAATCCTCCAAAAATTCATTTAAAAGCAATTTTATTTTATTGAACAATGTCAAAAGTTAAAAAAGGGACATAAACATACAAGGAAAAAATGCAAACATTGAGCAGGAGAAAAAGTTCAGCCCAAAATAAAATAGAATACAATTTTTTCTGGATAATGAGTAGGAACATGCACAAACATTTTATTTTTAAGAGGTATAAAAGGGCTAGAACAGATCCCAAAGGACAATGGTTGGAGTTCTAAATACACACAAGCTCACAAGACAATATAAGCCTAATTCCTGGAAGGCACACCCCTTCTGAGGAAGATACCGAAACGCGCATCAGGGGTACATTGCAGCAGCTTGGACTTTGGGTAAATATGTTCATGCATAGCTTCTTTCAATTGTGTTTACTCCTGTTGTTTAATATATAATGACTGACCATGGTATATAAAGAAACTCTTATTTAACTTGTTATATTATCCATGATGAATTACCTTCTTCCAGGAATTAGGCTTATATTGTCTTGTGAGCTTGTGTGTATTTAGCACTCCAACCATTGTCCTTTGGGATCTGTTCTAGCCCTTTTATACCTCTTAAAAATAAAATTTTTGTGCATGTTCCTACTCATTATCCAGAAAAAATTGTATTCTATTTTATTTTGGGCTGAACTTTTTCTCCTGCTCAATGTTTGCATTTTTTCCTTGTATGTTTATTTCCCTTTTTCAACTTTTGACATTGTTCAATAAAATAAAATAGCTTTTAAATGAATTTTTAGGTCTTTGAATGAAGCCTCACTTGAGGGGGCGATACACGTGGGGTTATGTCTGCGGTCCACTTAGATTTCTGATCCCTGGGAGCAATGGGATCCTGACTCTCTTCTGGTAATATGCTGACATTGGGGCATTTTTTATTTTTTTTTTAAGGTGTTTTCATTGTTTGAGCGTTCCTTCTGGGTTCATATTGTCCATCGGTCATTGGACTGGTGAGACGGTTCATATATATATATATATTTTTATTTGCTCTCCCCTTGGGATTATTCTCCCTTTGGGATTATTATTCTATCGAGCTTTTCAGGTCCTTTTGGACATGTTATATTTATATGTATTGCTTTAGCCTCATGAGCCACTAGGAGAAAGTTAATTGAGGGTCATTTATTATCTACTCTCAAGCATGTGGGTTATTATTTTATCAATTTTTCTCTGTGGACACAGTTCTATGGTTTTAAGTGTGTTTTAATTGTATTGTGTGCCAATAAAATTATGATATTTTTCATACATATTTTTTTGTGGTGTGCATTTTTCCGGTAGTATTTTTTTTCTCTTCTTTAATCACATCTGACATAAAAGTAACACAGCATTTCAGAAAAGGGATATCATACCAACAGTAAAATGTGGTGGTGGTCTGGGGCTGTTTTGCTGCGTCAAAACCTGGAAGACCAGCTGTGGAAAATGGAACCATGAATTCTGCTGTCTACCACAAAATCCTGAAGGAGAATGTCCGGCCATCTGTTCCTGACCTCAAGCTGAAGCGCACTTGGGTTATGCAGCAGAACAATGATCCAAACACACCAGCAAGTCCACCTCTGAATGGCTTAAGAAAAGCAAAATTAAGACTTGCGTGGCCTAGTCAAAGTCCTGAACTAAATCATATTTAGATGATGTGGCATGATCTTAAAATGGCGATTCAAGTTCGGAAAGCCTCCAATGTGGCTGAATTACAATAATTCTGCAAATGAGTGGGCCAAAATTTATCCAGAGCGTTGTAAAAAAACTCATTGCCGGTTGTGACAAATTTTGATTGCAGTTTTGCTGCTAAGGCTGGCCCAACCAGTTGTTAGGTTTAGGAGGGGCAATCACTTTTTCACTACAGGGCCCTGTAGGTTTGGATTTCTTTTTTCCTTAATATTAAAAACCTTCCATTTTGTGCTTACTTGTGTTATCTTTGTCTAATATTTAAATTTAGTTTGGTGATCTGAAACGTTTGTTTGAGAAACATGCAAAAGAATAGGCGGTCATGATGGGGTAAACACTTTTTCACACAACTGCATTTTCAAAGCTGAATTAAGGTATGTGCAGACGATCCCGAAGTGACGGCGCTTTGGACGCAGCACATATTCGCTGCGTTCAAAGTGCTATCGTCTATTGAAAGCAGATGAATCCGCATGTGTCCACTAAACTGTGCAGATTCATCGTGTCCAATACATTGTATGGGTGACATTTTTCTTGTGGAGACTAGTGTCTCCGCAAGAGAAATTGACATACTGCAGTCTGGATAGATGCGCCGCATATCCGTCTCCGCGGGTGAG
Organism: Dendrobates tinctorius; assembly: GCF_039654945.1. Lineage (NCBI taxonomy): Eukaryota > Metazoa > Chordata > Amphibia > Anura > Dendrobatidae > Dendrobates > Dendrobates tinctorius. The sequence goes on from NW_027361679.1 coordinate 122,465,172, forward strand.
CTGTGGGCACCTCCACACGCGTACCATCCACAATACTGTAACATCTGGCCGCTACAGGTTGGACTCTGCACAAGTACATCCAACCCGCTGCATTTACTGATCGTGTGCACATACCCTAATAGTGTCCTTTTTGTATTTATTTATTGTAGGCGGACCCTACAGAGAACAATCAGCTGGAAGACAACATTACTGTACCATCTAAAATCCTCGAAACCAGATTACATGAAATCAGTAATAAAGAGAGTTTATCAGTTAAAAGGCAGAAGGTATTGTATATACTGCAAAAATACATACATCCTCACAATAATGGTAACTTGTATGCCCGCTTTAGTCTGATTATTGATCGCTTTATAAATGAGAAATTCTGTATCTTTGTAATATACAGTACTGTATCATTTCTGTCTCTCGGGATTCTCAAGATAGATATTCATGTGCAGTCAGTGAATGAGAACATATGCAAAACACAAGCCGCAGAGACACCATCACATGTTTCTCAACGCAAGCAATGACTAGCCAGGTCTTTCCCCGGGAGGGAACAACCACGGGAAGGGCAGTCTCCAATGAAGGAAACCACCTATGCCAAAACATGGTATCCATCCACAGACAGCTGTTTCGGGGTATTGCCCCTCATCAGTATGGAGTAGGAAACTGGCCAGTAGGAGCAATGCCTAGTAGAAGACTGTGAAAAATTTCCCATAAGGGTGGGGGCATTGCCCTAGAATCACTGCGTTGAGAAACATGTTATGGTGTCTCCGCAGAATCTTCTACTACTCATTGCTCCTACTGGCCAGTTTCCTACTCCACACTGAGGGGCAATACCCCGAAACAGCTGTCTGTGGATGGATACCATGTTTTGGCTTAGGTGGTTTCCTTCATTGGAGACTGCCCTTCCCGTGGTTGTTCCCTCCCAGGGAAAGACCTGGCTAGTCATTGCTTGCGTTGAGAAACATGTGATGGTGTCTCCGTGGCTTGTTTTTCATATATTTACATATTTCCCATAAGGGTGGGGGCATTGCCCTAGAATCACTGCGTTGAGAAACATGTGATGGTGTCTCCACAGTGTTGGATGTTGATCTCCATGAGTTCATTCATTCTCATTTTTCACAGTGAATGAGAACAGACTTGTTTCCATTCAGAGGCAAAAAAAAACCCATACACAGCTGGGCAATGCGCTGTGAGCTAAACAGCCCAGATTCTAGAATGATGCATTGTAGTAAATTATCAGTGAGATTATATGCTGCTGCTGAACTTGGCTCACAGAGCATTGCCCAGACTGCATACTTCTCAGCCATATATGGACTAGCTGCTTACCAATTTCTAAGTGTGGCGAAATAGCAATTCAGCAATTGTTTTTTATTCACAGCATTCATTTTACAGTAAAACTGACCTAGAAATACAGTTCTCTAGGTTAGTATGATTACAGCGATACCAATCATGCATAGTTTTATTTATGCGGGAAAAAAAATTCAGAAATTTGTAAAGAGGGAAAAATTTGCTTGCGTCACCTTTTTCCAAGAGTCGTAACGTTTTCAGGATATGGAGCTAGCTGTGTGAAGGCTTGTTTCTTGCGCCCTGAGCCCATATTTTTGTTAAGATCATTTTGGGTAGATTCAATGTTTTGATCATCTTTTTATTACTTTTTTTGTGTTGAGGCAAAATAGTGCAATTCTATTTACCAATCGAATTAATTTTTATATTTTGATAGATCAGACTTTTAGGAACTCGGCATTGTCAAATATGTGCGTGATTTTTTTTTTTTTAAATTATTTTTAACTCCCTTCACCCCGAAGCCTGTTTTCACCTTCCTGATCAGGCCAAATTTTTCAATTCTAATCAGTGTCACTTTATGTGGTTATAACTCTGGAACGCTTCACCGCATCCCAGTGATTTTCTCGTGACATATTGTGCTTCACGGTAGTGGTAACATTTGCTCTATATGATTTGCATTTATTTGTGAAAATATTGTAAAATTTTGGACTTTTAATTTCTCCTTCCCCCATGACGGCACCACGGAGAGAGGGGATCCGCCCCACGGGGACAGGAAACCTACAGACAAAAAGGCGGTACCTCTCTCCCGGGTCAGTTGGTTTCCTGTCCCCACAGGGAACCTATGGACTCACCAGTCGTCGTTGATGCCGGTGCTGACCAGTCCGGAGGACGACAGTGGGGGTTCCCTGTCCCGGCTGGGGTGGTGACCCGAGGCGCCACCGCTGGAAGGTCAGTGGGCCTCCAGGGTGTGCAGGGGGGTGAGGCGGCAGGAGTATTGCCAAAGCTCGCCTCACCCAGGAGAGAAGCGCTCCAGGGTAGCGGCGTTGGCGGGCGCTGGAAGCCCGGTGGAGTGGGGCCGAGACAGCCGAGCAGGAGCCCGCGCTCACAGGACTGCAGAGAGGCTGCGGCTGTCACCGCCAGCGGCGTCAGCAGGCGCTGGAAGCCCGGTGGAGTAGGGCCGAGGCAACGCTGCGAGCGGGAGCTGCGCTCTCAGGGTAGCGTGCAGGGGCCTGCGGCCGTCACCACCGCCGCTATGCATCTCTGGGAAGGATCTCAGAGCGCACGTGCGCGGGGCGGAGCTTAGTGACGTCAGCCGGGCGCGCAATGCATCTCTGGGGACCCCGGGAGGCCGAGGAAAAGAAGCAGCGGCGGCGTGCACCCATAGGAAAAAAAAAAAGCGCGCTTCCCCACACGGCAGGGACCGGGAGGGGGACGCCGAGGATATAAAAAATTTTTTAAAAAAACAAAAAGGGGGCGTTTGCTGGGAAAATGAGCGAGCCTCCAGAGGAACAGTCACAGCCAGATATGCACTCAGATACAGGACGCCAGCGGCAGTCGCCGCAACGCCAGAACAAGGATCCCAAGGACCAGACACAGCAGCAGCCGCTCGGTGTCCCGTCGCAGCAAGGAGTCCAGTGGGGCGGTGGCGCCAAAAGACAAGGCTTCGGCAGACCCGGTTGTCCCTCCAGATCCGGTATCCTTCTTCGGCTTGGTGGGTAAGTGGACTACGTGAACGTACAGTCTGTAACTAGGGTCCCTCTCTTTTAGGGAAAGAAGTGCACGCAGAAGGTTAACCATAAGATCTGCCCACTCTGTAAAGAAGAGCTTCCCACAGGGTGGGGAAAAAGGCTCTGCCAAGCGTGCATTGACCACACGATATGTAAAGAATCCCCAAGGTTCGCCTCCGATCTGAGGGACCTAATCCAACACCAAGTAGAAAATGCTGTTAAAACCCTTCAGAGAGGAAGCAAAAAACATAAGAAAGCGAAGACCAGAGACCCCGAGTCAGATCTCAGCGACAGGGAGAGCGAACCTTCATCATCCTCATCTAACTCGGGAAGTTCAGGGTCCGACTCCTCGTCCTCCGAAGAAGGGGGTCGCAGCTGTTTCCCCATTGATGAAACAGATAACTTCATAAAAGCAATTAGAACGACTATGGGGCTGGTGGACACCAGGCCCAAAAGAACTATCCAAGACGCCATGTTCAGCGGGTTGGAACAAAAGAAGAGAAGGTCGTTCCCTATGAACGAGAAAATACAAGCACTAATACAGAAAGAATGGAAAAGGCCGGAAAAAAAGGGCCTCCTAACTCCCAAAAGGAAGTATCCCTTTGATGACCCAAGCTGCTCTCATTGGGAGAAAGCGCCAAAAGTGGATGTAGCTATAGCGAAGGCATCAAAAAAATTCGCCCTGCCGTTTGAAGACATGGGAGCGTTAAAGGACCCCATGGACAAAAAAGCGGAAACTTTCCTAAAAGGTTCCTGGGAGGCAGCCGGAGGAGGACTGAAACCCGCCATAGCCACCACATGCACGTCTAGAGCCTTGATGGTGTGGCTAGATCAATTGGAGAGCCATCTGAAAAGCAAGACCCCAAGAGACGTGATTTTAGACTCCATCCCATTGATGAGAGGAGCGGCGGCCTTTCTGGCAGACGCATCCGCGGATTCAATCCGACTGGCAGCCAGGGCAGCTTCGTTCTCAAATGCGGCAAGGAGAGCACTCTGGCTCAAATGCTGGACGGGGGGACCTGCAGACGAAATCCAAACTCTGCTCTATTCCCTGTGAAGGCGAATTCCTGTTCGGTCCTACATTGGATGACATCCTTGATAAAGCAGGAGATAAAAAGAAATCCTTCCCCAACCAGTCTAATTTCCCCTTCAAACGTTTTTGGAGCAGGAAATTTATCCAGAGAAAGCCACCTAGAAACCCCCAGGATAAGTGGGAGGACAGGAGAGGAAAAGGGAAGGGGTTCATGTTTGGGAAACCAGCAGACAAGAAGCAACCCCAATGAAGGTGTCTCCCAGGTAGGAGGAAGGTTAGGCCACTTCTTCCCAGCCTGGGAAAAAATATCAAACAGTTCTTGGATCCTAAACATGATAAAAACAGGCCTCAGGTTACCCTATCACACCTCACCCAAACCCTTTTTTGTAGTGACCCCGCAAAGACAGTCAGCGGAAGAGCAGGAAGCAGTCCAACAAGAAATTCAGAACCTGGTGGAGAAATCGGTACTACAAGAAGTCCCCCGCCAGGAAAAAGGAGAAGGCTTCTATTCCCCTATCTTCCTGAGGAGGAAGCCAGACGGGACATTCAGGACGATAATAAACATGAAAAGACTAAACAAGTGTCTGACAATCCATCCGTTCAAAATGGAAACAATAAAATCCGCGGTAAAAATGCTGTTTCCCGCCTGCTTCATGACAGTGCTCGACTTAAGGCGCGTACTATCACGTCCCCATACACAAGGATTATCGCCAGTATCTCAGGATTGCAGTTACTATAAAAGGAGAAATAAGGCACTACCAGTTCAAGGCCCTCCCATTCGGGCTGGCCATCGCTCCAAGAGTGTTCACAAAAATCATAGCGGAAGTCATGGCACATTTAAGGGAGCAGGATGTACTCATAGTTCCATACCTAGACGACTTTCTAGTGGTAGGCAACTTCCCTTCTCACTGCAGGGATCAGCTAAACAGGACTATAGAAACACTAACCAATCTAGGCTGGCTGCTAAACCTGCCAAAATCTCGGACAACTCCGAGTCAAGTACAGGAGTACCTGGGCATCACCATAGACTCGCTCAGACAAGAGTGTCGCCTCCCAGAAGGGAAAATGACGCACATAAAGCAGATAGTGACAGTCGCGACAACGCTAAGGAAAGTCATGTCCCTGCTCGGCTCAATGACAGCCTGCATCCCGGCTGTACGGTGGGCCCAAGCCCATACAAGGGATCTCCAGTGGGAGATACTAGCCGCAGAGGTTTCCCTTCACAGAAATTTAGAAGGGTGGTTAGACATTACACCCAAAACAGCCCACTCGCTAGAGTGGTGGGAGGAACCATCCAACCTAGCCCGGGGAGTCCCTTGGGTATTGGCGATATCTCGAGTCCTTACCACAGACGCAAGCACCAGGGGTGGGGGACTCACTTGGACAACCAGGTAGCACAAGGGGTTTGGACGATGGACGAAGAAAGAGCCTCCTCAAATATGAAGGAGCTCTTAGCGGTAAAACTCGCCCTCCGGTACTTTCTGAACTCCCTCAAGTCCCACCACGTAAGGGTATTTTCGGACAACCGCACAGTAGTAGCCTACTTGAACCATCAGGGGGGACAAGATCCCATGCCCTAAGGGAAGTGACAAAATCAATTTTCCAGTGGGCAGAAGAAAATCTAGGCTCACTGACGGCACTACACATAAAAGGAGCAGACAACGTGACGGCAGACTTCCTAAGTCGCACACAGTTGAGACAGGGGGAGTGGGAGTTAAACCAGGCAATTTTTACCCAGATCACAACACTATGGGGAATACCCAGCATAGACCTATTTGCCAACAGCACAAACCGGAAGGTGGAAACCTTCTGCTCCATAGACCCCCTCCGGGAACCCGATAGCCCTGGACGCCCTCATGATTCCCTGGCACTTCCCCCTTGCCTATGCGTTTCCTCCAATAGTCCTAATTCCATCAGTTCTGAGGAAGATTCGGGAGGACAGGGCAAGGGTAATATTAATAGTCCCGTTCTGGCCGAGAAGGACGTGGTTGAGGAGAATGTCCATCTCCGACCCTTGGGTCCTCCCGGATATCCCGAACTTGCTCTCGCAGTGCCCAGTACTACACCCCCAGGTGGAGAACCTACATATGACGGCCAGGAATTTGAAAGGGCGCTATTGACCAACAGGGGCTTCTCCAAAAATTTAGTATCCACCCTCCTACGGTGTAGGAAACCAGTAACTACCAGACTGTATGGGAGGATCTGGAGGAAATTCCTCTCAGTATCAAATGCCAGCGCAGGGGGGGTGGTTCCTCTATCAAAGATCTTAGAGTTCCTACAGAAGGGCTTAGAACAAGGCTTGGCTACCAGTACACTGAAAGTTCAGGTGGCGGTCCTAGGGGCCCTTTACAACTATGACTTGGCAGGGAACCCGTGGGTGGCCAGGTTCATCAAAGCAGCCGGTAGATCCAGACCAATACCTTCCCTAAATACTCCTCCCTGGGACCTAAACTTGGTACTCTCAGCCCTGTCCAAAACTCCCTTTGAACCATTACAAGAGGCCCCTCTAAAACTGATATCGCTCAAGACCGCCCTCTTGGTAGCCCTGACATCGGCACACAGAATAAGTGATATTCAAGCCCTGTCAGCCTTCCCTCCATTTACTCACATCCTAGAAGATAGAGTGGTACTTAGGACAGACCCAGCCTACCTGCCGAAGGTAGCATCCCGATTCCACAGAACCCAGGAAAACTCCCTCCCCTCCTTTTGCCCCAATCCCAAAAACAAGGGAGAAGAGACCTTGCACACATTAGATGTCAGGAGGTGCCTAGTGGAATACTTAGTGGCAACCAGGGAGTGTAGGAAGGATAGGGCTCTTTTTGTCTGCTTCCAGGGGCCAAAGAAAGGGCGGAAGGCATCAAAGAGCACGTTGGCGAAAGTGGATAAGGGACGCCATCACCTTGTCGTACTCGTCAGAAGGCGTGGACATCCCAGGTAGAATAACGGCCCATTCCACAAGAGCGGTGTCAACTTCCTGGGCAGAGAGACCAGGCATCTCCATTGAGCAGATATGTAGAGCTGCTACTTGGTCCTCTCCTTCAACTTTCTTTTAACCACTATCGGCTGGACCTAGCCACCTCCTCAGATCTTACCTTTGGTAGAAGGGTGCTGGAGGCAGTGGTCCCCCCTAATAGATAGTCTCTGCAATTCTCTTGTGGTGCCGTCATGGGGGAAGGAGAAAATCGTAGTTACATACCGATAACGGTATTTCTCCGATCCCATGACGGCACCCGTATATTCCCTCCCTACACGCGTGGGGTGCGCACTTATTGTAAATATAGTTTAGCCAAATAGTCACGTGGTGTCTCCTCTACGCAGTTTAATGATTATAGAAATATTGGTTTTCTTAAAGTTGTTCATGTTATAGGCCAAAGTTCCATTAAATGCTCTGTAAAACAACTGACGCTGGAGAGAGGTACCGCCTTTTTGTCTGTAGGTTTCCTGTCCTCGTGGGGCGGATCCCCTCTCTCCGTGGTGCCGTCATGGGGTCGGAGAAATACCGTTATCGGTAAGTAACTACGATTTTTTTTGGCCCTTAAATCAGTTATGTCACACAAAATACCGTATTTTTCGAATTATAAGATGCACTTATCGGCTCTGCTACATGGATGCATCGCCTCTATGTAGCAGAGCCAATCAAGCTATGGCAGCTTCTACAGCTTCTAGCCTCCCATGGATGCTATTGAAGCATGCCAAGATTAAAAAAAAATTTTTTAAAAGTATGAAAAAATAAAACAAGTTTAAATCACCCCCCCCTTTCACCCCATTCAAAATAAAACAATAGAAAAAACACATATTTGGTATCGCCGCGTTCAGAATCGCCCGATCTATCAAAAAAAAAAAGATTAACCTGATCGGTAAACGGCGTAGCGAGAAAAAAAATCACAATGCCAGAATTACGTTTTTTGTTTGTTTTTTTTTGTCGCCGAGGCATTGCACTAAAATGCAATAACGGGCGATCAAAAGATCTTATCTGCACAAAAGTTGTATGGTTAAAAACGTCAGCTCAGCGCCCAAAAAATAAGCCCTCGCCCAATCCGAGATCATGAAAAATGGAGACGCTACGGGTCTTGGAAAATGGCGCAAATTTTTATTTTTATTTTTAAACGCAAACTTTGGAATTTTTTTTCACCACTTAGATAAAAAAGAACCTAGACATGTTTGGTGTCTTTGAACTCGTAATGACCTGGAGAATCATAATGGCAGGTCAGTTTTAGCATTTAGTGAACCTAGCAAAAAAACAAACAAAAAACAAGTGTGGGATTCACTTCTTTTTTTTTTTTTTTGTTGCAATTTCACCGCACTTGGAATTTTTTTTCCCGTTTGGTTTTACCATGTCTTGTACTCAATGATGTCGTTCAAAAGTACAACTCGTCCCACAAAAAAAAAGCCCTCACATGGCCATATTGACTGAAAAATAAGAAAGTTGTGGCTCTGGGAAGAAGGGGAGCGAAAAATGAAAATGCAAAACCGGAAAAAAGCTCCGGTCATTAAGGGGTTAAGGTCAAAATTGGCTCAGTCACTAAGTGGTTGAAGCATATGTTGATAGAAAATTGTATACATTTGTGTAACACTTTTAGCCACTAATATCAATTTCTATGCATATTTTTACAAAACAATTTGGCATGGATACAAAATTGTATGAAATAAAGTGCTAATTTCAGTAAATATGCGGGTATTGGGGTTAATATCAATTTAATATTTGGTAACTTTTAACTTATACACATAAAAGTATGAAAATTCACCTGACTACCAGATAAAAAGGTTACTAAAATGATATAAATCTGTACTTGTAAGACAATTCATCTTGTGGTCTAGGTAAAACGTGGACCTGTGGAGAGGAGCCGTACAGTGGCCTGTGCCGTACATGGTTGCAATAGCATTTTCGTTAAAGGATGTGAGAGAAGATTTTTCAGGTAAGCAACTGGTTACTTTTTAGTTTTGTGTTTGTTTTTCACAAGCATAAATGGGGGGCCTCACGTAAAGGGCATTAGATCCTATATAAGATTATATAAGTGCATTTGAAATGTGCCCACCTTACTACAGCCCAACTATATATGGCACATTGAGCCTTGTTTTCCACATACCCATCAGCATAGAATAGATGAGAAGGCGGACCTCCACAGAAAAGGTAATGATTCTATCTTGTGGAACAATAGAGACTGTGTAACCATGTTCTGCTGGTATAGTGCATATGTATTTTGACCATTTATCAGGTTTCTGAGGTATCTGTTTTAAATATTCTTATTCTTTCTGTGGAAACCTATGTTTTTGTTTTCGGTTTTTTTTTTCTTTGCCAAACACAAAAATGCACTCCTTAACATTGATATTGCAACACCAAGAAGAGAAAGGAGCCATTTTTCAGTACTACAACACGAGGCCACATGTTGCTCATGCTACTGTGAGCAGCCTGCGTGGCCTATGCGTGTTCCAATTGCCTAGAGTCTCCCGTCGAGTACATATGAGATATCATTGGTCAAAAAAAGGAAAGTATGGACTTTAAAAAAAAAAAAAAAAACTCTTACAATATGGCGACACTTGAGGAAAATTTTTTCAGAAAAATTGTCATGACACACCTGTCGGGTGACCCAGGACCAGAGACTCCTTCCCTGTCCCTATCACTAGGGGGTGCCCTAGCTCACCCTATACCCTGGGATTAATTGTGAAGGTGACGGGGCCTCCACCTTTGCCTTATCTTATCTCCTGAGTTAGCCCTCCATCTGTTTTTTTTCCCCTATCCAAGGAAGAGGGGCTCTACTCTTCACTGCAGTACACCAACCCAACAAACAAGGCTACACAAACAAGAGTTACCACAAAACGCCAGGCATACAAAACATTCACTCACATATAACAGAGGAATGCATCGGGGAGTGGAGGATGGGGAATAAAGAAGGGAAGGGAATTACCACACTTAAAAACCTCCAACACTCCTCCTTCTCATATGAACACCTCTCCTCCTGAAGCCATGGAGCAAATGCTATCTCTGACAAGGATCTGCATCAGAACCCAGATTATAAAAGGGAAGGGAGTGGCTAACTGAGCTCAGCTGAGAGTTCAGAGTTTTACAACATGGCCGATTAACCCCTGTTCTGCCAAAAGGAATAAACGCCATTAAAACGAAGAAGTGCTTCTTAGCACCGGAGAAGGAGCAATCAGACGCTGGTTCTTCTGGCTCCACACTATTGTTGTAATCCCGTGACAAAAATATGTATTAAAAAAAAAGGATTTGTTGTTAAAAAAAAAAAAAATGATTAAAATACAAAATAAGTATAGTTAATTTATATCATTGTTTCTGTAGTAGCCCAAACTATAAAATGAGCATGATGTTTATCCCACTCCAGGTTGCACCATAAAAAAAATTAATAAAAAACAATGTCACAATAGCGTTTTTGTCACTTCCCACAAAGCAAGGAATTAAAAGTTGATGAAAGTCATATGTGCACCCCAAAATAGTGCTAATAAAAACCACAACTTGTCACGAGTGTGTGAGAGGCAGCAGACAGTCGCACTGCATCTATCTGCAGAAGGTCTCAGCGGTTGGCTTTGCAGACTCTTTCCTCGTCCTTCTGACTTTAGGACCCAGTGGCAACCTTCCCCAGCTCTAGTTGACACACCTGGACCAGAGTGTATATAAATTACGTCATTGTGATCGCCCGCGCATCATTCCAGAAGCCAGCAGAGGGATGATAACCCCTCTGCCTTTGGATCAATGACCCCGCGGCGTGATGCGGGGTCCCGATCGTTGCCATGGTGACCCAATGTCGTCATGACAACATCCGGGTCACCAGAGCAAGGAAACTTGCTGATCATTCGCAATGCATGATCAGCAAGTCACTGTTAGTGCAGAGCTGACAGCTTCTATGGCATGGCGATGCTGCTTCATCTGCATGCTATAGAAGCAATGAGCATGCAAAAAATAATTGTCCCATAGTGGGACAAAGTTAAAAAAAAAAAAAATTAAATGTCTGTAAAAATATTTTCATAAAAAAATCAATACTCTATCACTAAATAAATATTTGAAAAAAAATCTAAACAGTAAAAGTACACATTTGGTATTGCTGCGTCCGCAACAACCTGTCCTATAAAAATGTCCCACTAGTTAACCCCTTTAGTGAACAACATAAAGGCAAAAAACAATGCTTTATCATTATATTAACTATTTTTTGCAATAAAAAGCATCTCTTAGTGTGTGACAGCAGCCAAACCTAAAAACCCACTATAAGACCTCTTTCACACATCCTGATATTTCCGGTACCGGAGATGTCAGTGTCCGTGTGTGTAATACTTATGGCATGCGTGTACTGCAAGGACGGGCGTCAGGGAAGAAGCGTTACATTAAGCGCTGTTCCCCGGCGCCGCGTGCTGAATACAGCTCTCATCATTCTCCCCTGCTCTGATGGCAATCAGCGCAGGCAGGGGAGAATGATGAGAGTTATATTTAAGTGATAAGAGACAGCAGGTGGTGGCTGATGGGACTACTACTCCCATCAGCCTACCCCTGCTGCTAATAACAGTGACAGTAGGAGCGGCTGATGGGGTATTCATCAGCCGCCACCTGCGCTATGAATGAATAAATGAAAACAACAGCGTCAGTTCCCCTGTAGTTTCCATAACCAGCCAGGCAAAACAAACAGCTGGAGGCTGCAACCCTCAGCTGTCAGCAAGACTGGTTATCAAGAATAGAAGGGTCCCCATGCTGTTTTTTTTTTTTTTTTTTTTTTCTTTTTTTTTTTTTTATTATTTAAATAAATATCTTTAAAAAACAGTGTGGGGTCCCCCATTTTTGACAACCAGCCTTGCTAAAGCAGACAGCTGGGGGCTGGTATTCTTAGGCTGGTAAGGAGCCATGGATATTATCCCCCCCAGCCTAAAAATAGCAGCCCACAGCTGCCCAGAAAAGGCACAGCTATGAGATGTGCCAATTCTGGCGCTTTGCCCACTTGCCCTGTAGCGGTGGCAAGTGGGGATCATATTTGTGGGGTTGATGTCACTTTTGTATTTTCGGGTGACATCAAGCCCACGGATTAGTAATGGAGAAGCATCTATAAGACACCTATCCATTACTAATCCTATAGTTATACTGTAAATAAAGACAGCCAGAATGAAGTCATTTGTTAGAAATAAAACAAAACACAGTTTTACTTTTTTATTTAAAAATCAGAAACACAGTTATACTCATCAAATGCCTATTCCACCAAAGCCCTCGTTCTCCTGTAATAAAAGTAAAATAAAACAACAATATACCATACTTGTCTGTCATTCTGTTTTACGCTGTAATCCATGTCTGGTGGATAATTAGTTTTCAACCTGGATGGTGCCAAGATGTGACCGTCTAGGCTGAGAACCACTGGTGAATGAGCTGCTGGCAATGCATAGTCAGTGACTGGGGATGACGTCATAGCGGTTACATCCAGTCACTGGGCTCTATTTCCAGCCTGGCTGAGCTGCGGTGAAATCCCCACTAGCACCGTGATCTCACCGGTGGGGTATCAGCGTACTCAGGCCAAATTGCACAACAACTTTTGGGGTCCAATTTGTCCTGTTACCCTTGGTAAAATAAAACAAATTGGATCTGAAGTAAATTTTTTTTAAACATTCCATAAATTCCTGTGAAGCACCTGAAGGGTTAATAAACTTCTTGAATGTGGTTTTGAGTACCTTCAGGGGTGCAGTTTTTAAAATGGTGTCACTTGTGGGTATTTTCTCCCAAAAACAATGGTGTTGAAAAATGAGAAATCGCTTTTCAACTTTAACCCTTATAACTTCCTAACAAAAAAAAAATGTAAAGTAGACATGTGGGAAATGTTACTTAAGTATTTTGTGTGCCATATCTCTGTGATTTTAAGAGCATGAAAATTCAAGGTTGGAAAATTGCAAACTTTTCTAAATATTTGCCAAATTTCTGTTTTTTTCCACAAATAAACGCAAGTCATATCAAAGAAATTTTACCACTAACATGAAGTATAATATGTCACGAAAAAACAGTGTCAGAATCACCGGGATCCATGGAAGCGTTCCAGAGTTATTACCTCATAAATGGATTGTGGTCAGAATTGTAAAAATTGGCCCGGGCATTAACATGCAAACCACCCTCGGGGGTAAAAGGGTGAATATACTTCATTAACTTCCTCCTTGCGAGAAGGAGCACACACATACTTAAGAAAAGAGCGCTATAATAAGAGAAATAAAATTAACTAAAAATCTTACCCAAGCTACGTGTGTCTACAGGAAATTTGTTAGCTAATAAGTCTTGTGATTGCAGCAGCCTTGGCACTGATTCAAAGAAGCAGTCTCTAACTCTCTATTTTTTTGCTTTGTAAAAGAGTCATGACCACATCAATTTACCACAGGGGAGAGAAGCAGCAAGGTTCAGATGAGCTACAATAAGTTTTAGATGTAATATAGCTAAAGGAACAAAAAAAGCGCAATAGGGTCTTATCCGGGTTATTGCAGAAAAGATAAATTAGAATTTACTCACCCTTTTTAGGAGAGATTAAAGCATGTAGGATCAGTAATCTGCTTGCTGCACGTCCAAAGGTCAACTCTGCGACCGCTTCAACATCTGATTTCGGAATAAATTCTTGGACTTTTGTGCGCTACCAGATAAAATCACTAATCCAGTGTTTAGGAGAAAGATTAATCCATTTATTTCCCAACGCGTTTCGAAATGTATACCATTTCTTCTTCAGGGGATGACATATATGATCAGACGGAACTGTCACAGATTATATAGAACAGAAGTTCAAAAAAAGATTCAAAAAACGGCGCCAAAAGGTCACATGTCATCTGGTACAAATGTCAGAGTTCAAAGTGTCATAGTTAAATTAATGTATTAGTTAATTTAAAATCATTAAAAACATATTACTTTTATTATTCCATAGATAAAAGAAAGAAGAAAGGAATGGGAGGATAAAAAAGACAAAGAGGGGAAGACCTGTGCAAAACGAACTCCTGACATCAAGAGATAAAAAAATAGGCACAGTGGTTGTCTCAGACCACTATACCAGAATCGGTTATACCTAACACGAAAAGAAGAAAAAAGGCTTCAAAAAAAGGGGAAAATGTCTTTTTGTATATATAAGCGAATTTTAATTAAAAATGATCTTTTTGACAATAAAATTCTCTCTTTTTATTAAAAATGTATGTAAAAAATGTGTATATGAGAAATGTAAAAATATAAAAGAAATATATAATATAATAAAAATCAGTACAATTAGTTCCAAATCACCTGAGAGGGGGGGAATAATTTTATTCATAAGTCCTTGGAGTGTTCGTAACGAAATGAACAGTTACTAATTATAGAGAGCTCTCGCAGCGTTCAAAAAACAGGATCGCCTCCTGTGCTGTCTCAGAGCAAAGATCAATCAGTATGATCGATCACACAAGGGGGAGACCTCAACTTCATCTGTGAATCCTCACGGTGTTTTATAGGGAAAAGAGCAGAGACACTGACTATGGAGGAATCATGCAGCGGTGAATGAAGAAACCAGGATCGCTCACCGCGATGTTCCAGTCAAAAGGGAGGAATTAGAAAGAAGAAGAAAAAGAGACTGTATGCCACCAATATAGAAAAAGTGGCATTATTTACTTACAACATTATAATATATAATTATATAAAAGAGATATGTACATTAAATGGGAAATATGACAAATATAAAACATTACAGAAAAAAGTCGCATATGAAAAAACATTACAGAAATAAAAAGCGCATATAAAAAAGGGGGTTAATCATACAAGATATTACAAAAATCATTAGGATTAATATATGGTTACATAATTAAAAATTAATAAAAGAGAAATTCATTAAATTTATCAAATTTTAAAGAAAGACCTCTGTAATTTCGTTTAATCCATAAGGCTTGAGTGTATTTAGCCTGTAGATCCAAAACACTTCTTTTCTATTCAATTGCCCTATTCTGTCAGGATTATCAGCAGGAATATGTTCAATTGGACTGATTTTTAGTCCACTCGGATCCTTATTATGTTTAATAGTAAAATGTCTTGACAGACCATGTTGTAAGAAACCCCTCTTAATATTGTATCTATGTGAATTAACCCTTAGATGTAGGGGTTGGGTTGTCCTTCCAACGTATTGTTTTTTACATCCACATTCAATTAGATATATTACATATTCCGTAGTGCAATTCAGATAGTTTTTTATAGGAAAGATTTCATTAGTGATAGATGATTTTATAGTTTTTTCCTTATGTGTAATAATCTTACAGCAGAGACAATTTTTCTTGCCACACTTATAAATCCCTTTTAAAGAGGCATGAATAGGGAATGCAGATATAGTTTTTTGTCGACTAGGGGCCACCAATCCCTTAATGGTTGGTGCCCTTCTAAAGGTTATTCCTGGATTACTAGGTAAAAATTTTTGTAAAAACGAAATTACAGAGGTCTTTCTTTAAAATTTGATAAATTTAATGAATTTCTCTTTTATTAATTTTTAATTATGTAACCATATATTAATCCTAATGATTTTTGTAATATCTTGTATGATTAACCCCCTTTTTTATATGCGACTTTTTATTTCTGTAATGTTTTTTCATATGCGACTTTTTTCTGTAATGTTTTATATTTGTCATATTTCCCATTTAATGTACATATCTCTTTTATATAATTATATATTATAATGTTGTAAGTAAATAATGCCACTTTTTCTATATTGGTGGCATACAGTCTCTTTTTCTTCTTTCTAATTCCTCCCTTTGCACTGGAACATCGCGGTGAGCGATCCTGGTTTCTTCATTCACCGCTGCATGATTCCTCCATAGTCAGTGTCTCTGCTCTTTTCCCTATAAAACACCGTGAGGATTCACAGATGAAGTTGAGGTCTCCCCCTTGTGTGATCGATCATACTGATTGATCTTTGCTCTGAGACAGCACAGGAGGCGATCCTGTTTTTTGAACGCTGCGAGAGCTCTCTATAATTAGTAACTGTTCATTTCGTTACGAACACTCCAAGGACTTATGAATAAAATTATTCCCCCCCTCTCAGGTGATTTGGAACTAATTGTACTGATTTTTATTATATTATATATTTCTTTTATATTTTTACATTTCTCATATACACATTTTTTACATACATTTTTAATAAAAAGAGAGAATTTTATTGTCAAAAAGATCATTTTTAATTAAAATTCGCTTATGTATACAAAAAGACATTTTCCCCTTTTTTTGAAGCCTTTTTTCTTCTTTTCGTGTTAGGTATAACCGATTCTGGTATAGTGGTCTGAGACAACCACTGTGCCTATTTTTTTATCTCTTGATGTCAGGAGTTCGTTTTGCACGGGTCTTCCCCTCTTTGTCTTTTTTATCCTCCCATTCCTTTCTTCTTTCTTTTATCTATGGAATAATAAAAGTAATATGTTTTTAATGATTTTAAATTAACTAATACATTAATTTAACTATGACACTTTGAACTCTGACATTTGTACCAGATGACATGTGACCTTTTGGCGCCGTTTTTTGAATCTTTTTTTGAACTTCTGTTCTATATAATCTGTGACAGTTCTGTCTGATCATATATGTCATCCCCTGAAGAAGAAATGGTATACATTTCGAAACGCGTTGGGAAATAAATGGATTAATCTTTCTCCTAAACACTGGATTAGTGATTTTATCTGGTAGCGCACAAAAGTCCAAGAATTTATTCCGAAATCAGACAATAAGTTTTAGGGCATAAAGTAAGATTTTCTCTTCAGGTATGTGCACACGATCAGTAAACGCTGCGGGTTGGACGCTGTGTACTTGTGGAGCATCCAACTCGCAGCGGCCAGCTGTTACAGCATAGTGGATGGGATTTCAAGAAATCCCATGCCCAGTATGTGCGCACAGATGCCCGCTACTTACCTGCGGAGACAGACATTTGGCACGTGTTACCAGGCAGCAGCATGTCTATTGATCTTGGAGACGCAAGCCACCTCAAGATAAATGTCACCCATACAATGTATTGGACGCAGTGAATCCGCACGATTCAGTGAACAAATGCGGATTTACCTACGTTCAATAGCCGGCAGCTCTTTGGACGCAGCGGACATGTGTTGCTGCCAATTCCCGAACGTGTGCACATAGCCCCAGGAAAACCCATTTGAAGGTAACCTGCCATGTTGGACTTGAGGTGCGATCTATGATTCACATGCTCTAGAGCAGGAAGAAAATTAAAAAGGAATCAGGAATTGTGTGTATTTTATTTTCCTGAAAAATTAGGCAAAAATAATTGCAACCACCAATTTCTATTTTACAGATTTCCTATGAAACGTCCTGAGCATCTTTCCAAATGGGTTAAAGCTGTTAAGCGTTGTGATTGGAAACCTTCAGCAGCGAGCAGAATTTGCAGTGATCATTTCAAAGGCAAGGATTACATCATACTTCCTGGGATACTGGTACCCCGACTAAGCTTACGTGCTGTACCTTCCGTCTTCAAGGCAAGGAAATGTAGAGGAAAACCAGTAACAGCAACGCACCAAAACTTTGGAGACTGTAGGTCCATGAAAGTTGTAGATGGATTCCAAGAAACAGAAAAACATAGTGCTTGCGACCACTCTTACTCAGCATTTCACAGTGAAGAAAGCCTTCCTCGTTTTACCCCTGATACCATGAAACTTAAAAAGAAAGTGAGAACCCTGCAACGTCAGATTCAGAGACAGAGACACACTATAAAAAGGTTATCTAAAACAATTGAACAGTTAAAGAGCAATATTGTTCAGCATCATCAAAACTAAGAGGGCATGGCACCCCCTAATTGTTTACTTTGCACAGCTTTGTACATTTACTAGTAACTGTCTGGAAATGCAATGTGCGAAAGCATCCCTTTCAAATGAATATGCCGTTAAGTCCAGAAATATTTCGACAGTGACACAAGTTTTTACATTTTAGTTGTTAACCGAAACATATTCAAGATACACTTATATAATGAATATATTGGCTTAAAATGCAGTACAGACTCTCAGCTTTTATTTGAGCGGATTTACATTCTAATTGGAGTAAGGGTTTAGGAATTGCAGCTCTTTAGCCTCTTTTTCAAGAAACCAAAAGTAATTGGACATTTTTATCAAAAGCTCTTTAATGGGCTTTACCCTCATTAATCCATCAATTAAGCAGGTAAAGGTCCCAGGAGCTGATGCATTTGGAAGCTGTCCCTATGAACCCACAGGGTCAAAGAGCTCTCAATGGAAGTCATTGTGCTGCAAAAAAAGAAGGATGTCAGAAACATTAGGGCTGTCCAAATCAACAGTTTTCTACATTTTGCAAAAAAAAAAACACGCACTGGTGAGCTTTAGAAATCACAAAAAGACCTAAAGGCATAAAACTGGAATGTTCTGCTATAGCCAAGTCAATCACAAGATCTCAACCCCATCGAGCAGCATGTACATAGTTAAGTAGTTACCTAGGTTGAAAAAGGACATTGGTCCATAAAGTTCAACCTTTCTCCACCAATTATAACATTGTGGGTTACAGGTAATTTAGTGGCAAAAAATGTATATGTACTGAGGAAATCATCTAGCCCTTTTTAAAAGCGGTTATAGTGTCTGCCATTACTACCTCTTGTGGTAGGGAATTCCACATTCTAGTAACATAGTTATTAAGGTTGAAGGGAGACTTTAAGTCCATCTAGTTCAACCCATATCCTATCCTAACCTGCCCTAACATGTTGATCCAGAGGAAGGCAGAAAAAAACCCATGTGGCAAACAGTAAGCTTCACATTGGGGAAAAAAATTCCTTCCCGACTCAACATACGGCCATCAGACTAGCTCCCTGGATCAACGCAATATTAAGGAAACTAGTGTATATACCCTGTAATATTATACTTTTCAAGAAAGGCATCCAGTCCCTTCTTAAATTTTAGTAGGGAATCACTCATTACAACATCATATGGCAGAGCGTTCCATAGTCTCACTGCTCTTACAGTAAAGAATCCGCGTCTGTGAGTATGCTTAAACCTTCTTTCCTCCAGACGTAGAGGATGCCCCCTTGTCCCCGTCACAGGTCTAAGAGTGAAAAGATCATTAGAAAGGTCTCTGTATTGTCCCGGCATATATTTATACATTGTAATAAGATCACCCCTAAGCCTTCGACTTTCCAAATTAAATAACCCCAAGTGTAATAACCTGTCTTGGTATTGCAGACCCCCCAGTTCCCGAATAACCTTGGTTGCTCTTCTCTGCACCCGCTCCAGTTCAGCTATGTCTTATACACCGGAGACCAGAACTGTACACCGTATTCTAAGTGTGGTCGCACTAGTGACTTATATAGAGGTAAAATTATGTTCTCCTCATGAGCATCTATGCCTCTTTTAATGCATCCCATTATTTTATTTACCTTTGTAGCAGCTGCCTGACACTGGCCACTAAATGTGACTTTGTCGTCCACCCATACACCCAGGTCCTTTTCAGTGACAGTTTTGCCCAGTGTTTTACAATTAAGCACATAATTATACATCTTATTCGTTCTACCCAAGTGCATGACCTTACATTTATCCCCATTAAAGCTCATTTGCCATTTATAATAATAATAAATTTTATTTCTATAGCGCCGACATATTTCGCAGCACTTTACATTTCGGAGGGGATTTGTACAGACAATAGACATTACAGCATAACAATAATCACATAGATTATAACAAATACCAAGAGGAATGAGGGCCCTGCTCGCAAGCTCACAATCTGAGGGAAAAAAAGGGAGACACGAAAGGTGGGTGGTAACAGTTGCCCTGATTGTATGGACCAGCCATAATGTTAAGTGTGTATCAGTACAGACACAGAGGGCTAATGGATGCATAAAGCATGTGGGAACATGATGCGGGGAACCTGGTTATGGTAAAACTTTTGGCTGTGCCACACAGGGATAGATTAGGTTAATATGTTGAGGCGATAGGCCAGTCTGAATAAATGCGTTTTCAGGGCACGCTTAAAATTGTGGGGATTTGGGGACTAATCGTATTGACCTGGGAAGTGCATTCCAAAGAATTGGCGCAGCACGTGTAAAGACTTGGAGATGGGAGTGGGAGGTTCTGATTATTGAGGATGCTAACCTCAGGTCATCAGCAGAACGGAGGGCGCGGGTAGGGTGGTATACTGAAAAAAGGGAGGAGATGTAGGGTGGTGATGAGCCATGGAGGGCTTTGTGGATGAGGATAATAAGTTTATACTGAATTCTGGAGTGGATGGGTAGCCAGTGTAATGACTGGCACAAGGTAGAGGCATCGGTGTAACGTTTGGTGAGGAATATGATCCTGGCTGCAGCATTCAAGACAGATTGGAGAGGGGAGAGTTTGGTAAGAGGGAGACCGATTAGAAGAGAGTTACAATAGTCAAGACGAGAATGAATAAGAGAAACAGTAAGAGTTTTTGCAGACTCAAAAGTAAGAAAAGGTCGATTCTAGAAATGTTTTTGAGGTGTAGATGACAAGTGCGAGCCAGTGATCGAATGTGGGGGGGCAAAGGAAAGCTCGGACCCCAAGACAGCGGGCATGTTGCTGGGGAGTAATAGTGGAGCCACACACAGAAATTGCAATGTCGGGTATAGGTACATTAGTAGAGGGAGGAAACACAAGGAGTTCAGTGTTTGACAGGTTCAGTTTTAGATATAGTGAGGACATTATGTTAGACACAGCGTTTAGACAATCGCCGGTGTTTTCTAGATAGGCTGGTGTGATGTCAGGAGAAGAAGCGTATAATTGGGTGTCATCAACATAGAGATGGTACTGGAAACCAAATCTACTGATTGTTTGACCAATAGGGGCAG
Organism: Dendrobates tinctorius; assembly: GCF_039654945.1. NCBI lineage: Eukaryota > Metazoa > Chordata > Amphibia > Anura > Dendrobatidae > Dendrobates > Dendrobates tinctorius. Next base: position 122,485,952 of record NW_027361679.1, read on the forward strand.
TGTACAAGGAGAAGAGGAGGGGGCCTAGGACTGATCCTTGAGGAACCCCAACAGTAAGGGGAAGGTGAGAGGAGGAGGAACCAGCAAAAGATACAGTAAAGGAGCGGTCAGAGAGATAGGAGGAGAACCAGGAGAGAACGGTGTCCTTGAGGAAAAATGGAATGGAGCCTAGTGAGCAGGAGATGATGATCCACAGTGTTGAATGCTGCAGAGAGATCCAAGAGAATTAGCATGGAGTAATGACCATTAGATTTAGCTGTTAGTAGATCATTAGAGACTTTAGTGAGGGCAGTTTCAGTAGAGTTTAAGGAGCGGAAGCCGGATTGGAGAGGGTCGAGAAGAGAGTTATCAGAGAGATAGCGGATAAGACGGGAGTGGACCACGCGTTCCAGGAGTTTAGAGATGAAGGGAAGATTAGAGACAGGTCTATAGTTAGCGGCACCGGTTTGGTCGAGGGATGGTTTTTTAAGTTGTGGATGTATGATGGCATGCTTAAATGAGGACGGAAAGATTCCAGAAGAGAGAGAGAGAGAGAGGTTAAATATTTTAGTTAGGTGAGTGGTGACAGCAGGGGAAAGGGACTGGAGGAGATGTGATGGAAATGGGTCACTAATGCAAGTGGTTGGGCGAGAAGATGCAAGGAGCCTGCTTACTTCTGTGACTGGTTCAAAATCAGAGTGTGAGCTAGCTGCAGTGGGGGAGGGAGGACAGTGCATGGTATGAGGTGATTGCGAGATAATTTCCTGCCGGATCTGGTCAATTTTTTCTTTGAAGTAATTGGCCAGATCGTCAGCTCGGAACTCCGTGGTTGGGGCCTGTACTCTTGGGTTGAGTAGAGAATGAAAAGTGTCAAAGAGACGTTTCGGGTTATTGGACAGTGAGGTGATGAGGGTGTTGAAATAGGTTTGTTTGGAGAGGTGAAGGGCAGTGTTGTATGTTCGAAGCATAAACTTATAATGGATGAAATCTTCGTGTAGATTGGATTTTCTCCACAGACGTTCGGCGCACATTTATCAGCCCAAGCTTTTAGTTTACATAAATCCTCCTGTAATATGAAATTGTCCTCCTCTTTATTGATTACCCTGCAGAGTTTAGTGTCATCTGCAAATATTGAAATTCTATTCTCTATGCCCCCTACAAGGTCATTAATAAATATGTTGAAAAGAAGCGGGCCCAAAACTGACCCCTGTGGTACCCCACTGCTAACCGTGACCCTGTCCGAGTGTGATCCATTAATAACCACCCTTTGTTTCCTATCCCTGAGCCAGCTCTTAAACCACCTACATATATTTTCCCCTATCCCCATTGTTCTCATTTTATGTATCAACCATTTGTGTGGCACCGTATCAAAAGCTTTTGAAAAGTCCGTGTACACCACATCCACTGCATTCCCTTGGTCCAGTCCGGAACTTACCTCTTCATAAAAGCTTATCAGATTAGTCTGACAGGAACGGTCCCTTATAAACCCATGTTGATATTGGATCATGAGGTTATTCTTCTCCAGATACTCCAGTATAGTATCTCTTAGAAAACCCTCCAGGATTTTACCCACAGTTAAGGTTAAACTTACTGGCCTATAATTTCCAAGTTCAGTTTTTGTCCCCTTTTTGAATATTGGCACCACATTTGCTATACGCCAGTCATGTGGTACAGACCCTGTTATTATGGAATCCTTAACCCCTTCACTACCAAGGGTGGTTTGCACGTTAACTACCGGGCCAATTTTTACAATTCTGACCACTGTACCTTTATGAGGTCATAACTCTGGAACGCTTTCATGGATCCCGGTGATTCTGACATTGTTTTCTCGTGACATATTGTACTTCATGTTAGTGGTAAAATTGCATTCAAATAACTTGCGTTTATTTGTGAAAAAAACGGAAATTTGGCGAAAATTTTGAAAATTTCGCAATTTTCCAACTTTGAATTTTTATGCCCTTAATTCACAGCGATACGGCACACAAAAAACTTGATACATAACATTTCCCACATGTTTACTTTACATCAGCACAATTTTGGAACCAAAATTTTTTTTTGTTAGGAAGTTATAAGGGTTAAAAATTAACTAGCGATTTCTCATTTTTGCAACACCATTTTATTTTTAGGGACCACTTCACATTTGAAGCCACTTTGAGGGGTCTATATGATAGAAAATACCTAAAAGTGACACCATTCTAAAAACTGCACCCCTTAAGGTGCTTAAAACCACATTCAAGAAGTTTATTAACCCTTTAGGTGCGTCACAGGAATTTTTTGAATATTAAAAAAAATGAACATTTAACTTTTTTTCACAAAAAAAATACTTCAGGTTCAATTTTCTTTATTTTACCAAGGGTAACAGGAGAAATTTGACTGCAAAAGTTATTGTGCAATTTGTCCTGAGTACGCTGATACCTGATATGTGGGGGGGAACCACTGTTTCGGCACATGGCAGAGCTCAGAATGGAAGGAGCGCCGTTTGACTTTTTCAATGCAAAATTGGCTGGAATTCAGATCGGACGCCATGTCACGTTTGGCGAGCCCCTGATGTACCTAAACAGTGGAAACCCCCCCAAGTGACCCCATTTTGGAAACTAGACCCCCCAAGGAACTTATCTAGATATGTGGTGAGAACTTTGAACCCACAGGGCTTAACAGAAGTTTATAACGTACAGCGGTACAATTAAAAAAATCATATTTTTTCCACAAAAATGATCTTTTCACCCCCAATTTTTATTTTTCCAAGGGTAACAGGACCCTAAAAGATATTGTGCAATTTATCCTGAGTACGCTGATACCCCACATGTGGGTGTAAACCACTATTTGGGCGTATGGCAGAGCTCGGAAGGAAAGCAGCGCCATTTGACGTTTTTGGCTGGAATTGAGATCGGACACCATGTCGCGTTAGGAAAGCCCCTGATGTACCAAAACAGTAGAAACCCCACACAAATGACACCATTTTGTAAACTAGACCCCCCAAGGAACTTATCTAGATGTGTGGTGAGCACTTTGAACCCCCCAGTGCTTCACAGAAGTTTATAACGTCCGGGCGTGAAAATAAAAAAATCGTATTTTTTTCCACAAACATGATCTTTTAGTCCCCATTTTTTTATTTTCCCAAGGGTAAAAGGAGAAATTGGACCCCAAAAGTTGTTGTCCAATTTGTCCTGAGTACGCTGATATCTCATATGTGGGAGAAAACTACTGTATGGGCACACGTCGGGGCTCGGAAGGGAAGTAGTGACGTTTTGGAATGCAGACTTTGATGGATTGGTCTGCGGGTGTCATGTGCGTTTGGAGAGCCCCTGATGTACCTAAACAGTGGAAACCCCCCACAAGTGACCCCATTTTGGAAACTAGACCCCCTAATGAACTTGCCTAGATGTGTGGTGAGCACTTTGAACCCCCCAGTGCTTCACAGAAGTTTATAACGACCGGGCGTGAAAATAAAAATATTGTATTTTTTCAACAAACATCATCTTTTAGTCCCCATTTTTTTTATTTTCCCAAGGGTAACAGGAGAAATTGGACCCCAAAAGTTGTTGTCCAATTTGTCCTGAGTACGCTGATACCTCATATGTGGGAGAAAACTACTGTATGGGCACACGTCGGGGCTCGGAAGGGAAGTAGTGACGTTTTGGAATGCAGACATTGATTGATTGGTATGCGGGTGTCATGTGCGTTTGGAGAGCCCCTGATGTACCTAAACTATTGAAACTCCCCACAAGTGACCCCATTTTGGAAACTAGACCCCCCACGGAGCTTATCTAGATGTGTGGAGAGCACTTTGAACCCCCAAGTGCTTCACAGAAGTTTATAACGCCTGGGCGTGAAAATAAAAAAAAACATTTTTTTCCGCAAAATTATATTTTTGCCCCCAATTTTTTATTTTCCTAAGGGTAACAGGAGAAATTGGACCCCAAAAGTTTTGTAATTTGTCCTGAGTAGGCTGATACCCTACTTGTGGGGGTAAAACACTGTTTGGGCACATGGCAGAGCTTGGAAGGGAAGGAGCACCATTTGACTTTTTCAACGCAGAATTGGCTGGAATTGAGATCAGACGCCATGTTGCCTTTGGAGAGCACCTGATGTGCCCAAACAGTGGAAACCCCCAATTATAACTCCAACCCTAACCTCAACACACCCCTAGCCCTAACCCTAGCCCTAACCCTAGCCCTAACCCTAGCCCTAACCCTAGCCCTAACCCTAGCCCTAACCCTAGCCCTAGCCCTAGCCCTAGCGGGAAAATGGAAATAAATACATTTTCTTTTAGTTTTATTATTTTTCCCTAACTAAGGGGGTGATAACGGGGGGTTTGATTTACGATTTATGGCGGTTTTTATGTTTGGCGGCTGTCGCACGCTAAAAGACGCTTTTTATTGTAAAAATAGTTTTTGCATCACCACATATTGTGAGCTATAATTTTTCCGTATTTTGACCCACCGAGTCATGTGAGGTCTTATTTTTTGCGGGACGAGTTGACGTTTTTATTGGTACCATTTTCGGGCACGTGACATTGTTTGATCGCTTTTTATTCCGATTTTTGGGACGCAGAATGAACAAAAACCAGCGTTTCATGAATTTCTTTTGGGGGGTGCGTTTAAACCGTTCCGCGTGCGGTAAAATTGATAACGCATTTTTATTCTTCGGGTCAGTACGGTTACAGCGATTCCTCATTTAGGTCGTTTTTTTATATTTTGTCGGTTTTTTGCAATGAAAACAATTTTATATAAAAAATAATTATTTTTGTATCGCTTTATTCTGCGAGCTATATAACTTTTTTAATTTTTTGCGGATGATGCTGTATGGTGGCTCGTTTTTTGCGGGACAAGATGACGTTTTCAGCGGTACCATGCATATTTATATGCGTCTTTTTGATCGCGCGTTATTGCACTTTTTGTTCGGTGGTATGATAATAAATCATTATTTTTTGCTTCGTTTTTTATTTTTATTTTTTAAGGGGTTCGCTAAAGGGGTTAACTAATGGGACAGATTTATAGGGCAGGTCATTACGGACGCGGCGATACCAAATATGTGTACTTTTATTGGTTTTGGGTTTTTTTATTTTGAAAAAATGGATTTATTGGGGAATATTTATTTTTTTTACTAATTTATTTAGCGATTTTTTTTTTTTTTTTTTTTTTTTTTTAAATTATTTTTAACACTTGCGCTGCCGTGGGGGGCTCAGGGAAGCACGGAGGGAGCCCCCTCCCTGCCGATGCTTCCCTTTAACCCCCGGTACACCGCGATCGCGTTTGATCGCGGTGTGCAAGGGGTTAACGTGTCGGGGCGGTCCGTGACCGCCCCTGACACATTGTGCCGGGTGTCAGCTATGATAATTAGCTGACACTCGGCCGCGATCAGCGGCGCTCACCATGTGGGCGCCGCTGATCGCGATGACGTAATATTCCGTCCATGGTAATTAGGTCCATGGTCACATGGACGGAATATTACGTCAATTGTAGGTAAGGGGTTATTAAAGATTAAAAATAATGGTCTATCTATGACTGTGCTTAATTCCTGCAGTACTCGGGGGTGTATCCCATCGGGGCCCGGGGATTTGTCAATTTTAGTGATTTTTAGATGCCGCCGTACTTCCTGCTGGGTTCAGCAGGTGACATTTAAGGAAGAATTTTTATCCCTGATCATGTTATCAGTCATGGGATTTTCTTGTGTAAATACTGTTTAAAAAAATTCATTTAGCATATTGGCTTTTTCCTCATCCACCATTTCACCCAGACTATTTTTAAGGGAACCAAGACTATCATTTTTTAGTTTCTTACTATTTATGTAGTTAAAGAATATTTTTGGATTATTTTTACTTTCTCTGGCAATGAGTCTCTCTGTCTCAATCTTTGCTGTCTTGATTTGCTTTTTACAGAATTTATTTAGTCTTCTGTATTTAGTTAATGCCTCATCACTACCTACTTGCTTTAATTCTCTAAATTCTTTCTTTTTATCTCTTATTGCGCCCCTTACAGCTCTATTTAGCCATAGTGGTTTCCTCCTATTTCTCGCATGTTTATTCCCATACGGTATATATTGTGCACAGGTCCTATTCAGGATGTTAATAAACGTCTCCCATTTTCTTTGTGTATTTTTATGTCTCAGGATATCGTCCCAGTTAATTGCACCAAGATCATCTCTCATCCATTGGAAATTTGCTTTCCTGAAGTTTAGTGTCCTTGTAACCCCTCTACTACACATCTTATTAAAGGATACATGAAAACTTATTAATTTGTGATCACTATTACCCAAGTGACCCCCAACCCTTACATTTGATATGCGGTCTGACTGCTCTAACTGTAAAGAACCCTTTCCTATTTAGCTTCAGGAATCACCTTTCTTCCAGCCATAATGTGTTCCCCTGGTCCTTAGTATAGTCTTTGGAAGGAATAAGTAATGTGCCAGTCCTTTGTATTGAAAACACATGTATTTTTTACATATAAATGAGATCTCCTTCGAGATGTCTTTTTTTCTAAGCTAAACAAGCCCCAATTTGTCCAACCTCTCATCATATTGGAGGCCTTCTGTCTCTTGTAATAATCTAGTTACCTACCTTTGAACTGATTCTAACTTCTGAATATCATTTTTAAAATGTGGAGCCCAAAACGGTATCCCATGTTCTAGATGTGTCCTTACAAGTGATTTATAAAGGGGTAGCAAATACGTTGAGATCACAGGATTCTATCTCTTTTTATACACCCTAAAATCTTGTTTGCTTTTGCGACTTTTGCTTGACATTGAGCTCTTCTGCTCAGCTTACATGTTACCAGAATACCAAAGTCCTTCTCTTGTTCTGTACTCCTGAGTATGCTGCTGTTTAATGTATATGCAGCAATAGGATTACTTCGTCCCAGGTGCATTACTCTTCATTTCTCAACATTAAATCTTGGGTTTACTAATAGATCACAGGCTGCACATGAGTTGACAGTGTGATGCAGCAGCAAAAAAGGCAAAAACAATTCTAGGATGTATTAACAGAAGCATACAGTCTAGATCACGTGAAATCATTATTGCCCTCTACTCCTCTTTGGTCAGACCTCATCTGGAATACCGTGTCCAGTTTTGGGCACCACATTTTAAAAAAGACATAAACAAAGTGGAGCAAGTTCAGAGAAGAGCGACCAGAATGGTGACCGGTCCGGTCTGCAAACCATGTCCTATGAGGAACGGTTACAGGATTTGGTAATGTTTAGCTTGCAAAAAAGAACACTGAGATGAATCATAGAATCGTAGAGTTGGAAGGGACCTCCTGGGCCATCTGATCTAACCCCCTGCTCAAAGCAGGATTTGCTAAATCATCCCAGACAGATGTCTGTCCAGCCTCTGTTTGAAGACTTCTATTGAAGGAGAACTCACCACCTCGTGGCACTCATTGATCACTCTAACTGTCAAAAAGTTTTTTCTAATATCTAATCTGTGTCTCCTCCCATTCAGTTTCATCCCATTGCTTCTAGTCTTTCCTTGTGCAAATGAGAATAAAGATGATCCTTATACAATATGGCAACCCTTGAGATATTTGTAGACAGCTATTAAGTCTCCTCTCAGTCTTCTCTTCTGCAAGCTAAACATTCCCAAATCCTGCAACCTTTCCTCATAAGACAGGGTTTGCAGACCGGTCACCATTCTGGTTGCTCTTTTCTGAACTTGCTCCAGTTTGTTGATGTCTTTTTTTAAAATGTTGGGACCAAAACTGGACACCGTATTCCAGATGAGGTCTTACCAAAGAGGAGTAGAAGGGAATAATGACTTCACGTGATCTAGACTGTATGCTTCTGTTAATACATCCTAGAATTGCATTTGCCTTTTTTGCTGCTGCATCACATTGACTCATATTCAGTTTGTGATCTATTAGTATACCCAAGTCTTTTTCACATGTGCTGTTGCTTAGCCCTATTCCTCACATTCTGTATATGCTTTTTTCATTTTTATTGTCCAGATGTAGTACTTTGCATTTTTCCCTGTTAAAAACCATTCTGTTGCTGCCCACTGCTCCAGTTTATATCTTTTTAAATCCTCTCTCTTCTCTAGCATTACAGTAGCTATCCCTGCAAGCTTTGTGTCATCAGCAAATTTAATCCGTTTACTCTCAATTCCTTCATCTAAATCATTGATAAAGATGTTGAACAATACAGGGCCCAGGACAGAGCCCTGTGGTACCCCACTTGAGACATTCATCCAACTGGATGTGCAGCCATTTACGACCACTCTTTGGGTCCGATCTCTAAGCCAGTTATGAATCCACCTAACAGTTGCCTTGTCCATTCCATACTTAGCCATTTTTTCAATAAGGATTGTGTGAGATACTTTGTCAAATGCTTTGCTGAAGTCAAGATTTACTATATCTACAGCATTTCCCTGATCCACCCAATCAGTGATTCCGTCATAGAAGGAAATTAAGTTAGTCTGACATGACTTATTAGTTACAAACCCATGCTGACTCTGTTTAATCACTTCATTCTTATCCAGGTACTTACATACATGTCGTTTAATGATTTGTTCAAAGATCTTTCCTGGTATAGAAGTCAGACTCACCGGCCTGTAGTTGCCTGGGTCTACATTCTTCCCTTTTTTGAAGATAGGAACATTTGCGCTTCTCCAGTCTTCGGGGACTTCTTGTCATGATCCAGATAGAATATGACAGAAATAAAGCACAGGTAACCTTTTTTTTTCCTGTGCCTAGGTCTGGTTTTGCACCCGGTGGCCATTAGGATTATTGCACTGTGGTGTCTTTTGTTCTAAATTTGCCCCCCGGTGGTGGTGAGCATCATTGCACTCTGTTTCTTTGGTTTTGCGCATGTAATTATTAAACAGGTGTGATTGCTCTATAAAAGAGTTTCAGGTGTGGTAATCACTGTTGGTGATAGTCCTCAGTTGCAAGCAAGCCTGGGTGAAAGATGGAGCTGAAGGAGAGTCCCGGGCAGCTCAGTTAGAGTCCTGGAGTGGCAGCTATGGTGTCTGCGAGGAGGGCTGGCATGGCTTGGTGGAGTTGCAGCTATGGTGTCAGCACGGAGTTCTTGCATGGCTTGGTGGAGTGGCAGCTATGGTGTAGAGCTGCACTCATGATGCTGGACTTGGTTGCTGGAAAGCTGGACTCAAGATGCTGGACTCTTTTGCTGGAAAGCTGGACTCATGTTGGACTCTTTCTGGACAGCTGCACGCAGGTGGTGGACTCTGCGCCAAGGCTGCACTATGGTGTTGGATCCGGTCAGAGGAAAAGATGCATGAAGGTGGTGGGCTCTGTTGCTGGGAGCGTAAGCAACAGAGCAAAGCTAAGTGGTGTTTCCCTGTTTTGTCTCTTTTCCTTATGTGTGTTTTAGTGCAGTGGTGGGATTAGTTTCCGCACCATCCACTACACTAGATAGGGGTAGGTGGAGGGCGAGCTAGGGTTTAAAGGTATCCTCCTGAGCGGTGCCCAGTGCGGAGCTGGCCTAGGGAACGTTAGGAGTGTAGAGACACTGACTCAGGGGAGTGCAGGAGGTCTTCACTTCCCCATTCCCTATCGCAGGGCCTCCTTTGTTATTGTTACCCAGGTTTTCCCTTTTATTGTTTAAATTCGCCTTACTGGAGGCGGGGTTTCCAGACATGCGTGTATTTCCAAAATTCGCCTGTTGGAGGCGGCCTATCCAGCTGCACGTTTTATTTAAATTCACCCAACTGGAGGCGGTGTATACAGGGTCACGCTTGTCTTCTAAATCTGCCCTGCTGGAGGCGCTGTGTCCAGCCTCGCGTGACCGTGACACTTCTCCTGTTCTCCAAGAATTTTCAAAGATTATGGAGAGGGTTTCAAAAATTTCTTCTGCTATCTTCTTCAGTACTCTGGGGTGTAATTCATCTGGACCTGGAGACTTGAATTCATTTAGGTTAGCTAAGTGTTTCCTCACTATATTTCTGTTTATAGATATCCTGGATTCTTTTATTCCCTTAATAGGACAGTGAAGAACAGTTGATGTTACATTTCCTTTCTGAGAGAAAACAGATGCAAAATAGGAATTTAAAAGTTTGGCTGTCTTACCATTTCATCATTTTCATCCTGTAAAAATCCTATAGCATCTTGGACTTTTCTTTTACTTTTGACATATCCCCAAAATCCTTTATTTTTGCTTTTGACGTCTCTTGCAAGCCTCAATTCATTGTCAGCTTTAGATAATCTGATTTGTGCCCTGCAAGTTCTGCAGACAGCATTATATTCTTCTTTAGATATGCCTCCCTCTTTCCATTTTAAAAACATTTCTTTCTTCCTTTTTAGCGTGTGCTTAAGTTCTGTGTTCATCCATCCTGGTTTCCTTAAATGCTTTCTATTCTTCCCTCTTTTCGGAATTGTTAACAATTGTGCTTTGAGAATTTCATTTTTCAAGATTTCCCATCCTTCCTGGACATTTTTGTCCTTAAAGATATCCAGCCATTGGATCCCTCCAATTCTCTCTCTGAATCCCTCAAAATCTGCCTTTCTGAAATCTAACCTTGATGTTTGAGTCTTCACAGGTCTTCCTCCTCTAGTTATCCAAAATTCTAAAATAGCATGGTCGCTACCTCCTAGGGTCCCAGCCACTTTTACCTCCTCAACCATTTCCTCCCTGTTTATAAGGATTAGATCCAAGGTAGCAGTTCCCCTTGTTTTCTCCCCTACCTTTTGGAAGATAAAGTTGTCAGCAAGAGAGGATAAGAATTTCCTTGACCTGTTAGTTCTTCCTGAGAGAGATTCCCAACAAATGTCTGGATAGTTGAAATTTCCCATGACAACTATGTCATATTTTTTGGAGAACTTGGCCATTTGATGCATAAAGAGTTCATCCATATCTTCAGCTTGCACAGGCGGCCTGTAGTAAATGCCTACAATGGTGTCCTTTCCATTGTTCTGTCCTTGTATTCTTACCCAAACAGTTTCCACAGAACTCCCAGTCTCAGAAGCTTCAATCTCTGTGCAGATATACGCGTTTCTAACATACAATGCGACACCTCCTCCTTTATCAAGTCTGTTTCTATCAAATAAGTTGTATCCTTCTAGCCTTGTATTCCAATCGTGTGTATCGTCCCACCAAGTTTCAGTGATTCCAATGACATCATATTTCTTTTCCTGTGTTAGTAGCTCCAATTCTCCTTGTTTGTTGCCCATGCTTTGTGCATTCGTATAGAAACATTTTAGTTTGTGATTGGTTTCTCTTTCTCCAATATTTTTATTATTTAGATTCTTTTGTCTTTGTTCTTCCGTTCCACTTCTAATAGCAGAGTTCTCAATAGCATTTGTCAGGTGTATAGCTTTTTCTGGCCTTTTGCTTCCCTTCCCACATTGTTCTAGTTTAAAGCTCTCCTGATGAGTGTAGCAAGGCGACTTCCAAATACATGTTTTCCAGTCTTCGTAAGGTGCACCCCATCTCTAGCAAGTAGTCCATCGTATAGGTAATTCACTCCGTGATCCAGAATCCAAATCCTGCTGACGGCACCATCGACGTAGCCAGTTGTTCACCTGCAGAATCTTGTTCCACCTCCTTGTTCCATGGCCATCCACTGGGAGGATGGAAGAGAAGACCACCTGCGCTCCCAATTCTTTCACTTTCTCACCTAAGTTTTCAATGTCACTGCAGATGGTTTCCAGGTCGTTTCTTGCTGTGTCATTTGTCCCCACATGTATTAGCAGGAATGGGTAGTCATCTGTAGGTCAGAAGAGTCCGGATATCCTGTCAGACACATCTTTAATTTTTGCACCTGGAAGACAGCACATTTCTCTTGAGGTTATATCCGGTCTGCAGATAGCGGCCTCTGTTTTCTCAACAGGGAATCCCCCATGACCACCACTCTCCGTTTCTTCTTCACAACATTTTTCTTTCTCCATCCAGGAGGATTCTGAAGGCGTACAAGGTTTTGTGGGCAAAGTCTTATCCTGATGTATTTCTTCATCGTTCTCCTGCGTGAGAGCCTGGTACTGGTTCCTGAGCAGTATGGGCGCTGACTGCCTCCCGATTCTCCTGCTTCTCTGGGTCACATGCTTCCATTCCTCTGTTTCTTCAGGTGCACTTTGAATTTCTTCTCTTTCTGTAACATGAAGAGATAATTCTGCTCTGTCTAAGAACTCTTCACCTTCCTTACAAGACTCGTTAAAGGGTTGATTGTGACTTGTAGGATCGCTACTACCAATAGGTGGTGCTGTAGAGTAAAAGTCCTCTTTCTTTCTGAAGAGGCAATTTGCATATTATTTTCCCTGAGGAGCATTGCACGGCGAATAAGCCTCCTTACCTTGACAAGCCACAGCTGGCATGTCACTCTCCGCAAGGAGAAACCTTACTTCTTAGACCCTAGTCCAGAGCCTCTCACCTAGCCAAATCAGATCTCATACTTTGCACTGACGAGAGCCAACAGCTCGAAACACCGTGTCTGCAAATTGAGATTCTGATTTGGCTTGTATCCTAAGTCATATTACAAGACTCGTTAAAGGGTTGATTGTGACTTGTAGGATCGCTACTACCAATAGGTGGCGCTGTAGAGTAAAAGTCCTCTTTCTTTCTGAAGAGGCAATTTGCATATTATTTTCCCAGAGGAGCATTGCACGGCGAATAAGCCTCCTTACCTTGACAAGCCACAGCTGGCATGTCACTCTCCGCAAGGAGAAACCTTACTTCTTAGACCCTAGTCCAGAGCCTCTCACCTAGCCAAATCAGATCTCATACTTTGCACTGACGAGAGCCAACAGCTTGAAACACCGTGTCTGCAAATTGAGATTCTGATTTGGCTTGTATCCTAAGTCATACTACAAGACTCGTTAAAGGGTTGATTGTGACTTGTAGGATCGCTACTACCAATAGGTGGCGCTGTAGAGTAAAAGTCCTCTTTCTTTCTGAAGAGGCAATTTGCATTTCACCTTCCTTAATGATCTTCAACGTAGCTAACCTCTCCGAGATTTTGCAACTTTTCCTCCAACAGGGACACAAGCTTGCATTTGTGGCATGTGAAGTTTGGCTTTTCCACTGGTAAGTCTGTGAACATGTAGCAAGAAATGCAGCTCACCAAATGGCTCCTGGCCTCTTCCATATTGTTATTGTCAGATTTCAAAGTGATGAAAAATGAGCCGGTTTACCGATTTCTTCTTTTCAGCTACAACGGCCAAAATCCAGTGATCGTTGAGCTCGCGGAGACTCTTCACTTATCCCAGAAGGCACTGGGAATATGCTGTCTACAAATATCTCAAGGGCTGTCACATTGTAGAAGGATCGTCTTTATTCTCATTTGCACAAGGAAAGACTAGAAGCAATGTGATGAAACTGGGAGTAGAGGCAGATTAGATGTTAGAAAAAACTTTTTGACTGTTAGGGTGATCAATGAGAGGAACAGGCTGCCACGAGAGGTGGTGAGTTTTCCTTCAATGGAAGTCTTCAAACAGGCTGGACAGACATCTGTATGGGATGATTTAGTGAATCCTGCTTTAAGCAGGGGGTTGGACCAGATGACCCAGGAGGTCCCTTCCAACTCTACCATTCTATGAAATCTCATTTGCCAAGTGTTTGCCCATTCAGTCATCTTATCCATATCGTTTTGTAATATTGTACTCTCAAGGTCAGATTTTAATATCCTACACAGTTTGGCTTTACTATCAATCCCATCCACAAGGTCATTAATAAAGAGTTTAAAAGAATCAGTCCTAACACAAATCCCTACCATGCCCCACTGCTAACTATATCCCATTTAATGAAGATGACTGTTTCCTGTAGTTTAGCCAGTTCCTTACTCATCTGCATATACTGGTGCTTCTGACAAAATTAGAATATCAAAAAATTAATTTATTTCAGTTCTTCACAGAGTGATTTGTTATTTCTGTTAATGTTGATGATTACGGCTTACAGCCAGTGAAAACCCAAAAGTCTCTATCTCAGCAAATTAGAATACTTTGTAACATCAGCTTGAAAAATGATTTTTAAATCTGAAATGTTGGCCTACTGAAATGTATGTTCAGTAAATGCCCTCAATACTTGGTCTAGGCTACTTTTGCATCAATTACTGCATCAATGCGGCACAGCATGAAGGCGATCAGCCTATGTCACTGCACAGCTGTTATGGAAGCCCAGGTTGCTTTGATAGCAGCCTTCAGCTCATCTGCATTGTTGGATCTGGTGTCTCTCATCTTTCTCTTGACAATAACACATGGATTCTCTATGGGGTTACAGTCAGGCGAGTTTGCTGGCCAATCAATCACATTGATACTGTTTTTTTAAACCAGGCACTAGTACTTTTGGCAATGTGGACAGGTGGCAAGTCCTGCTGAAGAATATAATTTTTATCTCTCCAAAAAGCTTGTCTGCAGAGGGAATCATGAAGTGCTCTAAAATTTCCTGGTAGACTGCTGCGCTGACTTTGGTCTTGATAAAACACAGTGCACCTACACCAGCAGATGACATGGTTCCCCAAACCATCACTGATTGTGGAAACTTCACACTAGACCTCAAGCACCTTGGATTGTGTGCCTCTCCACTCTTTCTCCAGACTCTGGGACTTTGCTTTCCAAATGAAATGCAAAATTTACTTTCATCTAAAAACAACACCTTGGACCACTGAGCAACAATCTAGTTATTTTTCTCTGTGGCCCAGGTAAGATGCTTTTGGCGTTTTCTATTGGTCATGAGTGGCTTGGCACAAGGAATGCAACACTTGTAGCCCATGTCCTGGATACGCCTTTGTGGTGGCTCCTGAAGCAAAGACTCCAGCAGCAGTCCGCTCCTTGTGAATCTCCCCCAAATTTTTGAATGGCCTTTTCCTAACAATCCTTTCAAGGTTGCGGTTATCCCGGTCGCTTGTGGAGTGTGTCAGTGACTGCCTTCTGGACATCTGTCTAGTCACCAGTCTTCCCCATGATTGTGAGCCTAATGAAACAGACTAAGGGACCTTTTTAAACACTTAGGAAGCCTTTGCAGGTGTTTTTTGTTAATTATTCTAATTTACTGAGATGATGACTTTTGGGTTTTCATTGGCTGTAAGCCATAATCCTTAACATTAACAGAAATAAACACTTGAAATAGATCACTCTGTTTGTAATGACTATATATGAGTTTCACGTTTTGTATTGAAGAACTGAAATAAATTAACTTTTTGATGATATCCTAAATTTGTGAGAAACACCTGTAGTTTCCCCCGTCCTTGCTTCTGTATAAGGCAGTTAGTTATGTGGAACCGTTTCAAATGCCTTCACAAAGTCCAGATCCATCACATCAGCTGCATTACCAACATCCATCCAGATTTGCACTTACCTCCTTGTAGATACCTAACATGTTGGTTGGACACGACTTATCTTTCATGAATTCAGGGCTTGTTGTCAGTTATTATATTCTATGCATACAGGGCTGTGGAGTCAAAGCCTGTGTCCATTTTGGTGAAGTCGATATAAAATGGACCGACGCCTAAAACATATAATACATACTCTGTTCTAGGATCCCTACTCTTCTCAATCTATACACTTGGCCTGGGATTACTCATAAAGTCCCATGGATTCCAGTACCACCTTTACGATGATGACACTCGGCTCTACCTCTCTGGCCCAGATGTCACCTCTCTGCTCTCCAGAATCCTAGAGTGTCTATCAACCATATTCTCCTCCTCTCGCTTCCTCAAACGCAACGTGGACAAATCTGAACTCATCATCTTTCCTCCATCTCATACCGGAAGTCCGCTGTCTCGGGAGTAACCCTTGACGCTGCCCTCTCCTTCAAACTGCACATCCAAGCTCTTTCCACCTCCTGTCGCATCCAGCTCAAAAATATTTTCAGAATCCGTCCTTTCCTCAACTCTCAATCTACTAAAATGCTTGTGCATGGCCTCATCATCTCCTGCCTCAACTACTGCAACATCCTTTTCTGTGGCCTCCCTGCTAACACCCTTGCACCTCTCCAGTCCATCCTTAACTCTGCTGCCCGACAAATTAATCTCCTTGCTTCTTCCCTCTGCAATTCTCTTCACTGGCTACCATTCCCTCAGCGTATCCAATTCACATTACTAATACTGACCTACAAGGCCATCTGTAACCTTTCTCCTCCATATGTCTCTGAACTAATCTCCCGATATCTTCCCTCACATAATCTCCGGTCCTCCCAAGACCTCCTTGTCAATGTTTAATTTTCTCAGACACAGATGTACTTCTTGTGTTTAAACTAGTTCTATCAGGTGGGGAACTTTGATCTTTGCCTTGTTAACTGATTCATGGAACAGTCAGTTCACTGGTGAAATCAGATGAAAAGTGCCTGTTTAATATTTCAGCCTTTTTTTTTATTTTCCCAAGGGTAACAGGAGAAAGTGGACCCCAAAAGTTGTTGTGCCATTTGTCCTGAGTACACTGATACCCCATATGTGGGGATAAACCATTGTTTGGGTGCATTGCATAGCTCGGAAGGGAAGGAGCGCCGTTTGACTTTCAGCGCTAAATTGGCTGGAATTGAGATCGGACACCATGTCGCCTTTCGAGAGCCCCTGATGTGCCTATACAGTGGAAACCCCCTAGAAGTGACCCCATTTTGGAAACTGGACCACCCAAGGAGCTTATCTAGATGTGGGGTGAGCACTTAGGCCCCCAAGTGCTTCATAGAAGTTTATAACGTAGAGCTGTGAAAATAAAAAAAAAATTTTTCCGTAACAATGATCTTTTCACCCCAAATTTTTTATTTTCCCAAGGGAAACAGGAGACATTGAACCCCAATATGTAGGGGAATACTACTTTTAAGGCACCATATTGGAGTTCGTATTTTACTGGAATGGTTTGAGGGTGCCATGTCACATTGGCAGATCCCCCAAAAGGTGCCAGAACAGCAGAAACCCCATATATGTGAACTCATTTTACAAACTATACTCCCTAATGAAATCCTCTAAGGGTGCAGTGATCATATTGACACCACATGTGCCTCACAGAATTTTATACCGTTGAGCGGTGAAGAAAGAGTAAATTGCATTTTTACCACTAAAATGTTTTAGCCCCAAGTTTTTAAATTGTCTAAGGGCTTATAGGAAATTTTTTTTTTTACAACAAATAGGTCCATTTTTCCTGAGTGCGCCAACACTCTACATGTAATCAGGAAATATTTTTCAGGCACAGTGCAAAGCTCAGAAGGCAAGGAGAGCCAGATTCTATTATGGATTACAGGTGCCATGACCCACTGGGAGAGCCCATGATGTGCCAGACCAGCAGAACCCCCCCCATAAGTGACCTCATTTTACAAACTACACCTCTCAATTCTTCTAGGGGTACAGTGATCATATCAACACCACGGGTGAATTTTATACCATTGGGCAGTGAAGAAAAAAACTACATTTTTACCACCAAAATTTTATTTTAGCCCCAGATTTTACATTTTAACACAAAGGGTAAAAATGGCACCAACATTTGTCTCACAATTTCTACTGAATGTGGCACTACCCCATATGTGGCTGTACAGTACTACTTAGCCATATGGAGAGACTCGGGAGGGACATAACACTATTTGCCTCCTGGGACGCAGATGTACCTAGAACAGTTTGCAGAATCCATATACAGAGCCTCTAATTGCTAGAAAGTAGAATCCCCTCTCAAGTGACCCTATTTTGGAAATTATACCCCTTTGAGAATTAATCTACATGTATAATGACGACTTTGACTCCATGGGTGTTTTCCCATCATTCATCGTGTTGGGCTGCAAGCCAGCAGTAAGCACACCCCCTGTAACTCCACCCCTGCCATACGTAGAGTCTCACATAGCCGTAGCATGATCCCCTCTGTAGGTCACTGCAGAGACTAGAAGTAATGCACACAGGGCTGCCTCTAGGAATTTCGGGGCCCCTTGAGACTCCGCTCAGGCTCCACCCCTCGAACTGTCCACAGTCCCACTCCTCTCTTGGAAAACTCTACTTCTCACCAGTCACACATTAACAGTTCCTATCGCTAGATCACACATAGAGCCAGCAGATCTTGTTTTGACCAAAAGATTTCTTTTTAGTCTGCCACCATAAAAAGGTAGACTCCTCTGGTCGGGCCCTACTCTACTCTAACCTATTAAACATTTGTTAAAATATCCAATTTAGGTATATTTTTATTTTTCAATTTTTAAAATGACCAATAATATCACATTGAAAGGGACAAATACCACCACACTATGACCAGACCACATATTACCACCACATGGTGACCAATAATACCACATACAAGGAACAAATAGCACCACACCATGACCAGATGACATACTACCACCACATAGTGACTGAATACAATACTGATCATTAATAAATTAAAAAAAAATTACTATCACCATAAGTGCCATTATACACAGGAGATCTGTACTTAGTATGCAGTGTCTGTGTACAGGTAATACAGTGATCACCAGTGACATACACAGGACCTCTGTATATAGTGTCAGTGTAAAGGTAATAAAGTGATCACTAGTGACATTACACACAGGAGCTCTGTATATAGTGTCAGTGTACAGGTAATACAGTGATCACTGGTGACGTTGTACACAGGAACTCTGTATATAGTGTATAGTGTCAGTGAACAGGTAACATACAGACTCACCAGTGACGTCTCTAGGTGAAGTCCTTTATCTTCGCTTTTAATCTTTCATCCAGCACAGACCAACATCACTTCTTCCAGCCAGGGCTCGTCTCTGCAGGAAATAAGTTATCTAGCGCTCCGCTTGCAGAACACATTACTTAATTTTTTCCCAACTTCTACACTACACCAGATAAAGAAAGAAAGGCGACATAGTATCGCTCTGCACAGTAACAGGACCACCCCCATTTATAACAGTATCTGCGAAAAAATAAAATACATCACTGCAGTAATAATATCCCTTAATTAGCCGCTATGGTAATAATATCCCCCATCCTGGTCACATGTATCTCATTTCTGGCTCCAGCCATAAGGACTCCCATCCTGCCCTCATGAGTATCCATTCTGCTCCCATATAATCACCCCATCTGTTCCATGATCCTGTCCCATCTGCCTCAAGATCCTGACCCATCTGCCCCATCTGTCTCTATCCTACCCCATGATCCTGCCCCATCTGTCTCCACATCCTGCCCCATCTGTCTCCACATCCTGCCCCATCTGCCTCCACATTCTGCCACATCTGCTTTCACATTCTGCCCCATCTCCCTCCACATCCTGCCCCATCTGTCTCCACATCCTGCCCCATCTGACTCCACATTCTGCCCCTTCCCCTACATCATCATGTGCAGTCCCATACAATGCTGCACGTCCAAAACACTGAGGAGCCACAGCCACATGGCGCAGGAGCCTCCACAGGAATGGCTCTGATCTCACCCCACACTCCTCTTACAGATTTACCACAAGCACTGAAGAAAAACTCCACCAAACCCTCCTGTAATCTCACCGAAACGGCAGGAACCGGAAATTTGCTGCTGGCTGATACCAGAGAACATGAGCTGCACACAACCAGGACGGAGCTGCTGCTCTGAGAGCTGAAGGACCTGTGGTGATGTCATCGTCATGTGATCAGGAGGCAGAGCTGATAAATGGTGAAGGACCTATGATAATGATGACATCACCACAGGTCCTTCAGCTCTTCCTTTCTAACAGTTCAAGTGGCGGCTGCTATGCTAATGTGTACGCCGCAGGCCGGCCGCGCACAGTACTTTGGGTCCAATGACGATGAGTAGAAGCATAGGAGCGGGGCCCCGGACGTGCTGGGTCCCCTTCTGTACTGCTGCTGACCGGGCCCCATACAGCAGTAAGGGCAATAATGCCCTGATGGCAGCCCTGAATGCACAGAGCACCATTACACTAGCTCTGCAATATTGCAATATATAGGTGCATTTCACTAAACTTAGAACATCATCAAAAGGTTAATTTATTTCAGTTATTCAATACAAAAAGTAAAAGTCATATAGATTCATTACAAACAAAGTTATCTATTTCAAGTGTTTATTTCTGTTAATGTTGATGATTATGGCTTATAGCCAATGAAAACCCAAAAGTCATTTTCTCAGTAAATTAGAATACTTTATAACACCAGCTTGAAAAATGATTTTAAAATCTGAAATGTTGGCCTACTGAAATGTATGTTCAATAAATACACACAATACTTGGTAGGGGCTCCTTTGGCATCAATTACTGCATCAATGAGGCCTGGCATAGACTGCTGAGGTGTTATGGAAGCCCAGGTTGCTTTGATAGCAGCCTTCAGCTCGTCTTCGTTGTTGGGTTTGGTGTCTTCCAATTTCCTCTTGACAATACCCCATAGAGGTTAAGGTCAGGCAAGTTTTCTGGCCAATCAAGCACAGTGATACTGTTGTTTTTAAACCAGATATTGGTATTTTGGAATTGTGGTGTGAGCTCTGCTTTTCTTGTCCTGATGAAGAAGTCTGTAGTACTTTGAAATGCCTTGACTTAATAAAGAAAACACGCATGTACTTTCTCTCTGGTTGTGGATTTATTATATGGGATACCAGCAGCCAGACTGTCTGCAAATCCCCCTTATCTGTATAAAACCACATTACCTCCCTCAAAAAAAATGCTATGAAAACAGATCAAAACCACCAGTTCGTCATGGAAAAATGTCCCCACACCACTCAAGCAATGGAAAATTCTAAATGTTACAGATTTGTAATGTTTGGAAACGACACAAACCAAAAATAATGTGGCACGAAAAGTATTATTTTCTAAAAATTTCTGATTTGCTTTTCTCCGCTTAAATGAGAAAAAAATCTATGTAATTTTGTTATCATGTAAATTTTGCTGACTTGAATCTCATGATCCAGAGTAATTTTTACAACAGAATGAATGCCGTAAAACCAACCCTGACCTCACCCCCATTTTTTTCCTAAACAATTTCACCAAACTCAGATTTTTTTTCTTTCGTTTTACAGTGTAGTAAATGATAAAATGAATGGTTTCATTAAAAATTACAAATCGTCCCTCATATGGCTGTATCAGCGAAAAAATATGAAACCCATGACTCTTGGAACAGGAGAGGATAAATCTTTGATAAGCCCAAAAAAAACGAAAAGTGATTAATGACGAGGGAATTTTTTGTTTTGCGCTTTTAGTTTTCCTGGTTTTCTTCCAAAACCCATAACTTTATTTTTCCATCATCAGTCATGAGGCCTTGTATTTTTATATTGTTTGTTTTTTAGAGACAAGTTGTAGTTTTGAATTACATTATTCATTTTTGCCAAATAATGTACTGAAGAACGGGGATAAAAAATCCAAGTGGAATGAAATCGTAGCTAACATGAAACCCCCCCTAAGTAAAATCTTAACAATGTATTAACCTCTTCCTGACATGAGACGTATTATCCCGTCCATGGGACCCGGGCCCCTATGCCCATGGACGGGATAGTACGTCTACCGCGATCAGCGGCGCCCACGTGGTGAGTGCCGCTGATCGCGGCCGGGTGTCAGCTGATTATCACAGCTGACACCCGGCACAATGTGTCAGGGGCGGTCACGGACCGCCCCCGACACGTTAACCCCTTGCACACCGCGATCAAACATGATCGCGGTGTACCGGGGGTTAAAGGGAAGCATCGGCAGGGAGGGGGCTCCCTCCGTGCTTCCCTGAGCCCCCCACGGAAGCGCAATGTGCAGCGCTGCTGTGGGGGGCTCCTTTCCTGCAGGCCCCCGAATCCAAGATGGCGACGGGGGCCTGCAGGAAGCTGGCTTCCTCAGTGCCTGCAAAGCGCAGGCATGAGGAAGCATTCTGCAGTGCCTGTGACAGATTGCTGATCTGTCACAGTGATTTGTGATGTGACAGATCAGCGATCTGTCACAGGACAGTGATGTCCCACCTGGGACTATTTAATAAAGTAAAAAAAAAAATAAAAAAAGTGTTAAAATAAATAAAAAAATTGCCAAATAAATTAGGAAAAAAAATATATATATATTCCCCCAAATAAATCCATTTTTTAGAAATAAAAAAAAAAACAACAATAAAAGTACACACATTAGGTATCGCCGCGTCCGTAACGACCCGCCCTATAAAACTGTCCCATTAGTTAACCCCTTTAGTGAACCCCTTAAAAAATAAAAATAAAAAACGAAGCAAAAAATGATTTATTATCATACCGCCAAACAAAAAGTGTAATAACGCGATCAAAAAGACGCATAAAAATATCCATGGTACCGCTGAAAACGTCATCTTGTCCCGCAAAAAACGAGCTGCCACACAGCATCATCTGCAAAAAAATAAAAAAGTTATAGCTCGCAGAATAAAGCGATGCAAAAATAATTATTTTTTATATAAAATAGTTTTCATTGCATAAAACCGACAAAACATAAAAAACGACCTAAATAAGGTATCTCTGTAAGCGTACTGACCCGAAGAATAAAACCGCTTTATCAATTTTATCGCACGTGGAACGGTGTAAACGCACCCCCCCAAAAGAAATTCATGAAACGCTGGTTTTTGTTCATTCTGTGTCCCAAAAATCGGAATAAAAAGCGATCAAAAAATGTCATGTGCCCGAAAATGGTACCAATGGTACTCGCATGACTCGGTGGGTCAAAATACGGAAAAATTAGAGCTCTCAATATGTGGTGATGCAAAAACTATTTTTACAATAAAAAGCGTCTTTTACCGTGTGACAGCCGCCAAACATAAAAACCACCATAAATAGTAAATCAAACCCCCCGTTATCACCCCCTTAGTTAGGGAAAAATAATAAAATAAAAAAAATGTATTTATTTCCATTAGGGTTAGGGCTAGGGTTAGGGTTAGGGCTGAGATTAGGGTTAGGGGTGTGTTGGGGTTCGGGTTGGAGTTAGAATTGGGGGTTTCCACTGTTTGGGCACATCAGGGGCTCTCCAAATGCAACATGGCGTCTGATCTCAATTCCAGCCAATTCTGAGTTGAAAAAGTCAAATGGTGCTCCTTCCCTTCAAAGCTCTGCCATGCGCCCAAACAGTGTTTTACCCCCACATGTAGGGTATCAGCCTACTCAGGTCAAATTGCGAAACAATTTTTGGGGTCCAATTTCTCCTGTTACCCTTAGGAAATAAAAAATTGGGGGCAAAAATATCATTTTTGTGGAAAAAAATGATTTTTTTATTTTCACGCCCAAGCGTTATAAACTTCTGTGAAGCACTTGGGGGTTCAAAGTGCTCACCACACATCTAGATAAGTTCCTTGGGGGGTCTAGTTTCCAAAATGGGGTCACTTGTAGGGGGTTTCCACTGTTTAGGAATTCCGGCCAATTTTGCATTGAAAAAGTCAAACGGCGCTCCTTCCATTCTGAGCTCTGCCATGCGCCGAAACAGTCGTTCCCCCCCCCACATATCAGGTATCAGCGTACTCAGGACAAATTGCACAATAACTTTTGCAGTCCAATTTCTCCTGTTACCCTTGGTAAAATAAAAAAAATTGAACCTGAAGTATTTTTTTTGTGAAAAAAGTTAGATGTTCATTTTTTTTTTAAAATATTCAAAAAAATTCCTGTGACGCACCTAAAGGGTTAATAAACTTCTTGAATGTGATTTTGAGCACCTTAAGGGGTGCAGTTTTTAGAATGGTGTCACTTTTGGGTATTTTCTATCATATAGACCCCTCAAAGTGACCTCAAATGTGATGTGGTCCTAAAAATAAAATGGTGTTGTAAAAATGAGAAATTGCTGGTCAACTTTTAACCCTTATAACTTCCTAACAAAAAAAAAATTTTGGTTCCAAAATTGTGCTGATGTAAAGTAAACATGTGGGAAATGTTAGTTATCAAGTTTTTTGTGTGCTGTATCTCTGTGATTTAAGGGCATAAAAATTCAAAGTTGGAAAATTGCGAAATTTTCAAAATTTTCTCCAAATTTCCGTTTTTCTCACAAATAAACGCAAGTTATTTGAATGAAATTTTACCACTAACATGAAGTACAATATGTCACGAGAAAACAATGTCAGAATCACCGGGATCCATGGAAGCATTCCAGAGTTATGACCTCATAAAGGTACAGTGGTCAGAATTGTAAAAATTGGCCCGGTCATGAACGTGCAAACCACCCTTGGGGGTGAAGGGGTTAAATATGCATAAAAACTGCACTAATGACATACAGTATATTCATATGACACTATGCTGAACATCATGATCTAATATCTTTCTATCAAGAAAAAAAAAATCAATTTCATTGTGCATTCAGTGCATATAAGGGTGTGACCGCCCTTTTTCTGAGCTGGGAAAGCCATCCAGTCTGGCCTATGCTTTTACTAGTGGGTCTGTCCCTCGATCCTTGTTCACATTCACGTCACTTGGCAAGTGAAAAGGTTTTAAATACTAGAGTAGGGACTGTCCCACAAGGGTTGCTGTGACGTGGCGGGATGGCTTGTACATTATTTTGATCAAAATTATGTTTACTAAATACCCTTATTATTACCTTTATGCATTATTTGCAGTTTATTTTTTACTTTTTATTTGTGTTTTTTGCTTTTTGTTATCTTTCTATCAAACCTCCTGATAAACCTGCTAGGGAAACTCGTTGAGGTGGACAATTGAGACATTCTCTGAGTCCCATAACATTTTCTGTGTATTTATCTTGGGATATATATGGTCCTATTTAATGTAAAGTGGGTATGGAAAGTATTCAGACCCCTTTAAATTTTTCACTCTTTGTTTCATTGCAGCCATTTGGTAAATTCAAAATAGTTCATATTTTTCTCATTACTGTACACTCTGTACATCAAAAATAAGGAAATGGTTGCACTTAAATTGCATTAAGCATGTCAATGTGAAGTACATGAAGTGTGAATAACGTAATGGATTTTGACATTTTAGGAAAAACACATGAGATGCTTAGCACAAAATTTGGCCGAAAAATGTGAGCCCATTCACCATCGTCAAGGTAATCTCATGAATCAGATGGGTCTCTGACCTAACTGCCCAATGTGAACACTTAGGGTAACCGTTACACCTAGCGATGCACCAGCGATCCCGACTAGCGATATGACGCGGTCAGGATCGCTGGTGCATCGTTAGGTGGTCGCTAGTGAGCTGCCACACAGGCAGATCTCACTAGTGACATCGCTGGGGACGGGGGTCGTTACTTACCTGTCAGACGCGGCGATCCTGCGTCCACCTGCCTGGCTCCACGCGTCGCTCGTCGTCACAGCAGGAAGCGCCGCAGGAAGTGGCCGACGAGGAATGGTCCAGGAGCTTCTCACACGATCAGCGATAACCAGCGGGGGAGCCGGTCGGAGGTAAGTATCACATGCAGCGATATCGCTAGCAATATCGCTGCAACGTCACAAAATCGGTGACTTTACAGCGATATTGCTAGCGATATCGCAGTGTGTAACGGGGGCTTTACTTATGGCTAATCTCTGAATGCATGGGTGAATGTAAACACCTCTCTTGGTAAAGCCTACATTTATGGGTTGGTCATTAAAATCACAGCATGGTGAAAGGCGGAGTGCCCAGTCAGAAAGCTTAGCATATAAGTAAATAATAGAAAACTGACTGAACAAAGAGTCTGAATAAGTGCATACAAAAAAACAACTTGCATATCAAGGCACTCACCATGCTGTGATGGGCTCACAGTTTGTGGCCAAATTTTGTGCTAAGCATCTCAAGAGTCTTATCCTAAAATTTCAAAAGCTATTATGTTATTCACACTTCATGTATTTCACTTTGACATGCCTTAACGCAATTGAGTGCAACCATTTCCTTATTTTTGATATGTAAGTTGTTTTTTTGGTTTGCGCTTGTTAAGGCATGGTGTGCTCTGGACCTTAGACTTGGCTGAAGGTTCACCTTCCAACAAGACAATGACCCTAAGCACACAGCTAAAATAACAAAGGAGTGGCATCAGAACAACTCTGTGACCATTCTTGACTGGCCCAGCCAGAGCCCTGACCTAAACCCAATTGAACATCTCTGGAGAGACCTGAAAATGGCTGTCCACCAACATTCACATCCAACCTGATGGAACTGGAGAGGATCTGCAAGGAAGAATGGCAGAGGATCCCCAAATCCAGGTGTGAAAAACTTGTTGCATCATTTCCTAGAAGACTCATGGCTGTACTAGCTCAAAAGGGTGCTTCTGCTCAGTACTGAGCAAAGGATCTGAATACTTATGACCATGTGATAATTCAGTTTTTCTTTCTTAATAAATTTGCAAAATGCAAATGCAGGGACGTTCAGCGATGGCACGAGGAGGGTTAGCATGATGGGGGGAGCACGGAGGAGCACGGAGGATGGGGCAAGCACTGAGGAGCACGGAGGAGGACGGGGGAAGCACTGAGGAGGATTGGGGAAGCACTGAGGAGCATGGAGGACAGGGGAAGTACTGAGGAGCACAGAGGTGGACGGCGGAGCACATACGAGGACAGGGAGCTGAGCCATAATAGATGGATGGGAAGGGGGAGCCGAGTAATGCATACTGGGAGGGGGGAGAGCCACACAGAGCAGGATAGGGATGAGGGGACAATGCATTCTTGGCTTATACTCGAGTCAATAAGCTTACCCAGTTTTCCGTGGCAAAATTAGGTGCCTTGGCTTATACTCAGGTCGGCTTATACTCAAGTATATACGGTGTATATATAATGTTTGAAATAATATTTCGCTTTAAAACGATGTGTCAGTGACAGAGAACTGCTGTATATAAAAGCTCATGTTATAATCGCATTGCATACGGATGTCATACGGATACTAGATGCGATGAAATCTCATCATCGCATTGCAAACAGATTAAATACAAATCACCATACGGAGAACACTCCTGCGATTCTCGGCCGAGAAAATCAGACCAATTTTTCATGCGGTAAGTGCGACTCCGGCCTTATTCCTGTATACTTGGCATCAGAATGGGAAGCCCAGAGTGGACTTGTTTGTATTAAATCACACTGTATTGCTAATCGTTATATCTTGTTATCTAATACTATTTCTATTACAGCCCTGTAACCACCATGGTTGAGCTTATATTGGCAGCTGAAAACTTACTTTTGGAGTTAACAAGGGAAAAGAAGCAAAGAGAATGTTGCAAGATATGGGAAATGTTTTTCTGTTACATAATTTCCCAACAGGAGATGTAGGATGTGATGAAACTGTTTCAGAACAATCATAGTGTGAGATAGAAAACCTCATCATACTTGAGACACATTTTCAGTTATAGTAAGATAGACCTACCAAAGCTATTCATTTCTTACACTGACCATGAAGACCAAGCTTCCAATCTCCTCATGGGCAAAATCAAAATGCACCATGTTAGGGATTGTGCACACGTTGCGGATTCTACTGCGGATTTTTGCACACAAAATCCGCATCTCTTGGCAGAAAACGCAGGTGTGTTTTTGATGCGGATTTGGTGCGGTTTTTCAGTGCGGTTTTGCCTGCGTGTTTGTAAGCTAAATAAAGATATGTTATTTAACAAAAAAAAAAAAAAGATTTGTGATGTCATTTCTGTCCAACCTCCTCTTTTACATTTGTCCAAACCACACTCCATTACACACAGATAGATAGAGAGATAGATAGATATTGGATAGATAGAAAGATATAGCTATCTACAGTATATCTATCTATAGATATATCCATAGATATATCTTTACATATATCCATGTTTATTAATGAACAATATTTTTGTTTAAAAAAAAAAAATGGCGTGGGCTCCCGCACAATTTTCTGCACCAGAGGGGGAACGCCGACGGCCGGGGGCCAATATTTGTAGCCTGGGAAGGGGGTAATACCCATGGCCCGTTCCCAGGCTATGAATATCAGCCCGCAGCTGTCTGCATAGCCATTACTGGCTATTAAAATAGGGGGACCCCGCCAAAAGAATGACACGGGGTCCCCCTATATTTCATAGCCAGAAGGGCTACACAGACAGCTGATATTCATAGCCAAGGAAGGGACCATGGATATTGCCCCCCCCCCCGGCTACAAATACCAGCCCGCAGCTGCCCCAGAAATGGCGCATCTATAAGATGCGCCAATTCTGGCCCTTAGCCCCTCTCTTCCCACTCCTGTGTAGTGGTGGGATAAGGGTAATAAGGGGTTAATGTCACCTTGCTATTGTAAAGTGACATTAAGCCCGGTTAATAATGGAGAGGAGTCAATAAGACACCTATCCATTATTAATCTTATAGTTTTAAAGGGTTAAAAAACACAAGAATAAAATATTTTAATGAAATAAAACACAACACTGTTTTCATATTTTTATTGCACGCCCAGATCCAAGCGGCGCCCTCGGTCTCCTATAATAAAAAGTAAAAAAATAAACCAACCGTATACTCCCTGACCGACGCAGTTCAATTAATAATGAGTGTCCCACGACGATCTCCCCTATAGAACAGTGACATCATGTGATGTCACTGCTCAAGGGGGCCTCCCAGTGATGAACTGACAGGAGACAATGCCTCCTGCAGTGCATCACTGAGGTTACCTGAGTATCAGACGATGCTTACATACACACACACACAGCCCCGCAGACCCCCCCGCACCGCCCCGCAGACCTCCCGCACAGCCCTGGCAGACCCTCGCAAGACCCCAGCTGACCCCCGGACAAGACCGATGACCCCCCGCAAGACCCCGGTAGACCCCCGGACAGCCCGATGACCCCCCGCACAGCCCCGGCAGACCCCCGCAAGACCCCAGCAACCCCCGCAGACCCCACACACACACATAGGCCTATACACGCACACAGTCACCGCCCACACACCATACACACACAGTCACCGCCCACACTCTTCCCCCCTCCCGATCTGCAGCGTTTCATGCGTAGCAAAACCGCAGATCTTTTTTAGACCTGCGGTTTTGCTGCGGATATGCCCGACTCAATGCAAGTCAATGGGTGCAGAAACGCTGCAGATCCGCACAAAGAATTGACATGCTGCGGAAATGAACCTGCAGCGTTTCCGCGCTGATTTTTCCCCAGCATGTGCACAGCGTTTTTCAATTTACATAGGCTATAATGGTACTGTAAATCGCAGGAGATTCTGCTGCGGACACGCAGGGCCAAATCCGCTGCTGATCCGCAGTAGAATCTGCAACGTGTCCACATACCCTAAGAGACCTGTGCAGAAGTTACCAGAGTCATGCCCTCTTCTCTGACATCACTTGGCACTCTTCAGCTATTGGCTGAAAGTGAAATTCACGGACTTCCTGCTCTGTCCATTCCCCGAAGCACAAACATATTCCTCATCATAGAGACAGAGAGAGAGACAGACTTGTTGTGCTTCAGGGGCCAGGCGGTCTGTGGACAGGTCTTTCCTTGGTTTCTCTGGCTTAAGGGCCTGTCACACTAAGCGATATCGCTAGCACTGGTTTTTGTGATGTAGCAGCAATATTGCTAGCGACATCGCTGTGTCTGATACTTACCTCCGACTGGCTCCCCGCTGCTCATCGCTGGTCGCGCGAGAACGTCCTGGACTGTTTCTCGTCGTCAGTTTCCTGCTGGGCTTCCTGTAGCGCCAACGAGCGACGCATGGACGCAGGCGGAGGACGTCAGGATCGCCTCGTCTGACAGGTAAGTAGCGACCTCCGACCACTGCGATGTCGCTGGTGAGATCTGCCTGTGTGGCAGCTCACTAGCGACCACTTAGCGATGCACCAGCGATCCTGACCGCGTCATATCACTGGTCGGGATCGCTGGTGCATCGCTATGTGTGACAGTACCTTTAGAGCAGGAAGATAAGAGATGCCCACATTCCTGCCCTGGAGCATAAGCATATCATTAACTAAAAACTTCTAACACTGATTACACAAGAACCACAAAACAGATTTCTTCACCCCAGGTATCATTTTAATCAGAGTAACAGCACCAACATGACACTGTCTGTAGTTTACTTAGCAATATCCTGCTACCCGGTACGCTTTAAAGATTATTTTGCAGCCGTATATGACTTACTCCTTTCAACCGTCTATACAATCTCACCATGCAGTAAGATACGCCCACTCAGCGGTGCTCCTCTTCATGCTTCATGTTAGAGCTTTTTTACTTGCGGGTAGAGACACATCATTTTTCATGGCTGACTGTGACACCAGGTGAAATTGATCACTGATATAATAGTACTCAGGCTGTTGCCAGTGGTGTGTGTGCATCTTGTGTCACATTGGGGGCAGAGTTCAACTGGTTATGTGTTTAATGAGTGTTATTATAATCTGGGGCGGGAGATAACTAACCCCTTTACGACATATGACATATATTTACATTATATGATGTGCCCCTGACTTTGGCCCGGATCAGACTTCTGAGAAACTCGGACGAGTCTCGCACGTCAATACCCGGCACTGCCGCCGGCACTCAGCAGCGGAGCGTGCAGCTGCATATATTTCTATGCAGCCGCACACTCCAGTCCCGAGTGCCGGCGGCAGTGCCGGGTATTAAGATGCATGATTCATCCAAGTTTCTCGCATGTGTGATCCTGGCCTTTGATGCAGGCTCATACGCTGAGCCCACATCTTTCCCCGCACATGATGACTGATTTAATTACTAAAAAAGTTATGGCTCTTAGAAGAAAGGGAGGAAACAATGGAACACTGGCCTGGGGGTGAAAGGGTTATTCCTAAAAAAAATGAATTTTTCTTCTATTCAGAGAAAAGGAGATAAATAGCTGCTAGAAACCCCTGAGAATGGTGCTCTGCAGCCCTGTCCTGAATGGAGCAGAAGCATGAGCGGACATACCGTCGGTTCAACCAGTGCGACTGCACTGGGGCCCAGAGGCTCCATGGGGTCCCTGCAGGGCAGCTAATGATAAGGGAAATCTGGCCGATTTCTCCGGGCCCGAGGCTCCAGGGGGCCCCTGGCCAGATTGCCCTCATGTGCGGCGGGCAGGGAGCGATCCCAGCAGCTCTGCTGCCTGCAAGAGAAAATAGCAGGAGCGAAGCTGCAAGGATCCATCCTGCTTCCTGCTCGCCGCCAGCGCTTCCTGTTTCTGACACAGAGAGCAGTGCCGCTGGATGACGTCATCATTCAGCGGCCACTGTGCCAGAGCGAGGAAGCAGCCGGAGGCGGTGATGCTGCGGACAGGTGAGAGGAGGTGTGTGTGTGTGTGTGTGTGTGTGTGTGTGTGTGTATGTGAGCAGGCCCGGCTCCAGGTGTTCGTGGGCCCCGGGCGAAAGAGTCTCCGTGGGCCCCTTTAACACATACCACTATTCATGATGCACAGATACGGATACAGATTTCACTTCTTACATTGTGAGTGATATCTATTGTAAATTCTACAATAGCTCAGACACTACAGTCCTCTATGCAGTATAATGGACACCACATAGTCCTCCATACAGTATAATGGACACCACATAGTCCTCCATATAGTATAATGGACACCACATAGTCCTCCATACAGTATAATGGACACCACATAGTGCTCCATACAGAATGAGCCCCATATAATGCTCCATACAAAATAATGGACCCCATATAATGCCCCATACAGAATGAGCCCCATACAGAATAATGGATCCCCTATATTGCTCCATACAGTATAATCAGCCACATGTATTGCTTCATGCAGTATAAGGTACACCACATAGTGCTCCATACAGAATGAGCCCCAAATAATGCTCCATACAAAATAATGGACCCCATATAATGCCCCATACAGAATGAGCCCCATACAGAATAATGGACCCCATATAGTGCTCCATACAGTATAATCAGCCCCATATATTGCTTCATAAAGAATAATGGACCCCATATAATTCATATAATGAGCTCCATAAGCTGCACCATGTATAATGGGTCCCATAAGATGCTCCATATATAATTAGCCCCATAAGATGCTCCATCAAAATCCCCCATAATCAAGTTACTGCCTCTCATTTTGGCATAAGAGAGAACTTTCTGATCATTGGGCATCTAACCTCTTGGACCCTCAGCAGCCTTGGGAATGGGGTCCTGAATTGAGCATGCTTGGCTTCCGCCCTATTCATTGTCTATGGGACTGATGAGGACAGCGCTAGGCTACTTGTTGGACCCATAAACAATGACTGTCGGCTCCATCCAACACGGGCTGCAGATCTCCAACCTTAGGGGTGCTAGAGACCTTTTCTTGGGACTGCTAGGGGGTCCCAGCAGTTGGGATCCCAGGGATTAGAACGTTATTTAGGGGTAACCAGATTTCTTTGGGATTAACCATTTAATGTTCCTGCAGTAACATCTTGACATGAACATGTCACCCGATACTGCCAGTGATTGGCTGCAGCAGTCAATGTCCATGTTGAGATGTTATCTGAGACTGGTGGGAAAAGCATAATAGCCAAAGAGGTGGGAAGTTTTGTGAGTCTATTTATCTATGGCAGGAAACCCTCTTTAAAGTGATTGGCAGAGAAAGAGATATTTTTTGTTACACCCAAATATACATTGCTATGAATGAATCAATACTCCTCCCATTCATGGTGGTCTGAAATGAAAAATAATAGTTATGATCGGCACCCTCACCCCAAATATTGGCTGTCAAGGCCAAAAATTGGGGTGGTTTTTAGGGGCTTAAATCAGTGCATCTCCTAGCTGTCTCCATGGCAGCCCCCTTACAACAGAGGGTGACTGCACGGTACCACTACCTGTACAGAATGGATTGGAGGTACTGCGGATTGATGGACTGCACCATCCAGCAGCAGGAGGGGTGCACGTATCAGCACAGAAAACCCTCCTCCCCACTCTGCCCACGTCCCACAGCGGCAATACAGAGCTCCCTGCCACCTCCCCAGCACTGCGAGCTCTGTGTGCAGAGCCGTGCGCCTGTCATTCCTGCTGCCTCCCTTTCTCCCCTGCTGACCTGTCCCCGCCTTCTCTCCCTCACAATCTGCTGGCCCGGCTGCAGCGCATCAGTCTCTCGCCTTGTTTGCTGTCCTTGAATCATGGTGGACGATCTGTGACATCGGGAACAGAGATGGGGCGCAGCTAGTGAGCCGCTCAACGTGACCCCGGGAACTCGGTATCCCAGACAGCGTGAGTGGGCCCCCCGTCTCGCCAGGGCCCCGGCACTTCCCCGGGTGCGCCAGGTGCTGACGCCGGCCCTGTATGTGTGTATGTAGGATGTGTGTGGATGTGTGTGTGTTCGTGTGTGTGGAGGAGAAGGCCATGATGGGGGTGATGGGGAGAAGACCATGATGGGGGTGATGGGGAGAAGGCAATGATGGGGTGATGGGGAGGAGGCAATATTGGGGGTGATGGAGAAGGCAATGATGGGGTGATGGAGGGAGGAGGCAATATTGGGGGTGATGGGGAGAAGGCAATGATGGGGTGAAGGAGAAGGCAATGATGGGGTGAAGGAGAAGGCAATGATGGGGTGATGGAGAAGGCAATGATGGGAGTGATGGGGAGAAGGCAATGATGGGAGTGATGGGGAGAAGGCAATGATGGGGTGATAAAGAAGGCAATGATGGGGTGATAGAGAAGGCAATGATGGGGTGATGGGAAGAAGGAAATGATGGGGTGATGGAGAGGGCAATGATGGGTTGGTGGGGAGAAGGCAATGATGGAGGTGGTGGAAAGGGCAATAATGGGGTGGTGGGGGAAAAGAAATGATGATGGGTAGTGGGGGAGAATGCAATGATGGTGGTGGTGGAAAGGGCAATAATGGGGGTGGTGGAGGAGGAGGAAATGATGGAGGTGGGGGAATGGGCAATGATGGGAGTGGTGTGGAGAAAGCAAAGATAGTGGTGGGGGAGAAGAAAATGATGGAGGTGGTGAAGAAGGCAATGATGGGGTGGGGGAGAGGACAATAATGAGATGCGGGGGGAGGAGGACAATGAGGGGTGTGGGGAATTGGGATGGGAGGAAGGTGGACTTATAATGGCCTTAGGAACAGGGGGATGTGGAGAAGACATCACTTATTATGTCTAACACAGTCCCTTAGTATATAGTGTACTCACTTATTATGTCTAACACAGTGCCTTAGTATATAGTGTACTCACTATGTCTAACACAGTCCCTTAGTATATACTGTAGTATACTCACTTACTATGTCTAACACAGTCCCTTAGCATATAGTATACATACTTATTGTCATGGTTAGGACATGGTTAATGTCCTGGTTTCTCAGAGTTAATTTTGCTGGCCTCCCTTTGGATCTGGGAGGGGTATTTATACTCACTCCAGACTAGGATTCCCTGTCAGCTATACTGTTATTCTGGCTGTGTGTCTGATCCCCCTGGTGTGCTGGTACCATTTGTATGCTTACCTGGAGAAGTGCCAATTTTTTATGCAAGAACTATCTTTTCTGGGTGTAATTGTATCCGGGGAGGGATTCCGCATGGATCCAGGGAAGGTTCAGGCCATTACCGATTGGGTGCAGCCTCATGACCTGAAGGGGTTGCAGCGATTTCTGGGCTTCGCTAATTATTATAGGAAGTTCATTAAAGGGTTCTCGCAGGTGGTGAAACCCTTGACAGACCTCACTCTTAAAAGGGCAGATGTAAAAAATTGGTCCGTGGTTGGAAAAGATTCCTTCCTTACATTAAAGAAGTGTTTTACCACAGCTCCTGTGTTGGTACAACCCGATTCGTCAAGACCTTTTATCGTCGAGGTCGACGCTTCGGTGGTGGGGGTGGGGGCAGTATTGTCACAGGGCCCCTCTACCCTGACTAACATCAAACCCTGTGCTTTTTTCTCTAAGAAGTTCTCTTCGGCCGAGAGAAACTATGATGTCGGTAACAGGGAATTGTTAGCGGTTAAATTGGCCTTCGAAGAATGGAGGCATTTTTTGGAGGGGGCCGCTCATCCCATTACGGTCATCACTGATCATAAAAACCTGACGTATATCGAGTCTGCTAAGAGATTGACCCCCAGACAGGCTCGGTGGGCACTTTTCTTTTCTCGATTTCATTTTACCATCACATTCCGACCAGGCTCTAAAAATGTAAAGGCGGGTGCCTTATCCCGAAGTTTTGATTCTGTGTCTCCTCCAGAACTTCCTTACTCCATTCTTCAACCAGGAGTGGTTGTAGCCGAAATCTCCTCTGAGTTACAGAGGGAGATCCTGGAAGCACAAGCTCAAGCTCCCAGGAATAAACCCCCAGTTAAATTGTTTGTACCCGAACAATTCCGTCTCACACTCCTTCAAGAATTTCATGATTCTGAGTTAAGTGCACACCATGGTATTGCAGCTCCCCAGGGGGCAGTAGCTAGGGGTTTTTGGTGGCCCTCTATGGGTACTGATATAAAAAGGTTTGTAAATACTTGTGGGGTGTGCGCTCGCTCTAAAAGCTCTCAGGTCCAGCCGGCCGGGGAATTGGTGCCTTTGCGAATTCCGGATAAACCATGGACACACCTGTCCATGGACTTTATCACTAATCTTCCATCTTCCAAGGTCAACTCAACTCAGTGGTATGGGTAGTGGTTGATAGATTTTCTAAGCAAGCCCACTTTGTGCCATTACCTGCGTTACCATCTGCCAAAACCTTGGCCCGCTTGTTTATACAGCACATTGTTCGGTTGCATGGAGTGCCTGTGAACGTGGTGTCAGACAGGGGTGTGCAATTTGTGGCCAGGTTTTGGAGAGCGTTTTGTATGAAGTTGGGGGTCACATTGTCATTCTCCTCTGCCTATCACCCGGAATCCAACGGACAGACTGAACGCACCAACCAGTCATTGGAGCAGATTCTGAGGTGCCTGGCCTCCTCCAGACAGGAAGGCTGGTGTGAGGTATTACCCATGGCAGAATTTGCATTTAACTGTCGTATTAATCAGTCTACCGGAAAGTCTCCCTTTCAGGTCAATTATGGGTTTGTTCCGCAGTTTGGGGAATTTTCCCGTATGGATTCGGATTGCCCTGGTGCCGAGGGGATGGTACAACACTTAAAAACCCTCTGGAGGGAGGTGCAGGGGAACATCTCCAAAGGGGGGGAAAAGTCTGGTTGTCCACCCGTAACATCAAAATTAAGATACCCTCTATGAAGTTGGGCCCCAAATTTATTGGCCCATACAAGATTGTAGAGGTGATCAACCCGGTGGCATACAGATTACAGTTGCCCACCTCCTTCAAAATATCTAACGTCTTCCACAGGTCCCTATTAAAGCCTGTGGGGACAGTTAGAGAAGATCCCTCATCCGTGGCTCCACCAGTATTGGTAGAGGGTCAACTGGAGTACATTGGAAGGGATATTCCATTGAGGATCGGTCATGGGTTCCGGCCAGTTCGATGCACGCTGATCAACTGGTGCGGGCTTTTCATGCCAGATACCCTGAGAAACCTGGGGGTCCAGTGGCCCCCCCATTAAGAGGGGGGTACTGTCATGGTTAGGACATGGTTAATGTCCTGGTTTGTCAGGGTTAATTTTGCTGGCCTCCCTTTGGATCTGGGAGGGGTATTTATACTCACTCCAGACTAGGATTCCCTGTTAGCTATACTGTTATTCTGGCTGTGTGTCTGACCCCTCTGGTGTGCTGGTAAACTGCATTACTTGTTTGATTCCCGTGTATCACCTGGTCTGTCTCCTCACTCTGTTCTCTGTCTCATGTTTGGTACTATTGTCTTCTCTGGTTCTGACCTGGCTCCGTTACCGTTTGCCCCTTTTCTACCATTTATTGCCCGGTCTGGTTTTCTGATCTATTACTACGTCCTGACTATCCACTCTGGTTAACCCTTTGGTACTGTCCTGCTATCTCGTGCTTTGACCCCGGCTTGATCTGGTTTATGTCCCTGTCTATGCCCCTTGGTAACTTGTCCCATACTTACCTTTCTAGGAGTCTCCCTGCAGCTCCTAGCTCTGTGGAGCTTAGGACACGCCCCCAGCAGTCACGTGCTTCAGGTCCTGATAGGCTGAAGCACGCATCGTCACCGCTGCTGCCCTGCTCCACAGGTATCTTTGAGCACTGTATTGTGCTCAGGACACGCGCTCTGACTCAGTGAGCAAGTGCAGTGCGGTGTTCCTGACACTTATTATGTATAACACAGTCCCGCATATAGTGTACATACTTATTATGTATAACACAGTCCCTTAGCATATATTGAACTCACTAATTCTGTATAACACCATCTTAAGTTACATAGTTTCCTCTTTTATTATGTATAACACCGTCCCTTATTACGTACCATCCTCTCTAGTTATATATGGTGCCGTCCCTTATTATATAGCTTCCACTGCTGTTCTGTATAGTGCTGTCTCTCTACATAGTGTATTATTGTTAATTTTGTTATTCACAGCGCCCTCTTTTATTACATAGTCCCCTCTCTTTTTAGATATAAAATGACTGTTGGTCGAGGAGCCGATGACCAGACTGCCAGTCCATCAGCTCCTCCATCAGAAAGGAAGCTTTCCCATGCTCCATCAGCCATCATTGCATTATACAGCCAACAAGACAGGACGGTATGTAATAAAAAACAGGGCTCTATATAATCCAATATGTAAGGTACGGTACTGTATATAACAAGAGAGGGCACTGTGTAAGGGACAGCAACATACATAATAAAGGAGACTATGTAATATTCACTATATACATGTATGTGTGTGTGTGGCTATATATATATATATATATAAAATATAAGAGAATTGGGATCCAGCAAAAACATGAAAGTTCACCAGAATTATAAAATCTTCTTTATTTATCCATTAATTCATATACAAAATGTATGAGGAACTCCAAACAATTGGTAACATTCCAGCAAGGGACTACATGTTTCAGCACTATGTGCCTTCTTCACGGTCCTATTTTTGCTGGATCCCAATTCTCTTATATTTTCTATTTGTTGGGGCACACTCCCTGCCTGGATCCGTGCAGAATATAAGGTGAACACCGACTATTGCATTAAGAGGAACTCCTTTATGGTGAGCTGGCTATATGTTCTTTACATTGTTTGAATATATATATATATATATATGTAGCTTTGACACCATAAAAGGGGGGGCCCAGACACATTTCTTGCACAGAGGCCCCAAGCTGTCAGTGTCCGCCCCTGAGCAGAGGTGCACATGACAGACCTCCACTTTATTCATTGTCTATAGGACTGGATAGATTAGCTGAGCACTGTACTTGGCAGTCCCATAGATAATGGATGGAGAGAACTATGCACCTAAACTCTATTGATGACCATGTTCCAGGGTCCTAATTTTGGGACTCTGGAGCCTCACTGCTGTCAGAGTCTCTGAGATCTGCAGGTTATTGTCTATCCTAAAAAGAAAAAAAATATAAAATATTATAATATAAAAAAAAGTGAATAACTTCATTTTTTTTAATAGCCCTTCAATTATAATTCGGGGGTATGATTGTAATCCCAGTGAAGGAGAACGATTATTGAAGGGGATTATGTTAGTTACTGGGGTTGATTAATTGTTATGCAATAAAAGGTGCCTGATTATAATCCGAGGGAAGGGGCAGCGGATTACTGCAGGTGCAGTATGTTATAAACTGGGTAGGGGGATTGGATTACCGTAATTATTATACTACAGGTGATCAGTGCAATGGGGCATAATATATATATCGGGTGGAAGCGGGAAAGGGTTTTTCATTATACTTTGGGGGTTTATTACTGCTTAGTGATTATGATGAGGGAAGCTTAATTCACAGCTTCTTAAAGGGCCTTTTACACATAGCGAGATTTTGTGACGCAACAGGGATATCGCTAGCGATCTCGCATTGTGTGACACGTACCTGCGACCACCCCACCCCCACCGGATATCGCTGATCGCGCTCGAATGTCCTGGGCCATTTTTCCCTTGTTGGCGTCCCGCTGGCCAGCATGCATCGCTGTGTTCGGCGCCGACTAGTGACGTCGCAGAACTCATGGATGCAGGCGGAAGTCGTCATCATCGCTGCGGTGTGACAGGTAAAAGCGACCGCCGATGGATCGCTTATAGCTGCTGCATCGCTGGTGAGATCTGCCTGTTTGGCAGCTTATTAGTGACCACTTAGCGATGCACCCAGGGGCGTATTTAGGGGGGGCAGCCGGGCGCAGCCTGCAGGGGGCACAGTCGGGCCACCTAATGCAGCGGTCCGCAGTGTCCTCCCTGGCGGCTGAGTTCTGCCGGCCCCCGGCCTGAGAGTCGGCGGTTCTCTGTGTCAGCTGTCAAGCTGACAGCTGGCGCAGAGAAGGTGCGCATGCCGGCTCCCAGAGAACAATTGTACTGGCGTCTATACAGAAGCCAGTACAATTGAAGCTCTGACCGCTGGGCCAGAGCGACGTCAGCAGCGTGATCAGGTCATGTGACCACGCTGCTGACGTCACTCCCCAGCTCCCAGAGCGAACGCTGGTGGTAAGTGCTCCACTGTGGAGCTGAAGACACCGAAGATGGGAGGTGTTACTGTGGGAAGGGGGTTAATGTGTGGGGGGGTTAATGAGTGAGGATGGGGGTTAATGAGGGGATGGGGGTTAATTTGTGGGGGGGTTAATGTGTGTGAGGGGGCTAATGTGTGGGGGGGTTAATGAGTGGGGATGGGGTTAATGTGTGTGTGGGGTTAATGAGTGGGAATGGGAGTTAATGTGTGGGGGGTTAATGAGTGGGGATGGAGGTTAATGTGTGGGGGGTTAATGAGTGGGGTTGGGGGTTAATGAGTGGGGATGGGGGTAATGTATGGGGGGTTAAAGAGTGGAGATGGGGTTAATGTGGGGGGTTAATGAGTGGGAATGGGGGTTAATGTGTGTGTGGGGGGTTAATGAGTGGGGATGGGGGTTAATGTGTGGGGGTTAATTAGTGGGAATGGGAGTTAATGTGTGGGGGGTTAATGAGTGGGGATGGAGGTTAATGTGTGGGGGGTTAATGAGTGGGGTTGGGGGTTAATGAGTGGGGATGGGGGTTAATGTGTGGGGGGGTTAATGAGTGGGGATGGGGGTTAATGTATGGGGGGTTAAAGAGTGGAGATGGGGTTAATGTGGGGGGGTTAATGAGTGGGAATGGGGGTTAATGTGTGTGGGGGGGGTTAATGAGTGGAGATGAGGTTAATGTGGGGGGTTAATGAGTGGGAATGGGGGTTAATGTGTGTGGGGGGTTAATGAGTGGGGATGGGGGTTAATGTGTGGGGGTTAATTAGTGGGGAAGGGGGTTAATGTGTGTGGGGGTTAATGAGTGGGGATGGGGGATACTTAATGTGTGGGGGGATTTGGAGTGGGGGGTACATAATGTGGGGGGGATTTGGGAGTAGGGATGGGGGGTTATTGAGTGTGGATGGGGGTTATTTAATGTGTGGGGGGATTTGGAGTGGGGTTGGGGGTTATTTAATGTGTGTGAGGGATTTGGAGTGGGGATGGGGGATTTAATGTGTGGGGGGGATTTGGAGTGGGGATGGGGGGTTATTTAATGTGTGTGAGGGATGGGGGATTTAATGTGTGTGAGGACACAAAATGAAGAGTATGTATGAGGAAACAGTATGGGGGATGGGTGCAGACAGTATGGGGAGCGAACGGGTTAATGTATATGGACACAATATGGGGAGTGAGGGTGATGGGATGTGTACAGACACAGTATGGGGAGTCGGGGGTATGTGTGAGCAGACAGTATAGAGAGTGAGAGGGTAAATATATGAGGAGACAGTATGGTGAACAGAGGGGATGTTAGAGGAGACAGTATTAGAAGGGAGGGGAATAGTGTGAGGTGACAGTATATTGCAGACATTTTTATTTAGGAGCATTATAATGACACTTCTATCTTTAAGGGCGTCGTGTGGAGATTTGCTGCAGAAAACCGGAGAAGATGGAAGTCTGCAGAGACGGCTGTGGATGAGAAAACTCATCATGGGGTCTGGACAAGAAGAAGAAAAGGAGACCGACTGCAGAGACGACGTCATCTATAAGGTACCAGGATGTAAATAATATTTGTGATACTGACTAATTCTCATGTTTTTATTTGTTAGGAACATTAAAGGGGTTGTCCAGGTTTGTGCTGAGTCTGCAGTCATTCTATGTGACTGCAGACTTCTGAATTCTCACAGTGCGCACAGAACGCTGTCAGGATTCTCTCATGCCGGTAATTTACATATGTGGTCACATGCTGACTAGACATGTGTGGCCTCACTCAATGAAAGTGAACGGAGCGAGGCCGGGCACGTCTAGTCGGAATGTGGCCAGAAGTATATAAATCACATACTTGTGCTGACATGACTGTATATCGGCAAGGGAGAATCCTAAATGTGTGCAGTGCATTCGTTGTGAGAATTCAGAAGCCTGCAATGTCAGGATTCAGCTCTGCAGGTTCCAGTAGTCATCACATGGACACTTCACTCATATGCGATTTTCATAGTTATGGTCCTGTGACAACGAGATTCTCTTCCTGCTTTCAGTTTTTTACTGAACATTGAGAGCATTAGGGAGAGCAGCTCGTGGGTACATGACTAACTGTGCAAGTCGAATATGTACTTGCAGGGGGGGGGGCGCCGAACCAAATTCTTGCCCCGGGTGCCAGAAAGCCTAGATACGCCTCTGGATGCACCAGCGATCCTGACCGGGTCGTATTGTTGTCGGGATCGCTGGTGCATCGCTAAATGTAAAGGGACCCTTACACTATATAACTAGACATTAACTACAGATTACTTGCTTATTGTTATTATCTACGTAATTTTCCTGGCATTGTGCAGCTATTAACAATAAGTAAACTATTAGTGATAAATTTCTAATGATACAGCAGAGACTGTGGGAGTTTCATGAAATGAGTTGTTAGTAGCTGCACCTTGGACACAAACCAAATGCTACACAAGGCCCAAGCCTAATGGTAAGCTATGACAGTTATTGCCTAGTGCTTTGGACTTGCGCCCCCGGCTAAGAAAAATTGCCATCCATCCCCTGTATAGGGTGGATGTTTCACAGGTGCCAAAATAGCAACTAAAACCTCATGGATTTTGTTTATCTACACAGAATGCAGCCAAGCCTTGGCTTTTTGGTGAGGACAAAATGGGGGGTGCCTGTCTTTGTGGGGGTCACTAGCAATGCTGGGCATCTCACAAGATCTAATAGAAATATGTCTAATGAAGCAAAAAGGTTAGGGTCCACTCAAAGGAAAGTATGTCTACTTGTGGCTGGTGGGCAAACATCAATTCGGCAATTAGTGTGCAAAGTAATTTAATTTTATAAGATTATTCTATATAGCAGTAATGCCTTTTTAAAATTCACATATTCAGTGTTTGCATATATCTTAGTGCATACAGCGTGCAGCTACCACCCTACCTCTGCCCTCCATTCCATTAATGACATAAGACGAACGTCCTCAATAATCCGAACCGCACACTCCCATCTCCAAGACATCTCACGCACTGTGCCAAGTTTATGGAATGCACTACCCCAAATAATTAGATTAATTCCCAATACCCACTGTTTTAAATGTGCCATAAAAATCCATTTCTTTAGACTGGTAGCCTATCCCCTCAC
Source organism: Dendrobates tinctorius (assembly GCF_039654945.1). Taxonomy (NCBI): domain Eukaryota; kingdom Metazoa; phylum Chordata; class Amphibia; order Anura; family Dendrobatidae; genus Dendrobates; species Dendrobates tinctorius. Next base: position 122,528,104 of record NW_027361679.1, read on the forward strand.
TTATCTAACTATTTCTAACTATTCCCATTTGCCCTTTCAAAATTTTTCCTCCAAATCTGGTCCTTCATATCATCTGTTCTCACACCCTTCAATAGCCCTCTGTGTCTGTGTAAGGTACAGCAGGAACGCGGGATGCAGTGACGAGCAGGAGGCAGATCAAGAGTTAAACGGTGTTTAATACATGGAATACTCCTCGCAGGGAGAGAATAGGGGAGGTATAGGGGGTTAAGGTGCAGGAGGAGAACAAGTGTTCAAATAACGGGTAAACTTATCAGTCTGTTGTTTCCAGAGGATGGAGGCTTGGAGATCCCGCAGTGGCGTTGTAGGAGACGCGTGAAGTCTCTGGCCTGTCCTGGAGGAATGTGAGGCACTGGCTTCTGACAGCCGCGACGTATCCTGGCTCTCCAAGGCGTAGTCTTGCGGTACCGGGGAAAAGTGTCTGTGGAGGAGGCGTCTGTGGCGCCGGTGCAGAAGAATGGAGGTCAGCGGTGGGGGCCGGGATTATTCTGGCAGTCTCTGCGTGTTTACCCCAGTCAGGCCTACAGCATGCACCGTCATCAGGCAGCGGTACGGTAAGGGATGTCTCCCCAGTGTCGGAGGTGAGAGAGCCCACAGTCATGCGCTGCTCGCAGCCTGACTGCGCGTGTCATCTGTCGGCAAAGCAGCCTGGTCTCCTGGCGTCTCGCTGTGGAAAGTGAGTAAACCTTCCCCTGCTGCGCACGCTGTCTTCCCGCTAAAGAGAGTGTTTTGACGCGCTTTGTCCCTTTTATAACAGACCCACCCCCTGTAGTCAAGTGCAAAAGTCTGTCCAAGTCAGAAAGTCCTTCCCCCGGCAACAATGGTGACAGCCCCAATAGTTTTGGCGCTGATATGAGAGAGGTACCACTAGCCTGGTCCATCTCCCTACATCTGTACTTTCACACATTCTGGTTGGTTACCGGTTCACACAGCATTACATGAACACCCTATTTATTACATTAATGGCTGGACCGTATGTAGGGGAAGTGGACTGACCTATGGACCTGTCTGCAGCAGGAGGGTAAATGTACAATGTGCTTGACATGGACTGCTGTATATGAAGGTGGGAGACAGCTGGAGATAGTAAGGGATGGTGGAGTACTGGGTTTGGCCACTAGGGGGAGACCAAGGACAGCAGAAACAGAAGAAGGTGTAGTACTGTAGTTTGGCCACAAGATGGAAGCAGGGAGCAGTGAGGAAAGGGCTTGACATCAGCTTAAGGTTATGGGGTGCAGAGTTACAGGAGCTCTAGAGGGGAATTCCCAGGGAGGGGAATATAAGAAGGGGTAGAGAGAGTTCCAGAAGCAAGCCAGTCCAGGGAAAGGAGCTTAGGAGAAGAAGAGACTGAAAGGAGTAGCCGGACAGAGAAGAAGCTCCAGCAGGGACTGAGGAGGAAGACAGTCAGGGGGGTGGCCCTGACAGGAGCGCCGCAAGACAGAGAAGGCCCCGGGGGTACCAGACGGACAGACTCGGACGGGTGAAGTGCTGTGGTGGTAGGCTTAGGGCAGCCACAGTGAAAGAGCCGCGAGGGACGTCAATTAGGAAAAAGGAAGAAAGTGAAGGTACCTGGGCCTGTGTGCGGAAGTTGTCGTGCAGCTGCTGTGTGGTGCTGCGGTCGTCGAGAGGACGGCCAATAAAGAGGACCTGTTGAACGCACATCGGTGTCTGTCTCAAGTTTGTTCGCGGCAGGAAAAAGGACCACCCCCCAGTCGGCTCTCGTACCTACACGTACATTACAAACAATTATTACCAACCATCTTTCATGCCTCCCCTGTTTATTCGTAGATTGTAAGTTTGCGAGCAGGGCCCTCACTCCTCTTGGTATCTGTTGATTTATGTGTTATGCTGTAATGTCTTTTATCTTGTGTACAAGCCCCTCTAAAATGTAAAAGTGCTGATGAATATGTTGGTGCTATAGAAATTAATTATTATTATTAAAATTATTAAATGTAAAAGTTGGCAAAAAAAAAACAGAAAAATGACGGAAAAGTTGCAAAAACAAGATTCTTGCAGTCATATCCTGAAGCCTCTCCAACGTGAAAAAAACTAAATAAATGAAAAATTACCACAGCCATTTTCTGTTTTTGCACTTATGTTTTTTTCCTCTCCCTTTTTCCAGAGCTGTAACTTTTTTATTTTTTCATCAAGATAGCTGTATGAAGGCTTGTTTTTTTTGTGGGACAAGTTGCACTTTTGAATCATAGAATCGTAGAGTTGGAAGGGACCTCCTGGGCCATCTGGTCCAACCCCCTACTCAAAGCAGGATTCGCTAAATCATCCCAGTCAGATGTCTGTCCAGCCTCTGTTTGAAGACTTCCATTGAAGGAGAACTCACCACTTCTCGTGGCAGCCTGTTACACTCATTGATCACTCTAACTGTCAAAAAGTTTTTTCTAATATCTAATCTGTGTCTCCTCCCATTCAGTTTCATCCCATTGCTTCTAGTCTTTCCTTGTGCAAATGAGAATAAAGTTGATCCTTCTACAATGTGACAGCCCTTTAGATATTTATAGACAGCTATTAAGTCTCCTCTCAGTCTACTCTTTTGCAAACTAAACATTCCCAAATCCTGAAACCTTTCCTCATAAGACAGGGTTTGCAGACCAGTCACCATTCTGGTCGCTCTTTTCTGAACTTGCTCCAGTTTGTTGATGTCTTTTTTAAAATGTGGTGCCCAAAACTGGACACAATATTCCAGATGAGGTCTGACCAAAGAGGAGTAGAGGGAAATAATGACTTCACGTGATCTAGACTGTATGCTTCTGTTAATACATCGTAGAATTGCATTTGCCTTTTTTGCTGCTGCATCACACTGTTGACTCATATTCAGTCTGTGATCTATTAGTATACCCAAGTCTTTTTCACATGTGCTGTCACTTAGCCCTATTCCTCCCATTCTGTATATGCTTTTTTTCATTTTTATTGCCCAGATGTAGTACTTTGCATTTCTCCCTGTTAAAAACCATTCTGTTAGTTGCTGCCCACTGCTCCAGTTTATTTATATCTTTTTGAATCCTCTCTCTCTTCTCTAGTATTAGCTATCCCTCCTAGCTTTGTGTCATCAGCAAATTTAATCAGTTTACCCTCAATTCCGTCATCTAAATCGTTGATAAAGATGTTGAACAATACAGGGCCCAGAACAGAGCCCTGTGGTACCCCACTTGAAAAATTCTTCCAACTGGATGTGCAGCCATTTACGACCACTCTTTGGGTCCGATCACTAAGCCAGTTATGAATCCACCTAACAGTTGCCTTGTCCATTCCATACTTAGTCATTTTTTCAATAAGGATTGTATGAGATACTTTGTCAAATGCTTTGCTGAAGTCAAGATATACTATATCTACAGCATTTCCTTGATCCACCCAATCAGTGATACTGTCATAGAAGGAAATTAAGTTAGTCTGACATGACTTATTAGTTACAAACCCATGCTGACTCTGTTTAATCACTTCATTCTTATCCAGGTATTGACATACATGTTGTTTAATAATTTGTTCAAAGATCTTTCCTGGTATAGAAGTCAGACTCACCGGCCTATAGTTGCCTGGGTCCACCTTCTTCCCCTTTTTGAAGATAGGAACAACAGTTGCTCTTCTCCAGTCTTCTGGCACTTCTCCTGTTCTCCAAGAATGACAAAAAAATGCAGTTCCACAATTATTTTTTGGATTTTTTATTTACCATGTTCACTATATAACATAGTAACATAGTTATTAAGGTTGAAGGGAGACTTTAAGTCCATCTAGTTCAACCCATATCCTATCCTAACTTGCCCTAACATGTTGATCCAGAGGAAGGCAAAAAAAACCCATGTGGCAAACAGTAAGCTTCACATTGGGGAAAAAAATTCCTTCCCGACTCCACATACGGCAATCAGACTAGCTCCCTGGATCAACGCAATATTAAGGAAACTAGTGTATATACCCTGTAATATTATACTTTTCAAGAAAGGCATCCAGTCCCTTCTTAAATTTTAGTAGGGAATCACTCATTACAACATCATATGGCAGAGAGTTCCATAGTCTCACTGCTCGAATCCACGTCTGTGAGTATGCTTAAACCTTCTTTCCTCCAGACGTAGAGGATGCCCCCTTGTCCCCGTCACAGGTCTAAGAGTAAAAAGATCATTAGAAAGGTCTTTGTATTGTCCCCGCATATATTTATACATTGTAATAAGATCACCCCTAAGCCTTCGATTCAACAAACTAAATAACCCCAAGTGTAATAACCTGTCTTGGTATTGCAGACCCCCTAGTTCCCTAATAACCTTGGTTGCTCTTCTCTGCACCCACTCCAGTTCAGCTATGTCTTTCTTAAACACCGGAGACCAGAACTGTACACAGTATTCTAAGTGTGGTCGCACTAGTGACTTATATAGAGGTAAAATTATGTTCTCCTCATGAGCATCTATGCCTCTTTTAATGCATCCCATTATTTTATTTGCCTTTGCAGCAGCTGCCTGACACTGGCCACTAAATGTGAGTTTGTCGTCCACCCATACACCCAGGTCTTTTTTGACTGTTTTGCCCAGTGTTTTACAATTAAGCACATAATTATACATCTTGTTCATTCTACCCAAGTGCATGACCTTACATTTATCCCCATTAAAGCTCAATTGCCATTTATCAGCCCAAGCTTCTAGTTTACATAAATCCTCCTGTAATATAAAATTGTCCTCCTCTGTATTGACTCCCCTGCAGAGTTTAGTGTCATCTGCAAATATTTAAATTCTACTCTCTATGCCCCCTACAAGGTCATTAATAAATATGTTGAAAAGAAGCGGGCCCAATACTGACCCCTGTGGTACCCCACTGCTAACCGTGACCCAGTCCGAGTGTGCTCCATTAATAACCACCCTTTGTTTCCTATCCCTGAGCCAGCTCTTAACCCACCTACACATATTTTCCCCTATCCCCATTGTTCTCATTTTATGTATCAACCTTTTGTGTGGCACCATATCAAAAGCTTTTGAAAAGTCCATGTACACCACGTCCACTGCATTCCCTTGGTCCAGTCCGGAACTTACCTCTTCATAAAAGCTTATCAGATTAGTCTGACAACGGTCCCTTGTAAACCCATGTTGATATTGGGTCATGAGGTTATTCTTCTCCAGATACTCCAGTATAGTATCTCTTAGAAAACCCTCCAGGATTTTACCCACAGTTGAGGTTAAACTTACTGGCCTATAATTTCCAAGTTCAGTTTTTGTCCCCTTTTTGAATATTGGCACCACATTTGCTATACGCCAGTCCTGTGGTACAGACCCTGTTATAATGGAATCTTTAAAGATTAAAAATAATGATCTATCCATGACTGTGCTTAATTCCTGCAGTACTCGGGGGTGTATCCCATCCGGGCCCGGGGATTTGTCAATTTTAGTGATTTTTAGACGCCGCCATACTTCCTGCTGAGTTAAGCAGGTGACATTTAACGGAGAATTTTTATCCCTGATCATGTTATCCGTCATGGGATTTTCTTGTGTAAATACTGTTGAAAAAAAGTCATTTAGCATATTGGCTTTTTCCTCATCCTCATCCACCATTTCACCCAGACTATTTTTAAGGGGACCAACACTATCATTTTTTAATTTCTTACTATTTATGTAGTTAAAGAATATTTTGGGATTATTTTTACTTTCTCTGGCAATGAGTCTCTCTGTCTCAATCTTTGCTGTTTTGATTTGCTTTTTACAGAATTTATTTAATTTTCTTTATTTATTTAATGCCTCATCACTACCTACTTGCTTTAATTCTCTAAATGCTTTATTTTTATCTCTTATTGCACCCCTTACAGCTCTATTTAGCCATAGTGGTTTCCTCCTATTTCTAGCATGTTTATTCCCATACGGTATATATTGTGCACAGGTCCTATTCAGGATGCTAATAAACGTCTCCCATTTTCTTTGTGTATTTTTATGTCTCAGGATATCGTCCCAGTTAATGCACAAGATCATCTCTCATCCGTTGGAAATTTGCTTTCCTGAAGTTTAGTGTCCTTGTAACCCCTCTACTACACATCTTATTAAAGGATACATGAAAACTTATTAATTTGTGATCGCTATTACCCAAGTGACCCCCAACCCTTACATTTGATATGCGGTCTGGCCTGTTGGTTAATATTAGGTCTAGCAGTGCCCCCCCTCTTGTTGGGTCCTGAACCAGTTGTGAAAGGTAATTGTCTCTCATAGTTGTCAAAAACCTATTACCTTTGCTGGAACTGCAGGTTTCGGTTCCCCAATGTATTTCAGGGTAGTTGAAGTCCCCCATAATAATGACTTCTCCTTGAGTCGCAGCTTCATCTATTTGCTTTATGAGGATATTCTCTGTTGCTTCCATTATTTTTGGAGACTTATAACGAACCCCTATCAGTAATTTATTATTCTTTCCCCCTCCCCTTATCTTCACCCACAGGGACTCTACATTTTCATTAGATTCATATATATTATCACGAAGGATGGGTTTTAAGGATGATTTTACATATAAACACACGCCTCCCCCTCGCTTATTTGTTCGGTCATTTCTGAACAGACTATAGCCCTGTAAATTAACCGCCCAGTCGTGGCTCTCGTCCAGCCATGTCTCAGATATCCCCACCATATCATAGTTATGTTCCAACAACATTAACTCCAATTCCTCCATTTAATAAATTTACCTGACAATATTATTCCCGAGGTCAGTACAAGTGTGCAGATACCAAACATGCAGAAAAGGATTTACAGTTTGTCAAGGAGCGCTTCCGGCTGATTCATTAATTACTCTGCATATTTCAAGGAATATCCAGAAAAAGAAGGGGGGTGCAGATCTAAGTGCAGAGTTTTAATTATGTCAGATAGAAATAAAAAATTCTCACCTTTTTGGTGTCTTGTTGCTCAGCGTATAACCCTGTGTTTGGGTACTGGAGTAATCGTCTGGATCTGTTGGCCTGCAGCTCAAAACTGGTGGAACGAACTACCTTGAATCATTTTCTGCAGATGTGGGAGGAGCACCCCCCCCGTCAGATGCCCGGGCCGGAACCAAGGGGGCCGTCATCCAGGTTCCGGGGGAAACTGTCCCCGGGGGACAGTTTTCAGCGACGCACCCTTATGACAGACAGGAGAGCTAGGGGAGGGACCAGTATAAAGGGGTGGGGAATTCCCCAGACGATGAGTCGGCAGACCGGGACAGAGAGAATAGGAGAGCGTGGGAGCGACTGCCAACCAGAGTGACTGACCAACGCCAGGGAGGACTCCGACTGAGGACTCCAGGGGGACGGTATCCAGCAAATCGTCCCAGACTTGCTGCCTCTCCACAGCTCGCGGCCACTGCGGCCCCAGCACAGCTCGCGGCCGCTGTTATCTCCCCTCTGCCCGCGGCTGTGTCAGCCGCTCCCCCTGAGCTCGGATCCGCAGCCCGTGCCCAGTCAACCTGCAGTCACCCTGCGCACACCAGTGGCCGCGACCAGCACCGCACTGTTGGCAGCCACCACTGTCCCGCTCCGGGCTGCATCAGGGGCCGGGCCACTCCTGACCGCGGACTCCCCGTCGCAGCCGTCAGCTGCGCAGGTGGCCTGTCACTCGCCACCGTACACCCCTGCTGCCTGCCAGGCTCCGGGGGCAGCGGCCTAATCGTCCCAGGACTCCGCCGGGGCCCGTGGGGTTCCAAAAGCCTCAACGCACAAGCGAGCGCGAAGACTCCAACAGCGCCTCAACATCTGGGCCCAGCAACTCTTCCGTTGAAAGGCCAGCAGCCAGAACGGCGAGGGACGTCGGGACAGCTAAGTAGACTCTAGACTTAAGGACCCGTAGTCGGCCACACCGCGGCCCTATAGTGACCGGCCGTTGCCAGGAGTAGTCGTGTTCTACATTACCGTGTTTGCTTGCTTAGAACCCCTGCGTGGGCAACCTGTGCTACCCCTGTTTCGGTGATCAGGCCGTGACTGAGGGAAGTCCCCTCAAGTCCCATAAACGAATCTTTAAAAGCACCGTAGTTGTCTCGTGACTCGACACTGCATCCTGCATACCTGCAAACACCACATTGATACCAAACATATAGAGTTTATTTATTTATTTTGGGGGTGAAAAAAAAATCCCAAATTTGTATGAAATAAAGTTTTTACGTTTGTCGACATTTTCCGAGACCCATAGGGTCTACATTTTTTGGGATCTGAGGCTGGGTGAGGGCTTATTTTTGGGCCTAAAATGACATTTCTATTGATACAATTTTGGGGTAGATACAAGGTTTTGATCTCTTATTGCATGTTATTGCAATGTTGCAGCGGTCAAAGCAATGTAATTCTGGTGATTCGATCTTTTTCTTGTTATGCTATTTTCCAATCTGATTAATTTGTTTTATATTTTGATAAAGCGTATATTTCTGAACCCAGCAATACAAATAATGTGTATTTTTTAATTGTTTTATTTTCAGTAGGGCAAAAGACTGGTGATTTTAACTTTTTTTTTTTTTTTTTTTATTTCTTTCATATTTATTTTTTATTCTTTTTTTTACTTTACTTAAAGGGCATGTCCAATCCAAATCAATAAGTCTGCACTCACTCTGTGTGACTGCAGACTTATGAATCCCCCTATCGCACACACTGTGTACTGTGGGGATTTGCCGTTTTTTGACCCAGGACCGGAGAGTATGTATGAGTTATACATACTCATGGCTAGGGTCCATATAGTGGGCGTAGCCTCGCTCCATAAAAGTGTATGGAAGTGAGGCAGCACCCACTGGCCAGGAGTATGTATGACTCATAAACTCATACATACCCTCCTGTCCTGGGTCAGAAACCGGCGAATCCGGTTTGCGCTGGGGGGATTCATAAGTCTGCATTCATACAGAGTGACTGCAGACATATCTATTTGGACCAGATAACCCCTTTAATAGTCCCCTTAAGAGACTTGAAGCGGTGATCATCCGATTGCCTGTGCTATACATAGCAGTGAGATTGTATATAGATGGCAGAGAGGAGTAAATCGTATACAGCTGCATGATAATCTTTAAAGGGATTGTCCACTACCTGGGCAACACCTTTTTAAATTAGGTACCAGCTCATGTGAAATAAAAATAACAGAAACTCGCCACGTGCACTGGCATTGTTCCAACAATGTCAGCAATGGGTCTCCCAGAGTTTGCGTGACATTTTTATGCCATCTGAGCCCTGCAGTCAATCAGCGGCCACTATTGGGCTTCTTGCTCTTACTGGGTCTGCTTGCCAACAATCGTCTGACAGTAGCCCAGCAGCGGCCAATGTTTGGCAGCAGGGCCCACGAGGCATAACAATGTCACATGAGCCCTGAAAGACAAAGTGCCATTCTAGTGGTTGGACCTCAAGTGCTTCAGTACTGTTATGTATAGCAGAAATCACAAACTCTTATGAATACCGGCCACGGACCGGCATTCACAGGAGTATCATAATGACTTCTGCAGCCCCCCAGATGTCATGACAACCCATCAGCGCCTACACGATAACGTGACAGGGGCGCCGACGGGCGGATGGAATGACATGCTCCCAACTGGGGTGTGTTTATGTGGCGCCCCTGAGGGTTCAGTCGCCACTGAGGTACTGCGCCTCCTCCTGAGGTGTGGTACCCTACCATCCAGGTAAGGTGGAGACACCTGACCACGCTCCAACACCTGCATCCCACACAACATAGTAGTGTAGCAAAGCACCCTTTGGTGGCTCCCTGCTTGGAACACGAAGCGTGCTGGGAGGCGGGTGGAGTTTAGTTTGCATCAAAAGAGCGGGAAGAGTTTAGGATTTGGTCAGTCTGACAGAGTCAGAAGAGGAGTGAAGATCCCCTGAGTGGGATAGATGAAGGAAGTGCTGCAGCCGACCTCAGTGACCTGGGTCCGCTGGCACAGGAAAGGAACGGTGATAGAAAGCCTGACTCTCCATAAGAAGGAAAGGATTAGTACGGAACGTGAGGAGATGAGAACTGCGGATTAGGGTTAGGGGAGAACCCTTCCCGAGTTCTAAGCGCAAGGCCGGGGTCCGGTCCCCGAGGTTGTATAGATACTAATGGTCCTGCAGCAGATACCGGAGGAATAGAAGTTGTCACCACTTTAATCCCACACCAGACTTGAGGGCACAACAGCAACGATAATGAGCCGGGACTAGGTAACAAGGAGTCCCCGAAGCAGGCTACAGCTGTCTGCCGTACAAGTAGAGTTCATAGGAACATCTGACAGGAGGAACTCCAGTGTAACTCAGTACTGTGAGTACTTCACCAAAGGCGCTAAGAGGGAGACGTTCAGAAAAGGCACATATGTTGGCGGAGTGTTGGAAAGGAGTACTTCATCTTTCCTGGAAGTTGGCTGAGCTCCTGACCCGGAGGACACGGCACGGATGCGGGCTCTTGTGCCACAACAGACTGTGAGTAAAGCTTTGGAACAACATGCCCTGGTGTCCTCCACTTATTCCTGCGTCAACCTGCCCGGCACTGCTACCTCCCCTGCGCCCGACACTACACCATCTAAGTGTCACTTCACCTACTCTGCCCTGGGACTACAGCCCTGCCTGTGGAGGGCTATAACATCATTGCTGCACCACACCATCTGTCCCAGAGGATCTGTCTGCAGCGTCGGCTTAACATCTTAATTGCCGAACACCAGAGGTGGCATCACGACTCAATCATTCTAATCATAATAAGCACACTGAACATTTTCCCCTTTTTACAATGGGCGCCCAGGGCCACGGGCCGGGTCCCAGCTGCCGTGACATCTCCCATTGAAGCTCATCGGTCCCGGTACCGAGTACCCCACAGCCCTGGGTGTGAGGGCGTCCCAACTTGGCGTCACGAACAGGATGACGAAGCCCGGTGCCACCGGGTTCTGTGTGCCTAGGATTTATTGGACTTAAACATTGCTGAAAATGTGCAGAATAACCACATTCATAGACTGTAAAATGGACTCTAAAAATGGCCGCCAGCACGGAGAAGAAGGGCGTGACAATATGGGTGGTCCTAAGAAAAGACCGCGAACTGTCCTGGGCCTCCCCTGCCTGAACTTCTATTCAACTGTAACATGGCCCACCCCCCGAGGGGTTCGTATACTGGCATGCTACGGAGAGGTAGGAAGAAGACGCAGCCCTCAGAAGGAGGAGCGAGGGCCGGTGGCGGGAAAAGAGTCCAGACAGGAAGAAGGGAGAGAGAACGCCATGATGGAAGGAGGGAGGCCCGAAGAGCGCAAGGAGGTTGAGCTGAACCTCCCTGGCGCAATGGCTGAAGGCTCCAAACCCACTTCCAAGATGGACCGCCAGCAGCTGGAGGCTGAGATCACCCAGCTGACCAAATGTCTAAGGCTGAGGCAGGAGGCGCTCTGGATGTTGAACTGGCAGCACGCTCTGGAGGGGTCTACACCATCGGTACCTCCATGTCCGGTACCCTCACCATTGATACCCGCTATCGCTGCTGTCACGCCGGTACCTTCACCCGCGGTACCTTCCGCCGCTGCACAAGACTTTTCGCCGGCAGCACCTGTGAAGCCTGCGGCCACTGCTTGTCACGTGGGGCTTAGTCCCACTAAGGCTGTAATACCCAGGGGCCCTGTCCCTATAACTAGGGGAAACCCTGTCTGACCCTCAACCCAGGGTTTTTGCTGATGGTGCAAATGCCTGAGCCTCCACCCTTTCCTTGTCTCCTGCTCAGCCCTGCACTTAACCCTCCACCCAGTGAGGAGACACATCACCAAAGCCCCCACACAAATAATGACAGACAGGGAGAACTTAAACTGCACCGCGCCGCATACACACAGGACTATACAATAATGTGAACAGGGCACAACTAAACACAAATATGGGAAGGAGAAAGGATAACAACGGATCATACGACACCAGATACGAATCTCTCTCTCTGCAACACCTCCACTCCAGACCGGAACCACTTGGTATGAAACACAAGCTATAATCGGCGACGCCCATAGGCCAGCATGACTATTTAAAGACCGTGGGCGTGACTAACCATCCAACCTGGTCTCCAGCAGGATTAACCCCCGAGAGCCTGAAGATCAGGCCGGCGCCACTGAGGCTATAGTGGCTGGAGGTGGAACTACCTCTGCCTGCCGGACGCTGTGGTGTGAACAGCGTCCGACATGACATTACACCGTCTTCTACGAGGGACCTCCGGACCCTCAAGACTCATAGGACCCGGCTTGTCCGGATGACGACGGTGAAAAGAACTGACCAGCCGATCCGCATGTATGTCTGAGGCTGGAACCCAAGACCTCTCCTCCGGACCATACCCCCGCCAGTGCACCAAATACTGAAGAGTACGGCGTACTACTCGAGAGTCCACTACCTTGGTGACCTCAAACTCTAAATCGCCATCCACCATGACTGGAGGTGGCATCGGCGTCACGTCCACAGAGCCTACCACCTTTTTCAATAAAGCTCTGTGAAACACGTGTATCTTGTACACCGCAGGAAGTTCCAACCGATACGCCACTGGGTTAATGATGGCAGAAATCCTAAAAGGCCCAATAAACCTTGGACCCAGTTTTAAAGATGGAATTTTGAGTCTTATGTTCTTTGTAGCTAACCACACCCATTCACCCACACACAGGTCCGGACCTGGCACACGTCTACTGTCAGCCACCCGTTTGTACCTGGCACTCATGCTCAACAAACGCTGTTTCACCCGCCTCCAGACTGATGACAATTGGGCTCCTAGCTGATCCTCCTCCGGGACACCCCCCGAGTCACCCTGACGTAAGGTACAAAACTGAGGATGTTGACCGTACACACAAAAGAATGGAGACTCTCCCAATGACTCTTGGCGGTGATTATTTAACGCGAATTCGGCCAGAGGAAGGAAAGTAGACCACTCCTCCTGGTTGTCGGACACAAAGCATCGTAAATATTGTTCTAGATTTTGGTTCATGCGCTCAGTTTGTCCATTAGACTGTGGATGAAACGCCGATGAATGTGACAACTTGATCCCCAAACGTGAGCAAAAAGCTTTCCAAAACCTCGCCACAAATTGCGTACCCCTATCAGATACTATGTCCGACGGTACTCCGTGGAGTCTGACCACCTCCTTCACAAATACCTGAGCCAACGTCTTCGCATTGGGCAATGAAGACAACGCCACAAAATGCGCCATCTTTGAAAAACGGTCAACCACCACCAGGATGACCGTGTTCCCCGCCGAGGCTGGCAAGTCAGTGATGAAATCCATGGAGATTTCTGTCCATGGGCTATTGGGTACCCCCAGAGGCTGTAGCGTGCCAGCAGGACGGGTACGGGGTGACTTAGCCCTAGCGCACGTGATGCAAGCTGCCACGTATGAGACCACGTCCTGCCGGATTTTGGGCCACCAGAAACGACGCGATACCAGCTCTAAGGTTCCCCTCACCCCTGGATGACCAGCCAGTACCGAGTCGTGGTGTTCCTTCAACACCTTAAGCCGAAGATGCAGGGGTACAAATGATTTGTTGGCGGGAAGTCCTGGTTGTACCTCCTCTTGGGCCTCGGCAATCTCCGCCTCTACCTCCGTCGTGAGAGCCGAGACCACTACCCCTTTCTGGAGGATGGGTACCGGCTCTTCCCGAGGTTCTCCCCCCAGAAAACACCTAGACAAAGCATCCGCCTTGGTGTTTTTAGCTCCGGGACGGTAAGTCACCAGAAAATTGAAACGAGTAAAAAACAATGCCCAGCGAGCCTGCCTAGGAGACAGACGCTTAGCCGACTCCAGATAGAGCAGATTCTTATGGTCGGTGATGACTGTGACCTGGTGAGCCGCCCCCTCCAAGAAGTGTCGCCATTCCTCAAAAGCCAGTTTGATGGCCAACAACTCCCTGTTGCCGATATCATAATTCCGTTCGGCCGGCGCCAGCTTCTTGGAGAAGTAGGCGCATGGATGCATCTCGCTCAAGGACGAGCCTTGAGACAGTACTGCCCCCACTCCCACCTCCGACGCATCAACCTCCACCACAAAAGGTTTAGACACGTCTGGTTGCACCAGAATGGGGGCTGAAGCAAAACTATTCTTCAGACGCTCAAAGGCACGTATAGCCACCTCAGGACAGTTCGCCAGATCGGCACCCTTTTTTGTCATGTCCATGAGCGGTTTGGCGATAGTCGAAAAGTGTTTTATAAATTTCCTATAATAATTCGCAAACCCAAGGAACCGCTGGAGTGCTTTCAGACTCTCCGGCCTCTCCCATTGCAGCACCGCTTGCACCTTAGCGGTGTCCATTTTAAAGCCGGCTACGGACACAATATATCCCAAAAAGGGCAACTCCTGGACAAAAAATAAACATTTTTCCAGCTTAGCATAGAGCTGGTTCTCCCAGAGCAACTGTAACACCTGCCTGACATGCTCCAGATGAGTGTCCCGATCGCTAGAATAAATGAGGATATCATCCAGGTATACAATCACAAATCTCCCCAGGACATGAGCAAATACATCATTAATAAAATGTTGGAAAACGGCAGGCGCGGTGGTCAACCCAAACGGCATAACCAGACTCTCAAAATGACCCTCAGGAGTGTTAAACGCCGTCTTCCACTAATCCCCCTGATGGACCCTTATGAGGTTATACGCCCCCCTGAGGTCCAGCTTGGAAAACCATTTCGCCCCCGCTACCTGGTTGAACAAATCCGGGATTAACGGCATAGGGTAAGGATCACAGATAGTAATCTGGTTTAACTCTCGGAAATCCAGACACGGGCGTAACCCCCCATCTTTCTTCTTAATGAAGAAAAACCCCGCGGCTACAGGCGAGGACGAAGGCCGGATGTGTCCTTTGCTCAGACTCTCCGCGATGTAGTCTTTCAGAGCTTGTCTCTCAGGACCAGAAATATTAAACATCCTGGCCTTAGGTAATTTGGCCCCGGGTTTTAACCTGATCGCACAGTCATAGGCTCTATGTGGAGGCAGTTCTGAGCAACCCTTCTCAGAGAAAACATCTGCGAAATCCTGCAAAGCCTCCGGCAGGCTGGGCGTCACGGCGGACACACATGTGGCCAAGCAATTGTCTTGGCAAAAACCACTCCATTGTACTATATCCTGAGTTTTCCAATCAATTACCGGGTTGTGTCTGGACAACCATGGAAAACCCAGGACCATTTGTGCTGGGAGATTACGGAGGACCCTACATGTAACCGACTCAGAATGTAGGACCCCAATGTGGAGTTTCACCTCTGCCGCAAACTCCGTAATCTCCCCTTGAGGGAGGGGAACAGCATTAATGGTCACCACCTGTATGGGGTGAGGAAGTTTTTCAATCTTAAACCCGGCGGTGTGTGCAAACTCCTCATCTATGAGATTGGTGGCGGAACCGCTATCCACAAACTGATATTGGTAGCTCTCTGCCCGCGATAATAACCTTGGCAGGGAGCATACATTGAGATACCATCATGGAGGATATGCATACACTCAGTTGGGTCTCCTCCATACCCTCTAAGCTTAACAGTTTTCCGCCGAAGTGACCCTCTTAGGTAGTACCGGGCAAACGTTAATATAATGACCTCTTTTACCACAGTAGAAACATGCTCCGGGCTTCCGGAATCCCGGAGCGCGACGCTTAACCTGTGCCACGCCAGCAATCTGCATAAGTTCAGGGGACTCATCTACTTCAACCACACTTGCACCTCTGCTTTCCCCCAGAGGTAGCGTCTCCTGTGCCCCCTGACGAAAACGGCGATCAATACGTATCACCAAACTCATGGCAGACTCCAACGATGCCGGAGACTCATACATCAGGAGGGCTTGTTTAACCCTCCCAGACACCCCATGCATAAACTGGCTCCGCAGCGCTGGGTCATTCCATTGTGTGTCTACGGCCCAGCGGCGAAATTCCGAACAATAGTCCTCTGCCAAGCGCTCCCCCTGGCGGAGGGCGCGGATTTTAGATTCCGCTAGATCCAGTCGGTCAGGATCATCGTAAATGAGTCCGAGGGCAGAAAAAACATTATCAACAGAAAGAAATGTAGCAGAGTCAGCTGGTAAAGAAAATGCCCATGCTTGGGGGTCACCACTCAGTAATGACAACACCAGCCCTACCCGCTGGGCCTCATTACCTGAGGAGATTGGCCGCATGCGGAAGTATAACTTGCAGGCCTCCCGAAATACGACAAATTTGCTGCGATCCCCTGAAAAACGTTCTGACAGCGGAAACTTCGGCTCTGCACCGATACCTGCAGATGCTGTATGCACTTTCGCTACTACCAGGCCCTGCTGCTGAACTGCCCCTTTCAACTCGGAGACCTGTAAGGACAGCGCCGCCAACTGGCGGGTTATGGAATCTAATGGATCCATGGACACCTGAAAAAATGTGGGCCGATTATAATGTCACGTGGGGCTTAGTCCCACTAAGGCTGTAATACCCGGGGGCCCTGTGATGTCCCTATAACTAGGGGAAACCCTGTCTGACCCTCAACCCAGGGTTTTTGCTGATGGTGCAAATGCCTGAGCCTCCACCCTTTCCTTGTCTCCTGCTCAGCCCTGCACTTAACCCTCCACCCAGTGAGGAGACACACCACCAAAGCCCCCACACAAATAATGACAGGGAGAACTTAAACTGCACCGCGCCGCATACACACAGGACTATACAGTAATGTGAACAGGGCACAACTAAACACAAATATGGGAAGGAGAAAGGATAACAACGGATCATACGACACCAGATACGAATCTCTCTCTCTGCAACACCTCCACTCCAGACCGGAACCACTTGGTATGAAACACAAGCTATAATCGGCGACGCCCATAGGCCAGCATGACTATTTAAAGACCGTGGGCGTGACTAACCATCCAACCTGGTCTCCAGCAGGATTAACCCCCGAGAGCCTGAAGATCAGGCCGGCGCCACTGAGGCTATAGTGGCTGGAGGTGGAACTACCTCTGCCTGCCGGACACTGTGGTGTGAACAGCGTCCGACATGACACTGCTGTGCCGTTGGCAGCGCCTGTCTCCGCCTGCACGCTGCTACCACCGCAGAGCGCGGCCTGTCGGGAGGAGCTCTCAGAGGACCTGGGAGCCGGAGCGGAGGAAGCTGAGCCCCAACCTGGACCTGACGCGGCTACACAGGTCCCACCGGAGACCCCTGCGGACCCCGGAGCCGCCATCTGCTCAACCGCCGCCTCCGACAGTAAAATGGACTATTCCAGTGGATGTTCCTGCCGTTGATTGACGTTCTCACCCTGCACCAGAGCCGGAGCATCACCAGAAGACCCCAGGTACGTCCACTGTCCCTACACCTGGGAAGGCCTCGGGGTGTGTAGCTGTTGCAGCGTCCGGACAGGTCATGCTGGACCTTGTCTGGGACCGGGACTCTGAGCCCTGGGGGGAAACACCTGAACCCCTAGCGGTAGTGCCCTTTTCCACGGTGGGTGGAAGCAGATCCCGGGAGGAGGAAGAGGAGACGGAGTCCTTTTGTCAGCAGACCCTCCGCCAGCTGGCAGCCGAGCAGAGAGAGCGGGAACAGCGGAGGCTGGCTGTGCTGATCACTACGGTCCCCGGGACTCAGCCGGATGGGGACAGGTCCTCAATGTTAATCATGAGCAGGGGTTCGGGTTAATTGCAGACCCCAAGCGGATCAGGGACCTATTCTTTAGTAGGAGGGATGTGGAGTCACACCTCCGAAAGGGACATCCTGCAAGAGACTTGCAACTGGGGGAATACGTTAATTTTACCCGGCATGAGGGGTTGCGTGGCTGGTACACCATGAACATACGCCGAATCCCTGAGGATTTCATTGCGGCCTACAAGAAAGAGAAGGCCTATGTCCCACCGGCAGGAATACCACCCACCGTAGTGATCACACCTGCCAAAGTCAGACAGGCTACATCCACCCGTGTCAGCCACCCTATGGTACAGGTAGTTGCACCCGCTCTACCTCAGGCAGCAATCCACCCAGCTGCCACCACCTCATCCTATGTGAACCCACAAGCAGGAAGAGGATGCTCCCAAGTTCTTCCCTGGAAGCAGCCCAAGTCATCAGCTTCCAGTACCCCAGGAGGGGACCACCAACACTAAAGATAACTAGCTAACTTGTTACCCAGGAGGGTATTTGCACCATTGTGCCTGTTTTCCTATTTTTTTTTGTTATAATGATGTTTCCCTGTTGATCCCAGTTTTGTTGCCGAGTTTTATTGGCAGCATTACCCTTATTGAACTGTGGAGATCATGGACACGGAATGATCCAGAACTGTAATGTATATAGTTGCACCTCTTTAGGTGCCCTTTCTTGGTTTTACATAGCCTTTTTGGAATAAGGACTACCTCATAGTGGAGCATGGCTCCAAACAAAAGGACAATGCAAGAGATCCCGGCTGGGAGTGGTGTCCAGCACTTACAAGAATTATTGAAGTTTTGATGTGAAGTATTTTATAATGTGCCTCATGAAAGTTTTAATAGTAAGAGAACAGCTTTATATAGAATCTAGTTAATAGCAATGACTTTTAGGAATGTTTTAATAAAGAGATGAAGGATTTGAATAAAGATAAAGATTTGAAAGATGTAGGTGACGAGCCAGGCATCAGCGGTTGTCACTTAAGATTAATAATAGAAAGTAGAAAATGTGAAAAGAGAGATGATGAAGAAACGTGTTAATGATAATACTTGAAATAGCACTTTGAATTAGGCACTGTATTAAGATATAGATAGTGTTAGGGCTGGCGGAACGCACCAAATTATAAAATAATAGTAGGTGCGTTCGCAGCCCGGGGTCCACTGTGCAGAGGTGGTACACTGCTGCTAAGTAATGGTGGAAGAATTAAGCGATGTGAAACCAGTCACATGTGGGTTACGTTACCCAATGTGAACAGGGCGAACTCTGTTACTGCACAGAGCCGCACCAACGCTGAAAGTAGATGCCGGAGCCTGTTAACTCACAGAGCTCAGCCAAAAGAGCGCACAGTGTACGGCCACAGAACTCTACCCCAAGGACACGGGGTTAGAGTCCTTCTAGGCCCACTGAACGCGAGCACCGCTATAGATGCTGGCTATGGAGCACATGCACTGAGGCGTGCCGAGTCCCTGGTGAGGCCAGATGCCTGACTCAACATCAGACCTACCTACGCCTAAGCCTGGGCGCTAGCAGGCTAGGCTGCACAACACATGCGTACCAAGGGTAGGGGTTTCTTAATGAGTCATTCACCAGAGACATTCATACGTGCATACATCACTCACTCCACATAGTCTGTAAATACAGTCTATACTAGCGCATGGGCGAGCGGCCATGGGAACCTTTTATAGCCACAGGCGTCCGGGACCTTCCTGGCTTCTCGGATGGGCCAATCCGAACACGAGCAGGACCTGAGCACGTGACCCTCGATCTCCAATGGGAGATCACTCCACGGGCATGCTCAGTGGCCCGACATGAGGACTTTGTCCCTGCAGAATCTCGCTGCTGAGCAGCATGCATTGTCATAGCTGTGACAGAGGTGGCAGCAGCAAGCAAACCCACAGAGTTGGCATGGGCAGAGCGCCGGGACCGACGAATCTGCTTAGCAGGCTCCACTGCGGCCGAAGAAGAATGGGAGACCGCTGGGTGCAAGGCTCTGGATTCCTGCTATGCAGTGGCAGGAACCCGATGCTTAACAGATAGTTAAAATTTTTGTAACGTTCAAGAATCAGTGCCTCCCACATTGGGAAGTTTAGATAAGAACTGTTTATTTAGCATTATAAAAAATTTTTGTATGTTCCTGTATTTGTCATCTTTGTTTCTTTTACAGCTCGCGGACGTGTTGTGTTTAACGCGGGGGTATGAGGCGCCCCTGAGGGTTCAGTCACCACAGAGGTACTGCACCTCCTCCTGAGGTGTGGTACCCCACCATCCAGGTAAAGTGGAGACACCTGACCACACTTCAACACCTGCATCCCACACAACATAGTAGTGTAGCAAAGCACCATTTGGTGGCTCCCTGCTTGGAACACGAAGCGTGCTGGGAGGCGGGGGAGTTTAGTTTGCATCAAAAGAGCGGGAAGAGTTTAGGATTTGGTCAGTCTGACAGAGTCAGAAGAGGAGTGAAGATTCCCTGAGTGGGATGGATGAGGGAAGTGCTGCAGCCGACCTCGGTGACCTGGGTCCGCTGGCACAGGAGAGGAACTGTGATAGAAAGCCTGACTCTCCATAAGGAAAGGATTAGTACGGAATGTGAGGAGAAGATGAGAACTGTGGATTAGGGTTAGAGGAGAACCCTTCCCGAGTTCTAAGCACAAGGCCGGGGTCCGGTCCCCGAGGTTGTATGGATACTAATGGTCCTGCAGCAGACACCGGAGGAATAGAAGTTGTCACCACTTTATTCCCACACCAGACTTGGGGGCACAACAGCAACGATAGTGAGCCGGGACTAGGTAGCAAGGAGTCCCCGAAGCAGGTCTGCCGTACAAGTAGAGTTCATAGGAACATCTGACAGGAGGAACTCCAGTGTAACTCAGTACTGTGAGTACTTCACCAAAGGCGCTAAGAGGGAGACGTTCAGAAAAGGCACATATGTTGGCGGAGTGTTGGAAAGGAGTACTTCATCTTGCCTGGAAGTTGGCTGAGCTCCTGACCTGGAGGACACGGCATGGATGTGGGCTCTTGTGCCACAACAGACTGTGAGTAAAGCTTTGGAACAACATGCCCTGGTGTCCTCCACTTATTCCTGCGTCAACCTGCCTGGCACTGCTACCTCCCCTGCGCCCGACACTACACCATCTAAGTGTCACTTCACCTACTCTGCCCTGGGACTACAGCCCTGCCTGTGGAGGGCTATAACATCATTGCTGCACCACACCATCTGTCCCAGAGGATCTGTCTGCAGCATCGGCTTAACATCTTAATTGCCGAACACCACAGGTGGCGTCACGACTCAATCATTCTAATCATCATAAGCACACTGAACATTGTCCCCTTTTTACAATGGGCGCCAAGGGCCATGGGCTGGGTCCCAGCTGCCGTAACATCTCCCATTGAAGCTCATCGGGCCCGGTACCAAGTACTCCACAGCCCTGGGTGTGAGGGCGTCCCATTAAATCCCGCTGTCAGAGATTGACAGCGTGATTTAACTAGTTAACAGCCACAGGTGTTGCCCCAATACACCCACGGATGTTAAATGCACATGACAGCTGATTAAGTGCGTGGAAAGATGAGGGCTCAGCACCGGAGTCTGCATCAAAGTCAGGGATACAACCTAAGGTGTAAATATAGGTTGTAAAGAGGTTAAAATGCTACTCGACAACTTTGGTCATGTACATAAAAACTCATATATAGGGGAAAGCAATTCATTTCTTAAAAAGTAATACAAATAGAATAAAGTGGGGGTGAGTCTTACTGATGGAGGAGTAGGAAGCATGCACTCGGAGTTCCATGCCTGATATGCTTCTAGAGCCACTGTAAAGCCAAGATATAGCTCAAAAAACACCCATGTGCAAACCAGAAGGCCTACTAAACCTGCTATCGATACAGAGGATGACTCAACCAGTGTGGATCGCTTTCTGAAAGTGAACACTTCATCCCAACATAAAAGCACCTTATATTTCACGCATCCGTTCATTCCTCACCCAAGAATCTGCAAAAACCCTAGTCCATGCCCTCATCATCTCTCGCCTTGACTACTGCAACCTCATGCTCTGCGGCCTCCCCTCAAACACTCTCGCACCCCTCCAATCTATTCTAAACTCTGCTGCCCGACTAATCCACCTGTCCCCCCGCTATTCCCCAGCTTCTCCCCTCTGTCAATCCCTTCACTGGCTCCCAATTGCCCAGAGACTCCATTACAAAACCCTAACCATGACATACAAAGCCATCCACAACTTGTCTCCTCCATACATCTGTGACCTCGTCTCCCGGTACTTTCCTGCACGCAACCTCCGATCCTCACAAGATCTCCTTCTCTACTCCCCTCTTATCTCCTCTTCCCACAATCGCATACAAGATTTCTCTCGCGCATCACCCCTACTCTGGAACTCTCTACCACAACATATCAGACTCTCACCTACCATCGAAACCTTCAAAAAGAGCCTGAAGACCCACCTCTTCCGACAAGCCTATAACCTGCAGTAACCACCGATCGACCAAACCGCTGCACGACCAGCTCTACCCTCGCCTACTGTATTATCACCCATCCCTTGAAGATTGTGAGCCCTCGCGGGCAGGGTCCTCTCTCCTCCTGTACCAGTTATGACTTGTATTGTTTAAGATTATTGTACTTGTTTTTATGTATACCCCCCTCACATGTAAAGCGCCATGGAATAAATGGCGCTATAACAATAAATAATAATAATAATAATAATCTAAGATGGTGCCAGCTGAAAAGCCAGACCTCTCGCCATCGAAAAACTCTGGAAACTCAGGCCTCAAAGAGTTCTTCTCGCATATCACTTGATAACTCCGGTGGGTGACAACAACGATAACACAGAGGAATCTCCAAGAGCTAAGTAAGCACATAAGATCATTGTTCACTAAAAAGAACTTTCAAAAATATGTCTGTTGCCTAGAAGATATGTACAAGCGGGAACTCCAAACCCTCAAACCTGGATGTACAACCAGATCGAGAAAGAGCAGGACTCTGTATTACAAGAACTCCAATCTAACAAAATTTGTTATCTCTACCACATCTATTAGACAAGTTTGCTTCAGAGATCAAGAATTTTGAGAACCGCAACAGATATCCGTATTCGCAGACTACCTGAGTCCATAAACCTTTCTGGCTTGAACATTACAGCTTAGTACATTTTTTTCACAACTTCTGGTACACAGTGAATCTAACCCTATAGAGTTAGACAGTATACATAGAGCCCTGGGCCCCAAATCCACTATAGGATCACGTCTCGGAGACGTAATATGCAGAGTTCACTTTTCAAAGCCAAAGAATCCATCATGGCTGCAGCAAGCAGAAAGGGACTATTAATTTCCAAGGTTCGCAAATATCACTTTTAACAGATCTTGCAAGACGCATGCTCTGGTTAAGAAGGGCACTGAGATATAGGCTTTCTCAGGTTAAGGAGAGACTCCATACAAATGGGGGCTTTCCTTCATCTAATCATATTCAAAATAAGCAAAAAATATAACCAAACACTATAAAAAATCTATGAAGAAGGGAAGTTAATGCCCAATCAAATTCATACCAGATATTCTTTATTAGTACAAAACACATACATGATAAAACAAAATATAAAATAGGGGAAAACACATGCAGAGA
Source organism: Dendrobates tinctorius (assembly GCF_039654945.1). Taxonomy (NCBI): domain Eukaryota; kingdom Metazoa; phylum Chordata; class Amphibia; order Anura; family Dendrobatidae; genus Dendrobates; species Dendrobates tinctorius. Next base: position 122,551,229 of record NW_027361679.1, read on the forward strand.
CTACTTCATATTTCAGGACCATATCAAATGGCCATTCAGAAACAAGTCCGACGAGTGTCAGTAAAATGCTTACGATTAGTGTGCCAATAAATGATGTCTAGACAAAAACAAGGACAAAGTCCTCAAATCCAGTATCAAAAACAAACATTTGCAGATTAGATGGGAGTACACATGATAAATTAGGTCTATTATACCATCCACCTCCTGTATGAAAAGTGTACATAGAGATAACAGTTCATCTTCAGAGTATTTAACCCCTTCACCCCCAAGGGTGGTTTGCACGTTCATGACCGGGCCAATTTTTACAATTCTGACCACTGTACCTTTATGAGGTCATAACTCTCGAACGCTTCCATGGATCCCGGTGATTCTGACATTGTTTTCTCGTGACATATTGTACTTCATGTTAGTGGTAAAATTTCATTCAAATAACTTGCGTTTATTTGTGAGAAAAACGGAAATTTGGCGAAAATTTTGAAAATTTCGCAATTTTCCAACTTTGAATTTTTATGCCCTTAAATCACAGAGATAAGGCACACAAAAAACTTGATAACTAACATTTCCCACATGTTTACTTTACATCAGCACAATTTTGGAACCAAAATTTTTTTTTGTTAGGAAGTTATAAGGGTTAAAAGTTGACCAGCGATTTCTCATTTTTACAACACCATTTTATTTTTAGGACCACATCACATTTGAAGCCACTTTGAGGGGTCTATATGATAGAAAATACACAAAAGTGACACCATTCTAAAAACTGCACCCCTTAAGGTGCTCAAAACCACATTCAAGAAGTTTATTAACCCTTTAGGTGCGTCACAGGAATTTTTTTGAATATTTAAAAAAAAATGAACATCTAACTTTTTTTCATAAAAAAAATACTTCAGGTTCAATTTTTTTTATTTTACCAAGGGTAACAGGAGAAATTGAACTGCAAAAGTTATTGTGCAATTTGTCCTGAGTACGCAGATACCTGATATGTGGGGGGGAACGACTGTTTCGGCGCATGGCAGAGCTCAGAATGGAAGGAGCGCCGTTTGACTTTTTCAATGCAAAATTGGCTGGAATTCAGATTGGACGCCATGTCACGTTTGGAGAGTCCCTGATGTACCTAAACAGTGGAAACCCCCTACAAGTGACCCCATTTTGGAAACTAGACCCCCCAAGGAACTTATCTAGATATGTGGTGAGAACTTTGAACCCACAAGGGCTTTACAGAAGTTTATAACGTACAGCGGTACAATTAAAAAATCATATTTTTTCCACAAAAATGATCTTTTCACCCCAATTTTTATTTTCCCAAGGGTAACAGGACCCTAAAAGTTATTGTGCAATTTGTCCTGAGTACGCTGATACCCCACATGTGGGGGTAAACCACTATTTGGGCGCATGGCAGAGCTCGGAAGGGAAGCAGCGCCATTTGACGTTTTTGGCTGGAATTGAGATCGGACACCATGTCGCGTTTGGAAAACCCCTGATGTACCAAAACAGTGGAAACCCCCCACAAATGACACCATTTTGGAAACTAGACCCCCTAAGGAACTTATCTAGATGTGTGGTGAGAACTTTGAACCCCCATGGGCTTCACAGAAGTTTATAACATAAAGCCATACAATTAAAAAATCATATTTTTTCAACAAAAATGATCTTTTCACCCTCAATTCTTATTTTTCCAAGGGTAACAGGACCCTAAAAGTTATTGTGCAATTTGTCCTGAGTACGCTGATACCCCACATGTGGGGGTAAACCACTATTTGGGCGCATGGCAGAGCTCGGAAGGGAAGCAGCGCCATTTGACGTTTTTGGCTGGAATTGAGATCGGACACCATGTCGCGTTTGGAAAACCCCTGATGTACCAAAACAGTGGAAACCCCCCACAAATGACACTATTTTGGAAACTAGACACCCTAAGGAACTTATCTAGATGTGTGGTGAGAACTTTGAACCCCCATGGGCTTCACAGAAGTTTATAACATAAAGCCATACAATTAAAAAATCATAATTTTTCCACAAAAATGATCTTTTCACCCTCAATTCTTATTTTTCCAAGGGTAACAGGACCCTAAAAGTTATTGTGCAATTTGTCCTGAGTACGCTGATACCCCACATGTGGGGGTAAACCACTATTTGGGGGCATGGCAGAGCTCGGAAGGGAAGCAGCGCCATTTGACGTTTTTGGCTGGAATTGAGATCGGACACCATGTCGCGTTTGGAAAACTCCTGATGTACCAAAACAGTGGAACCCCCCACAAAAGACACCATTTTGGAAACTAGACCCCCTAAGGAACTTATCTAGATGTGTGGTGAGCACTTTGACCCCCCCAGTGCTTCACAGAAGTTTACAACGCCCGGGCGTGAAAATAAAAAATTCGTATTTTTTCCACAAACATGATCTTTTAGTCACCATTTTTTTATTTTCCCAAGGGTACCAGGAGAAATTGGACCCCAAAAGTTGTTGTCCAATTTGTCCTGAGTATGCTGATACCCCATATGTGGGAGAAAACTACTGTATGGGCACACGTCGGGGCTCGGAAGGGAAGTAGTGACGTTTTGGAATGCAGACTTTGATGGAATGGTCTGCGGGTGTGATATTGCCTTTGGAGAGCCCCTAATGTACCTAAACAGTGGAAACCCCCCACAAATGACACCATTTTGTAAACTAGACCCCCCAAGGAACTTATCTAGATGTGTGGTGAGCACTTTGACCCCCCCAGTGCTTCACAGAAGTTTACAACGCCCGGGCGTGAAAATAAAAAATTCGTATTTTTTCCACAAACATGATCTTTTAGTCACCATTTTTTTTATTTTCCCAAGGGTACCAGGAGAAATTGGACCCCAAAAGTTGTTTTCCAATTTGTCCTGAGTACGCTGCTACCCCATATGTGGGAGAAAACTACTGTATGGGCACACGTCAGGGCTCGGAAGGGAAGTAGTGACGTTTTGGAATGCAGACTTTGATGGAATGGTCTGCGGGTGTCATGTTGCCTTTGGAGAGCCCCTAATGTACCTAAACAGTGGAAACCCCCCACAAATGACACCATTTTGAAAACTAGACCCCCCAAGGAACTTATCTAGATGTGTGGTGAGCACTTTGACCCCCCCAGTGCTTCACAGAAGTTTACAACGCCCGGGCGTGAAAATAAAAAATTCGTATTTTTTCCACAAACATGATCTTTTAGTCACCATTTTTTTTATTTTCCCAAGGGTACCAGGAGAAATTGGACCCCAAAAGTTGTTTTCCAATTTGTCCTGAGTACGCTGCTACCCCATATGTGGGAGAAAACTACTGTATGGGCACACGTCAGGGCTCGGAAGGGAAGTAGTGACGTTTTGGAATGCAGACTTTGATGGAATGGTCTGCGGGTGTCATGTTGCCTTTGGAGAGCCTCTAATGTACCTAAACAGTGGAAACCCCCCACAAATGACACCATTTTGAAAACTAGACCCCCCAAGGAACTTATCTAGATGTGTGGTGAGCACTTTGACCCCCCCAGTGCTTCACAGAAGTTTACAACGCCCGGGCGTGAAAATAAAAAATTCGTATTTTTTCCACAAACATGATCTTTTAGTCACCATTTTTTTTATTTTCCCAAGGGTACCAGGAGAAATTGGACCCCAAAAGTTGTTGTCCAATTTGTCCTGAGTACGCTGACACCCCATATGTGGGAGAAAACTACTGTATGGACACACGTCGGGGCTCGGAAGGGAAGCAGTGACGTTTTGGAACGCAGACTTTGATGGAATGGTCTGCGGGTGTCATGTGCGTTTGGAGAGCCCCTGATGTACCTAAACTATTGAAACTCCCCACAAGTGACCCCATTTTGGACACTAGACCCCCCACGGAACTTATCTAGATGTGTGGTGAGCACTTTGAACCCCCAAGTGCTTCACAGAAGTTTATAACACTCGGACGTGAAAATAAAAAAATCATTTTTTTTCCACAAAAATGATATTTTTGCCCCCAATTTTTTATTTTCCTAAGGGTAACAGGAGAAATTGGACCCCAAAAATTGTTTTGCAATTTGTCCTGAGTAGGCCGATACCCTACATGAGGGGGTAAAACACTGTTTGGGCGCATAGCAGAGCTTGGAAGGGAAGGAGCACCATTTGACTTTTTCAACTCAGAATTGGCTGGAATTGAGATCAGACGCCATGTTGCATTTGGAGAGCCCCTGATGTGCCCAAACAGTGGAAACCCCCAATTCTAACTCCAACCCGAACCCCAACACGCCCCTAACCCTAGCCCTAACCCTAGCCCTAGCCCTAGCCCTAACCCTAACCCTAGCCCTAGCCCTAACCCTAACCCTAGCCCTAACCCTAACCCAACACACCCCTAGCCCTAACCCTAGCCCTAACCCTAATGGAAAAATGGAAATAAATACATTTTTTTTATTTTATTATTTTTCCCTAACTAAAGGGGTGATAACGGGGGGTTTGATTTACTATTTATGGCGGTTTTTATGTTTGGCGGCTGTCGCACGCTAAAAGACGCTTTTTATTGTAAAAATAGTTTTTGCATCACCACATATTGAGAGCTATAATTTTTCCGTATTTTGACCCACCGAGTCATGTGAGGTCTTATTTTTTGCGGGACGAGTTGACGTTTTTATTGGTACCATTTTCGGGCACGTGAAATTTTTTGATCGCTTTTTATTCTGATTTTTGGGACGCAGAATGAACAAAAACCAGCGTTTCATGAATTTCTTTTGGGGGGGTGCGTTTACACCGTTCCGCGTGCGGTAAAATTGATAAAGCGCTTTTATTCTTCGGGTCAGTACGGTTACAGCGATACCTCATTTAGGTCGTTTTTTTATGTTTTTGTCGGTTTTATGCAATGAAAACTATTTTATATAAAAAATAATTATTTTTGCATCGCTTTATTCTGCGAGTTATAACTTTTTTATTTTTTCGCTGATGATGCTGTGTGGTGGCTTGTTTTTTGCGGGACAAGATGACGTTTTCAGCGGTACCATGGATATTTATATGCGTCTTTTTGATCTCGCGTTATTGCACTTTTTGTTTGGCGGTATGATAATAAATCATTATTTTTTGCTTCGTTTTTTATTTTTATTTTTTAAGGGGTTCGCTAAAGGGGTTAACTAATGGGACAGTTTTATAGGGCAGGTCGTTACGGACGCGGCGATACCTAATATGTGTACATTTATTGTTTTTTTTTTTTATTATTTTCAAAAAATGAATTTATTGGGGAATATTTTTTTTTTTTTTTTACTAATTTATTTGGCGATTTTTTTAAATTTATTTTTACACTTTTTTTTAAATTTTTTTTTACTTTATTACATAGTCCCAGGTGGGACATCACTGTCCTGTGACAGATCGCTGATCTGTCACATCACAGATCACTGTGACAGATCAGCAATCTGTCACAGGCAGTGCACAAGGCTTCCTCATGCCTGCGCTTTGCAGGCACTGAGGAAGCCAGCTTCCCCAGGCCCCCGAAGGCCCCCGTCGCCATCTTGGATTCGGGGGCCTGGAGGATAGGAGCCCCCCGCAGCAGCGCTGCACATTGCGCTGCCGTGGGGGGCTCAGGGAAGCACGGAGGGAGCCCCCTCCCTGCCGATGCTTCCCTTTAACTCCCTGGACACCGCGATCGCGTTTGATCGCGGTGTGCAAGGGGTTAATGTGTCGGGGGCGGTCCGTGACCGCCCCTGACACATTGTGCCGGGTGTCAGCTGTGATAATCAGCTGACACCCGGCCGCGATCAGCGGCGCTCACCACGTGGGCGCCGCTGATCGCGGTAGACGTACTATCCCGTCCCCGGTCATACGGGCCCGGGTACCGTGGACGGGATAGTACGTCTCATGTCAGGAAGGGGTTAAAGTATTGCAAACAGCGTCGGACTGGAACACCTTGGGCCCACAGAGAAAATCATTCTTGGGGCCCACTATGTAGCTACATAGAGTTAAATACCAGACCACCAATTGTGCGGTAAAACACGCTAATATCCGGGTATAATATAAGGTTGTACATGTCTTAATTATGTAGCAGGAGTTGGGGTAGCCCCCTCATAGAATATAAAGCAGCCCCCTCATAGAATATAATGTAGACCCCTCATAGAATATAATGCAGCCATCTCATAGAATATAATACTGCCCCCCTCATAGGGTATAATGCACCCCCTCATAGGGTATAATACTGCCCCCCTCATAGGGTATAATACTGCCCCCCTCATAGGGAATAATGCACCCCCTCATAGGGTATAATGCACCCCCTCATAGGGTATAATACTGCCCCCTCATAGGGAATAATGCACCCCGTCATAGGGAATAATGCACCCCGTCATAGGGAATAATGCACCCCCTCATAGGGTATAATGCTGCCCCCTCATAGGGTATAATACTGCCCCCCTCATAGGGTATAATACTGCCCCCCTCATAGGGAATAATGCACCCCGTCATAGGGAATAATGCTGCCCTCCTCGTAGGGTATAATGCTGCCTCCTCATAGGGAATAATGTTGCCTCCTCATAGGGTATAATGCTGCCTCCTCATAGGGTATAATAATGCACCCCTCATAGGGAATAATGCTGCCTCCTCATAGGGTATAATAATGCACCCCTCATAGGGAATAATGTTGCCTCCTCATAGGGTATAATGCTGCCTCCTCATAGGGTATAATAATGCACCCCTCATAGGGAATAATGTTGCCTCCTCATAAGGTATAATGCTGCCTCCTCATAGGGTATAATACTGCCCCCCTCATAGGGAATAATGCACCCCCTCATAGGGTATAATGCTGCCTCCTCATAGGGTATAATACTGCCCCCCTCATAGGGAATAATGCACCCCCTCATAGGGTATAATGCTGCCTCCTCATAGGGAATAATGCTGCCCTCCTCATAAGGTATAATGCTGCCTCCTCATAGGGTATAATGCTGCCTCCTCATAGGGTATAATGCTGCCTCCTCATAGGGTATAATGCTGCCCCCCTCATAGGGAATAATGCTGCCCTCCTCATAAGGTATAATGCTGCCTCCTCATAGGGTATAATGCTGCCTCCTCATAGGGTATAATGCTGCCCCCCTCATAGGGAATAATGCTGCCTCCTCATAGGGTATAATGCTGCCCTCCTCATAGGGTATAATGCTGCCTCCTCATAGGGTATAATGCTGCCTCCTCATAGGGTATAATACTGCCCCCCTCATAGGGAATAATGCTGCCCCCCTCATAGGGAATAATGCTGCCCTCCTCATAGGGTATAATGCTGCCTCCTCATAGGGTATAATGCTATATAGATATATAGATATAGAGTTAGATAGATATAGATAGAAAGATAGATGTAGAAATAGATAGATATAGAGATAGATAGTAGATAATGGATAGAAAGTAGATAATGGATATATATAGATAGAAAGATTCATAGAGATAGATAGAGATAGATAGAGATAGATATAAAGATAGATATAGAAAGAAATATAGATAGATAGATAGATCGATAGGTAGATAGATAGAAAATAGATAATGGATAGATAGATATAGAGATACATAGCTATAGATAGAAAGATATAGAGAGATAGATATATAGATAGAGATAGATAATAGATAGAGATATACAGATATAATAATAATAATAATAATAATAATAATAATAATAATAATAATAATAATAATATAGACATATATAGATAGATATAGAGATAAATATATATAGATAGATGGCTATAAATAAAAATAGATATAGAGATATATAGAGATAGATAGATATAGAGATAATAGATAGAGATAGATAGATAGATATAGAGATAGATATAGAGACAGAAAGATAAAGAAAGATAGATATAGAGATAGATATAGAGATAATAGATAGATATAGAGATATGTATAGAGATAGACAGATATAGAGTTAGAAAGAAAGATAGATAGATAGATATAGATAGAGATAGCTAGATAGATGGATAGATAGATATAGATAATAGAGATAATAGATAGATGTAATAGATAGATATAGAGATAGATATAGAGATAGATGGATAGATCAATAGATAGATAGATAGATAAAGAGAGAGAGATAGAGATGGATAGATGAGATATAGAGATAGATATAGAGATATAGTGTTAGATAGAAAGATAGATATAGAGATAGATAGATAGATATAGAGATAGATATGGATATAGAGATAACAGATAGATATAGAGATAGATAGATAGATATAGAGATAGATATAGAGACAGATAGATATAGAAAGATAGATATAGAGATAGATATAGAGATAATAGCTAGATATAGAGATATGTATAGAGATAGACAGATATAGAGTTAGAAAGATAGATAGATATAGAGAGAGATATAGAGATAGATAGAGATAGCTAGATAGATGGAGAGATGGATATAGATAATAGAGATAATAGATAGATGTAATAGATAGATATAGAGATAGATGGATAGATCAATAGATAGATAGATAAAGAGGGAGAGATAGAGATAGATAGATAATGAGATATAGAGATAGATATAGAGATATAGTGTTAGATAGAAAGATAGATATAGAGATAGATAGATATAGAGATAGATATAGAGATAGATATGGATATAGAGATAGATATGGATATAGAGATAGATATGGATATAGAGATAACAGATAGATATAGAGATAGATAGATATAGAGATAGATAGATAGATATAGATAGATAGATAGATATAGAGATAGATAGATAGATAGATAGATAGATATAGAGATAATATATAGATAGCTATAGAGAGAGAGATATAGAGATAGATATAGAGAGAAACAGATATAGATATAGAGATAGATATAGAGATAATAGATAGATATAGAGATAGATAGATATAGATATAAAGATAGATAGAGATAGAGAGAGCGGTAGATAGAGAGAGAGATAGATATAGAGAGAGATAGATACAGAGATCGATAAATAGATAGAGAGATAGATATAGATATAGATAATAGATAGAGATAGATAATAAATATAGAGATAACAGATAGATATAAAGATAGAGTAAGATAGAAAGATACAGAGATAGGTAGATATAGATAATAGAGATAGCTAGATAGATAGACATAATAGATAGATATAGATAGATATAGAGATAGATAGAAAGATAGATGTAGAGATAGAAAGATAGATATAGAGATAGAGCGATATATAGATAGAGATAGATATAGATAATAGAGATAATAGATAGAGATAAATAGATAGAGAAAGATAGATAGATATAGAGATAGAAAGATAGATAGATATACAGAGAGATAGATATAGAGATAAATAGATAGATATAGAGAGAGATATAGAGAGAAATAGATATAGATATAGAGATAATAGATATATATAGAGATAGATATAGATATAGAGAGAGATAGATACAGAGAAAAGATATACTGTAGAGATAAATAGAGAAATATATATATAGAGATAGAGCGATAGATATACAGAGAGATAGATATAGAGATAGATAGAGATATATAGATAGATAGCTATAGGGAGAGATATAGAGATAGATATAGAGAGAAATAGATATAGATATAGAGATAGATATAGAGATAGATATAGATATAAAGATAGATATAGAGATAGATATAGAGATAGAGCGATAGATAGCGAGAGAGATAGAGATAGATAGATACAGAGAAAAGATATAGAGATAGATAACGGATAGATAAATAGATAGGTATAGAGATAGATAGATATAGATATTAGATAGAGATATATATATAGATAAAGATAGATAGATATAGATTGTAGCTAGATAGATAATAAATATAGAGATAATAGATATAGAGATATATAGAGTAAGATAGATAGACATAGAGATAGATAGACATAATAGATAGATATAGAGATATATATAGAAAGATATAGAGATAGATAGATAGATAGATATAGAGATAGATGTAGAGATAGAAAGATAGATATAAAGATAGAGCGATAGATAGAGATAGATATAGAAATAGATAGATATAGATAATAGATAGAGATAGATAGAGATAGATAGAGATAATAGATAGAGATAGAAAGATAGATAGATATAAGAGAGATAGAGAGAGAGAGATATATAGAGATAGATAGATAGAGAGAGACAGATAGAGAGAGCGAGAGAGATATAAAAAAAACAAAACACAATACTCACCTCTCCTCCTCGCTCCCACGCTGATCCCGGCCTCAGTGTCAGGAGCTGCCCCCTCTGCCAGACACACAGCGGGTGCGCGATGTAGTGACGTCATCGCGCACTGGCTGTGAGCCAGGAGCAGAGGGGACTGAGGGCGGCGCCGGCCCTGATTTACAGCTGTAGTCTGCAGAGCAGCATACTGGGCTGGGGGCGGGGCCTCTGGGGGTGTGGAGACCTGAAATGATATTTCTCTTTAGCAGCGGGGACAGGGGCTCCTGACACCCGCTGCTGCTCCGCTGGCAGGGGCCCCCATAGCAGCTGCATGGTGTGCGACACACCACTGGCTGGGGGCCCCTGGAGCAGCAGGGGCCCTAGGCAACTGCTGGCCCTGTATGCCTGCAGGTGCCAGGGCCCACCAGATGCCAGGGCCCACCGGAGAAGCCGACGCTGATTGCAAACATAAAGTGCTATAATGCAAGATCCATCATTTTCCCATACGAGAAAAAGTTTCTAATAAAGGATAGATATACATGTACTTCAAGTTTTGTTGTCTATATGATTGTGTGCCCTGGCGAGAATACGATGGAGATTAACCCCTTAATGACAGCTAATACGTCTTTTTACTGACCTGAGATATAAGAGAATTGAGAATAGCATCCCCATACAGGTGACAATCCAGCAGCTGATAGCTGTCCACTATAGCTGCCAACTTGCTGTATCACAAATGATTAGTGTTGGCACCATCCAGATCTGTTTAACCCCTTAGTTGCTGCTCTCAAAAGTGACTACATCTAATAAATGGTTGATAGATTGTGGGGGCTTCCGCTTTAATCTAATTGACACACCAAGATCATGATTGTGTGGTCCTGATGTTTACCATAGCAGTTCATGGCCAAATAGCTGCCTAAAGGTCCCTTTACATTTAGCGATGCACCAGCGATCCCGACCACGATACGACCCGGTCAGGATCACTGGTGCATCGCTAAATGGTCGCTAGTGAGCTGCCAAACAGGCAGATCTCACAGTGATGCAGCAGCGATACAGCGGTCGTTACTTACCCTTCAGACGCGGCGATTCTGACGTCCTCCCGTCCGCGTCCACGCGTCGCTCGTCGGCGCCAGCAGGAAGCCCAGCAGGAAGCGCCCGACGAGAAATGGGGATGCGCGATCAGCGACAGACAGCGGGGGAGCCGGTCGGAGGCAAGTATCACACATAGCGATATCGCTAGCGATATCACTGCTGCGTCACAAATTCGTTGACGCTTTAGCGATATTGCTAGCGATATCGCTATGTGTAAAACCCCCTTTAGAGTCTGCCGGCTACAGCGGTCAGTTCAGAAGTCAGCGACATTTAGGTGGTAAACAAACACTTTTTAATTCCTCCTTTACCACTTTGCATTAATTCCTGAAAATCACCTGAAGGGTTAATAAACTATTTGACAGCAGTTTTCATTATGTCGAGGGGTGCTGTTTTTAAAATGGTATCATGTTTGGGGTCTTCGAATATATATAACCCCCAAAGTCACTTCAAACCTGGATAGGTCCCTCAAAAAAATAAATTTTGTAAATTTACTTGAAAAATTGCTGCTACATTATTAAACCTCCTAAAAGGCTAATAAAATAAATTAGCGTTTTAAAAATGATGCTGATGTAAAGCAGACATGTGGGAAATGTTATTTATTAATGTTTTTGTGTGATATGACTATCTGGATTAAAGGGATAATCATTCAACTTTTGAAAATAGCAATTTTTTTACATTTTGTCAAATTTCTGAAACTTTTTATAAATAAACACAAAACTTATCGACCTAAATTTACCATTATCATAAACTATAATGTGCCACGAAAAAATAATCTCAAAATCAATGGGATTTGTTGAAGCGTTCCAGAGTTATCACCACATAAAGTGACATTGGTCAGAATTTAAAAAATTGGCTCCGTCACTAAGGGGTTAAGGTGCGGATTAGTAAGTATAAAAGCACTATAAGGGCTCATACTCACTTGCGAGAGACTCCCCCATGAAAACCTGGCACTGCCGCTGTCACTGGGACCGGAGCGTGCGGCTGCATAGAAATACATGTAGCCGCATGCTCCGGTCCGAGAAACGACGGCAGTGCCAGGTTTTCAAGCGAGGGACTCGCACAAGAATCATGCGAGTCTCTCGCAAGTGGGTATGAGCCCTTAGAACTAGATTGCTTGATTTACCAGTGCATAAACATTTTTGTGAATATAGGCATTCAGTTAATCAACTTATGTTTAGGGTTATAGATTGTGTCCCGATGCAGAGGAGAGGGTGGGATAGAGTGCAAATACTCAAGAAAATGGATTTCTACAATGGGTACATTACAACCGAGGGGTCTCAATATTGAATGTAATTTACAGATGTGTATGACTTGATGTATTCCCCCTTGTGTCATTTACTTATTGGTATCACATTAGTAATTGTTTTTAATCATGCATTTATTTTGTTCTCTTTATTGTTATAGGGTCTTTCTTCCTTGGGGATGACCGGGGATATGGGGATGGAGATCGTTTGAAGATATATTTACCACATTCGGATATTCCAGTGGACCTATATGTTATGGGATGCTAATTCATGATCACTTCCCATACCCTCTGTTCCTCCGCTTATTTTAATTAAAATATTGTTTTTGTATTTTTTTTGTCACCAATGCGCTCTCCTGTTGTTATTTAGTGAGACATGTAAATATGGGGTTAAAATACTGATTGGTTGATTGCCTATGTGATTTCATCAGAGGAGCAGTGTTCCCTCGTCGCCACAGGATGCTTACATTGCCATGGATACGGCTCTGTATGCGCCCCGGCTGCCCCCGGGCTGACACACTGGGCGCGCATGCGCACTTTACCCGATGTCCGGTCACATGACACATGTCTGGTGACGTGGGTCGGTGATGCATGCAAGGTCGAGCACTGGTGAGCAAGGATGCTAGCTGATGTTTGGCGCTGAGGTGAGTCCTCCCTATCTGTGTTAATGCCTTGGATTGGCTTGCAGACAGCCTGATTTTGGCGCATTTATTGGCAAACCATCCCCATTGGATCATGTCTGTGACTCGTGATGGTGATATGAGTAGTGTTGGTTTCCATTAACAAGCCAAGCTTATCACTGATTGGATGTGTAAGAAGGTGCCAGAACATGGTATTACAGATGAACACTGGTATTGGGACTATAGTGCACATTATGAATGTTGACTAATAGAACGTTACCCCCCCCTGAAGCGCAGATGTAAGGGGGGTCTCTTGGTAACACAGACCTTAGCTTAACCTTATATGGGTATTGGGTTTCTGTTATGTTTTGGTTTTTAAGAGTAAAACCCTTCATATGAGGTAAGGTCAAGCAGTAAGCTCTGGAGTCCACGAACAGGTTATTTCCAGTTTTAGGTGGTGTTTTTTGATTGGCTGCTTTGAAAAAGTGCGGGAAGAGAAAAGGTATAAAGCTGAGGTGCTGCCAGTTATCTCATCATGCTGTCAGAAGAACGAAGATCCCACCCTTCCTCCCCCTTTGTCGTGTTGTTTTATTTGAGGGAAAGTCATCCAGTTTTCTGGGTGGATTGGTTTAGTATTATGATTAATTTATTGGTCTATTGGTTATTAATTTATGAAATGTTTTAATGGACTTTTCAGTTACCCTAAATAAACACCACGGCCATTATTCTTCCACACTTTGGGGTCTTGTGTTTTTACTATTTTATTTATGGGTTTTGTGTTACCTTGATTATTCTTTTCAAATGTTTATGATATTCAAGTAATTAAGGCCAGTATGTATAATTATATGTTTTTTATGTGTGATTTATTTGTATTATATATAATTGATATAGATGGGCAGTACCTTGTTGGTGATTGATGGTGTGTGTACCTCCACACTATATAAGGCTGCCATCTATAAGGGTCCCGTTACATTTATCGATGCACCAGCGATCCCGACTACGATATGACCCGGTCAGGATCGCTGGTGCATCGCTAAATGGTCGCTAGTGAGCTGCCACACAGGAAGATCTCACCATCGATGCAGCAACGATCCAGCGATGCTCGGAGGTCGCTCCTCCCTCACACGGCAGCGATGATGAAGACTTCCGCCTGCATCCATGCGTCGCTAGTCGGCGCCAGCGGGACGCCAACGAGGAGAAAATGGCCCAGGACGTTCGAGCGCAATCAGCGATATCCAGCGGGAGGAACGGTCGGAAGTACGTGTCACATGTAGCGAGATCACTAGCGATATCGCTGTTGCGTCACAAAATTGGTGACGTGTTAGCGATATCATTAGCGATCTCGCTATGTGTAAAAGGCCCTTAATACTCTGTATACTTGATAAAGACTTTAACTGGTCGAAATGTTGTAACATGGTGGAATAAAGCAGTTTTTTCATCTTTCACCTGGACTGGATGCTGTTCCCATCTTTTAAAGGAAAAAAATGCCGTCTAGACAAAAACAAGGACAAAGTCCTCAAATCCTGTATCAAAGCAAACATGCACTGATTGGTGGTCAGAGTGAACAAACATTTGCAGATTAGATGGGAGTACACATGATAAATTAGGTCTAATATGCCATCCATCTCCTGTATGAAAAGTGTACATAGAGATAACAGTTCATCTTCAGAGTATTCAAAGTATTGCAAATGTAGGGGGTATGCTATATCATGTTTATACCTTTGCCTTTCTCTTTCGTCCCAGTGCCATATATTATCAGTGTATGTATATTTGCTAACATATGATAGTACTGCTACACGATTTAGCGTATTACCACTCTTATACAATGGTACTGCTACACTGTTGTGTATTACCATGTCTTGCTAAATGCATATATGTGTAATGTTATACCGTTGTAATGCTGCTATGTATAGTGTATAGAGTAAGTGCAGTTATTGGATTGGCTATTAGATGGGGCATTATAGTGTACAGAGCTTTCAGCTAGTGTATAGTGTAGGAAAGGGTTAATTATAGGAGGGGCTGCTGTGTTGTAAGCTAGGAACGTTCCCTTAGGTAGAAGGCCCAGGCGCCCAAATAGTCCACATGGGCTCTAGGCCCAGGACACCACAGCAGTCACGCAACATTTAAGAAGAAGGGAAGTTAGCCATTCGTAGTCTATAGGACAGAAGTATGGTGTCAAGCAGCAGGATTGCAGCAGTTCTTAGATGGAAAGGAAGCGGTCTGGAAGAGTACAGGGAGCAGATTGTTCAACATGTGGCAGATTATTGCATGGACTGATGCTCTCCAGACCGGGGCGAAATGGACCAGAGGATCCCCAAGCACAGTGAGTCTGAAAAGAGAGAACGCTGCGGTACCGCCTAAGGCGCTATTACCCCATAATGTACTGGAGGACGTGGAACTAAGTACAGGGAAAGAACAGAATGAAAACTGCATGGAACTTGCTGTTGATGTTGTAACTGACAAGAAAGTGCTGCCAAGTTATACAAGTAAAGTTTCACTTGTTGCATTTGAACTGGACTGTGTCTCAATCCTTGCGAAACCAATTGCAGAAAGGCTTCAGCACCACAGTGGTGCCAAGATACACCGTAGTGCTCAGCCATGACTACACTCCTGGACCTCCCTTACACAAACATAAAGTGCTATAGTGCAAGATTCATCATGGGGTGCTGTGCAAGAAATTACACTAAAATAGTGTGCACAAGCAGCTCATTAGGGCAAAATACATTAATCCATTAGATAAATATAGTGTAAATACAGGACATGAGTATAGTGCATAATAGGCTAGCATAGACAATGTGATACAACCTGAGTAATAGTACTAGCACCAAAGTGTGTTTCGTGTTTAGCTTCTACCTTGGTGGATTATTGTGATTACGCAGCAGAGTCTGGTCTTTTATATGAGCATTCGTACAATGGTGGCATTGGTTTGAATGCGGCGTTCCCGCGGTGTGAGGTCTTATATAGACCGACGTGTGCCTTCACAAATCAAGCGCTATCAGTTTAATTAAACACAACTGGACTCCAATGAAGGAGTAGAACCATCTCAAGGAGGATCACAAGGAAATGGACAGCATGTGACTTAAATATGAGTGTCTGAGCAAAGGGTCTGAATACTTATGACCATGCGATATTTCAGTTTTTCTTTTTTAATAAATTTGCAAACATTTCTACATTTCTGTTTTTTACAGTCAATACTGAGTGCAGAGTATGCATTAATGAGAAAAAAAAATGAACTTTTTTGAATTTACCAAATGGCTTCAATAAAACAAAGAGTGAGAAATTTAAAGGGGTCTGAATACTTTCTGTACCCATTGTATATACCAGGGTGGGGCCCAGGGCCGGACTGGGACAAAAAAGCTGCCCTGACACACAAATCCCACCAGCCCACAAACTATAACGCTCATCAGCCCCAATCAGTGAATTTTTGCTATACTTTGCCGTCCCCTCATCACTCTCTTAAAGGAGTTATTTGAAGAGCCACAGGTGAATGGCACCACAGTGCGTATGATTGACCACAGCTCCATTTACATGGTGCTCTTCAAAGCTACGTTTCCCAGGATCATGGGGTCCCACCGGAGGCCACAACAAACAGAAAGTCATCCCCTATCCCCACATAATGCTCCATACAGTATTATGTGCCCCATATATTACTGCATACAGTATAGTGGGCACCATATATTACTTCATACAGCATAATGGGCCCCATATATTTCTGTATACAGTATAATGGGCACAATATATTACTGCATACAGCATAATGGGCCCCATATTTTACTTCATACAGCATAATGGGCCCCATATAATTCTTCTCACCATACCCCTCTGCTCTGGTATCCTCAGTGTATTCTGATCCTCTGCACTGCTTGGCACAGGGACATCATTAAATTTACGTATATAATTGTCCACTTGTACTGATAGTAATAGTGATTTGTTTGTACCCTGTTGTCTAGGGCTGGCCCACTTTATGGGGGTGCTCAGGGCATATGATTATACACCAGTAAAAAGTATGAAAGGATCAATGTGACCAGTGCCACCTAGTTTCCTACCACTCTTATTATACCGATACTGTGGGCACACTGACTGGTACTGAGGAAAAGAAAGAAAGAACAGAGAGAGAGAAAAAAGAAAAGAGAGAGAGAAAGAAAGAAAGAAAGAAAGAAAGAGGGGAAAGAAGGAGGGGAAACAAAGAACAGAGAGAGAAAGAAGAAAGAAAGAAACAATAGAGAGAAAGAAAGAAAGGGGAAAGAAAGAAGAAAGAAACAGAGAGAGAAAGAAAGAGGGGACAGAAAAAAAGAACAGAGAGAGAGAAAGAAAGATGGGACAGAAAAAAGGAACAGAGAGAGAAAAAAAGAAAGACGGGAAAGAAAGAAAGAACAGAGAGAGAAAGAGGGGAAAGAAAGAACAGAGAGAGAAAGAAAGAAAGAGAAAGAGGGGAAAGAAAGAACAGAGAGAAAGAAAGAAAGAAAGAAAGAAAGAGAAAAGAAAGAAAGAAAGGGGAAAGAAAGAACAGAGAGAAATAAAGAGTGGACAGAAAAAAGAACAGAGAGAGAAAAAAGAAAACAGAAAGAAAGAAAGAAAGAAAGAAGGGAAAGAAAGAACAGAGAAAGAAAGAAGAAAGAAACAACAGAGAGAGAAAGAAAGAAGAAACAGAGAGAAAGAAAGAGGGGACAGCAAAAAAAGAACAGAGAGAGAAAGAAAGATGGGACAGAAAAAAGGAACAGAGAGAAAAAAAAGAGGGGAAAGAAAGAACAGAGAGAGAAAGAAAGAGAAAGAGGGGAAAGAAAGAACAGAGAGAAAGAAAGAAAGAAAGAAAGAAGGGAAAGAAAGAAACAACAGAGAGAAAGAAAGAACAGAGAGCAAGAAAGAGGGGACAGAAAAAATGAACAGAGAGAGAGAGAGAAAAAGAAAGAGGGGAAAGAAAGAACAGAGAGGGAGAAATAAAGAGGGGAAAGAAAGAACAGAGAGAGAAAGAAAGGGGAAAGATAGAACAGAGAGAGAAAGAGAGAAATAAAGAAAGAACACAGAGACAGAGAGAGAACAGAGAAAGAATAGAAAGAAAGAGGGGAAAGAAAGAACAGAGAGAAAGAAAGGAAGTCCTGCCCTGTATATACATCCACATCAGCGCAGGCAGATGGCAGCCCCCCCAGTCCTGCCCTGTATATACATCCACATCAGCGCAGGCAGATGGCGGCCCCCCAGTCCCTGTATATACATCCACATCAGCGCATGCAGACGGCGACCCCCCAGTCCCTGTATATACATCCACATCAGTGCAGGCAGATGGCGGCCCCCCAGTCCTACCCTGTAATATACATCCACATCAGCGCAGGCAGACGGCGGCCCCCCAGTCCCTGTATATACATCCACATCAGTGCAGGCAGATGCGGCCCCCCAGTCCTGCCCTGTATATACATCCACATCAGCGCAGACGGCGGCCCCCCAGTCCCTGTACAGTCATATGTTAAAGTTTGGGCACCCCTATTAATGTTAACCTTTTTTCTTTATAACAATTTTGGTTTTTGCAACAGCTATTTCAGTTTCATATATCTAATAACTGATGGACTCAGTTATATTTCTGGATTCAAATGAGGTTTATTGCACTAACAGAAAATGTGCAATCTGCATTTAAACAAAATTTGACCGGTGCAAAAGTATGGGCACCTCAACATAAAAGAGACATTAATATTTCATAGATCCTCCTTTTGCAAAAATAACAGCCTCTAGTCGCTTCCTGTAGCTATTAATGAGTTCCTGGATCCTGGATGAAGGTATTTGTGACCATTCCTGTTTACAAAACAATTCCAGTTCAGTTAAGTTTGATGGTCGCCGAGCATGGACAGCCCGCTTCAAATCATCCCACAGATGTTCAATGATATTCAGGTCTGGGGACTGGGATGGCCATTCCAGAACATTGTAATTGTTCCTCTGCATGAATGCCTGAGTAGATTTGGAGCGGTGTTTTGGATCATTGTCTTGCTGAAATATTCATCCCCTGCGTAACTTCAACTTCATCACTGATTCTTGCACATTATTGTCAAGAATCTGTTGATACTGAGTAGAATCCATGCGACCCTCAACTTTAACAAGATTCCCGGTGCCGGCATTGGCCACACAGCCCCAAAGCATGATGGAACCTCCACCAAATTTTACTTTGGGTAGCAAGTGTTTTTCTTGGAATGCTGTGTTTTTTAGCCTCCATGCATAACGCCTTTTTGTATGACCAAACAACTCAATCTTTGTTTCATCAGTCCACAGGACCTTCTTCCAAAATGTAACTGGCTTGTCCAAATGTGCTTTTGCACACCTCAGGCGACTCTGTTTGTGGTGTGCTTGCAGAAACAGCTTCTTTCGCATCACTCTCCCATACAGCTTCTCCTTGTGCAAAGTGCGCTGTATTGTTGACCGATGCACAGTGACACCATCTGCAGCAAGATGATGCTGCAGGTCTTTGGAGGTGGTCTGTGGATTGTCCTTGACTGTTCTCACCATTCTTCTTCTCTGCCTTTATGATATTTTTCTTGGCCTGCCACTTCTGGGCTTAACAAGAACTGTACCTGTGTTCTTCCATTTCCTTACTATGTTCCTCACAGTGGAAACTGACAGGTTAAATCTCTGAGACAACTTTTTGTATCCTTCCCCTGAAAAGCTATGTTGAATAATCTTTGTTTTCAGATCATTTGAGAGTTGTTTTGAGGAGCCCATGATGCCACTCTTCATAGGAGAATCAAATAGGAGAACTACTTGCAAGTGGCCACTTTAAATACCTTTTCTCATGATTTGATACACCTGGCTATGAAGTTCAAAGCTCAATGAGGTTACAAAACCAATTTAGTGCTTCAGGAAGTCAGTAAAAAGTAGTTAGGAGTGTTGAAATCGAGAAAATGATAAGGGTGCCCATACTTTTGCACCTGTCAAATTTTGTTTAAATGCAGATTGCACATTTTCTGTTAGTGCAATAAACCTCATTTGAATCCAGAAATATAACTGAGTCCATCAGTTATTAGATATATGAAACTGAAATAGCTGTTGCAAAAACCAAAATTGTTATAAAGAAAAAAGGTTAACATTAATAGGGGTGCCCAAACTTTAACATATGACTGTATATACATCCACATCAGCGCAGACAGATGGCAGCCCCCCAGTCCTGCCCTGTATATACATCCACATCAGCGCAGGCAGATGGCGGCCCCCCCAGTCCTGCCCTGTATATACATCCACATCAGCGCAGGCAGATGGCGGCCCCCCTAGTCCTGCCCTGTATATACATCCACATCAGCGCAAGCAGATGGTGGCCCCCCAGTCCCTGTATATACATCCACATCAGTGCAGGCAGATAGCAGCCCCCCAGTGACCAGTCCCTGTATATACATCCACCCTGGCAGATGGCGGCCCCCCCAGTCCTGACCTGTATATATATATACAAGTGTATATATATATATACCTGTATATATATATATAATACCTGTGATGTATATATATATATATATACATATATATATATATATATATACCTGTATATATATATATAAGTGTGTGCTAGAAGTGTGAAGATTAATTTAAGAATTAAAACCAGAATTGAACCAGAAGGGAACTGAAGGTAACTGGACACAGTCACTGTAAACAATGTTTCTGTTTGTTTTCACTTTCACCCCAATAATCCTTCACTTTCTGCTAATTCCCCTAATCCCTACTCCTAGTAAGGAACTGTTCATCTCTTCTTCAATCCTCCCCATCCACCTCACCTCCGCCTCAAAACTGTTCCTTAACATACAATCCTCTGTCTCCAAACACAGACAGCCCCCTCATGCCCTCTCCTGCTCCCACCTGCTAACACTTTCTCTGCTCCTTCTCACTGCTGGTGATATCTCTCCAAATCCTGGTCCTCCTCACCACATTCCCACAGTCATTTCTACCTCCCATCCACGCTCTATCACAACCTTCCGTAACCTCTCCAACCTTATACCCATTCACCCAGCCCCCGCTTCCCCAGTCCCACTAACTGGAGCTCTGTGGAACGCTCGCTCTGTCTGCAACAAGCTTTCCTACATCCATGATCTTTTTGTTACTACCAAACTCTCCTTCCTCGCCATCACCGAAACCTGGCTCACCCCTTCTGACACAGCCTCTCCTGCTGCACTTTCGTATGGCGGCTTCCACCTTTCTCACACCCCCCGCCCCAGCAGCAAACATGGTGGAGGAGTTGGTTTTCTCCTGTCAGATACCTGCTCCTTCACCCCAATCCCACTGCCACCCTCTGTTACCCTCCCTTCCTTTGAGGTGCACTCTGTGCGCATCTACTCCCCCTCCAACCTCCAACTGGCTGTCATCTACCGCCCCCCAGGGCCAGCCACCACCTTCTTTGACCACTTCACCACCTGGTTACTTCATTTCCTTTCCGCGGACATCCCTACTATCATCATGGGCGACTTCAACATCCCCATTGACACTTCCCTCTCAGCTGCCACTAAACTTCTATCTCTCACTTCCTCCTTCGGCCTCACTCAATGGTCTTCTACAGCCACCCACAAAGATGGCCACACACTGGACCTCATCTTCACCCGCCTCTGCTCCCTATCTAACCTCTCTAACTCACCTCTTCCTCTCTCTGACCACAACCTGCTCACATTCTCTTCCCTCTTCACTCCATGTCTACAATCCCCACCCCACAAACTTTCACACCCTCGCAGGAATCTTAAACACCTTGACCTACACTCATTCTCCGAATCCCTCCTCCCTCTTACAGATATAAGTTCCTTACACAATGCGGATGACGCTGCCGCTCTATATAACACCACAATAGCTGTAGCTTTGGAATCCGCTGCCCCACTTACACATACCAAAACTCGCAAAATCAACAGACAGCCCTGGCACACCAGCCTGACCAAAGAGCTGAGGCGAGCTTCCAGGGCTGCTGAGCGCAGATGGAAAAGATCCCACTCCAACGAGCATTTCATCGCATTCAAACAGTCCCTCACTACTTTCAAGACCACACTCGCCACAGCTAAACAAACCTACTTCTCATCTCTCATTTCCTCCCTGTCTCACAACCCTAAACAGTTATTCAACACCTTCAATTCTCTCCTCCGCCCCCCAGCACCTCCTCCCTCCCCACTCATCTCAGCTGAAGACTTTGCCTCATTTTTCAAGCAGAAAATTGATAACATCAGGGACAGTTTTGGTCAACAACCCCCAGAGCCCTTCCTCCCGACTTCCCAGCCCTCCACCTTCAAAACCAACTTCTCCACCATTACAGAAGATCGACTCTCCACTCTACTCTCAAGATCACATCTCACCACCTGTGCACTCGACCCGATCCCATCCCACTTCATCCCAAACCTCACCACAGTCTTCATCCCAACCCTAACCCATCTCTTCAACCTATCACTAACAACTGGTGTTTTCCCCTCAAGCTTTAAACATGCCTCCATCACACCTATCCTCAAAAAGCCCTCTCTTGACCCATCCTCTGTATCTAGCTATCGCCCTATATCACTTCTCCCATACGCCTCCAAGCTACTGGAACAACACGTCTACCTTGAACTGTCCTCCCATCTCTCTTCTTGCTCCCTCTTCGACCGCTTACAATCTGGCTTCCGGTCACACCACTCCACTGAAACTGCCCTTACTAAGGTCACCAATGACCTCTTAACTGCCAAGAGCAAGCGACACTACTCTGTCCTCCTCCTCCTGGACCTGTCGGCTGCCTTTGACACAGTGGACCATTCCCTATTATTACAGACCCTCTCATCCCTCGGCATCACAGACTTGGCCCTCTCCTGGATCTCATCATACCTAACAGACCGGACATTCAGCGTCTCCCACTCACACACCACCTCCTCACCTCGCCCCCTATCTGTCGGAGTCCCACAAGGTTCAGTCCTAGGGCCCCTGCTGTTCTCTATTTACACCTTTGGCCTGGGACAGCTCATAGAATCTCATGGCTTTCAGTATCATCTTTATGCTGATGACACACAGATCTACATCTCTGGACCAGATATCACCTCCCTACTAACCAGAATCCCTCAATGTCTGTCCACTATTTCATCCTTCTTCTCCACTAGATATCTGAAACTCAACATGGACAAAACAGAATTCATCATCTTTCCCCCATCTCACGTGACCCCCCCTACGAACCTATCAATTACAGTAAATGACTGCCCACTCTCCCCAGTCCCACAAGCTCGCTGCCTCGGAGTAATCCTTGATGCTGATCTCTCCTTCAAACCACATATCCAAACCCTTTCCACTTCCTGCCGACTTCAACTCAAAAATATTTCACGCATCCGTTCATTCCTCACCCAAGAATCTGCAAAAACCCTAGTCCATGCCCTCATCATCTCTCGCCTTGACTACTGCAACCTCATGCTCTGCGGCCTCCCCTCAAACACTCTCGCACCCCTCCAATCTATTCTAAACTCTGCTGCCCGACTAATCCACCTGTCCCCCCGCTATTCCCCAGCTTCTCCCCTCTGTCAATCCCTTCACTGGCTCCCAATTGCCCAGAGACTCCATTACAAAACCCTAACCATGACATACAAAGCCATCCACAACTTGTCTCCTCCATACATCTGTGACCTCGTCTCCCGGTACTTTCCTGCACGCAACCTCCGATCCTCACAAGATCTCCTTCTCTACTCCCCTCTTATCTCCTCTTCCCACAATCGCATACAAGATTTCTCTCGCGCATCACCCCTACTCTGGAACTCTCTACCACAACATATCAGACTCTCACCTACCATCGAAACCTTCAAAAAGAGCCTGAAGACCCACCTCTTCCGACAAGCCTATAACCTGCAGTAACCACCGATCGACCAAACCGCTGCACGACCAGCTCTACCCTCGCCTACTGTATTATCACCCATCCCTTGAAGATTGTGAGCCCTCGCGGGCAGGGTCCTCTCTCCTCCTGTACCAGTTATGACTTGTATTGTTTAAGATTATTGTACTTGTTTTTATGTATACCCCCCTCACATGTAAAGCGCCATGGAATAAATGGCGCTATAACAATAAATAATAATAATAATAATAATAATAATAATAATAATATATATATATATATATATATATTATCCATCATCATATCAGTGCACCCCCCCCAGCCTCTTTTAACTCACCCCCGGCCCCGGACCACACCGCTTTGAATGAACTTCAGCCTGCCCTGAGCCCGGCGCGCAGGGGTAGGAGTCGAGTCGCGCACAGCAGCTACCACTGCCCAGCCTCCTCTGGTCCCTGGATAGGCTGTATAAATTCCTGCTTCCTGGCCTGGGTGAGTCGGTGAACGCGGCCGCTGCGACGCCGTTGATAGGCCAGTCACCAGTCACTGTGCCTGGCGCAGGCAGTCAGTGACGGAAGAAGAGCATAGCAGAGGGCAGAGGCGTGCGCTTTCTGGCTCTCCGCCCTCAAAGAACGTACGACGACGTGCAGCGTCACGTCGCGCGGAACGCTCTTTACCACCTAGGGTGCCGCTGCCTGCCGCCTTGCCAGCAAATTTAAAGGGCCGGCGGCAGGAAAAAAGAGGCCAGTGGCCGCCGCCGCATTATCTGGCAAGTGGCCAGAGGAGCGGGCGCCCAGCCAGCGGCCCATAACTGCATGAAAATGGAGGCCCAGCGGGAAAATGCCCGGTTGGGTAAGTGGGCAATCCGGGCCTGGTGGGGCCCAGGTAGGATAAGGGACATATATACCAGGATGGGGGATATATAAGCCAGAATGGGGCCCAGGATAAGGGACATATATACCAGAATGGGGGATACAGTGGCATGTAAAAGTTTGGGCACCTGGGATAAAAATTACCGTTGTTGTGAACAGTTAAGCAAATTGAAGATGAAATAATCTCTAAAAGGCCTTTGTCAGAAACACCGCACTGAACTTGCTCACTGAGCCAGTGCGCGTGCCCCGAGTAAGCGAAAGCGTGCTCAAAGATACCTGTGGAGCGGGCAGCAACCGAATAGATGCGTACTTCAGAGCCGCAGGACCTGAAGCACATGACTGCTAGGGGCGTGGCTTAAACTCCACAGAGCTAGGAGCCGCAAGACAATTCCTAGCAGAGTAACTGTGAGACAAAGTTACCAAGGGGCATAGACAGGGAGAATAGTCAGGACGTAGCCAATGAGTCATACACAGATAGCTGCAAGGTACAAGAGGGGCGAGCAGAGAGTAATCAGGTCACAGGCAATGGGTCATACACAGATAATAACGCAGTACAAAATCACCAGGCAAACTCACAATGGGAAACAGAATCGGGTCAGAACCATATAAACAAGCTATAGCAATAAACAGGCACACGGGGGTCAGCACACTAGACCAAAGGCAAAAGTATAACTGGCAGGGATTGAAGCTACCCAGAGGTTTATGAAGCTCTCCCAGAACCAGAAAGAGGCCACAATCATTAACCCCAAGTGTGCAGGTCAAAACCTGCACAGAGCTCCGGACATTAACCCCCGGTGTGCAGCTCAAAAACCTGCATTGGGATCATGACAGTACCCCCCTCTCAACGGGGGCCTCTGGACCCCCAGGCTTCCCCGGGTACTTGGCATGGAACGCCCGAACCAGGCGATCCGCATGTACCGAATGAGCAGGGACCCATGAGCGCTCTTCTGGTCCATATCCCTTCCAGTGGACCAGGTACTGCAAAGAGCGGCGCACCCGCCGAGAGTCCACAATATGTCCGACCTCATACTCCAATTGACCCTCCACCAGCACTGGAGGAACAACAGTCTCAGAGTTCTCTTTGACAGATCCTGCTGGTTTCAACAGAGACTTATGGAACACATTAGATATTTTTAAGGAGGCGGGGAGATGCAACCTATATGCCACAGGGTTGACTATCTCCATAATCTCGTACGGACCAATGAACTTTGGTCCCAACTTAACTGATGGTACCTTCAAGTTGATGTTACGCGTGGAGAGCCAAACCTTCTCTCCCACCTGAAACATGTCTCCCGAGGCTCTCTTTTTGTCCGCAAAATATTTGTATCTCCCCTGGGCCCGAGAGATATTACGCCGGACTTCAGCCCAGAGGTTTTTTAACCGTTGAACAGACCCCTCTGCTCCTGGACAACCGGAATCCACCCGAGAAAACTCCCCAAAATGCGGATTAAAGCCATAGTTAATCAGGAATGGGGACATGTTGGTGGACTGACTCACCCGGTTGTTAAAAGCAAATTCAGCCAACGATAACGCATCACACCAATCCTCCTGTCTGGCGGAGGTCAGACACCTGAGAATTTGTTCCAGGGATTGATTGGTGCGTTCCGTCTGACCATTGCTCTCCGGGTGATATGCCGACGAGAAGGAGAGTGAGATGCCCAATTTCATACAGAACGCCCTCCAAAATTTGGCCACAAACTGCACACCTCTGTCAGACACAACATTCAGGGGTACCCCATGCAATCGGACCACATGCTGCACAAACAACCTTGACAATGTTTCTGCTGAAGGTAATGCTGCCAAGGGAATGAAATGGGCCTGTTTATAAAACCTGTCCACCACCACCCAGATCACGGTATTGCCCCTGGAAGGTGGAAGACCGGTAATAAAATCCATGGAAAGATGAGTCCATGGCCTATCAGGAACCGGTAAAGGTATGAGTTCCCCAGCCGGTCGGTTATGCGAGCTTTTGGAACGGGCACACATGCCACAAGCAGAAACAAATTCCTTGACATCGGCCCTTAATGAAGGCCACCAAAAACCCCTGGTTACTGCCTCTCTAGTGGCCGTGATACCTGGATGAGCACTCAGCCTAGAATCATGAAACTCCTGCAGAAGTCTAGGCCGCAATGAATCTGGAACAAACAGTTTATCGCTTGGCCTGGTTGCCGGAGCTAGGGCCTGAGCCCTTAGGATTTCTTGTTCCAACTCAGTTGAGACCCCCGCCACTACCACCCCTGGGGGAAGAATGGAGGACGGCGGCTCAGGGGGAGACACTGGATCAAAACTTCTGGACAGGGCATCCGCTTTAACATTTTTGGATCCTGGTCGAAAAGTAATTGAGAACTGAAATCGTGAAAAAAAAAGTGACCAACGGGCCTGTCTAGGAGTAAGCCTCTTAGCAGATTCAAGGTATGCCAAATTTTTGTGATCCGTGACAACCGTGATAGGGTGAGCCGCCCCTTCCAAAAAGTGCCTCCATTCCTCAAATGCCAGCTTGACCGCAAGAAGTTCTCTATTGCCTACATCATAGTATTTCTCAGCTGAAGAGAACTTCTTGGAGAAGAAGGCACAGGGTTTGAGATTGGTAAGGGTGGCCGGACCCTGGGACAGCACAGCCCCCACCCCCACTTCAGAAGCATCCACCTCCACAATGAATGGTTTGGACGGGTCAGGTTGCACCAACACCGGGGCAGACATAAAACATTTCTTAATTGCTGAGAAGGATTCCTTAGCGAGTACAGACCAATTTTTTACATCAGCTCCCTTCTGGGTAAGATCCGTGAGTGGTTTAACCACTTGTGAGAAACCTTTAATGAATCTCCGGTAATAGTTCGCAAATCCTAAGAAGCGCTGGAGCCCCTTGAGATCTCGAGGCTGAACCCAGTCAGCGATCGCCAGCACCTTCTTAGGATCCATACGAAACCCCTCACAGGACACAATCAACCCCAAAAAAGACAACTCCTGTACAAAAAACGAACATTTTTCCAGTTTGGCGAACAATTGGTTCTCCCTGAGTCTCTGGAAAACAGTCTTTAGATGTTGCAAGTGAGATTGACTGTCCGGGGAATACACCAAAATATCATCCAAATAAATAATAACAAAACGGCCTATCAGATCAGAAAACACAACATTGATGAAATTTTGGAAAATAGCGGGTGCATTAGTTAACCCAAATGGCATTACCAGGTTCTCGAAGAGTCCCTCTGATGTGAGGAATGCCGTTTTCCACTCGTCCCCTTCCCGAACCCTTATCAGATTGTAGGCCCCCGCAGATGCAACTTGGAGAACCATTGGGCCCCAGCTAACTGGTTACATAAGTCTGGGATGAGGGGAAGTGGGTAAGAGCTCCTAACCGTTATCTTGTTCAGTTCCCGAAAGTCGAGGCACGGCCGCAAACCACCATCTTTTTTCTTCACAAAGAAGAACCCTGCTGCCACAGGTGACACAGAAGGCCTGATATGCCCTTTGCAGAGACTCTCAGCTATGTACTCCTTCATGGCTTGGCGCTCAGGCCCAGACAAATTGAACAATCGAGCCTTAGGTAACTTGGCTCCGGGTACTAAATCAATGGCACAATCATAGGGTCTATGTGGTGGCAGCGCCTCAGCCTCACTTTCGGAAAAAACGTCTTCAAAATCTTTCAGGTACTCCGGAATACCTTCCAGATCGACAGACGACACAGACACTGATTTAACAGCGTTAACAAGATGTCCCCGGTTACCACATTTACTATTGCATCCCCATTGAGTGATTTCCCCTGTAACCCAATCAATGGTAGGATTATGGCGTTGAAGCCAAGGCATCCCCAGTACTAGTCCTGCAGGCAAGTTATCTACCACCAGACAACTTAGTTTCTCCACATGAGTGGAACCCACTTTTAGAGAAAAAAGTTTAGACCTGCAACAGATACCGTCTTGGGTAAGAGGAGATGAGTCAATTGCCACAAGTTTAACAGGATCGTGAAGCCTGACTGTCCCTATCTTATAAAGAGTCATAACCTTGGTATCAATCAGGTTCACAGCCGAACCGCAGTCAATAAAAGCAGTAGTCTGAACAGGAACCAAGTTCCAGTTCCACCTGCAGCACCATTTTTGCACATGAGGAAAATTGTACCTGAAGGTCTGGGTAGCCTCCTCGATTACTACCCAGACCTAGTCGTTTCCCGCCATCTTGGAGGATGACGGACAGGAGGGGCAGTCCTTCTTCCAATGTCCAGATTTCCCACAATAGAAGCACAACTGCTTTTCCCGGCGGCGTCTTCTTTCCTTTCCCTCACAGGTGACAGCGTTCACCTCCATAGCCATAGGAAGAGTCTGGGTCTCATCTCCACTGAAGAATAAGGGCGTTTCCCGTTGCATAATGCCTCTAGCCCGCAGCCTGCGATCCATGCGAACCGCTTGGACCATGGCATCCTCCAGGGAGTCAGGCGGAGGATGAAGTGCCAAAGCATCCTTCAGACGTTCACACAGGCCTCATAGAATCATAGAATCATAGAATCGTAGAGTTGGAAGGGACCTCCTGGGCCATCTGGTCCAATCCCCTGCTCAAAGCAGGATTCGCTAAATCATCCCAGTCAGATGTCTGTCCAGCCTCTGTTTGAAGACTTCCATTGAAGGAGAACTCACCACTTCTCGTGGCAGCCTGTTACACTCATTGATCACTCTAACTGTCAAAAAGTTTTTTCTAATATCTAATCTGTGTCTCCTCCCATTCAGTTTCATCCCATTGCTTCTAGTCTTTCCTTGTGCAAATGAGAATAAAGTTGATCCTTCTACAATGTGACAGCCCTTTAGATATTTGTAGACAGCTATTAAGTCTCCTCTCAGTCTTATCTTTTGCAAACTAAACATTCCCAAATCCTGCAACCTTTCCTCATAAGACAGGGTTTGCAGACCAGTCACCATTCTGGTCGCTCTTTTCTGAACTTGCTCCAGTTTGTTGATGTCTTTTTTTAAATGTGGTGCCCAAAACTGGACACAATATTCCAGATGAGGTCTGACCAAAGAGGAGTAGAGGGAAATAATGACTTCACGTGATCTAGACTGTATGCTTCTGTTAATACATCCTAGAATTGCATTTGCCTTTTTTGCTGCTGCATCACACTGTTGACTCATATTCAGTCTGTGATCTATTAGTATACCCAAGTCTTTTTCACATGTGCTGTCACTTAGCCCTATTCCTCCCATTCTATATATGCTTTTTTCATTTTTATTGCCCAGATGTAGTACTTTGCATTTCTCCCTGTTAAAAACCATTCTGTTAGTTGCTGCCCACTTCTCCAGTTTATTTAAATCTTTTTGAATCCTCTCTCTCTTCTCTAGTATTAGCTATCCCTTCTAGCTTTGTGTCATCAGCAAATTTAATCAGTTTACCCTCAATTCCTTCATCTAAATCATTGATAAAGATGTTGAACAATACAGGGCCCAGGACAGAGCCCTGTGGTACCCCACTTGAGACATTCTTCCAACTGGATGTGCAGCCATTTACGACCACTCTTTGGGTCCGATCACTAAGCCAGTTATGAATCCACCTAACAGTTGCCTTGTCCATTCCATACTTAGTCATTTTTTCAATAAGGATTGTATGAGAGACTTTGTCAAATGCTTTGCTGAAGTCAAGATATACTATATCTACAGCATTTCCTTGATCCACCCAATCAGTGATACCGTCATAGAAGGAAATTAAGTTAGTCTGACATGACTTATTAGTTACAAACCCATGCTGACTCTGTTTAATCACTTCATTCTTATCCAGGTATTGACATACATGTTGTTTAATAATTTGTTCAAAGATCTTTCCTGGTATAGAAGTCAGACTCACCGGCCTATAGTTCCCTAGGTCCACCTTCTTCCCCTTTTTGAAGATAGGAACAACATTTGCTCTTCTCCAGTCTTCTGGCACTTCTCCTGTTCTCCAAGAATTTTCAAAGATTATGGAGAGGGGTTCAAAAATTTCTTCTGCTATCTCCTTCAGTACTCTGGGGTGCAATTCATCTGGACCTGGAGACTTGAATTCATTTAGGTTAGCTAAGTGTTTCCTCACTATCTTTCTGTTTATAGGTATCCTGGATTCTTCTATTCCCTTAATAGGACAGTGAATAACAGTTGATGTTACATTTCCTTTCTGAGAGAAAACAGATGCAAAATAGGAATTTAAAAGTTCAGCCTTCTCAACATCCTGTCTTACCATTTCATCATTTTCATCCTGTAAAAATCCTATAGCATCTTTGACTTTTCTTTTACTTTTGACATATCCCCAAAATCCTTTATTATTGTTTTTGACATCTCTTGCAAGCCTCAATTCATTTTCAGCTTTAGCTAATCTGATTTGTGCCCTGCAGGTTCTGCAGACAGCATTATATTCTTCTTTAGATATGCCTCCCTCTTTCCATTTTATAAACATTTTTTTCTTCCTTTTTAGCATGTGCTTAAGTTCTGTGTTCATCCATCCTGGTTTCCTTAAATGCTTCCTATTCTTCCCTCTTTTCGGAATTGTTAACAACTGTGCTTTGAGAATTTCATTTTTCAAGATTTCCCATCCCTCCTGGACATTTTTGTCTTTTAGGATATCCAGCCATTGGATCCCTCCAATTCTCTTTCTGAATCCCTTAAAATCTGCCTTTCTGAAATCTAACCTTGACGTCTGAGTCTTCACAGGTCTTCCGCCTCTAGTTATCCAAAATTCTAAAATCGCATGGTCACTATCTCCTAGGATCCCAGCCACTTTTACCTCCTCAACCATTTCCTCCCTGTTTATAAGGATTAGATCCAAGGTAGCAGTTCCCCTTGTTTTCTCCCTTACCTTTTGGAAGATAAAGTTGTCAGCAAGAGAGGATAAGAATTTCCTTGACCTGTTAGTTTTGCCTGAGAGAGATTCCCAGAAATGTCTGGATAGTTGAAATCTCCCATGACAACTATGTCATATTTTTTGGAGAACTTGGCCATTTGATGCATAAAGAGTTCATCCATATCTTCAGCTTGCACAGGTGGCCTGTAGTAAATGCATACAATGGTGTCCTTTCCATTGTTCTGTCCTTGTATTCTTACCCAAACAGTTTCCACAGAACTCCCAGTCTCTGAAGCTTCAATCTCTGTGCAGATATACGTGTTTCTAACATACAATGTGACACCCCCTCCTCGTTTATCAAGTCTGTTTCTTGCAAATAAGTTGTATCCTTCTAGTCTTGTATTCCAATCATGTGTATTGTCCCACCAAGTTTCAGTGATTCCAATGACATCATATTTCTTTTCCTGTGTTAGTAGTTCCAATTCTCCTTGTTGGTTGCCCATGCTTTGTGCATTAGTATAGAAGCATTTTAGTTTGTGATTGGTTTCTCTTTCTCCAATATTTTTATTAATTAGATTCTTTCGTCTTTGTTCTTCCTTTCCACTTCTAATAGCAGAGTTCTCAATAGCATTTGTCAGGTGTATGGCTTTTTCTGGTCTTTTGCTTCCCTTCCCATGTTGTTCTAGTTTAAAGCTCTCCTTACAAGTGTAGCAAGGCGACTTCCAAATACATGCTTTCCAGTCTTCGTAAGGTGCACCCCATCTCTAGCAAGTAGTCCATCGTATAAGTAGTTCACTCCGTGATCCAGAAATCCAAATCGTTGCTGACGGCACCATCGACGTAGCCAGTTGTTCACCTGCAGAATCTTATTCCACCTCCTTGTTCCATGGCCATCCAATGGGAGGATGGAAGAGAAGACCACCTGCGCTCCCAGTTCTTTCACTTTCTTGCCTAAGTCTTCAAAGTCTCTGCAGATGGTTTCCAGGTCGTTTCTTGCGGTGTCATTTGTCCCCACATGTAGTAGCAGGAATGGGTAGTCATCTTTAGGTCTGAAGAGTCCTGATATCCTGTCAGACACATCTTTAATTTTTGCACCTGGAAGACAGCACAATTCTCTTGAAGTTATATCCGGTCTGCAGATAGCGGCCTCTGTTCCTCTCAACAGGGAATCCCCCATGACCACCACTCTCCGTTTCTTCTTCACAACATTTTATTTCTCCATCCAGGAGGACTCAGAAGGCGTACAAGGTTGCTGTTTGTGGGCAAAGTCTTATCCTGATGTATTTCTTCATCGTTTTCCTGCGTGAGAGCCTGGTACTGGTTTCTGAGCAGTATGGGTGCTGACTGCCTCCTGATCCTCTTGCTTCTCTGGGTCACATGTCTCCATTCCTCTGTTTCTTCAGGTGCACTTTGAATTTCTTCTCTTTCTGTAACATGAAGAGATAATTGTGCTCTGTCCAAGAACTCTTCACCTTCCTTAATGATCTTCAACGTAGCTAACCTCTCTTCGAGATTTTGCAACTTTTCCTCCAACAGGGACACAAGCTTGCATTTGTGGCATGTGAAGTTTGGCTTTTCCACTGGTAAATCTGTGAACATGTAGCAAGAAATGCAGCTCACCAAATGGCTCCTGGCCTCTTCCATCTTGAGATTTCTTAAAAACGATGAAAGATGAGCCAAAATTCGCGCGCCGATAGGCGCGTGGTTTTTCCGATTTCCTCTTTTCAGCTGCAACGGCCAAAACCCAGTGATCGTTGAGCTCGCGGAGACTCTTCACTTATCCCAGAAGGCACTGGGAATATGCAAATGATCTCCTCAAGACTCTTCCCCTGGTTCCTCTGTGGAACAGCCCCCGCAGGGCGGCGTCACTCCAGGAAATTTCCGCTGCCCAACGTCTGAATTCAGTACAGAACCATTCGGTTGAGTGCTCCCCCTGACAGACACTCATCACTTTGTCCTCAGCCAACCGCACTCTATCAGGCTCATCATGAATAAGCCCTAAGGCTTCAAAAAATGCATCCACAGACATTCTCTCAGGGGCAGAAGAGGAAAGCGAGAATGCCCAGGCTTGTGGGGACCCCCTAAGCAGGGACATCACCACCCCCACCCTCTGTTTCTCATCCCCAGAGGAGCGGGGTCTCAAAGAAAAAAAAAGCTTACAGCCCTCCTTAAATGCCCTGAAATCATCCTTGTTACCAGAAAATATATCTGGCAATTTAACCGGGGATTCAGGTGGGACTCTATTCCCCACCTGCTGGAAGCCAGCGGAAAGTACCCCCTGAACTGAGTCCTCAACCCGCCGTTGGGACTGGGCCAGAGCTTGGTGTTCCAAACTAAGCTTCTGCAGTGACTGAGTCAAGCTTCTCACCTGCTCAGATAAAGCACACATTGGGTCCATGCTGCAGAAGTGAGGAGAGAAAAAAAATTGCAGGCCAGTTATAATGTCAGAGACACCGCACTGAACTTGCTCACTGAGCCAGTGCGCGTGCCCCGAGTAAGCGAAAGCGTGCTCAAAGCTACCTGTGGAGCGGGCAGCAACCGAATAGATGCGTACTTCAGAGCTGCAGGGCCTGAAGCACGTGACTGCTAGAGGCGTGGCTTAAACTCCACAGAGCTAGGAGCTGCAAGACAATTCCTAGCAGAGTAACTGTGAGACAAAGTTACCAAGGGGCATAGACAGAGAGAATAGTCAGGACGTAGCCAATGAGTCATACACAGATAGCTGCAAGGTACAAGAGGGGCGAGCAGAGAGTAATCAGGTCACAGGCAATGGGTCATACACAGATAATAACGCAGTACAAAATCAACAGGCAAACTCACAACGGGAAACAGAACCGGGTCAGAACCATATAAACAAGCTATAGCAATAAACAGGCAAACGGGGGTCAGCACACTAGACCAAAGGCAAAAGTATAACTGGCAGGGATTGAAGCTACCCAGAGGTTTATAAAGCTCTCCCAGAACCAGAAAGAGGCCACAATCATTAACCCCAAGTGTGCAGGTCAAAACCTGCACAGAGCTCCAGACATTAACCCCGGTGTGCAGCTCAAAAACCTGCATTGGGATCATGACAGCCTTAAGTTAAAGTTGACACATTTCCTTGATATTTTAGGCAAATAAAAGTATATACTCGTGTATAAGCCGCGTTTTCCAGCACATTGTTTTGTGCTGAAAACGTCCCCCTAAGCTTATACACGAGTTAATTGTCCCAGAAAGCCGGTGGGGGAGGGGGAGCAGCGGGTGACAAAGGCAGGAGTTGGCGGCTGTGGCTAAAGCCTGTGCCGCTGCTAAAGATAAATGAATATTAATTTCTCTCATAGCACGCACAGTGACACCCGCAGCTGCCGACTTCCAGAAGACATCCTACTCACCCTCCTCTGTGACCTCGCAGCATCCCATTGGTACCAGCGTCCAGCAGCTCTTCCTGCCAAGCGATTATGTGGGTGGCCCCGCTCATTAAGGTAATGAATATGCACGCGTCTCCACTCCCACAGACATGGAGGGAATATTCATTACCATAATGAGCTGGGCCACGTGATCGCTCGGCTGGAAGAGCTGCTTGAAGCCGGAACCAACGAGATGCTGCGAGGGCGCCGGGACCAATGACATGATGCGAGGGCGCGGAGGAGGGTGAGTAGGATGGGGTATTTTTAGTAATAGAAAGCATGCATACAACGATGGGAGGGGGGGAGCCATGCATACCAGGACAGCAACGGGGGGAGCAATGCATGCCAGGATGGGAGGGGGGAGCCTTGCATACCAGGACAGCAATGGGGGAAGCAAAGCATACCAGGACGGGACGGGGGGAGCTACACATACCAGGACAGCGACAGGAGGAACCATGCATACAAGGATATGGACGGGGGAGCCATGTATACCAGGATAGGCATGAGGGGACAATGCATACCCCGCTTATACTCGAGTCAATAAGTTGACCCAGTTTTTCGTGGCAAAATTAGGTGACTCGGCTTATACTCGTGTTGGCTTATATTCGAGTTTATACGGTATATATTTTCATCTTTTACATTTTAAAAATTACTGAAAGGAAAATGGGCAGATGCAAAAGGGCACCCTTCAAGGTTAGTACCTAGTAGCACCCCCTTCTGAAAGTACTACAGCTTGTAAACATTCTTTGCAGCCAGCCAAGAGTCTTTAACCCCTTTCTTCCATCCGACGTACTATCCCGTCCATGGGACCTGGGCCCCTATGCCCATGGACGGGATAGTACATCGGCGCGATCAGCGGCGCCCACGTGGTGAGCGCCGCTGATCGCGGCCGGGTGTCAGCTGATTATCACAGCTGACACCCGGCACAATGTGTCAGGGGCGGTCACGGACCGCCCCCGACACGTTAACCCCTTGCACACCGCAATCAAACACGATCGCGGTGTACCGGGGGTTAAAGGGAGGCATCGGCAGGGAGGGGGCTCCCTCCGTGCTTCCCTGAGCCCCCCACGGCAGCGCAATGTGCAGCGCTGCTGCGGGGGACTCCTTTCCTCCAGGCCCCCGAATCCAAGATGGCGACGGGGGCCTTCGGGGGCCTGCAGGAAGCTGGCTTCCTCAGTGCCTGCAAAGCACAGGCATGAGGAAGCCTTCTGCAGTGCCTGTGTCAGATCGCTGATCTGTCACAGTGATCTGTGATGTGACAGATCAGCGATCTGTCACAGGACAGTGATGTCCCACCTGGGACTATTTAATAAAGTAAAAAAAAAAATAAATAAAAGTGTAAAAATAATTTTAAAAAAATCGCCAAATATATTAGAAAAAAAAAAATATTCCCCCAATAAATCTATTTTTTGGAAATAATAAAAAAAACAAACAATAAAAGTACACATATTAGGTATCGCCGCGTCCGTAACGACCCGCCCTATAAAACTGTCCCATTAGTTAACCCCTTTAGCGAACCCCTTAAAAAATAAAAATAAAAAACAAAGCAAAAAATAATGATTTATTATCATACCGCCAAACAAAAAGTGTAATAACGCGCGATCAAAAAGACGCATATAAATATCCATGGTACCGCTGAAAACGTCACCTTGTCCCGCAAAAAAAGAGCTGCCAAACAGCATCATCTGCGAAAAAATAAAAAAGTTATAGCTCGTTGAATAAAGCGATGCAAAAATAATTATTTTTTATATAAAATAGTTTTCATTGCATAAAACCGACAAAAACATAAAAAAACGACCTAAATGAGGTATCGCTGTAACCGTACTAACCCGAAGAATAAAACCGCTTTATCAATTTTACCGCACGCAGAACGGTGTAAACGCACCCCCCCCAAAAGAAATTCATGAAACGCTGGTTTTTGTTCATTCTGCGTCCCAAAAATCGGAATAAAAAGCGATCAAAAAATTTCACATGCCCGAAAATGGTACCAATAAAAACGTCAACTCGTCCCGCAAAAAATAAGACCTCACATGACTCGGTGGGTCAAAATACGGAAAAATTATAGCTCTCAATATGTGGTGATGCAAAAACTATTTTTACAATAAAAAGCGTCTTTTAGCGTGCGACAGCCGCCAAACATAAAAACCGCCATAAATAGTAAATCAAACCCCCCGTTATCACCCCCTTAGTTAGGGAAAAATAATAAAATAAAAAAAATGTATTTATTTCCATTTTTCCATTAGGGTTAGGGCTAGGGTTAGGGCTAGGGGTGTGTTGGGGTAGGGTTAGGGCTAGGGTTAGGGTTAGGGTAGGGTTAGGGCTAGGGTTAGGACTAGGGTTAGGGCTAGGGTTAGGGCTAGGGTTAGGGTTAGGGTTAGGGGCGTGTTGGGGTTCGGGTTGGAGTTAGAATTGGGGGTTTCCACTGTTTGGGCACATCAGGGGCTCTCCAAATGCAACATGGCGTCTGATCTCAATTCCAGCCAATTCTGAGTTGAAAAAGTCAAATGGTGCTCCTTCCCTTCCAAGCTCTGCTATGCGCCCAAACAGTGTTTTACCCCCACATGTAGGGTATCAGCCTACTCAGGACAAATTGCAAAACAATTTTTGGGGTCCAATTTCTCCTGTTACTAGAGTTGAGCGACTTTTGGTTTTTTAGGGTCGCGTTTCGTTTCGTGAAACCCGACTTTTCCAAAAGTCGGGTCGAGCAAGATCGTCCGATTATAGGGAAAAGTCGGGGTCGTCCCGAAACACGAAACCCAATGTAAGTCAATGGGGAATAAAAGTCGGCAGTGAGAGGAGGACAGGAAACACACCTACAGTGCCCATTTGAATGCCAAAAGCATCAATTCTTCTTACTTAAGCTTGTCAACCTTAATTAACTTCTTAATACAAGTTACGCACTGAAAAATGGGGGTTATTTGGCTAAAGTTGTGGGGGGGGAGGGCTGGCTGCAGGTTTTCATGTGCCCTGGGCGAAAGAGCGCCCCTTTAACACATACCACAACTCATCATGCTCCGATACGGCAGAGAAATAGCGGTATAGTATAATGAAAAATACTTCACTTTTTACATCTCATGACGAGGCCCATCTATTTCTCCATACAGAATCATTGGTCCCATATAATGTTTGAAACAGTATATGATGAGCTCCACATAATGCTACAGTATATGTTGGTCCCCATGGATGAAGCTCCACTGTCTTATGGGCCCAAATAATACTCCAAACATAATGGGCCCCATTTCTAATGCTCTAGTGTATAATGGGCCCTGTAAATGCTGCTCCAGTGTCTGATGTCCACCTTTGGAATGTTCCAGTGTATGGTGGGCCCCATCTATCATTCTCCAGAGTATAGTGCTCCCCAAAAATTGCTGTCCCAACATTGAAAACAATCAAATAAGTCTCCTCGCTAGGGAATCCCTGGACTAGTCTGGACTCCTCGTCGTCCCCATCTTCCATCTCACTGCACAGTATTTCAACCTTGCAAGTGCTGTGATCCTGAGCAAGCAGGGGGGGCCCACTCGTTGGCGACGGCACTGGCACAGGGCCCCTGATAGTACGGTGGTGTGTCTGATGGCGGGTGGGCCGAACCTGCACTTTCATCTGCAGCTTCCTCTTTGTCACCGTGTAAGATGGAACTGTATATGGGAAGGGTAACCTGAGTTTCATCAGGGTCAGATTCAGGCCGTGTAGCGTGAGAGGGGAATGTAGTGGTCTGGGTCAATGTACCAGCAGATTCATCGAGCAGTCGCTGGGCATCAGTGCACTTGTGTCGCCCCCAGGAGTACGGTCGCCACAGTGGCATTACCTTCCTCCTAGGGAGTGTGATGTCATGCTTGGGAGCAACGAAGGATCTCTCTAGCAGGTTAACTGATTGGGCGGCGTTATTCCCACGAGTCATGACCCTCCAAACAGCGTTCATGAAGGCAAAGTGTTTGTTTTACGTGGGCAGTATGGTTGCAAAGCTGAACCTTAAAAGAATGTCCAGAAGGGCACCACCAGGAGTGGAGCCTACGGTTAAATTCGACTCCACCTGGGAAACCTCAACCATGCCAGCTACAGAACAGATGCACACATTGCAAGCTTAATTCCGTTAACGAACGAGACTCCGTCATGCCCCGCGGTCCGAGTCCGGCTTACTAGAGGGACACGTGAGGCTCTGGAACATGAGATTGGCCAATAACTGGTGTGTCATGCCCTTACATGTCCGTGGCTGCATGTGCGCTACACTGAAAAGGCCAGCGTTTGTCGCTTACAGGTGCAGATAACCCGCTGAACAACGTTAGTGATGGGGATCACTGAGTGATTACAATTATTACCCGCGAACAATGATTTCCCAGTAAGTGCAGGTCAACTGCAGTTCCGGAATTAGGCCTAACCGTCATTCCTGAAAAAATGAAAAACTTACGTGTGCAAACTACAGGTGCTGTAGCTTGCCAGCCGTTCTCACGCCCAGTATGGATTACACGTGATTGTACAAAGGTTAGAAAGGGTACCGTATCCCCAGATAACATGTATGGATAGCGTACACATTCAAAATATATGTCTCAGGAGGCAGGCTCAGACGGTGTCAGGCCCAGTATGGATTGCACGTGATTGCACAAAGGTTAGAAAGGGTACCGTATCCCCGGATAACATGTATGGATAGCGTACACATTCAAAATATATGTCTCAGGAGGCAGGCTCAGACGGTGTCAGGCCCAGTATGGATTGCACGTGATTGCACAAAGGTTAGAAAGGGTACCGTATCCCCGGATAACATGTATGGATAGCGTACACATTCAAAATATATGTCTCAGGAGGCAGGTTCAGACGGTGTTAGGCCCAGTATGGATTGCACGTGATTGCACAAAGGTTAGAAAGGGTACCGTATCCCCGGATAACATGTATGGATAGCGTACACATTCAAAATATATGTCTCAGGAGGCAGGCTCAGACGGTGTCAGGCCCAGTATGGATTGCACGTGATTGCACAAAGGTTAGAAAGGGTACCGTATCCCCGGATAACATGTATGGATAGCGTACACATTCAAAATATATGTCTCAGGAGGCAGGCTCAGACGGTGTTAGGCCCAGTATGGATTGCACGTGATTGCACAAAGGTTAGAAAGGGTACCGTATCCCCGGATAACATGTATGGATAGCGTACACATTCAAAATATATGTCTCAGGAGGCAGGCTCAGACGGTGTTAGGCCCAGTATGGATTGCACGTGATTGCACAAAGGTTAGAAAGGGTACCGTATCCCCGGATAACATGTATGGATAGCGTACACATTCAAAATATATGTCTCAGGAGGCAGGCTCAGACGGTGTCAGGCCCAGTATGGATTGCACGTGATTGCACAAAGGTTAGAAAGGGTACCGTATCCCCGGATAACATGTATGGATAGCGTACACATTCAAAATATATGTCTCAGGAGGCAGGCTCAGACGGTGTCAGGCCCAGTATGGATTGCACGTGATTGCACAAAGGTTAGAAAGGGTACCGTATCCCCGGATAACATGTATGGATAGCGTACACATTCAAAATATATGTCTCAGGAGGCAGGCTCAGACGGTGTCAGGCCCAGTATGGATTGCACGTGATTGCACAAAGGTTAGAAAGGGTACCGTATCCCCGGATAACATGTATGGATAGCGTACACATTCAAAATATATGTCTCAGGAGGCAGGTTCAGACGGTGTTAGGCCCAGTATGGATTGCACGTGATTGCACAAAGGTTAGAAAGGGTACCGTATCCCCGGATAACATGTATGGATAGCGTACACATTCAAAATATATGTCTCAGGAGGCAGGCTCAGACGGTGTCAGGCCCAGTATGGATTGCACGTGATTGCACAAAGGTTAGAAAGGGTACCGTATCCCCGGATAACATGTATGGATAGCGTACACATTCAAAATATATGTCTCAGGAGGCAGGCTCAGACGGTGTTAGGCCCAGTATGGATTGCACGTGATTGCACAAAGGTTAGAAAGGGTACCGTATCCCCGGATAACATGTATGGATAGCGTACACATTCAAAATATATGTCTCAGGAGGCAGGCTCAGACGGTGTTAGGCCCAGTATGGATTGCACGTGATTGCACAAAGGTTAGAAAGGGTACCGTATCCCCGGATAACATGTATGGATAGCGTACACATTCAAAATATATGTCTCAGGAGGCAGGCTCAGACGGTGTCAGGCCCAGTATGGATTGCACGTGATTGCACAAAGGTTAGAAAGGGTACCGTATCCCCGGATAACATGTATGGATAGCGTACACATTCAAAATATATGTCTCAGGAGGCAGGCTCAGACGGTGTCAGGCCCAGTATGGATTGCACGTGATTGCACAAAGGTTAGAAAGGGTACCGTATCCCCGGATAACATGTATGGATAGCGTACACATTCAAAATATATGTCTCAGGAGGCAGGCTCAGACGGTGTCAGGCACAGTATGGATTTGACGGCCCAGATTACACAGCGGAGGAGCAGGGAGAAGTAAAGATTGCAAATGCAGGGGCCCTGCCCAAGCAAGGGGGGCCCACTCGTGGGCGTCGGTACTGGCACTGGGCCCCTCATAGTACAGCGGTGTGTCTGACGGCGGGTTTGCACCACCACCGTCAGAGACACTTGATTGCACTATGAGGGACCCTGTGCCAGTGCCCGCGCCCAAGAGTCGGCCTACCCACCTGTCCAGGGCAACGGCACTCGCACGGTGTCGTGCGCTAGGTGGTGACCCTGGCCATGGGGGGGGAGGCAGCACAGTTAGGGAGTTTTAGAAAGTGGCATATGTTGATGTTGGACATTCAGCTGATGCAAAAGGCGAAATAGGTCAAGTCCCAGGAAGAGGTGGACCAAAGCAAGCCATTTTTCTGTCACCCTATGTGTCATCAGGGGAAGGTGGGACAAAATCCTTGGAAACCCATGCATGGTTCATTTTAATGAAGGTTAGATCAACCACATTTTGGGTTGACAGACGGGTCCTTTTTTCTGTCAGGATTGATCCAGCTGCACTGAAGACTCTTTCCGATAGCACACTTGCAGCTGGGCAAGCGAGCTCCTGTAAGGCATATTGTGCCAATTCAGGCCAGGTGTCCAGTTTAGCGGCCCAATAGTCAAAGGGGAATGACCTGTGTGGGAGAACATCGATATGGGAGGAAAAGTAGTTTGTAACCATGGTTGACAACTGCTGTCTCCTGTCACTTTCCATCGATGCAGTATTACCAGTTGTGTGAGCGGTATTTGAAAAATCAGTCCACAACATTGTCATGAAACCCCTGTCTCCAACGCCACTTCTGCTGTGTGCACCACGAACACCTCTGCCAAGCTGCCCCCGGCCCGTACGGCTCGTGTGAGAACCATCACACGCTGCTGTGTGCTGGGAATGCCTCAAGCAACCGATTTACCAGAGTTGCTTGTTTATTAGCCAATATTAGGTCAAGGTTCTCCTGTGGCATGATGTTTTGTAATTTGCCTTTATAGC
Organism: Dendrobates tinctorius; assembly: GCF_039654945.1. NCBI lineage: Eukaryota > Metazoa > Chordata > Amphibia > Anura > Dendrobatidae > Dendrobates > Dendrobates tinctorius. The sequence continues at coordinate 122,593,545 of NW_027361679.1, forward strand.
GTGGATCCAGGATGCTGGCCAACCAGTAGTCGTCATCGTTCATCATTTTGGCAATGCGGGGGTCCCTTTTTAGGATCCGCAAGGCATAATCTGACATGTGGGCCAATGTTCCAGGTGTCAATGATGCACTGCGAGTGCTGGTTGGAGGAGCACTTTCTGGCAAATCCACATCCCTCCAGTCACGCACAAACCCTGTACCAGACCTTGCCACGCCAACATTTTCACTTGCCCCACGAGATGCATCCTCCTCCCCTAAGTAATCATCCCCATCATCATCCTCCTCCTCCTCTTCTTCCTCCACCTCGTCCAGGAGAGGTCCCTGAGCAGACAATGGCTGAATGTCATCAAGGATTCCCTCCTCCTCTTCCTCCTCATCAACATTGGCTGCAGACGCCTGCTCCTTAAGGTGCGTCAAAGTTTGCATGAGCAGACGCATAAGTGGGATGCTCATGCTTAGGATGGCGTCGTCTGCGCTTACCAGCCGTGTGCATTCCTCAAAACACTGAAGGACTTTACAGAGGTCTTTCAGCTTCGACCACTGCACACCTGTCAACTCCATGTTTGCTCTCAAAGTGCCTGGCCGTGTATCCTCCCACAAATGCATTATGGCCTGCCTCTGCTCGCACAGCCGCTCCACCATGTGCAGGGTGGAGTTCCACCTTGTTGCAATATCGATAATGAGGCGGTGGTTGGGAAGGTGGAGCAATCGCTGCAGCTTCTGCATACGAACGGAGTGTACAGGCGACCGGCGGATGTGCGCGCACAGTCTTCGCACCTTCTGGAGCAGGGCTGTTAACTCCGGATAATTTTTGAGGAAGCACTGCACCACCAGGTTCAAGGTGTGAGCCAAGCAAGGTATGTGGCTGAGTTTTGAAAGGGCTATGGCTGCCACAAAATTACGGCCGTTATCACTAACTACCTTGCCTGCCTCAAGATGTACACTGCCCAGCCATGACTCAGTTTGTCGCTTCAAGTACTCGGCCAGCACCTCGGCGGTATGTCTGTCGCCCAAACACATCATCTGCAACACAGCCTGCGGACGCTTTCCACTAGCTGCTCGATAGGGGGACACATCGTGTGCAACAGTGGCAGCTGCAGATGGAGTGCTCGTACGACTGCGCTCTGTGGACGAGCTTTCGCTTCTGGAGGAGGAGGAGGAGGAGGAGGAGGGTGGAACGCCTACAGCCAACTGTTTCCTATACCGTGGGCTAGGCAGCACTGTCCCACCACCGCTGTCCCCTGTGGACCCTGCATCCACCACATTAACCCAGTGCGCAGTGATGGACACGTAACGGCCCTGGCCATGCCGACTGGACCATGCATCAGTTGTGAGGTGCACCTTTCCGCTCACTGACTGCTTGAGTGCATGGACAATGCGGTCTTTCACATGATGGTGGAGGGCTGGGATGGCTTTGCGAGAGAAGAAGTGGCGACTGGGTAGGTCATAGCGTGGTACTGCATAGGCCATGAGTTCGCGGAAAGCTGTGCTTTCCACCAACCGAAAGGGCATCATCTCAAACGAGATTAGTTTGGCAATGTGGGCGTTCAAACCCAGTGTGCGCGGATGAGAGACTGAGTACTTTCTTGACCTACTCATAGTGTCTGGGAGGGTGAGCTGGACTTGAGAGCTGCATATGGTGGAAGTAGCGGTGGACAGGGTGGACTGAGAGAGGGTTGATGATGGTGATGGAGTTGGTGTTCTTTCTGATGGCCTAGAATCAGTCTTTCGTTGATATAACAGTGGGATTCCCCGACTGCTGTGGCCTTGCAATGACACCTCAACATTTGCTGCTGTGCTAACCGGTGGGCTTACAGTGGGGGAAACAATGTAGCGTTGATGACTACCTTCGTTGTGATCAGTTGCACATGTGGCACTTGAGGTTTGGTGTTGTGTCCACGCTTGCAAGTGCATGCTGGTTAAATGTCTAAGCATGCAACTGGTATTCAAATTTTTCAGATTTTTCCCTCGGCTAAAGGTCTTTGCGCACTTCTTACAGATAACCTTGGCCTGATCATGAGGATTTTGTTCAAAAAAGTGCCACACTGCACTCTTCCTACTTTGGCAGACATTTTGCGGCCTAGCACGCTGTGATCTTTTGACCCTCTGGACAAGCTGTCCAGCAACTCTTTTGATGTTTGGAACCTGTCTTTGGAGTGCTCCGGGCCTGCCAGATAACAGCTGTTGCGATGTCGATGTCTGCTGTGGATGCTCCTCATCTGAGCTATTGGAAGCAGCACCCTCTTCCCCCAATGGATGCCAATCTGGGTCAACAACTGTGTCATCCATCACCTCCTCTTCTATGTCATGTGCACCTTCCTCTGTGTCACCGTGTATGGTGGTATAGTGTGCGGGAAGGGGCACCTGAGTCTCATCAGGGTCAGAATCTGGCTCTGTACACTGCGAGGACAATGTAGTGCTCTGAGTGAATGTACCAGCAGAATCATCCATCAGCGGCTGTGCATCAGTGCACTCCATGTCAGATTCATCTTGGCCTGGGTAATTCACCATTTCACTTGATAATCCAGGCATGGTATGTGAAAACAGCTCCATGGAGTAATCAGTAGTATGGCCTGCGTCATCCTTCAATCTTGGTTGGGGTGAAGGACACAAGGAAAGGTGTGGTTCATGAACATGAGCCTCCAATGACGACTCAGTGCTTTTACTTTTTACAACTGAAGAAGAGGAGGCGATAGAGCTGGAGGCTGAGTCAGCAATGTAAGACAAAACTTTTTCCTGATGCTCTGGCTTTAAAAGCGGTTTGCCAACTCCTAGAAAACTAAGCGTTCGAGGCCTTATGTAGCCAGACGATGACGCAGGCTCAACACCTCCTGCATTCGGTCCTATCTTGCTCTTGCCACTACCATCAGATCCACCACCAACACCATCATTACCAGCTGCCAACCCCCGCCCAATTCCACGGCCTCTTCCACCAGCCTTCCTCATTTTTGGTAGAAATGTAGACAAAATCCAACAAACTATATAGTATGTAAAACAAGGTACAAGGTGTCTATAGGACAGGGGAGATTTTGAATTTCTGCACACACTTTTGGACACTGGACACTTTTGGATTGTGTGAGGCCCACTGATATCTGAGCGCTATGTGACAGGCTCGATGGCACAGCTGTGACCTAAGTGACTAGAGAATAAGTGAGATTTTGAATCTCTGCACACACTTTTGGACACTGGACACTTTTGGATTGTGTGAGGCCCACTGATATCTGAGCGCTATGTGACAGGCTCGATGGCACAGCTGTGACCTAAGTGACTAGAGGATAAGTGAGAGTTTGAATCTCTGCACACACTTTTGGACACTGGACACTTTTGGATTGTGTGAGGCCCAATGAATATCTGAGCGCTATGTGACAGGCTCGATGGCACAGCTGTGACCTAAGTGACTAGAGGATAAGTGAGAGTTTGAATCTCTGCACACACTTTTGGACACTGGACACTTTTGGATTGTGTGAGGCCCAATGAATATCTGAGCGCTATGTGACAGGCTCGATGGCACAGCTGTGACCTAAGTGACTAGAGGATAAGTGAGAGTTTGAATTTCTGCACACACTTTTGGACACTGGACACTTTTGGATTGTGTGAGGCCCAATGAATATCTGAGCGCTATGTGACAGGCTCGATGGCACAGCTGTGACCTAAGTGACTAGAGGATAAGTGAGAGTTTGAATCTCTGCACACACTTTTGGACACTGGACACTTTTGGATTGTGTGAGGCCCAATGAATATCTGAGCGCTATGTGACAGGCTCGATGGCACAGCTGTGACCTAAGTGACTAGAGGATAAGTGAGAGTTTGAATCTCTGCACACACTTTTGGACACTGGACACTTTTGGATTGTGTGAGGCCCAATGAATATCTGAGCGCTATGTGACAGGCTCGATGGCACAGCTGTGACCTAAGTGACTAGAGGATAAGTGAGAGTTTGAATCTCTGCACACACTTTTGGACACTGGACACTTTTGGATTGTGTGAGGCCCAATGAATATCTGAGCGCTATGTGACAGGCTCGATGGCACAGCTGTGACCTAAGTGACTAGAGGATAAGTGAGAGTTTGAATCTCTGCACACACTTTTGGACACTGGACACTTTTGGATTGTGTGAGGCCCAATGAATATCTGAGCGCTATGTGACAGGCTCGATGGCACAGCTGTGACCAAAGTGACTAGAGGATAAGTGAGATTGGATTGCTTTTAAAAAAGCAGTTTGCGGAGCAGTGGGTAAACAGCAATGCCAGCCTGTCAGGAAGCCTTAGAAGGCAGCCCAACAACCAACACCACTGATACACCACTATATAGCCTCCCCTTGCACTGCACACACAGTGACTGGTGTGTTGTGCAGGCCAAATCGCTAGCAGCAGAAGCAGTTTTTTGGTCTTCTTCCCTGCCTAACGCTCTCCCTACAGAAGCAGCAGCAACCTCTCCCTATGCTAAGATCGGCAGAAGTAAGATGGCGGTCGGCGTGCACCCCCTGTGACGCCCACCTAAGCAAGCCAATCACTTGCATGCCCTTCTGAAAGATGGTGGTGGATCCTGATTGGCTGAAAAAGAGCGCAAAACAAACTTTTGAAATGCGACTTTGGCGCGTAAGTCGCCGACCTCGTGGCCGACCTCATCCTAGGGTCGGGTTTCGTTTCATGAAACCCGACTTTGCCAAAAGTAGGCGACTTTTGAATTTTTTCGACCCGTTTCGCTCAACTCTACCTGTTACCCTTAGGAAAATAAAAAATTGGGGGCAAAAATATCATTTTTGTGGAAAAAAATGATTTTTTTATTTTCACGTCCGAGTGTTATAAACTTCTGTGAAGCACTTGGGGGTTCAAAGTGCTCACCACACATCTAGATAAGTTCTGTGGGGGGTCTAGTGTCCAAAATGGGGTCACTTGTGGGGAGTTTCAATAGTTTAGGTACATCAGGGGCTCTCCAAACGCACATGACACCCGCAGACCATTCCATCAAAGTCTGCATTCCAAAACGTCACTGCTTCCCTTCCGAGCCCCGACGTGTGTCCATACAGTAGTTTTCTCCCACATATGGGGTGTCAGCATACTCAGGACAAATTGGACAACAACTTTTGGGGGTCCAATTTCTCCTGTTACCCTTGGGAAAATGAAAAAATCGGGGACTAATTGATCATGTTTCTGGAAAAAATACGATTTTTTTATTTTCATGCCCGGGCATTATAAACTTCTGTGAAGCCCTTGGGGGTTCAAAGCGCTCACCACACATCTAGATAAGTTCCTTAGGGGGTCTAGTTTACAAAATGGTGTCATTTGTGGGGGGTTTCCACTGTTTAGGTACATTAGGGGCTCTCCAAAGGCAACATGACACCCGCAGACCATTACATCAAAGTCTGTATTCCAAAACGTCACTACTTCCCTTCCGAGCCCTGACGTGTGCCCATACAGTAGTTTTCTCCCACATATGGGGTATCAGCATACTCAGGACAAATTGGACAACAACTTTTGGGGTCCAATTTCTCCTGGTACCCTTGGAAAAATAAAAAAATGGTGACTAAAAGATCATGTTTGTGGAAAAAATATGAATTTTTTATTTTCACGCCCGGGCGTTGTAAACTTCTGTGAAGCACTGGGGGGGTCAAAGTGCTCACCACACATCACCACCACAATAACTTTTAGGGTCCTGTTACCCTTGGAAAAATAAGAATTGAGGGTGAAAAGATCATTTTTGTGGAAAAAATATTATTTTTTAATTGTATGGCTTTATGTTATAAACTTCTGTGAAGCCCATGGGGGTTCAAAGTTCTCACCACACATCTAGATAAGTTCCTTAGGGGGTCTAGTTTCCAAAATGGTGTCATTTGTGGGGGGTTTCCACTGTTTTGGTACATCAGGGGTTTTCCAAACGCGACATGGTGTCCGATCTCAATTCCAGCCAAAAACGTCAAATGGCGCTGCTTCCCTTCCGAGCTCTGCCATGCGCCCAAATAGTGGTTTACCCCCACATGTGGGGTATCAGCATACTCAGGAGAAATTGCACAATAACTTTTAGGGTCCTGTTACCCTTGGGAATATAAAAATTGGGGTGAAAAGATCATTTTTGTGGAAAAAATATGATTTTTTAATTGTACCGCTGTACGTTATAAACTTCTGTAAAGCCCTTGTGGGTTCAAAGTTCTCACCACATATCTAGATAAGTTCCTTGGGGGGTCTAGTTTCCAAAATGGGGTCACTTGTAGGGGGTTTCCACTGTTTAGGTACATCAGGGACTCTCCAAACGTGACATGGCGTCCAATCTGAATTCCAGCCAATTTTGCATTGAAAAAGTCAAACGGCGCTCCTTCCATTCTGAGCTCTGCCATGCGCCGAAACAGTCGTTCCCCCCCACATATCAGGTATCTGCGTACTCAGGACAAATTGCACAATAACTTTTGCAGTTCAATTTCTCCTGTTACCCTTGGTAAAATAAAAAAAATTGAACCTGAAGTATTTGTTTTATGAAAAAAAGGTAGATGTTCATTTTTTTTTAAATATTCAAAAAAATTCCTGTGACGCACCTAAAGGGTTAATAAACTTCTTGAATGTGGTTTTGAGCACCTTAAGTGGTGCAGTTTTTAGAATGGTGTCACTTTTGGGTATTTTCTATCATATAGACCCCTCAAAGTGGCTTCAAATGTGATGTGGTCCTAAAAATAAAATGGTGTTGTAAAAACGAGAAATCGCTGGTCAACTTTTAACCCTTATAACTTCCTAACAAAAAAAAATTTTGGTTCCAAAATTGTGCTGATGTAAAGTAAACATGTGGGAAATGTTAGTTATCAAGTTTTTTGTGTGCCGTATCTCTGTGATTTAAGGGCAAAAAAATTCAAAGTTGGAAAATTGCGAAATTTTCAAAATTTTCGCCAAATTTCCGTTTTTCTCACAAATAAACGCAAGTTATTTGAATGAAATTTTACCACTAACATGAAGTACAATATGTCACGAGAAAACAATGTCAGAATCACCGGGATCCATGGAAGCGTTCCAGAGTTATGACCTCATAAAGGTACAGTGGTCAGAATTGTAAAAATTGGCCTGGTCATGAACATTTTCATCTATTCTTGGAAAATTCTTCCAGTTCTGTGAGATTCCTGGGTTGTCTTGCGTGCTCTGCTAATTTGAGGTCTAGCCACAGATTTATATTGATGTTCAGATCAAGAGACTGTGATGGCAATTGTAAAATATTCACCTTGCGCCTTTTGAGGTAGTCTATTGTGGATTTTGATGTGCGTTTAGGATTATTATCCATTTGTAGAAGAAAGCCACCTTTCAACTACAGATTTTTTACAGTTATGTTATGTTTGCATAAAGAATTTATTGAAATTGTAATGAATCTATTCTTCCCTCTGCCTGTGAAATGTTTCCCATGCCATTGGCTGCAACACAATCAAAGGAGGAAGGGACGGCGACCCTCAATTGCTTTCTCTCTCCTGAATACCGAGCACATGTGTCACATGTGGCTTCCTGACGTTTTCTAATGTTCTTGTAATGTGTAATGTGCTGTATATGCTCTCTTAATGTTTTTCACTGCAATGTGAATGCATTTGTTCATGTTTCGCTTAGGGACAGAGTGTTAAGGGTTAAACAGTGGGGAGGAGTTGGAGGAGGACTGTGCAAAACCTGGGGTATAGCAAAAAGGACTTCCTGCTGTTAGAGCAGAGCCCAGGCAGGCTTGCCCATGGCAGGACATGCACTACAGAGAATTCCCCAGTCATGGGGATAAAGGCTGCCCCAGGCTCACGGGCAATGTGGACGGACACTGGCTCTGTGGGATCGTCCCCAGGAGAAGTTCGGGGATCAGAACCAGGACAGGAGCTGGTGTCGTGTAGCATACTGAAGTTGCAGGTGTAAGGGGTGTACCGGGACCATTTGATACTCCACTCCCTTTCCTCATGTTGCTATTACCTTGTTTGTATAATTATATATATATATATATATATATTTATGGGTTGTCTAGAGAGGGACAGCGCAGTTATAGATTTAGCCACTAGAGGGGGGCATAGTAGGAATGGTAATCTAGTATAATAAATAGTCAACATAGGAGGGGCCTACTGTGGGTAAGCCAGGAGTATTTCCTGATTGTAGTCAGTAGGGCCAGGAAGCCCAGACAGTCTTGTAGGGCTTTAGAGCATATGACAGCACAGTGACCCCGCAACGTTTACAAGATAGAGCCCAGTCATTCAGAGCTTGGGTACTGGAGGATTCAGCAACAGTAGAATGCAGGGCAGCACCAAGATGTGGCAGCTTGCTACGTTGGCAGATGCCCTTATGTCTCGGGTGAAACGGACAGGGGAACTCCTGAAAGTAGTAAAGCTGGACAGTCGAAACCCTGCAGTACCAGATGAAATGGTACAACCGGGAAGCATTCTAGAAGAAATAGGGAAAAGCACAGGAATAAACAAGGATGTGTTCTGTGATGTTCCCTGTGAAGTTGCTGTAACTGAACTGGACATACTGCGAAAGAATACAAGTAAAGTTGTCTGTTACAAGTTGAAACTGGACTCTGTCTCTCTTTGTGTGAAGTCCATTGGAGTGATTCTACAGCAGATCTGAGGGGACCCTGATGGCACCGAAGACGTAAAAGAAGGTACGCTGCAAAGGGGACATTGCATATATGTTGCGGGAGACCAGGGCGTGATTGAGCAATCTTTGTCAGCCACGACTATGACCCTGGCTCCCCTCTGTCAGAGAAAGTACAGGAAACATTGTCTTGTTTGCACCATGTTCAGTAAAATGTTCCTGTTGGAACAGAACTGTGGCTTGTGGTGATTCCTGAGATCTCAACGCCAGCAACCGAAGTGAGCGTGTGCTGAAGGTAACTGACTGTACCACAGGACTAGGATTTCACTTGTCTTTCCATGTACAAAGGGCCGCGGTGCTCACTGTTGTTTAAAGGACTCAGCCATGACTACCACCCCGTGCCACCTTGTCACATTTGGCGTAGTCGGCAGGATCGTATCCAGAAGTCCTGCAGCTACAGAACTGGTGGAAAATATTCCCGGGACTTGTGGACTAATGATTGAGTTATTGTCATGCTCGCCATGTCTGTCATGTCCGCCATGTCTGTTTTGCCTCATGAACCCCTGGAGCGGTGTGCACGCGCATATCATGTCTGCTATCATGTGTGATCCCTGGAGCTGTGTGCACACTTACCTTGTGACTGTTGGGCTGCAAGATGCCTGCATTTCTGCACTGTCTGGTTCTGTGATCTTCTCGTCATGTCTAGAATCTCTGATCATGTGTCCTTCCTAAGATCCTGCACTGTCTGGTTCTGCAATCATCTCGTCATGTCTGAAACCTTGATCATGTGACGTTTCCTAAGATCCTGCACTGTCTGGCTTTGCAATCATCTCGTCATGTCTGAAACCTTGATCATGTGACGTTTCCTAAGATCCTGCACTGTCTGGTTCTGCAATCATCTCGTCATGTCTGAAACCTTGATCATGTGACGTTTCCTAAGATCCTGCACTGTCTGGCTCTGCAATCATCTCGTCATGTCTGAAACCTTGATCATGTGACGTTTCCTAAGATCCTGCACTGTCTGGCTCTGCAATCATCTCATTATGTCTGAAACTCTGATCATGTGACCCTTCCTAGGATCCTGCACTGTCTGGTTCGGTGATCATCTCGTCAAGTCTGAAACCCCGATCATGTGACTGCGCTCTGTTATCCTGAGTATCTGAACCCGGAAGTGCTCCCCTGTTCCTGACCTGGAAGAGGAGGTGCTATGCCCTATATCAGACCGCCCCTTCCTATGCTCAGGGTCTGAGTATTGTGTGGTGTCCCTGCATGGCTGCTTGGTCTGTGGGGCGCTCCCTCTATTCTGTGCCCTTGCACTCTGCTCTGTCATGCCATCTCTGCACACGCTCCGTGCTCGTACTCCATCTCTTGTCCCGTGCCTTGTCTTATGTTTGTCCGTTGTGCCATGTTCGTCTTTGTCCTGCTTGGACTTGTAGTCCTTCTGTTATTCTCTGCCTTGCCTGTTTTCGCCATGCCTTGTTTCGTACCTTGCCTTGCTCTGCCTTGTTTCTCCCTATGTTCTCTGCCTTTGCTTGCTCTGCCTCTCTCTCTCCTATGGTGCTCTGTAGTGCTCCCTGGCACACGCACCATTCCTCCTCTCTTTCCTTTTGTGCTCTTTTCCATGTCTAGTTCCAAGGCTCTGCCTTGGCCCGGCTCTGGGCTTTGCCTACGCTCCGCTGCTAGACTCTTTCCTATTGTGCTCTCTTGCACGTTTCTAGGCTAGTCCCAAGGCTCTCCCTTAGCCCGGCTCTGGGCTTCGGCCTACGCTCCGCTGCTAGCTCTGTTCTTGCTCTGTTCTTGCTCCGTGTTTCTGCCTATGCTTCCGTTCCTGGTTCTGTACTCTGCCTAAGTTCTGCCTGGTTTCTTGTCTTGTCTTCCCTTTCTGCTTCGTTGCTCTCTACATGCGCCTGGCCTTCCTAGCCTCCTGTTTGTGCCTTAGCCGGGCCGGCCCTAGCCGTGCCCGCCTGCTTGTGCCTCAGCCGTGCTCATCGGTCAGTGACAGCTGTGTCACATGCCATGCCTCAGTCGGGTTCGCTGGAGTCTTGCCCGTCTGTCAGTGCCGCAGCCCGATCAGCTAGCCAGTGCCCCAGCCGTGCTCTCTGGGCTTCCTTGCACTTCACGCTGTTTCCGCACTGTGCTTCCGTGCTCTCTAAGGCACGCACAGGCCTTTGCCTGCTCATGGCATACCTCCCCGTGCTTCTATAATAGTACGTGCAGGTTTGGCCATGTATCCTGTCGTACCCTCTTGCATGCACAGGCCCTAACCCTGTTCTCTTACTCTGACCCTGGCATGCCTCTTTGCATGCGCAGGACTCTGTCTAGTATCTTGTGCCTTGGCGCGTCTCTACACACGCACCCTGTCTCGCTTTGGGAACCCTGGCGTGTCTCCAAGCATGCACCCTGCCTTGAACCCTGGCGTGGCTCCAAGCACGCACCCTGCCTTGAACCCTGGCGTGGCTCCAAGCACGCACCCTGCCTTGAACCCTGGCGTGGCTCCAAGCACGCACCCTGCCTTGAACCCTGGCGTGGCTCCAAGCACGCACCCTGCCTTGAACCCTGGCGTGGCTCCAAGCACGCACCCTGCCTTGAACCCTGGCGTGGCTCCAAGCACGCACCCTGCCTTGAACCCTGGCGTGGCTCCAAGCACGCACCCTGCCTTGAACCCTGGCGTGGCTCCAAGCACGCACCCTGCCTTGAACCCTGGTGTGGCTCCAAGCACGCACCCTGCCTTGAACCCTGGCGTGGCTCCAAGCACGCACCCTGCCTTGAACCCTGGCGTGGCTCCAAGCACGCACCCTGCCTTGAACCTTGGCTTGCCTGCCGGATTCCCGAAACCTGCCGACCGTTGCCAGAGGTCTGGAACCAGATGACTGCGGCCTGATGTCCGGAGCTGATGTCCGCAGCCTGATGCCTGGACCCTGTCGGTCGTTGCCAGTAGTCCGGAGTCCGATGCCATCGCACCCCGTCTTGGATCCTGGCGTGTCCTAGCACGCATCCCTTCTAGGAACTCTTGTGTGATCCCTATCACGTATCCTGCCCTGGACCCTGGTATTTCTTCGTGCACGTTTTATGCCTGGAACATTTGGTGTGCCCTTGCACGCATCCTGCCGTGTTTCTCTGTTTGTGCCCTGCACCTGATTCCCTGTTTTTGCCTTGCACCTGAATAAAGTGTGAAACCACGGTTCATGAAGAAACTCTGTGACTTTGCTTTATGTTTGGTATCCTGTCCGTCCTGTTGTCAGACACTTAATAGTGTCTCCCTGAGCCGGCTGTCTGGTCCCAGCAGTCGTGGTGGCTCACCCCCTTGGTCTTGCACCTGACACTCCCTGTACAGGTGGTGGGTTTTCACTAGGTCAGCTTGCCCTAGGTGGGTGGGTGCCACGGCCCAGAGGGTCCACTCTAAAAAGGAAGATGGGCTCAGCAGAAGCCGAGTCCGTCACAGTTATTGTCCAAGATGGTGCCAAACACTGTCGAGAAGGAGACAGTCAGTGGCGCAAAAATGGAGGGCGGTCCTGTCCTTCATGGGCGTCCTGGAAAGAAATTGGTGCCAAAAGGAAGGAGGCCATGGCCTGAGTTGAGGCCCCATCCCACTGTGACTAATGCACGCCTGAAATGGGTGCGGGCGAAGAAGAAGCTTCAGCCTTTCCAGCAGAGTGTGAGGAAATGGGTGGATCAGCCAGAAGGGACTCCACTCACGAACGGGAGGAGCCTGAAAGAACAAGTCAGCGTGTCAGGAGAGGAGACGCCATTGCCGGACAACATGGAGACGTGAAGCATATCCTTCCGCGGTGGCATTGGACGCCAGGACTGGAAGCGATCTGTTGCCCGGGCGGAGACGGACTTGCGCTTTGAGGCCTGGTGGATGAGCGTGTGGGAGGAGATCTTATACTGCTCAACCACAGCCTGTTGAACAAAATTGCCTGCAGAGCCAGAGTCCAGGTGGGCCAACTCAACAAAAGACCCTTTGCTGCAGGAGACTGATACAGTCAGGGTTAGTGATGGAGAGGAAGAAGTCTTGCCCAGGGTAGCCTCTCCTACCGACCCTAGGCACTGGCGTTTCCACGTCTCTCGGAGCAGGAACAAACAAAGTGTTCGGAGCCGCCGCAGTAGAAGCATGTTCCTTCAGCACAAAGAACCTCTTGGCAGTGCTTGGATAGCTTTACTTGGTCAATCTGCATGGGTTCAAGGAAAGAAGTCGCAGCAGTAACTTGCTTAATGATTGGTCGTTGAAAGGTGGGAGCCAAGCGTACCCCGCTCTCTTCTCGCGGTTCACCTCTTTGGTCCGCTCCTGGATCCTAATGTCAATTTGGTTAGTCAGGGACACCAGATCATCCAGAGAGGTGGGTATCTCCTGACCAGCCAGTTCGTCCTTGATTCGCCCGGAGTGGCCTTCCCAGAAGGTTGCCACCAGAGCTTCATTGTTCCAAGCTAGCTAGGAAGACAATCTACAAAAACGGACCACATACTGGCCCAAGGAGAGGTTACCTTGGTGTAACTGAAGCAGAGAAAAAGCTGCAGAAGAAATGTGGCCAGGCTCGTCGAAGACCTTACAGAAGGCTTCTAATAAGGGCTGTAGGTTCAATACTAATGGATCTCCTCTCTTCCAAAGAGTATTGAGCCATGCTAGGGTCTCAACAGATAGATGTGGCATGATTAAGGCCACTTTAGCTAAGTCTGAGGTGAACTAATAAGCCAGGAGTTCGAAGTGCAGCGTGCACTGGTTAATGAACCCCCGACACAAGGGCAATCTCCACCAAAGCATGGAGGAGTCGACAGACGAGGTTCGGAGCCTGGGACATAACTGGCAGCCTGGTGGGTCACCATAGTGGTAACTGCTGCCTGATGGGATGTAGAAGTGGCCGGTACTGCCAGCGTGTCTAGACGGATGTTCACATTCCATAGATAGGATAGACTTGTCCGAGATGGAAGACGCCTGGGAGCCAGCGGATTCCATGGCCTGTGCAAACTGTAAAGGGCAGGGTGATGGAACCACTGTGCTGAAGCCAAAGGAAGACCTGGAGGGGTATGACTACGAGCCTCACCCTATCTGACCATGAATTTGCAGCGGCTAACGACACCAAGATCCAAGGAGAGACAAGGGAGGTAGTCCAGGTGCTACTCCAAGACAGACCTTGGGTAGATGGCAGCTGACTCCTAGAAGAAAAGGGTAGTTGGGGCAGCCCAAGGGAATGTCCAACAGATGCAGGCAGAGAAGATGACAGGAACCACAGGAGCAGACAGGACCAGCTGACGGAGAGATGAGCACTGGCAGATGCAACTGGATCGGCTGCCATTGAAGTGAGCACTGGTGGGTGCAGCAGGTTTGGCTGCAGTTGAGGTGAGCACTGGTGAGTGTAGCAGGCTTGGCTGCCCTTGATGTGAGCACTGATGGGTGCAGCAGGCTGATATACAAGCACTGGGACCTGAGAACTGACAAGAGTGTTAGGAACAAACTCACAACATTGAACAGGCACCTCCATGTTGGAGGAGGTGCTATAAATAGTAAGTGACCTCCAACTATGGGCTAGGGACACTTTAGGGGAACGCGCACGGCCCCTTTAAGAAAGAGGAAGTGTGCGCACACCTTAAAAACTGTGCCTGGGGACCTGCCCGGAAGGAGCAGGACGGGAGCAGCGGTGTTGAGTACACCGGTGTCTCTGCAAGGAGAGAGGAACTACAAGCAGGGAAGCAGGCGCTACAGATATTAAGAACGTGATTACATGCCAAGACCCCCATTTATTAAAAACCATGCCTAAACATTTCTTTGAAGCTCACAACTGTAACCCTAGGGTGTTTGTAGCTTCTGGCATTGATCACATTTACATACTGTAGGTATCAGAGGTGATAATATCAATCAAAAATACCTTCAGAAAAAAACACAGATTATTACGTTGGATACGATTGCACTTAAACATCTAACAAAGAAGTTAGTTACAACTCTTTTCTTTAAATATTTTGCGCTATTTTATTTCGGTGGGTCCATGTGTGTTTAAATATTCTTGTTCTCTTATAATTATTTTTGTTCTATACACTTTTTAGGTTTTCTTGTGATATATCCTTTATTGATGCCATATACTATTTTTGAATATGGATTCTACAGCATCTATTCATCATATATACCTGTAGGCTGTGAGCCCTCGCGGGCAGGGTCCCCTCTCATGTACTTGTGTGTCCCTTGTCTTACACATATTTATTATACTTGTCTGTATTTCCCCTTTTCACATGTAAAGCGCCATGGAATAAATGGCGCTATATAAATTCATAATAATACTAATAATAATATATAATACTGGAGTCTCCATCGGCCTCATTCATTCCCTATGGGACTTGCGGATATGTGCGGCACTTGCAGTTTTGCCACGATCCGGCAAATGCGGTACTTGCAGTTGCAGCAATGGAAAAAAAACACTGTTAGCAGGTTTAGGTGGGCGGGCCCCGGACTATATAAAAAAAACCAACCCTGCTCAGGTGCTCCCCCGCATCCTATCCCCCTATGTACGTGCCATGAAGTGCCTAGTGGCAAATACAGCCCTGGGGGAATGTTCGTCCTTGTGGGGTGCACTTATAGGGTGCTGGGGAGTCCACCAGATCAAATAGTATGGGTGTGACCAGTAGACTGAAAGCCAGCATGGTGTACTGCCCATATCTGTGTGACTAGATCGTTATGGAGGACTAGATGGTGGCCTGATTCTAACGCATCGGGTATTCTTGAGTATGTATGCAGTTTATTTTTGAAGATTTAATAATAATGCAATAATGCACCCCCCAATCCTGATATGTATGGTTCTCTCCCCCAATCCTGATATGTATGGTTCTCTCACCCCCAATCCTGATATGCATGCTACTCCTCAACCCCCTATCCTGGTATGCATGGTCCCCTGACCCCCCAATCCTGGAATGCATGGTCCTCTCACCCCCCCAATCCTGGTATGCATGATCCTCTTACTCCCCTTTCGGGGTATGCATGGTTCCCTCACCCCCCAATCCTGGAATGCATGGTCCTCTCACCCCCCAATCCTGGTATGCATGGTCCTCTTATCCCCCTTTCGGGGTATGCATAGTCCCCTCACCCCCCAATCCTGGTATGCATGGTCCTCTCACCCCCAATCCTGGTATGCATGGTCCCCTCACCCCCCTATCCTGGTATGCATGGTCCCCTCACCCCCCTTTCTTGGTATGCATGGTCCCCTCACCCCCCTTTGCTGGTATGCATGGTTCTCACACACCCCAATCCTGGTATGTATGCTCACCATCACCCCCCTTTCCTGGTATGCATGGTCCTCTCACCCCCCAATCCTGGTATGCATGGTCCCCTCACCCCCCTTTCCTGGTATGCATGGTCCCCTCACCCCCCAATCCTGGTATGCATGGTCCCCTCACCCCCCTTTCCTGGTATGCATGGTCCCCTCACCCCCTTTCCGTGTAGCCGCGACCAATCAGCGTCGCGGCCCTCTAGCATGTAAAAAAATAATATTAAAAAATAAAAAAAAGTTATTCTCACTTTCCGACAGCCTCCTGTCTTCTTTCCACGCACCCGGCCTCGCGTTCCCAGTAATGCTTTGCGGCTTAGACGGCTGATGACGTCGGTCTTCTTTCTCGCTCTCGCGAGAGTGACGTCGGTCTTCTTTCTCGCTCTCGCGAGAGTGACGTCGGTCTTCTCTCTCACTCTCGCGAGAGTGATGTCATCAGCGGTCTAAGCCACAAAGCATTACTGGGAGCGCGAGGCCAGGCGCATGGAAAGAAGACAGGAGGCCGTCGGAAGGTGAGAATAACCTCTTTTTTAATTTTAATTCTCTTTTTTACAGATTAAGGCCTGCGCCCGATTGAGCGCTGCGCCCGACTGCGCCTGCCGCTGATTGGTCGCAGCCTGGCGGCCGCGACCAATCAGCGGCAGGCGCAGCTTACCGTTACAAACAGCTGCGCCTGTCGTTGATTGGTTGTGGCCTGGCGGGGGCCTGGCGTCCGCGACCAATCGGCGGCCCGCGATTTCAGTTACAGACAGACATGATAATGCGTTTATCTATATAGATAGGTGTGTGGAAGGTTATTTATCAGCTGCATTTTTTAACACTACTTAACCGCAGATTAACTCTATATCTGCAGGTAAGATAGACATGACAGGTTCTCTTTCACGTTTCCATTGCTGAAAATCCCTAAATAATTTGCAGCATGAATCGTGTTGAGCCTCGTGCTCTACAGACTTACTTTGTAGAGCATGCTTCACATGTCCTGATATTTGCGGTACTGGAAAAACCAGTATTGGACCTATCGGTGTCCGTGTATTATATAGGTGTGACACCCGTGTGCCCTATAAGTGTACCTGTGAAAAGCGGTACAGTTTGCGCTGTTCCCAGGCACCTGGTGCTGAAGGCAGCTCTCATCATTGCCGCCTGGTCTCCCTGAGATCAGTGAAACCAAGCGACAATGATGGGAGTTGTATTTAGCACCCGCTGCCTGCATCATGTGTAAAATAATAATAAAAAAATAGTGTGGGCTACTGCATAATTTTCATAACTAGCAGAGGGAAAGCCGACCGCTGGGTGCTGATATTTATAATCTAGGAAAGGAACAATATCTCAAAAGGTTCCCTTGCTGTTAATAACAGCTCACTGCTGTTTGCTTAGCCTTTACTGGTTAGTTTACAGGGGGACCCCAGAAAAAAAGTGACGTAGGGTCCCCCTATAAAGTCTAAACGGCAAAGACTAAATAGACAGCTGTGGGCAGATATTAACCCCTTTACAACCTTGGACATATCCAAACGTCCAGGTTGGTAGGTGCTTGTCCGTGCATTGCTATGCTTTATAACAGTGATTAGACTGCAGAAAGTGAAAGTCCCATAGTGGGAATAAGTAAAAAAGTTGTAAAAATTTATACAGATCGCCCTTGCCTTATCTACTAAGTTAGCCCTCCATCTGTTCCCTTCCCCCACCCAGGGAAGAGGGGGCGCTACTGTGCACCGCAGTACACCAACCAGACAAACAGGGCAAGAAAGACCAGGGGTAACTGAAAACCCCACACACACACACAAAATATTCACTCACATATAACAGAGAAATCCACCGGGGTGTTCAGGAAGGGGAAGAGACCAAAATAGGGAAGGATAAGGAATTACCAAGCGTACAAATCAAGCAACAACTCTCCCTCCTTTAGCCATACAGCATTAAGCTATCTCTGATGAGGATTAGTAATAGAGCCCAGATTACACAGGGAAAAAGAGTGGCTAACGGAGCAAAGCTCAGAACAGGTATTTCCAGCATGGCCGACTAACTCCTGTTCTGTCGGAAGAAATAAACACGCTTAAATAGATGGAGAAGCACTTCTCAGCGCCAGAGTAAGAGCAACCAGACGCTGCGGTCCTCTGGCTCCGCTCCATCTCGTTAACCCCGTGACATTCTGCCTCTCAAAAATCAGAATAGAAAGCGATCAAAAAATGTAATGTCCCAAAAAATGGTACCAATAGAAACGTCAATTTGTTCTGCAAAAAACAAGCCCTCACATGACTCTGTGGGCCAAAATATGGAAAATATAGCTCTCAAAATATAGCAATGCGCAATAAAAAGCGCTTTTTAGTGTGTGACAGCAGCCAAACAGAAAAAAACTATAAATCTGGTATTGCTGTAATTGCACCGACGTGAAGAATAACGTTGCCTAATCAGTTATAACGCATGAAGAACGACATAAAAAATAAAAACAATTCTTCACATGCTGTTGATTTTTCTATTCTGCCTCCCAAAGATCGCAGTAAGGCTCAGCGCACATTTATCCTGTGCTCTACACTGAGCGCTTACAATGGGGTTTTCGTGTAAATCTCTGAAAATACGTGATTCAGACAGAACCTTTGGCGGAAGATTCCCTGTAATGAGGCAGATGAAGGTAATGTGGACGCAATAGGACCTGTGATCCGGTGGTTTCCGCCTTTTTAGACGAGCATAAAATCACCATCGGCCACATTTTTGGTCACTTCTAAAAAGAAGGACATCGCTGAATAGAGGCCAGATGGCGTCCAGAGCAACTCTGTGTTAGGGCTGGCGGAACGCACCAAATTATAAAATAATAGTAGGTGCGTTCGCAGCCCGGGGTCCACCGTGCAGAGGTGGTACACTGCTGCTAAGTAATGACAGAAGAATTAAGTGGTGTGAAACCAGTCACACGTGGGTTACGTCACCCAATGTGAACAGGGGCGAACTCTGTTAATGCACAGAGCCGCACAACCGCTGACCGTAGAAGCCGGAGCCTGTTTAGCTCAGAAAGCCCGGCCAAAAGAGTGCACAGTGTACGGCCACAGAACTCTACCCCAAGGACACGGGGTTAGAGTCCTTCTAGGCCCACTGAGTGCACGGCGTCGCTATAGACGCTGGCTATGGAGCACGTGCACTGAGGCGTGCCGAGTCCCTGGTGAGGCCAGATGCCTGACTCAACCTCTGACCTACCTATGCCTAAGCTTGGGCGCTAGCAGGCTAGGCTGCACAACACATGCATACCAAGGGTAGGGGTTTCTTAATGAGTCAGTCACCAGAGACATTCATATGTGCATACATCACTCACTCCACGTAGTCTGTAAATACAGTCTATCCTAGCGCATGGCCGAGCGGCCATGCAAACCTTTTATAGCCGCGAGTGTCCGGGACCTTCCTGGCTTCTCGGATGGGCCAATCCGAACAAGAGCAGGACCTGAGCACGTGACCTTCGATCTCCAATGGGAGATCACTCCACGGGCATGCTCAGTGGCCCGACATAAGGACTTAGTCCCTGGATAATCTTGCTGCTGAGCAGCTTGCATTGCCATAGCTGTGCCAGAGGTGGCAGCAGCAAGCAAACACACGGAGGTGGTCTGGGCAGAGTGCCAGGACCAATGAGTTTGCTGAGCAACCTCATCTGCAGCTGGGGAGGAATGGGAGACTGCCAGGAGCAGGGCTCGGGATTCCTGCTATGCAGGAACCTAACACTCTGCTTTCTTTCGGGTGTGTGTTTCAAGAAGCATATACTAGTCACTACAACGGCAGCTTGCATTTTTTACTCAGCAACATTTGGTGCTGCGCCCAGCGCACAAAAATGCAACACAGCGCGTTTTTGTGCGCCGGGCGCAGCGCCAGCAAAATCAGACCAGCGCACGGTCAGTGTACCCAACGCTAAATATAGGTTACGCTGATCGCATGCAGCGTCATGCGCTCATAGAAGTAACTGACCGGAGGAGGCGCGGCCGGGGACGGGGCTTAGCGGCGGCCGGGGACGGGGCTTAGCGGCGGCCCTGTGCAGCGCCCGAGAACGCTAGTGTGAAACAAGCCTTACCCTTGTGAAAGTAAAAAAATAATTGAGTCTATATCAAATTTTTGGGAAAAAAAGTTAAATCTGCTTTATTTTCCTTCCACATTCCTCTCAAGCACCTAAAGGGTTAATAAACTTCTTGAATGTGGTTTTGAGCACCTTGAGGGGTGCAGTTTTTTGTCATATAGACCCCTTAAAGTGACTTCAAATGTGAGGGGGTCTGCAAAAAAATGGTTTTGTAAATTTGGATGTAAAAATGAGAAATCGCTGGTCAACTTTTAACCCTTATAACTTCCTAACAAAAAAATATGTTTCATGTAAAGTAGAAATGTGGGAAATGTAATTTACTATTTTGTGTGACATAACTTTGTGATTGAAAAGCATAAAAATTAAAACTTTGAATATTGCAAAATGTTCTCAATTTTTTTGTTTCTTTTCACAAATAAACACGAGTCATATCGAACAAATGTTACCACTGTCATGAAGTACAATATGTCATGAGAAAGCAATCTCAGAATCAGTGGGATCCATTGAAATGTTCCAGTTATGACGTCATAAAGTCACACTGGTCAGAGTTGTAAAATTTGGCCTGGTCAGGAAGGTGAAAACAGGCTTGAGGGGTGAAGGGGTTAATAGCGTGGGAAGGGGCCTGGGATATTGGCCCCCTGCCAAGATAAGAACTTCATTCCTCAGCCACCCCAGAAATTATTTATTTATATAGCACCATGGTGCTATACATGAGAAGCGGTTACATACAAATTACAGATCACTTAGGGTACCATTACACATAGCGATGCACCAGCGATCCCGACCAGCGATATGACGCGGTCAGGATCGCTGGTGCAACTAAGTGGTCGCTAGTGAGCTGCCACACAGGCAGATCTCATCAGTGACATAGCAGCGGTCGGGGGTCGCTACTTACCTGTCAGACGAGGCAATGAAGACGTCCTCCCGCCCGCGTCCACACGTCGCTCGTCGCCACAGGAAGCCCAGCAGGAAGCGGGCAACGAGAAACGGCCCAGGACGTTCTCGAGCGATCAGCGATAACCAGCGGGGAGCCAGTCGGAGGTAAGTATCAGACATAGCGATGTCGCTAGCAATATCGCTGCTGCGTCACAAAACCAGTGACGTTATGGCGATATTGCTAGCGATATCGCTTAGTGTGACGGGGCCTTTACAGTAAACAAACTAACAATCACACACTGATACAGAGGGGAGAGAGGATCCCGCCCTTTCGGGCTTACATGCTACAGGATGGTGGGGAAGGAGACAGTAGGTTGGGGGGTTGCAGCAGCTCCGGTGTTGGTGAGGCAGTAGCTCCGGTAGTGGCGAGGAGGGAGCATCCATAAGATTTGCAAAATCTGGTGCTTAGCCTCCACTTTTCCCACCTGCCCTGCGGCAATGGCAAGTGGGGTATTATTTGTGGGGTTGATGTCAGCTTTGTAATGTCAGCTGACATGAAGCCCAGGGGTTAGTAAAGGAGAGGTGTCTATAAAAGGCCCACATTACTAACCCCATGGTAAGATTGTTAAAAATACACAGAATAAAGTTGTTTATTTGAAATAAAAACTCCCCACCTTTTTCCCATTTATTACTGTAAAATTAAAAATAATAAAACACCATATTCCTCTCCTGTCGGATGATAATCCATTTGTCCCATGAAGAGCTCCAGCTGTGCTATATCTGGATTACATGGCTGGGCGGTGGCGTGATGTGACCGCTCAGCCACGAATCCAGGACGCAGCTTCAGTGATGAGCAGTAACGTCATAGAGGTTACCGCCGGTCACAGTCAGCTGTTCCCACGGGCAGCGTTGTGTGAACTGGCCGATTAACTGCGGTAACTTACTGATGCCACTGCTCGCACCATGACGAATTGACGCACGGTGCTAGCGGTGATGTCATGGTGGCCCAAATCATTTAACCCTTTAAAAACACCAGTTACTTAATCCATGAAATTTGTCGTTCTCCCCCGTTTGATGTCCAGAACCCATTTGGGTCAGGCTGGAGTGACCGGAGTTGGATGCACGGTATCACGATCTGTGGATAGGTGGTGTGGGATCAGTGGCACAAAGTCATTTAACCCTTTCGAAAACTCCCTTTGATGCCCATTTTTGTAGCTGCTTTTCGAGAGGGTCTCATCCGGGCATCACACGGAGTTGTATCTTATTATTGTGATTGTTTCTGTTATAAAACTATTTAAAAAAATTACAAATAAGAAACCGGAGGAATTAGAAGCCGCCAGCAAGATTCCTGCCTGACAAAATCTGTTTGGAAGAATGGCCGGTGTGACCGTAACCGTAGGCTGAGGGGTCCGGACCCCAGCTGCCTTGTATAAGGTGGGTGTGCTGCTGCAGTGAGTAGAATATGGCGTCAGCTAGACGAGGCCTCCCCGTGACGCCAGTGCTGAGCCAGACACATAACGGGAGATCAGCTGACGGGTCGGGAAACTGCAGCGTCACGCGCAGCCAGCGCGACCACTCCCACACAACAGACGGTGACCTCTGATTGGCCGCCACTAGAGTTCTTCATGCGCAGAGACCACGCCCCTCACAGCGATTGGTCTGTATGTAGCATGGAAGGGCGGAACGTGTTGGTACAATGTTGAAAACGCTGTTTGGTGGCGCTGGGCGGTCAGTCCTGCTCGGCGCGGTGAGCGGAGTGCTCGGCAGAAGAGCCATGGTAAGGCGGTACTGGCTGCGTGCCTCCCGGTGTAACCGCCATTGTGGCACGCTGCGCCTGGCGCTGTGTAGAGGTCGCCGTCTAGGGGAGTGCGGTTCCTGCAGGTTTCTGTCAGCTCTGGCCGGCTACAGCGTGGGCCGACTGCTGCTCGTGCACGGTGTGCAGCCCTGCTGTCTGCGGGCCTCGTGTGGGAGCGAAGGGTAAAGTCCGAGCAGCCAGAGCCCGTGTTACCTGCCCCTCCCGCCCGGTCTGAGGGGCCAGTGAGGTGATAGGGGAGGGGGTGTGCACGGAGGTTAGAGGTGGGGGCTGAGTGCTGCACATGGCTGGGGTATACCTCCGCTGTAACCCGAGTGTCCCCCTGGTGGGCTGTGAGGCCTTGCTGGGCTGCTGTGCAGTCTCCACGCCCACTCTCAGCCTTGCTGTGGTAGTAAACACGGTTTCTTAGCCCCCCCCCGGTAGCTTTGTGTTGTATCCGCTCCCTGACCGTGTGCTCTGCAGTGTGTGGATGCTTAATTTCATCATCTATAGCCTGCCATTGTGAAGCCCAACCACAGGAGGATTAAAATGGAAGCCATGGTGGCCTTTAGAAAGTCCCCTGTCTGCAGTGTCAATCCACTGGCACCCCATGATCATGTCACAAATGACAGCAGCTCTAGTGTGATGTCTGCCGGTTATGGCTGCTGAGCCTGCTCAATACACTGGTCTTTAATATAGGATGTATTGTGTACCAATGGACTTCTCCAGTTGACTGGTCACATAGGGATATACTGTATATTCCCCATCCACAAATCCTGGTTGTGGCTTACAAATGCTGAGTGACACTGACATATGGGTCCTCCAACGCAGCTCTTTTCATAGCAATAACATCGATTATCAGTAAAGGAAGTCAACCGACACTTGTGTACACAAGGCTGACACTTCATGAGGATCTGATCATCTGGCCAACATCTTTTGTTTTCAGCATTAATTTGTATATGATCGTTCTGCTGGTCATTGCCCATTGGGGAAGGCAGAATGTGGTTACACTGCATACATTGCTCCACACTTTGCTATGTTTTGATGGATCTTCCCATGGCTTAAACAGTCTGTCATTAATGGTCCCATGTAACACAGCTGAGGAAAATAAGTGTCTTTCATCCTGGATCCACTTATTTGGGTCATATGAACGTAGCACACTGGTTATAGCTGCCTACTAACGTTTCATGGCTGGACTGTTTCCATGTGATAGTACCGTCTCTTGTACAACACACCTCTCCATTCCCTTCCAGAGTATCCTACAAGCCTGTCTAATAGCTCTGTGGCTCTTTGATGTACCAAAGGTGAGACCTGTGTAGCTGGAAGTCTGTCTGCCGCCTCCCTTTCTATATGAATCGTGTAGGATTCGCCTGAACTTTAGTAAACCGGGGACTCATGATAGCCCAGAGTGTTGTGGAGCTGCGTGTGTCGCCTTGCCTTCACAATACATGCCATGAATCCACAAGATATAATGCTTTGTGCAACCATTTGACAGTAGCGGTATGTGACCCATAATATGGTCCATGACTGAGGCCAATAGTACTGTATTGCCCATTCATCCTTGCTGTAATCTCAGCAAAACCCATGTCTCAAAACAAAATGGTTTTGTTTAAAAACTGCTTTATTTACCCACCTTGTGCCTATCTCCAAGTCCCCGCTGCTGCTTCTAGTGTTACTGTCTGCAGTCACTGCCATGGCGCTGCAGCCAATCTGCGAGCTCAGTGGCTCTGAACCACTTTGTTGTCTACTTGGATAGAGCTGCTGATTGGCTGCAGTATCATTGATCTGACCTCAACAGTGCAGACAATAACACATCAGGAGCAGTGAAGAGATTCCAGGAGGGTTAATAAAGCAGTGTCTGGTAACGTTCCAAAATAAACTTTTTTCTACTGGCAAATCCCTTTAGGACAATCCCCAAATGTATGGCTGGCAGACTTGAGCAGTGATCGTAGGTGGGGGTATTCTGAACTTTCAGAACTAGGGCAGATAACATTATGTAACACAATAATGTGGGCTTTATATTTGCTTGTGTTGCAGTGTGCTCGGGTGGATGACTGGAAGAATGCCAAAAGCATCTACGAGTTCTCTGCTACAGACATTGATGGCAATGCAGTGTCCCTGGAGAAATACAGGTACCTGTCGCTTACTATCTCCTGTGTTTTGCTGTAGATGTGCCCAGCCTCCCATTGGTTAAGTCAGAGCTGGGGATTAGTGGTCACTTGTGCTTGATGAACAATGGTGCTCTTGTCACAAATAATTATGTAATGCTTTTTCACAGGGGCTTTGTCTGCGTCATTGTAAATGTAGCATCGAAATGAGGAAAAACTCCAGTAAACTACACTCAGCTTGTTAACCTTCACGCCAAATATGCTGAGAGTGGTTTACGCATCCTTGGGTTTCCTTGCAACCAGTTTGGGAAACAGGTACAGACTGTCTTTTCTTTTAATACATTATATGGAAGGAACCTGCTAGAGAAGCTTGCATATAATGGGAAAGAAGCACTGTGAGTAATATATTTTCTAGCCCCATTGCAATAGTTGGTTTACAAAAAGTATGGGTTCATATGTACTATCATCACCTTCACACATTGTATGAGTCTGTGTACATCAGAAGTGGCTTGCTCTCTGTAATGCTGCCTTCCCACCTTCAACACATAATGTCATGCCAGCCCTGGGGATCCCAGAAGGTAAGGGATCTTCAAACATTTCGTCTGTCTAATCTCCTGGCTGATGGACTGCAGTCGTTCCCCCCCCCCCCCCCCCCCAAAAAAAAAAAAATCTGCCTCTCTACCTCAGCGACTACTTCTAGTGCACACACTGTTCTGGCTGCTTTGATTTGCGGTGCAGAAGAGAATCTAAACACTTGCACAGTGTACACATCTATTGCAAAGGAGCTATAATCTTCAGGGTGTGCCCTTAAGACTTCAGTGCGCTAGCTTCTAGATCAGATATGTTGGAGATTAGGGAATGAGGCTTTCAGTGATTAGCATGGGATTACATAATATGGCTGTGGTACTAGCCTTGTTTGTGTACTACTCACATGGCTTGTAGTGATAGTTAAAAACAGATTCAGCAGCAGTCAGTTGGCAAAGTTTTGTAGTCACAACTTTCTGTTTGGATATACTGTATATATCTTGTCTAACTCTTCACTACTGGACATTTGAACTTGTCCTAAAACCCTGACCCAGAGCAGCTTGTATACTTTAACCACTTTCTACTAAATGGTCAGTGTGTGCATACAGCTGAAGTGGGTGACTTATATTAATTGTTCCTTAATAACCAATTAAGTCTTAGTATGGAGGCATATTCTATAGTCATAGAAAATGGTTATTAATGTGTAGCTGCAAATTTTTCTTCTCTCCCATGTAAGGAACCTGGGGATGAAGCTCAAATAAAGGACTTTGCTGCTTCCTACCACGTGAAATTTGACATGTTTAGTAAGATCGATGTCAACGGTGATGGTGCACACCCTTTGTGGAAATGGATGAAGGCTCAACCCAAAGGGAGGGGCACTCTTGGGGAGTAAGTGTCAGTTGTTCACAACATACTGTAAATTATAGGCTTGTGTAACAGACTAACCTGAGAAGATTAATAACATGTACACTTCAGGCTGAAGGTTGTGTACTAGACTCTTAATGACTTGGGCTAACTGCATTGTTTGCCCCACCCACCCTTCTCAGTCAGTCGGGGGGGGGGGGGGGGGGGCTACTGTAACTTGTGCCAGTGGACTAGCTCCTTGGATTCAGTCACTTGTGAGTGGCATACTCTAAGTCCCTGTTAAGATGGCGAATGCAGTGCTCCAGGAATCCTAAGGGCTTATTCCCAGCTTTGGGTAGTGTGCTGTTCCTAGTGCACAAGACTTTATAGTGAACAAAACCAGTGGGGGGGGGGGGGGAAAAACAGTGTACATATACACTAATGAAAATAAGTAAAGCAAGTGCATTAAATGAACATGGGGTACTTGGTAAACACTGTTCTGATCAAAAAAGCATAAAGCTATCTCACAAACGGCAAGGTGCTTAACTCTGGTTAGTGTAGTTACTATCCCAAATAGGTACACCTTGCTGTTGGTGGAACAGCTTTATGCTTTTTTTTTTTTTGTTTTCTTTTTTGTCTGCTTTTATGGCCAGTGTGAACATGCTTTTACATCATGCATGTCATCCAAGCCTACTTCACTTTTTATTTTTTATGGCTTCATAGTGGTATAGTTTACATGGGTGGCTTTTAGTTGATATAGACAAAATGACCTCAAATATCTAATAGTACCAGTTGGCATGGCAGGAGCTGCAGTCAGCCACTCCCTCTAGCCATGCCAAGAGCAAACTATCACACAAATTCAGTCCAAGGCCTTTCACAGGTCCCGGTCTCCAGTATGTGGTGGCAGTTTTCAAATGTACTGGAGACACTTACACACATAGACACATTCAAGTGAATGTCTGTGGACATGTCAGTGTGTTTCCATGGGCAAAATATGTTGTGTTTTTTTTTTTTTTTGTTTTTTTTTTTTTTTTTTAACAGCAGCACGGGTAGCAAAAATTCCCACACGGGGATGTCATGACTGTGACACGTACTGGCGTCTGAGACAGTGGTACAGTAAGCGCTGTTACCCAGTGTCTGGTACTGAAGATGGCTCATCATTCTCCACTGGTCTGCTGGCGATCAGCGTGAGCAGGGGAGAATGTTAAGTTATAATCAACTCATAACAGCAAGAGCAGGTGGTAGCTGATGGGAGTAGTAGTCCCATCAGCTGTTGCCTGTTCTCACTGTTATCACTTGAATTGAATGCTAATCATTCTCCCCAAATCATGCTGATCACTGATTGAGCAGGGTAGAATAGCAGGCTTCAGCATCAGGGGAACAGCGCTTAAGGTGCCGGTACGTGTGGTATTGAATCGGCAAACTGTTGCCACACGAGTGCCACATGTATTACACACTATCTCCAGTATTGTTTTTCCCAGTACTGTAACTATCAGGACATGTGAAACAGGCCAAAGGCTGTGTTAACATGATACTAAATATGAGTATTAAACCTTTACTTTCCAGGGGGCATGGCCTAGCACTGATGTGAGCAGACGCTAGGCAGAGGAGCTCTGCCATCAGCTTTATGAAAAATCCTTCATCAGGCCGCTTTAGCACTGATCTGGGCACATCTATTGGCACAGTAAGTGCATAAGAGTCGGGAGACGCCGGGAGTACAGAGGAGCGCTGAGATGGGAAGGAGGAGGCAGAAAGACATCGGGGAGGTCGGCAGCGTGACTGCACAAGATGGCGCCGGGAAAGTGGAGGAGGCGCGGAGACAGTCTGAAAGCTGTGGTAAACGGTCACAGATCCTCCAGAAGCTGCAGCGCTTTGCAAGGGAGGAGGAGGGGGACACCGGAGAAGGTATTGTGCTGGAGGGAGGAGTGAGCGATGCAGCCACAGGAGATGCTGATAACAGGAGGAGAGGGGGAGGGGAAGTCACTGGCCCTGAGTGTATGTCTGAGGAGGAAGACAGTGGAGCTGATGATGAGACCCCTGAGAGAGAGCCGACCCTGAAAGATGTCTTTATGGTGGTGTCGTTTTGCAAAAGGACACTGACTAGATTGAATAGTCGGGTTGATAAGATTAAAGAAGAAATCACTGGCATTAAGGAGGCACTGAATAAGGCTGATACTAGGATGGGTGCTGTGGAAGAGAGGGTTAGCACCACTGAAGACTCTGTAAACAAAATGCAGAAAACTCAGACTCAGCATGCTCAAAAGATATCAGAAGTGCACTTAAAACAGGACGACTTAGAAAATAGATCAAGGAGGAACAACCTTAGATTTGTGGGCTTTCCAGAAAAAGCAGAGGGCAGCGACCCCACCGACTTTATTGAGCAATGGATCTTATCCAAGATCGGCAGACACGCTCTCCGGGGTGTTCGCAGTGGAGAGAGCGCACGTGTCCCCCTACGACCCCTCCCACCGGGTAGTGCTCCCCATACTATGCTGGCTAGGATACTAAATTGCAGGGACAGAGACTATCCTCCGGGAAGCCAGGAAGCTGCAGGACCTCATGTTTAATGGAAGCCGTATAGAAATATATCCGGACTATTCAGCAGAGGTCAAGAGAGGAATGAGAGCGCTGGGAGTAAAGTATTCTATGATGTATCCTGCCAAATTGAGAGTTGCAGCGTTGGGGTCTGTTCAGTTCTTCCCGACCCCAGAAGAAGCCGTCAAATGGATGGAGAACAATCGCTCCAAGCTGGGAGCAGAGAGACAGAGAAGGATGAAGTAGAGACTCCCGGACATATATCCTCTTCTCTTTTTGATGTGGTGCCCCGAGGTACCTGGTTTTTTCAGAACTATTTTTTTAGGGGTATTGATCCCCGGACGTTTTTGATTATTATTGCAATATCCTTGTTTGAAAATGTTATGCGGCCTGATGAGTACTGTTGAGCATTCTTGTTTTTGATGGTGGGAGCGATGGACGCCAAAGGAGTGGAGGAGATTCAGTGGCTTTGTATGGGTTTGCAATAACTGGGTGCTGGCTGTACCCTCTCTCGTTGGAAAGAGAATCAGCTAGATTGGGATAGAGGGGAGGGAGGGGGGAGTGGAGGGAGACAGGGAGGGCCTTGTTATGGGGTAGTTCATATACTGCAATATAATATAGTGACCATAGGAGCTCGGTTATATTTTATATCTTTAGGACATAATGAGTGGTGATGCAAAAATCCTAAGTTGGAACATACGGGGAGTGTCTGATCCAAATAAAAGAGCGGCAGTTATGGCAGAAATTAGGAGGCATAGTCCAGCTATCACATGTTTATTGGAAACCCACTTGATTAAAGGAAAGGAAAACTGGTTGGGAGGGGAAAAAATGGATCGCTCGGGCCTATCACTCTATGTACTCGGCTTACGCAAGGGGAGTATCTGTACTGATACACTATAGTACTCATTATGAAGAAATTGATTCTTGCATAGATAAAGACGGACAGTTTGTCTCTTTGCACTGTCTAATTTCTGGAATATGCATAATTGTGGTGGCCCTCTATATTCCACCCCCATATTCGAAAAAGAAACTGCAGGAGAGCTTTGAATGGATTGGGGGGAGAGGGGATTGTCCAGTGCTAATATTAGGAGACGTTAATGTTATGAATGAGTTTTGGGACCGGGCGGGTACCGCGGGAAATTGCTCTAGGAAAGACAAGATGACTCCATTTGGGATATATGTTAGCGAAATGGACATGATAGACTTATGGAGAGTACGCAATGAGGGGAAAAAATGCTTTTCGTGTTATTCGACCTCGTATCACACTTTATCACGAATAGACTTAGCACTGGGTAATAGGGGCATGGACAGAATGGTTGGGACGGTGGAATACTTACAGAGACTTATCTCCGATCACAGGGCAGTTGTGGTTAGTCTGAGAGTGGGAATAGGGAAAGGGAAGAGAGCAGGGGGGACAATCCACCCGGAATGGCTCAAATGTTTAAACATGGGAACTATTAAAAATGATATTGAGTTTTTTTCAGTTAAACGAAGGTACTGCGGATCCACTTATAGTATGGGATACCATGAAAGCTTACTTGCGGGGATTATTCATACGAGATATTTCGAGGCAAGTAAATCAGGAGGCAGCAGATAGGCTGAGCAGAGGAGGAAATGATAGACCTAATACCGACACCCAAAACGCATTAAAAGAAGCACAAGAGGAAGTAAATAAGTTGTACCTACAGGGGATAGATAAGAAAAGGGCATTCCAAAAAGCATTGTTCTATGAAGAGGGGGGAAAAGGTGGGACACTTATCAGTGATTACTACAGCGCAGAAACAACCCTCACAAATATACAAAATTGTCACTAGAGATGGGGCAGTCCATAAGGATACTACTGAGATTTTGGATTGTTTTAAGGAATACTATGTAGAACTGTATACTTCGGAATTGAGGGCCTCGGATCTGGAGATGGATAGATATTTACAAGAGATAGAATTACCTAAGTTGGATGATATTGATAAACAAAACTTGGAAGAATTATTTACTGTGGAAGAGGTAGAGAAGGCTATCCATTAACAAATGACAGATCACCTGGATCTGATGGGATCCCAGGAGAAGTGTACAAAGAGTTAATAGGAATTGTAGCACCCAAACTTAAGCATGTATTTGAGGTAGCAGTGGAGAAAGGGGTATTGCCAGGATCTATGAGGGAGGCTGTAATCGTGGTGATTCCTAAGGAAGGGAAGGATGCCTCATCCGTAGAATCCTATAGACCAATCTCATTATTGACATCAGATGTTAAAATACTAGCCAAAATGTTGGCGATAAGAATGTCTAGAGTTGTCCCAAAATTGATACATCCAGACCAATCAGGGTTCTTACAATATAGATCCACCGCCATTAACCTGCGAAGACTTTTTTTAAATATTCAAATCCAAGCAGATAACGGGGGGGAAAGGGTGGTGGTCTCATTGGATGCACGAAAGGCATTTGATAGGGTAGAGTGGAAGTATTTATGGGCAGTACTAAAATGCATGGGATTTGGGCATAGATTTATCTCCTGGGTTAAGTTACTGTATGTAGACCCCAAAGGATTTATTAGGATTAATGGGGAGACTTCAGAGGCATTTGGGTTGTTCAGAGGAACTCGCCAGGGATGTCCATTGTCGCCGTTATTGTTTGCTGTAGCGATGGAACCGTTAGCGGCTAAAATTCGTAATTCCAAGGAAATACAAGGCTTTAGATATGGGGAATTGGAGGAAAAGATCGCCCTATACGCGGACGATATACTCCTGTTCTTGAAAGACGGCGGAAAAGCACTGACTGAGGTCATGGACCTTATAGGGAAATTTGGACACTTCCGGATTGAGAATTAATTGGGACAAGTCATGTATCATGGGGGTTGATAGAGAGCTGGGAGTTCGAGATGAGGGGGGATAGCTGGACACTTGAAAGTAGTTAAGGAATTTAAATACCTCGGAATATGGGTATCTATGCCTGTGTCTAGATTTCTCGAACTAAACTTGGACCCATTACTAGTTAAATTTAAAGTTAAGATGACAGCATGGTGTAAGCTAGTACTATCAATAGTGGGGAGGACAAATTTAATTAAAATGATTATGATGCTTCAGTTGATGTACGTCCTTCATAATGCCCCAGTTTGGATCCCAAAGAAAAAATTTTACAAAATTAACACCATTTTTAGGGAATTGATTTGGGGGAAAAAGCAAGCAAAAATTAAATTGGAAATACTGCAAAGGGGGAAGGAAGAGGGTGGGTTGGCAGCGCCAAATCCATGGGTATACTTTGTAGCAACCAGGGGCAGCACTTTAGGGGCTGGAGAGAAGAGGGGAATTTGAGCGTTATGGGGAGAGTTTTGGCCCAAATGACCAACAAGAGAACACTGGTACAGAGTCTAGAAGCAGGAAACTTCGGGAGATTAGGGAAGGACATGCCCACATTTGGACTAATGCACAAAATATGGCAGCATATCAAAATTCTTAGAGTTGAGGAATTGATGACATACACACCTATCTGGGATAATGTGAACCTTTCTGAACTATACAAACTGCGGGACTTTATTGATTGGGAGAGGAGAGGTTTGCAATATGTGTGGCAACTATTGGAAGGGTCTGAGATCAAGTCTTTTACTGTTTTAAAAGAAGAGTTTGGACTCCCATGTGGGGAACTTCGATATTTTGGTCTCAGGCATGCATTTCAAGCGCAGAAACGGATAATGAATATGACGGTACAGAGAGATGTGGTATTGGATTTTGTGTGTGCGTCTGGGGGTACGAGAGGTGTTCTACCATCTATAGAGACTTATTATACTCTTACTTGGCTGGGTCTCCCTTAACAGTAAAATCTAAATGGGAGAGAGAAGTGGGGGGAAATAGTAGATGACACATGGGAGTATATTTTAGAGTATATACCTAAACTCTCTTTGAGTGAGCCAGGTAGGATATCGCAACTATATATTGTACATAGAACATATAAGACTCCAGAACTTATGAGGAAAATGGGCTTGAGGGAAAACGTGGAATGTCCAAGATGTGGATTTGAACCTGCGGGAATGCTTCATATGCTTTGGTCTTGTCCACAACTATCATCATACTGGGAGGAGGTTATAGGGCTTGTTGAGAAGATATATCGATGTGTTATAGGAAGGGACCCGGTAACGTGTGTGGGGTATGTGGAGGAGGTGTCGGTGGGGAATGCCTATAAGTCCATCATAGCAAAACTCTTATATATTGCCCGTAAGCTGATAGCTCAAAAATGGATCGATGCTGAACCCCCAACGGTTGGGGAGTTTGTTACTCGTGTGAATAATGTAATTAGATTGGAGGAGAGAATTTACAGAAGGCGACATACGGAAGTTCACTTTGAGAAACTCTGGGCCATGTGGTTACAGTGGAGACAATCACATTGAGAGTCTGTATTGCAGCTGGGAAGGGGGGGAGGAGGGAGGTGGTTGGGTTAGTTTATCTTCTTGACGGGGAGGAAATTGAATGTCGTGTAAATCTCTATATGCAATGGAAATGATTTGTAAGATGTGCTTGAATGTAATTATAACGACATTTGAATATAATAAAATTCTTTGGTTTAAAACCTTTACTTTCCACTCCAGGATTTTTTTTTTTTTTTTTTCAAACCACCAACTTACACAGGCAGTAAGACCTAAGTACAAATATTTTCAATGTTTAGCTTTAAAATCCAACTGAATCTTTACAGTGCAAGTCTAACTAGAATTGAGCGAAACAGGTCGGCCAGATTCATAAGTCGCCGACTTATGGCAAAGTTGCGTTTAGCCAACTGAAACCCGACCACAGCGTGAAGCCGGCCATGCACTTTAAAAAAAACAAAAAAAAAAAAAACGGTCCGGTATGTAGGTGTGTTTACTGTCCTCCACTCCCTGCTTACTTTGCTTCCCCATTGACTTGCATTGGGTTTCAGTCAGACCTTCGACTTTTTCCAATAGTCACCCGATTTCATTCGACTCGACTTTGAGAAAGTCGTGCTTCATGAAACCTGACTCGACCCTAAAAAAAAGCAAAGTCGCTCGTCTCTAAGTCTAAGGCTGTGCACACACTGCGGAATCTGCTGCGGATTGATCAGCGTGGATTTTCAAAATCTGCCAATTATCCTGTGGTTTTACCATCTCCTCAATGGAGGAGATGGTAAACCGCAGAAAATCCGCACGGAAAATTCCGTTGCATCTGCACTGCAGTTTCCATTTCCCATAGGGAATAATGGTACTGTACACCGCAGCAGAAACTGCTGCGCATCTGCAGGGCCAAATCTGCTGCGGATCCGCAGAGTGTGCATACCCTTATATTACCTTTTTGGGTTCTCAGCAGGCAAACTCCTCCTGTACTTAGTAAATGCTGTTTGTTCACCAATTCAAGGCAACCACAGCTTTTCCATAAAATTTGCATCTGTTTCATGCTTTAGCGGTGGATAATCTGGGCAAGATGAGTGCTTTTTTTTTTTTTTTTTTTTTTTCCATAGTATTATATACTTAATTTTTTTTTTTTTTTTCTCTTCCCTTTCCCCAGTGCAATTAAGTGGAATTTTACCAAGGTAAGGCCCTTAAATTAATGTTGCTTACAAATATTCTTGCTTTCTGCTCCTTTCAATTTATGAATGAATATTCTTACAGTTCCTTATTAACAAAGAGGGTCAAGTTGTTAAGAGATATAGCCCCATGGATGATCCAGTTGTAAGTCTGCATCTAAGATGTCTTTATTTTTTGTTTAATAATGACCAGGCATCAAGAATCTGAAATGTTCAT
The DNA here is from genome assembly GCF_039654945.1 of Dendrobates tinctorius. NCBI lineage: Eukaryota > Metazoa > Chordata > Amphibia > Anura > Dendrobatidae > Dendrobates > Dendrobates tinctorius. The sequence goes on from NW_027361679.1 coordinate 122,627,782, forward strand.
TTTCCTTTAGGTGATAGAAAAGGATCTTCCAGATTATATTTAAGATGTTCCGTACTCACAGGGTTTGCCAGTTGATTGCAGTCTTCGTTCCCGATAATGATGGTATGCTTCAAAACCGTGAGGGGGAGGCAGATCTGAAGGTGTGTTGGCGTGCACCTGTGGAAGGAGACTGAACTTCACTGACAGCATCTGAACAGTGGATCTAGGGATCATGTAATTTATACCAATAAACTATGCATTTCAAAGTTTCCTGTCACTGTTTTTTCAGTGTTATAGTGAGGCACTAAAACAAGGTATTGGTTAACACTGCACTAATTAAGCCTGGATTAACTTAATACCACTTTGTTTAAAAAAAAAAAAAAAAAAAAAAAAAAATCACCATCAAACTCTGCAAGGGTGTGACATCATTATTCTGTTCTATTGTTACGTGGATGTAAGGGTTCACTTGTTGATTGGACTGAGTTGGATATAATTCACACTTCATGTGCCTGTGTGTGGTAGAAGAGCATCTTTTATATTAAAGCCACAGCTGGTAAAAATTCATCAGAGCCATTGCGGCACATGTGTACTGCATCACAGGTCCCTCTCATGGATCTCTCACGTGAGCCAGAAGGAGGGAAATCCCTTGTGACGTCACTATCCCTCTGCGTCACTCATGGCAGCCACGGGTGAAATACACAGGGAAACTGCTGCACTAGGCATGCGCACACGCTGAGAAACGTCCTGTTAAGTGTGGGCACAAGTAAGGGAAAGTCCTATAATATATAAGGCAGTGCTATACTTAAGTGAAGATGCAAATGGGAAAATATCCTTATACTAAATGGTGTAAAAAGGGAATGTGATAATCATAATAAGAGTGCAGATCCTAGAAGAATATAAACTGAGGGGTGTCACACTATTAAGATAGACACTACTTGGGAGCGCCAGTTACAATGTGATATAAGTGGGGAACTAACCCCTGATGGAGTGAAAGTGACAAGTGATAATACTCACTCAAACATGATAGTGACATAGCAAAAAAACTGTGTACAAAAAAATGTAACAAAACATGAATAAAATATATAAGGATAAAAAAAAATTGTATAATATATACAGGAACAGTCCCAACAAGAGAAGACTGATTGTAGAATAAATTGTCTGGATAGAATCATAGAATCGTAGAGTTGGAAGGGACCTCCTGGGCCATCTGGTCCAACCCCCTGCTCAAAGCAGGATTCGCTAAATCATCCCAGTTAGATGTCTGTCCAGCCTCTGTTTGAAGACTTCCATTGAAGGAGAACTCACCACTTCTCGTGGCAGCCTGTTCCACTCATTGATCACTCTAACTGTCAAAAAGTTTTTTCTAATATCTAATCTGTGTCTCCTCCCATTCAGCTTCATCCCATTGCTTCTAGTCTTTCCTTGTGCAAATGAGAATAAAGTTGATCCTTCTACAATGTGACAGCCCTTTAGATATTTGTAGACAGCTATTAAGTCTCCTCTCAGTCTTCTCTTTTGCAAACTAAACATTCCCAAATCCTGCAACCTTTCCTCATAAGACAGGGTTTGCAGACCGGTCACCATTCTGGTCGCTCTTTTCTGAACTTGCTCCAGTTTGTTGATGTCTTTTTTAAAATGTGGTGCCCAAAATTGGACACAATATTCCAGATGAGGTCTGACCAAAGAGGAGTAGAGGGAAATAATTACTTCACGTGATCTAGACTGTATGCTTCTGTTAATACATCCTAGAATTGCATTTGCCTTTTTTGCTGCTGCATCACACTGTTGACTCATATGCAGTCTGTGATCTATTAGTATACCCAAGTCTTTTTCACATGTGCTGTCACTTAGCCCTATTCCTCCCATTCTATATATGCTTTTTTCATTTTTATTGCACAGATGTAGTACTTTGCATTTCTCCCTGTTAAAAACCATTATGTTAGTTGCTGCCCACTTCTCCAGTTTATTTAAATCTTTTTGAATCCTCTCTCTCTTCTCTAGTATTAGCTATCCCTCCTAGCTTTGTGTCATCAGCAAATTTAATCAGTTTACCCTCAATTCCTTCATCTAAATCGTTGATAAAGATGTTGAACAATACAGGGCCCAGGACAGAGCCCTGTGGTACCCCACTTGAGACATTCTTCCAACTGGATGTGCAGCCATTTACGACCACTCTTTGGGTCCGATCACTAAGCCAGTTATGAATCCACCTAACAGTTGCCTTGTCCATTCCATACTTAGTCATTTTTTCAATAAGGATTGTATGAGAGACTTTGTCAAATGCTTTGCTGAAGTCAAGATATACTATATCTACAGCATTTCCTTGATCCACCCAATCAGTAATACCGTCATAGGAAATTAAATTAGTCTGACATGACTTATTAGTTACAAACCCATGCTGACTCTGTTTAATCACTTCATTCTTATCCAGGTATTGACATACATGTTGTTTAATAATTTGTTCAAAGATCTTTCCTGGTATAGAAGTCAGACTCACCGGCCTATAGTTGCCTGGGTCCACCTTCTTCCCCTTTTTGAAGATAGGAACAACATTTGCTCTTCTCCAGTCTTCTGGCACTTCTCCTGTTCTCCAAGAATTTTCAAAGATTATGGAGAGGGGTTCAAAAATTTCTTCTGCTATCTCCTTCAGTACTCTGGGGTGTAATTCATCTGGACCTGGAGACTTGAATTCATTTAGGTTAGCTAAGTGTTTCCTCACTATCTTTCTGTTTATAGATATCCTGGATTCTTCTATTCCCTTAATAGGACAGTGAATAACAGTTGATGTTACATTTCCTTTCTGAGAGAAAACAGATGCAAAATAGGAATTTAAAAGTTCAGCCTTCTCAACATCCTGTCTTACCATTTCATCATTTTCATCCTGTAAAAATCCTATAGCATCTTTGACTTTTCTTTTACTTTTGACATATCCCCAAAATCCTTTATTATTGCTTTTGACATCTCTTGCAAGCCTCAATTCATTTTCAGCTTTAGATAATCTGATTTGTGCCCTGCAGGTTCTGCAGACAGCATTATATTCTTCTTTAGATATGCCTCCCTCTTTCCATTTTCTAAACATTTTTTTCTTCCTTTTTAGCATGTGCTTAAGTTCTGTGTTCATCCATCCTGGTTTCCTTAAATGCTTCCTATTCTTCCCTCTTTTCGGAATTGTTAACAACTGTGCTTTGAGAATTTCATTTTTCAAGATTTCCCATCCTTCCTGGACATTTTTGTCTTTAAGGATATCCAGCCATTGGATCCCTCCAATTCTCTTTCTGAATCCCTTAAAATCTGCCTTTCTGAAATCTAACCTTGACGTCTGAGTCTTCACAGGTCTTCCGCCTCTAGTTATCCAAAATTCTAAAATAGCATGGTCACTACCTCCTAGGGTCCCAGCCACTTTTACCTCCTCAACCATTTCCTCCCTGTTTATAAGGATTAGATCCAAGGTAGCAGTTCCCCTTGTTTTCTCCTTTACCTTTTGGAAGATAAAGTTGTCAGCAAGAGAGGATAAGAATTTCCTTGACCTGTTAGTTTTGCCTGAGAGAGATTCCCAACAAATGTCTGGATAGTTGAAATCTCCCATGACAACTATGTCATATTTTTTGGAGAACTTGGCCATTTGATGCATAAAGAGTTCATCCATATCTTCAGCTTGCACAGGCGGCCTGTAGTAAATGCCTACAATGGTGTCCTTTCCATTGTTCTGTCCTTGTTTATTTGTCCTTGTTTTAGATTATTAATCTTCAATTTTACCCTTCGCCACGACGGCACCCACTGGAGGTATCGGATCCGCCCCATTTGGAACAGGAAACCCTACAGGAAAGATAAAAGGGGGCGGTCCGCCTCGCCTCAGTTTTAGTTTCCTGTTCCAAACGGAGCCAGGATCCTTCAGGAAGCTTACCTGGGCCATGCATGCCGCCTGTGCAGTCTCCTTGGGAACGGCAGGGGCTGCGGTCCGGAGGCAGCGTCGGGGGAGACTCCGCTAGACGGCTCCCCCCTCGTCTGGCAGGTAGAGGGTGATGACCGGGTCCGGGGTGGGCCGCCCGGTCTCACCCAGGAGTGCGGCGGGGAGGCACTAAGACGCCGCCGCTGCCCGGGTAAGTGCGCCTGTGGCGCGAAGAAAAAAAAAAGGGGGAAGAGCGCTGTATGGCCATAATATAAGGCTCCCGTGAGGTGGCGGTGGGCACAGGCCGCAGAGAACAGGCGGGGGCGCGGTGGCCGGCCGGCGTGGAGACTCCTTAACCTCGGAAGTAATGATTGAACTTCCGGGGTAGGATGGCTGAGCGCGACGGCGCATGTGCGGGGAAATCCCGGGGAGGAGCGACTTCCGGGAGGAAAAAAAAAGAAGCAGCGCGCAATCTATTTAAACAGCGCGCAGCTGAGCAGGGACGAGCCATGTCGTCCCCAACAGAAGCGCACGCTCCAGCAGGAGATTCTGCGGGGGGCAGCTCCACCAGGGACCGCAACACTAGGACAGACACCGGGCGCAGAAGCGAAACTGGAGAGTCAAGACCTAGGACGGGATCTCAGCCATCTGATCCGGTAATATAAGGCTTCACTGGGTGAGTGTGCAAAGTATATACTCTGCCTACTAAGCTGACCTCTCCACCCCCCCCCCCCCCCCCTTGATGTCCACTTCTAGACCAAGAAAAAGGAGAAATCCAAGCATAAAGAATGTGCGTTATGCTCTGAACCTCTCCCTGACTCCTACCCTAAGAAGCTCTGTAAGCAGTGCACCAGAGAGACAAAGCAGGGGGCCGCATTGTCGACAAACGACATTAGAGCTATAATCAGGGAGGAGATACAGGCTATTAACCGCGCCAAAACTCCCTCAGAGACTGGCAGCAAAAAGCAGTTAACCCTCAGCTCAGAGTCAGAGGAGGAAGGGGGGGTTAATCTGACACCTCACTCACATCCTCGTCATCATCAGACATGGAGGGACGGTCATGTTTCCCCCTGGATAGTGTGGACAACCTAGTTAAATCGGTGAGAAGCACTATGGGGTGTGAGGAACCAAGGGGTGCCCAAACCGCACAAGACATAATGTTTGCGGGATTGGCGGAAAAGAAAAGGAGAGCGTTCCCGGTAATACCGGCGATTAAGGTCCTAATAAAGAGGGAATGGGAAAAACATGACCAAAGAAGTTTTCTCCCATCAGCCTCAAAAAGAAAGTATCCATATAGCGATGAGGAGCTATTAAAATGGACCAAAGTGCCAAAAGTGGATGCCGTTATATCCTCTACCTCGAAACAATCGGCTATTCCAGTAGAGGACGCAGGCTTGTTGACAGACCCGTTGGACCGCAAGGCAGAATCATCATTGAAGAGGTCTTGGGAAGCTACCACGGGTATTTTTAAGCCAGCGGTAGCCAGCACATGCACCTCTAGATCTATGCTCGTATGGTTGGACCAGCTGGATCAGCAAATCGAGCAAAAGGTGTAGAGAGAAAAATTACGGGCCGCTATCCCATTAATTAGAGGGGCAGCTGCCTTTATGGTTGATGCGTCGGCGGACACTCTACGGCTGGCAGCAAGATCAGCAGCTCTGGTGAACAACGCCAGAAGGGCGTTGTGGATGAAGAGCTGGAAGGGGGGACGCGCAATCAAAGGCTAAGATTTGTGCAACCCCGTGTGAGGGTGAGTTTCTCTTCGGAAAAGCCCTAGACGAGATACTCGCCAAAGCAAAGGATAGGAAGAAGGCGTTCCCGGACTCTTCTATCCCTTTCTATAGGAGAACCTTTAAGAGGCGACCGTTTGGAAGAAGGAGGCAAACGGAAAGATCAAATAGATGGGCCGCAAAAGAAGAGAAACAAAAGGGTACCATGTTCAGGGGTCCAACATTCCGAAGGGAAAATAGAAATTAAAAAATCAGACCCACCTGTAGGGGGTAGATTACGGTTCTTTTATCCAAAATGGGAACAAATATCCTCAAACCCATGGATCTTGGGTATTATTAAAGAAGGAATGAAAATAGAATTCCTTCAATACCCTTATGATTTCTTTATCCTAACCCGCCTTAACTCTATAGCCCAACAAAAGGCCCTCGAAGAAGAGATTCAGAGCCTACTAAGCAAGGGGGTTTTAGTGGAGGTCCCAGAGGGACAGGAAGGTAGAGGCTTCTACTCTCCCTTATTTTTAATTTCCAAACCAGATGGTACGTTTAGAACAATTATTAATTTAAAGAAGCTTAATACGTTTATAAAAATTATAGGTTTAAGATGGAATCAATCAGATCCACCATAAAGCTTCTCTTTCCAAATTGTGAGATGGCGGGAATTGATTTAAAAGATGCTTACTATCATCTTCCTATCCATAATAGATACCAAAAATAGCTAAGGGTCGCAGTGGTGTTCGATGGCAGGGTCTGTCATTTTCAGTACACAGCCATGCCTTTCGGCCTCTCAACAGCGCCAAGAATCTTCACCAAGGTGATGGCAGAGGTGATGGCCTATGTTCGTCAAAAGGATACGTTAATCGTACCTTACTTAGACGACTTCCTAATAATCGGGAACTCAGATACCCAATGTAACGAAAGAGTGGCTGATGCAATCTCATCTTTGCAGGACCTAGGCTGGATCATCAATATACAGAAGTCCAGGCTCGTTCCGCAATCCCTCCAGATGTTTTTGGGGTTCCAATTGAACTCCATAACCCAGAAATGTCTACTTCCTCAGGTAAAGATAGCACTAACAAAAGAGAAAGTAGAGGCAGCCATAGATAGACCACGCATGTCTCTGAGAGGGGCAATGTCGCTATTGGGGTCGCTAGATTCCTGTGCCCCTGCAGTCCGGTGGGCCCATTATGTCCGCACACTTCAGCATCAGATCCTCCAGGAGGAGAAGCGACATGGTGGTCACCTTGAGAGCAAGATAACTCTAACTCGGGAGGTCTTGACTTCTCTGGAATGGTGGTTAGATGATGACCATCTATCCTCAGGAGTCCCATGGGTCATAGTACCATCTGGTATCCTAACCACCGACGCTAGCCCCCAAGGCTGGGGAGCCCATATGGGGAATAGCTTTTGTCAAGGAAGATGGAATAGAGAGGAAAGAGAATACTCGTCTAATTTAAAAGAACTGACAGCAGTATACTATGCTCTACATCATTTCCTTCCACAGCTTCAACAGAAACATGTCAGGATCCTGTCGGACAACACCACCACGGTGGCCTACATAAACAGACAAGGAGGTACTCGATCAGAGACTCTGATGTCTTCTGCGGCAAGAATCTTAAACTTAGCCGAAAGCAATTTGTTATCCCTCTCAGCTCTTCATATCAGAGGAGAGGACAACCAAGAAGCAGATTTCTTAAGCCGACACACACTTCGGCAAGGGGAGTGGTGCCTCAATCGCCAGATCTTAGTAGCTCTATGGGGGCATCCTCAAGTGGACCTCTTCGCCACAAGGGAAAACAGACAAACAAAAACCTTTGCTTCCCTGTCTCCAGCAGATCAACCAGACATACTGGATGCCCTCCAGGCCTCATGGAAATTCAAACTGGCATACGCCTTCCCGCCATTGATTCTCCTGCCACAAGTGATTCGGAAAATCAGAGAGGAAAAGACGAGAGTAATCCTGATAGCACCTTTCTGGCCCAAGAGACTGTGGTTCTCGTGGCTACGAATTATGTCAGTGACAGATCCTTGGGTTCTCCCCTCAAACTCCAACCTACTCTCCCAAGGCCCTTTCTTCCACCCTCAAATGAACAACTTACACTTGACGGCGTGGAACTTGAAAGGCACCTATTAAGATCAAGAGGGTTTTCGCAATCATTAATTACTACGCTCCTACAGAGCAGGAAGCAGTCCACAACCCAAATTTATAAAAGAATATGGAAAAAATTCCTACAGTTTCATACAGCATCTCATACAGCAGAAGTCCCGATAGTTCCTATCTTAGAATTCCTACAAAAAGGGAAGGAATTGGGCTTGTCAGTAAACACACTGAAAGTACAGGTGTCTGTGTTGGGGGCGCTGTATGGCCATAATATAGCAGGGAATAAGTGGATATCACGATTCATTACAGCATGTGAAAGAATAACTCAGGTTCACATACCCACAATCCCTACATGGGACTTAAACTTGGTGTTAGACGCCCTGACAGAAGAACCTTTTGAACCGATAGATACGATATCCCTTAAATATTTATCATTTAAGACGGCCCTCTTGGTAGCACTGACATCCGCTAGGAGAGTGGGTGATATCCAGGCCCTGTCCATAGATCCACCCTTCTTGCAGGTATATCGGGATAGATTAATATTAAAGCCAGACCCCTCATACCTGCCTAAGGTATCAACAAAGTACCATAGGTCTCAGGAGATACTCCTCCCAACCTTCTTTGAAGATCCCTCCACTCCGGAAGAAATTCCACACTTTGGACGTCAGAAGAACTGTCCTAAAGTATATTGAAAGGTCCGAGAGCTGGAGGCAGTGTAGGGCTCTCTTCATTTCTTTTCAGGGCCATAAAAAAGGGTATGGAGTCACAAAGAGCACCATTTCCCGATGGATCAGGGATGCCATTCGTTTAGCCTACTCTGCAAAAAATGAAGAACCTCCGGAAGACATCAGAGCACATTCCACCAGAGCAATGGCGGCCTCCTGGGCGGAGAGGGGAGATGTTCCAATTGAAACCATATGTAAGGCGGCAATTTGGTCATCCCCTTCTACCTTCTATAGACACTATAGACTTGACCTTTCGTCTACTTCTGACCTAAGCTTTGGCAGGACTGTCCTTGGCACGGTGGTCCCACCCAGGTGATGGTCTCTGGAATCTCTCCAGTGGGTGGTGTCGTGGCGAAGGGTAAAAAGCCGGATTACTTACCGGTAATGCTCTTTTAATGAGTCCACGACAGCACCCGCTCACTTCCCTCCCTGCTAGAAATATCAATATTAAAAGTATATCTGGTTAAGTTGGATAAGTAAAGTTATAAGTACAAGACATTGCCTAATCCTTGGCGGTCCTCCTGCTACTCTGAAATGCAAAACTGAGGAGGAGAGGCGGACCGCCCCCTTTTATCTTTCCTGTAGGGTTTCCTGTTCCAAATGGGGCGGATCCGATACCTCCAGTGGGTGCTGTCGTGGACTCATTAAAAGAGCATTACCGGTAAGTAATCCGGCTTTTTTTTTTTTTACTTTTTCTTGTGCCAACTTCACTTCTCCAAAAAAGACACGACATCAGACAAGATGGAAGAACATATGAGCTGAAATGGCTAAATAAAATACAAAAAGACACAGGATTAAAATCTAAGACCAGACAGAACTTAAAGAAAAGGCACAAAACGCAACTGCTCGTTTAAACTAGATGGACTCATTGTTCCCAAAACTGTTATCCATCGGCATTCCAATTGTGCCAAAGTGTGTTTTGTGTCTCCACCCTTGATGCCACATCTTACTTGATCAATACCAGAGATCTGTAGATCTTTTGGATTACATTTATGGTGCATTCTAAAATGATGTGGATAGTTTTTAATACAGCAATATCCTCCACATCCTTAGCTGCCTGGATGTCTCTCACATGCAAAAACACTTCTGAATCTTAAGATCAAGCTCATTTTTAAAAGTCCCACTGGTCTCAGAAGTGAGATTTTTATTTTTCTTCCTGAATGAGATCAAGATCCTTTTCTATCTCACTCAGACTTAATTCATTGTTGGAAATCTAAATGTCTCTCGTATTCGCCTCTGATGACAGCTAGAAGGGGTAAGAATCTGAGGGGCGTTTTGGTTCAAAATCACTATGTGCCCAAAACACCAGTCCCATTTGGATCTGGTAAGCGTAAATGGGGTTTTTACCCTTGTGGTGACTGGCATGCCGCAACCATGTGCATGCTGTGTCCTTTACCTCTGCTGATGGCCAAAAAAAGTTTAAGATCACAGAATATATTTCATGCAGTACTACATTTGTGGTGTATCTGGCAAGATGTGCGTGCAATTTGTCTTATGTGGGATTGACCTCACGTGAACTTAAGGTACGTACCCAAGAACACGTGAGAGACATCCGGGCAGCTAAGGATGTGGAGGATATTGCTGTATTAAAAACTATCCCATGTCAATTTAGGATGCACCATAAATGTAATCCAAAAGATCTACAGATCTTTGGTATTGATCGAGTAAGATGTGGCATCAGGGGTGGAGACACAAAACGCACTTTGGCACAATTGGAATGCCGATGGTTAACAGTTTTGGGAACGAGTCCATCTGGTTTAAGCGAGCAGTTGAGTTTTTCGCCATTTCTTTAAGTTCTGTTTGTCTGGTCTTAGATTTTAATCCTGTGTGTCTTTTTGTATTTTAGCTCATCATATGTTCTTCCATCTTGTCTGATGTCGGGAGTGTCTTTTTTGGAGAAGTGGAAGTTGGCACAAGGAAAAAGATTGACGATTAATAATCTGGTATATTATCCAGAAAACAATTTTTTTTTTTTTCTACAATTGAGTCTTATCTTTTTGGGACTGTTCCTGTATATATTATACATACAATTTTTATTTTTTATCCTTATATAATTTATTCATGTTTCGTCACATTTTTTGTACACTTTTTTTTTTTTTTTTTGCTATGTCACCATCATGTTTGAGTATTATCACTCATTTGTCACTTTTCATTATATGTGGCACTTTTACTCTATCCAGGGATTAGTTCCCCGCTTATATCACATTTTGTCTGGCGCTCCTGAGTAGTGTCATCTTAATAGTGTGACATACCCCTCGGTTTATATTCTCCTAGGATCTGCACTCTTAATCATAATATCATTAATTATCACATTCCCTTTTTACACCATTTAGTATGAGGATATTTTCCTATTTGGGTCTTCACTTAAGTATATCACTGCCTTATATATTATGTATTATAGGACTTTCCCTTACTTGTGCCCACACTTAACATGACGTTTCTCGGCGTGTGCGCATGCCTAGCGCAGCTGTTTTCCCCTGTGTATTTCACCCCTGGCTGCCATGAGTGATGTGGAGGGATAGTGACGTCACGAGGGATTTCCCTCACGGGTCACGTGAGCAGCGGGGAGAGATCCATGAGAGGGGCCTTTGATGCAGTATGCATGCGCCGCAATGGCGCTGACTTACTTTTTACCAGCTGTGGCTCAATTTAAAAGATGCTCTTCTAGCACACACAGGCACAGCACCCCCCCGAGGAAGCCCATGCAAAACGCGCATCAGGGCTGCTGCTGGGCACAATCACTGACAGCTACTAATGGGTAAGACTTGTATCTCCCTATCTATGACCTCCCTTGCCTGGTATACATAAATTAGTGTGGGATACTAACCTCTTTAATTCATGTGGAGTTTAGGGTACTATATATTGCACTTTAGTTGCACTTGCCACTTTATTTCTAGCCCCTTTTTGGTATTGCTATGTATCCTTAAGATTTTTTTTGTGCATTTTTTGATTGAGGATTATGAGCTTTGCCCATGCTGTTATTTCAGTGTTTTGCGGGTCCTCACACATGAGCTTTGGAATACGCTTTGTTTTATGAGCTTGTATAAATACATGTTTTATGTGACTAATAAAATTTGTGGTATTTTTTCATACATATTTTGTTGGACTCTTTTGCTCCTTTTTTTTTGCTTGTAGGATCTATCTTTAAATAGATGTAAGAATTAGGCTGGAGTGTCTTGTATGTTTACATGCGATAAGATTTCATAATGCATGATCTTGCATTTTATTGACATTTGGTTTTGAAAGTTTTACCATATTGTAATCTTGAGGATAATACATACATGGAGTGACAATTAAAGCAAGTCATTCAGCCAATCGGTATGGGTCTGACTACACTGTGCCGACTTAAAACTACTACCTCGCACCCACATTTGAGTCAATACATTCATTAGTTGTTTTTGTTTTTTTGTTCCCCTCCCCCATGGCAAAAAAAAATTTGTGCAGAAATGCCTGATTAAAAAAAAAAAAATTTGAACACAGCAATCTAGTCTGGATGTTGCCTTACACTTTAGCAGAGCCTCACCTGCTCACATTGGCAGGGGGCATGTCATTCTATGTACTTATGTTAAAGGGAACCTGTCAGCTGGATTGTGCACAGTAACCTACAGAGTGTGAGGTTGGCACAGTTATACTGAATAAAATGATACATTGGCTGATATCTAGCCTATGGTTATTTAATCTTTACTTGCGTCTTTCAGTTAATGGGTGGGTGGGAAATGTGGTCTCCCCTCCCTCCCGTCCCTATGGAGCATGAGGCTGTCAGGGCTCTGACTGGCAACAAGCACAGTTTTACATACTGCTAGGCCAGGCAGCTGAGGCCAATTACTCAGTCCTTCCCCTGCTGGTAGCTGCTTCTGTCTCCTTTTGGAAACAGCTCCCTGTCACTCTGGGTAAAGCAGAGTGATAGTAAGCCAGGGGCCTCCCAAAGCTCCTCCTTCATCACATCTTTAGATCTAGTGGATACCGGAAGTGACACCGGACATGGTTGCAGGTCCTTCAGGGTATGTGCCCACAGCCATAAGAAGCACAGCCTGAAGACACCATAAGGGTATGTGCACACGTTATTGATTCGTGCACAGAGTTTTCTGCGCGGAGTCTGCTTATCTTGCCAGACTCCACAAGTAAAAATCCACGCGTCTTTACACCTGCAGATGCCTATAATGGAATGGGTGTAAAAACGCAGAATCCACACAAAGAATTGACATGCTGCGGAAAATAAACCACTATGTTTCTGTGTGGATTTTTCTGCATGTGCACAGCGGGTTTTTTCCATGGATTTACATTGTACTGTAAATCACTAGGAAATCCGCGGCGTCAAACCGCAACGTGTGCACATACCCTAAGGTTGGACCTGTCCTATGATGGAGGGTGGCCAATGTTCTTGAGTGGCATCTGTCAAAGCCAGCACTAACCCAACCAGAGTAAGTACCTTGCATGAGTTGGTCTCTTTAATTTGTTCAATATACTTTGCCTCTGGTCCATGTGTCAAAAATTTTTTCCATCTTCCCATAAAGAAAACCTGTCAAAGCTGCACCCAAAAAATGTAAAAGATGAATAGCCATCCTTGATGGAACTAAGAGGTTGTTATCTCTAGCCTCATTTTCAGTGACACTGTCGAGCAAAAGAGAAAAATACGTATGTTGGTGCAGTCAGATTCAAACTTGCAGGAAGGTCAAAGATACTTCACTCGTGAGAAAGTGTGTTAGCTATAGGCACAGATGCCCACCCAGGGAATACTTCGTTGGAAGATGTGGAGGAACTTTTCACAGCACTGACAACTACTGTGGAGGAGGAGAAAACTACCCAGAAAGTTAAGGCCCCTTTACATTTAGCGATGCACCAGTGATCCGACCCGGTCAGCTTTCACACCTGAAGATCTCACAGCGATGCAGCAGCGACGCAGCGCACGATACTCACCTTTCACACACCGATCCTGACGTCCTCCCGCCCGCCTCCACGCGTCGTTCGTCGGCGCCAGCAGGAAGCGGACAACGAGAAATGGAGCCGGACATTCTCGCGCGATCAGCGATAACCAGCGGGGGAGCCGGTCGGCGGTAAGTATCACACATAGCGATATCGCTATAACGTCACAAAATCGGTGACATAGCGATATCGCTATGTGTAAAACCCCCTTTACACATGAGATGTTTTGGGGGCTTAAGACAAAAAAAGGGATTCCCAAGGCACATAAATATCCATTGTCTAATATTGGATGAGTGGGAACTTCCAGACAAGTGTTTAGGGATCACAACATAACTAAGAATTCCTACTAGAAATGTCTAACTGCTGGTCAAAAATGCCAAATTAAACAGGTGGCAAGAAAAGCAACATTGCCATCTCAAGACTTCGTTGGGTCTCTCAGTTGCAAGGATTGAAAAATGGACAGCCTCCTAGAAAAAAAAAAAACACCTAGAAACTTCAGCCCAGCGGAACACATGTAATGTTCACGTGTATAGCAAGATCCATCTTCCAGTGGTTTAAACAGTTGGAAGATCATCTCTGCATCGGAACCATGAAAAGAGCTATTAAAACCCCCGCCTCCTCAGAAGGCCACAGAATTCTTAGCAGACGCCTCTGTAGAGTAAGTAAGGATAGTGGCGAGGTCTTCAGTCTTATCAAATTCTACGAGACGTGCGCTATAGCTAAAGTTGTAAAGCAGTGACATGGCTTTCAAGATCAAATCCTGCTCTATTCCCTTCAGAGGAGAATGTACAGGTGCTTCTCACAAAATTAAGATTATCAAAAAGTTTATTTATTTCAGTTCCTCAATACAAAAAGTGAAACTCATTTTATATAGTCATTACAAACAGAGTGATCTATTTCAAGTGTTTATTTCTGTTAATGATGATTATGGCTTACAGCCAATGAAAACCCAAAAGTCATCTCAGTAAATTAGAATAATTAACAAAAACACCTGCAAAGGCTTCCTAATCGTTTAAAAAGGTCTCTTGGTCTGTTTCAGTGGGCTCCACAATAATGGGGAAGACTGCTGACTTGACATGTCCAGAAGAAAGTCATTGGCACACTCCACAAGGAGGGTAAGGCACAAAAGGTCATTGCTAAAGAAGCTGGCTGTTCACAGAGTGCTGTAACCATGCATATTAATGGAAAGTTGAGTGGAAGGAAAAAGCGTGGTAGAAAAAGGTGCACAAGCAATCGGGATAACCGCAGCCTTGAAAGGATTGTTAAGAAAAGGCCATTCAAAAATTTGGGGGAGATTCACAAGGAGTAGACTGCTGCTGGAGTCATTGCTTCAAGAGCCACCTTATGCAGACATATCCAGGACATGGCCTACAAGTGTCACATTCCTTGTGTCAAGCCACTCATAACCAATAGACAACACCAGAAGCGTCTTACCTGGGCCAAGGATAAAAAGATCAGCACTGTTGCTCAGTGGTCCAAGGTGTTTTCAGAGGAAAGTAAATTTTGCATTTAATTTGGAAATCAAAGTCCAAGAGAGTCTGGAGGAAGAGTGGAAAGGCACACAATCCAAGCTGCTTGAGTCTAGTGTGAAGTTTCCACAATCAGTGATGGTTTGGGGAGCCATATCAACTGCTGGTGTAGGTCCACTGTGTTTTATCAAGACCAAAATCAGCTCAGCCATCTACCAGGAAATTTTAGAGCATGTCATGCTTTCCTCTGCCAACAAGCTTTTTGGAAACGGAAATTTCATTCTCCAACAGGACTTAGCACCTGTTCACACTGCCAAAAGTACCAATACCTGATTTAAAAACAACAGTATCACTGTGCTTGAGTGGCCAGCAAACTCACCTAACATTAACACCATAGAGAAACTATGGGGAATTGTCAAGTGAAAGATGAGAGACACCAGACCCAACAATGCAGATGAGCTGAAGGCTGCTATCAAAGCAACCTGGGCTACCATAACACCTCAGCAGTGCCACAGGCTGATCGCCTCTATGCCAAGCCGCATAGATGCAGTAATTGATGCAAAGGAGCCTCGACCAAGTATTGAGTGCACTTACTGAACATACATTTCAGTAGGGAAACAGTTTGGATTTTAAAATCATTTTTCAAGCTGGTGTTATAAAGTATTCTAATTTACTGAGATAATGACTTTGGGGTTTTCATTAGCTGTAAGCCATAATAATCAACATTAACAGCAATAAACACTTGAAATAGATCACTTTGTTTGTAATGACTCTATATAATGTATGAGTTCTACTTTTTGTATTGAAGGACTGAAACTTTTTAGTTTCATCGATTTTATTGAAAACATGAATATCTTTTAACATGAAAGACATTGATATCAAAGCACAAGGGTCCCCTCGCAGGGGGACATATGTGAGAGGATAAATGGAAAAATATACAATATTCTTAGAATCATATAGAATCATAGAATCGTAGAGTTGGAAGGGACCTCCTGGGCCATCTGGTCCAACCCCCTGCTCAAAGCAGGATTCGCTAAATCATCCCAGTCAGATGTCTGTCCAGCCTCTGTTTGAAGACTTCCATTGAAGGAGAACTCACCACTTCTCGTGGCAGCCTGTTCCACTCATTGATCACTCTAACTGTCAAAAAGTTTTTTCTAATATCTAATCTGTGTCTCCTCCCATTCAGTTTCATCCCATTGCTTCTAGTCTTTCCTTGTGCAAATGAGAATAAAGTTGATCCTTCTACAATGTGACAGCCCTTTAGATATTTGTAGACAGCTATTAAGTCTCCTCTCAGTCTTCTCTTTTGCAAACTAAACATTCCCAAATCCTGCAACCTTTCCTCATAAGACAGGGTTTGCAGACCGGTCACCATTCTGGTCGCTCTTTTCTGAACTTGCTCCAGTTTGTTGATGTCTTTTTTAAAATGTGGTGCCCAAAACTGGACACAATATTCCAGATGAGGTCTGACCAAAGAGGAGTAGAGGGAAATAATGACTTCACGTGATCTAGACTGTATGCTTCTGTTAATACATCCTAGAATTGCATTTGCCTTTTTTGCTGCTGCATCACACTGTTGACTCATATTCAGTCTGTGATCTATTAGTATACCCAAGTCTTTTTCACATGTGCTGTCACTTAGCCCTATTCCTCCCATTCTATATATGCTTTTTTCATTTTTATTGCCCAGATGTAGTACTTTGCATTTCTCCCTGTTAAAATCCATTCTGTTAGTTGCTGCCCACTTCTCCAGTTTATTTAAATCTTTTTGAATCCTCTCTCTCTCTTCTCTAGTATTAGCTATCCCTCCTAGCTTTGTGTCATCAGCAAATTTAATCAGTTTATCCTCAATTCCATCATCTAAATCGTTGATAAAGATGTTGAACAATACAGGGCCCAGGACAGAGCCCTGTGGTACCCCACTTGAGACATTCTTCCAACTGGATGTGCAGCCATTTACGACCACTCTTTGGGTCCGATCACTAAGCCAGTTATGAATCCACCTAACAGTTGCCTTGTCCATTCCATACTTAGTTATTTTTTCAATAAGGATTGTATGAGAGACTTTGTCAAATGCTTTGCTGAAGTCAAGATATACTATATCTACAGCATTTCCTTGATCCACCCAATCAGTAATACCGTCATAGAAGGAAATTAAATTAGTCTGACATGACTTATTAGTTACAAACCCATGCTGACTCTGTTTAATCACTTCATTCTTATCCAGGTATTGACATACATGTTGTTTAATAATTTGTTCAAAGATCTTTCCTGGTATAGAAGTCAGACTCACCGGCCTATAGTTGCCTGGGTCCACCTTCTTCCCCTTTTTGAAGATAGGAACAACATTTGCTCTTCTCCAGTCTTCTGGCACTTCTCCTGTTCTCCAAGAATTTTCAAAGATTATGGAGAGGGGTTCAAAAATTTCTTCTGCTATCTCCTTCAGTACTCTGGGGTGTAATTCATCTGGACCTGGAGACTTGAATTCATTTAGGTTAGCTAAGTGTTTCCTCACTATCTTTCTGTTTATAGATATCCTGGATTCTTCTATTCCCTTAATAGGACAGTGAATAACAGTTGATGTTACATTTCCTTTCTGAGAGAAAACAGATGCAAAATAGGAATTTAAAAGTTCAGCCTTCTCAACATCCTGTCTTACCATTTCATCATTTTCAACCTGTAAAAATCCTATAGCATCTTTGACTTTTCTTTTACTTTTGACATATCCCCAAAATCCTTTATTATTGCTTTTGACATCTCTTGCAAGCCTCAATTCATTTTCAGCTTTAGCTAATCTGATTTGTGCCCTGCAGGTTCTGCAGACAGCATTATATTCTTCTTTAGATATGCCTCCCTCTTTCCATTTTCTAAACATTTTTTTCTTCCTTTTTAGCATGTGCTTAAGTTCTGTGTTCATCCATCCTGGTTTCCTTAAATGCTTCCTATTCTTCCCTCTTTTCGGAATTGTTAACAACTGTGCTTTGAGAATTTCATTTTTCAAGATTTCCCATCCTTCCTGGACATTTTTGTCTTTAAGGATATCCAGCCATTGGATCCCTCCAATTCTCTTTCTGAATCCCTTAAAATCTGCCTTTCTGAAATCTAACCTTGACGTCTGAGTCTTCACAGGTCTTCCGCCTCTAGTTATCCAAAATTCTAAAATAGCATGGTCGCTACCTCCTAGGGTCCCAGCCACTTTTACCTCCTCAACCATTTCCTCCCTGTTTATAAGAATTAGATCCAAGGTAGCAGTTCCCCTTGTTTTCACCCTTACCTTTTGGAAGATAAAGTTGTCAGCAAGAGAGGATAAGAATTTCCTTGACCTGTTAGTTTTGCCTGAGAGATTCCCAACAAATGTCTTATCATAGTCTTAGCTTTATAAAACTATAGAATAACAGTCTTAACACTAAATTAGGGTTAATGGGGAAGGGGGAAAGAGGGGGGATGGACAATGAGTGCTGTTATTAAGAAATGAGTCGATGCGAAATAGTGGAACATTTGTTTCATGTCCTATGTTCAACAGTGATGATAACTATTTTTATATATTACATGGATAGGGATATCATTCTAGGTAGATCATCATTGTTTTGCGCCTGGATCCAAGGTTCCCATATACCTCTGAAAATATCAAAAGAGTCAGATCTAATGGCTTCTATTTTTACATACAGCATCATTAGGTCAACTTGTTCTTTCACCTGTAATATTGACAACGTATTAGTTTTCCATTTACTGGCTATGTGGTTTCTAGTTGCCATAGTAATAAAATCAATAAGTCGGCACATTTTGTTATTGGCATGGATTGGTCTGTCCCCTAGAAGTAACACTGTCGGTGTTCGTAGTAGTTTTTTTATTCAGGACAGTGTTGATTAATTTTATGACGTCTTTCCAGAGAGACCTCACTATCGGGCATGTCCATCATATGTGGAGTGTGTCTCCGTCATCAGCGCAACCCCTGAAACAATTGCCAGGTGCTGTAAGGTAAACGCTGTGTAGGAAACTGGGAACATAATGTATTCTGTCAAACTATTTCTGGGACGTTTCAGTGAGTGAAACTTGATTACTACCTTTTACTATATTTTCATAGCATTTATACCACCTTTGAGGTGTAAGGGAGATTTGTAAATCTTCCTCCTATTGTTCCATAACCTTCATTTTCAAGTGCTCCCTAGGTTGTAGAAATATAGAGTAAATATGGGATATAAGACCATTTCCCAATGGGTCATATAGACATTTTAGTTCATAAGATGTAGGTTTAGAGTCCGCTGAGTTTGCAGTTAATTTTTGTAAAAAATGGAAAATTTGTTCTAACCTAAAAATTTCAGACCTTGGTACTTGATGTTTTGTGATGGTCTTGTTTTGGCATTAGTTTAAAGTGAGTAGATACATTTTGCAGCCTAGTTAATTTATTTTGTTTCCACCATGTGTGATTCCTTGACGCTACCCCTGGAGGAAACATGGGATTGTTGAACAATTTTAAAAGTGGAGATGGTTGAGACTGTAATGCGAATTGAAATCTATTAGTTCTCCATACACAGTGAATTAGAGGTGTATGGCGAGTGTATATCCAAATCTTTTGGTAAAGGTCCCCGTGGCCCAAATCAGAATTTCCAAGGTGTAAGGTGCTATGTGAGAGTTTTCTATTTGTGGCCAGATAGGTGCCTGCTGTTCAGCGTTCACCGCTGCCAATTGAGCAGTCTGGGCCGCCTTATAGTAGAGAGCAAAATTCGGTAGTGAGAGTCCTCCTTGTCTTTTGTGTCTAAACAAGGTATACTGAGATATACGGGGTTTTTTATTGTTCCAAATAAAGCGCAGAATGTGTGAGTTTATAATTTTAAATGTCAGTTGAGGTATCGGAATAGGCAGGGATCGGAATAAATATAGAAATTGAGGCAATGTAACCATTTTTACCGAGTGGATCCTTCCCAAAAAAAGAAAGGGATGGAGACGACCATTTTGAAAGAGTTTGCGGTAATTTATGAAGGAGAGGGGCATAGTTTTTTTAATAAATCTTTATTTAATAAATCTTTATTTTTATATAGCGCTAACATATTCCGCAGCGCTTTACAGTTTGCACACATTTTCATCACTGTCCCGGGTGGGGCTCACAATCTATATTCCCTATCAGTATGTCTTTGGAGTGTGGGAGGAAACCGGAGTGCCCGGAGGAAACCCACGCAAACACGGGGAGAACATACATGGTGGGATTCGAACCCAGGACTCCAGCGCTGCAAGGCTGCAGCGCTAACCACTGAGCCACCGTGCTGCCCTATAGTTATATTTAAACAGAGTGGATTTGGACGTTGTAAGTTTAATTCCTAAATAAGTGATATGTTGCTTTGCGTGTCGGAAATGAAAATTACTTAGTATGGAAGCTTGGACCGCAGGTGAAATATTCAGGAACATAATCTTTGATTTATCCATATTAACCTTAAGTCCAGAGACCTCCTCAAAATGATTAAGTGTTTTTATAAGATTAGGTAGCGATACGTGAGGATTCTTTAAAGTTAATAGGAGGTTGTCGGCAAAAAGACTGACCTTGTATTCATGTTTACCCACATTTTGGCCCACTATGTCGGGGTGTAGGCGGATCTTTTGAGCCAGTGGTTCCATCACCATAGCGAATAGGGCAGGGGACAGAGGGCACCCCTGCCTGGTTCCCCTGCTAATAATTATTGGTTCGGGGGTGGTCGAAGGTAACTTCCAAGTAAGCCACCGGGTTATTATAGAGGAGCTTAAGTGAGTCAATTAATTGTTGTGTACAGCTTTTGATAATAATTTTGGAATGTTTTGTAAATCCTGTTTGGGTTAAAAGTAGTTTGGGACTGCTCGTCTTTTATAGAGAAGACAGAGTTTAATCTGTTTGCTTTAATTTTCTTGCAAGCATTCGATCCATTTTGTTGGAAAACCGATAAAATGTCACTTGTGTCCACCTTATTGCTCTTTCAGTACGAGTAGTTAATAAAGTATTTAATTGCAATTTTAAGTCGTATATTCGTTTGGTTAGGTATAATGAGAGGCACGATTGGTTGGCGATTTCTAATTTAAGATCATTTTCAAGTGATATTTGTTCTTGGAGATGGTCTCTCTTTTTTTGGGATGCGATCCTAATAAATATACCCGTGATGTATTTTTTGTGGGCCATCCACACGTTACCCACAGACACATCAGGAGTAATGTTCGAGAGAAAGAAGGTTTTAAGTTCATGTTCAACTAATGATCTCGTTTGGGGGTCCGATAATAAGGTTTCGTTTAATCTCCATTTATAGAGTCGTGAGGTTGCTAGGTCAAATTTAAACACAGAGTACACTATCATGGTCTGACCATGAAGAGGGGATATGTCTAGAGTACAACAGTGAAGCTATATTTTCTGAGTAAGAATCCAGTCTATCCTGGAATATGAACGGTAGACTCTAGAAAAGTAGGTATAACCTCTTGTTTGTCGGTGAGTTTCTCTCCATGTATCAACCAAGTTCTGAACTTGGAGAATAGCTTTAAGTACAGTTTTTTCTTTCTGTGATATGTCAGATCTCTTATTATTAGAGCTATCAAGTGTTGCATCTATGGTCAAGTTGAAATCGCCCCCCCATATGATATTTTTTTTTAAACTACTCTTTGGGTCAATCTCAGCACATGCCTCTACAAAGGCCTCAGGTAGCAAATTAACTGTTGTGCTGTGGTCTGTTGGGTCTTGCAAGGCGAACTTCAATCCAGTCTCTGCGAGGTCTTTGTCTCTGTGGTAATGCTCCTGAAAACAGCATCGGGATACCCGCTTTTTCTAGTGCCTTTTTACCTTCTTGATTTTTTGGCGAATAGGTAGTGTTACCATGTGAGATTAATGCATGTGGGAATCCCCATCTATATTTGATGTTTGCCTTGATTAGAGCCATTGTTATATCTTTCATTGCTCTTCTCCTCAGCAAAGTCGCCGGGCAGATGTCAGGAAATAGAGAAACAGTATCTGGGACCCTTGGTAGTTTATGTATTTTACGAGCTGCAGTCAGGATCAGGTCTCTAGATTCTTCATGGTGCATTTTAAGGACAATGTCCCTTGGTGAAGCGTCCGGTTTAGGTCCTCCCAGTGCTCTATGAATTCTGGTTATTCGTAAAGTGGCAGGGTCCGCCTGAGGTAGGAGAGCACCGAAGAGGTTCGAGGCAGTTTCCATTAAATTAGTATTGCTTTCTGGTAGCCCCTTAATTCTAATATTAGCCCGTTGTGAGCGATTTTCCAAGTCTTCACATTTAAGCTGTAGGAATTCAACTCTAGCATCTTGCTCCTCTAGCTGTTCTCTGTCATATTCAATGGCATCAGTGGTATCATCCATTCTTTTCTCTATATCATTGGCTCTTTGGGCAATATCTTGGATTTGTTGTGTAAAATTGTCCACTGCAGATGAAAGTTCAGCTCAGAATGTCTTCTGAATGGTAGCCAGTAGGTCCTCCATTGTCATTGGAATCATATTTGCTGAAAGTCGGGTCAGTTTGTTGTGACTTCTGAGGGGGACTTCTAGAACTCGATGAGGTTGATTGTGATGCTTACATGACGTGAGTGACTTTCCGGTTTTGTATGTTGGGACAGTAAATGTGTGATCAATCCAGTATTGATTTCAGATGCAGTGGATTTTTTGGGACGCATTGCTTAGAGACCTCCTGTGTTCTGAATTTCAAATCATGGAGTTTAATTATACATTTGAGTGCGTGTTTATGCCCGTGGTGGCGGTCCTAGTGCACCATGTTCATAGTTTATTAGGGCCGCCCATGTCCTCCGTGTTGAATTTCATCAGGTTATGGGGTAATTTTTGTAATCCACAGCTATGCCCCAGCGTATTTCTGATGTGAGCTTGTACAATCCTATATCGGTGCTTTTATATGAGCTATGGACACCGCTTGGGCATTAGATATATTTGATTTTTACCATATGAAAAAATGAAGGTATAGAATTCGTGCAGTAGCACTAAGCGGTCAGCAGGTGGAGCCGCACTCCTTTATATGTACCATGAGGCAGAGATGAATATAGTACCCAGTCATACAGATTTTTACTTTCACTTTTCAGCTGCAGTAAAATCAGAGAAAAAAATAGTCCCCCAATCCTGGGATCTGGCTGAAATTAGGGTTATATCAGCTCTATAGGGCTTATGCTATTTAGAAGGAGGTTGTAAAGGGGCTGTAGTATGGCACTTGCAGTATACTCCTAGCCCAGGGGATCTCCGTGTCCCCAGTGAGTCACCCGCCTCTGGGTATTAGCTTATTAGTGCCCCCTCCTGTGTTACCTTTTCAGCCCTACCACTGTGCTTCCCGCTATCAGCGTTGCCGACGGGCTGCCCGCTCCAGGTCGTGGTCTTCCCGGAAGTGCAGGCCGAAGACACCGCGTTGTCTCCTGGCTCACCAAGCGGTCCCACGCAGGCTCTCACCACAGTCCAGTCAGGGGATGGAGAGGGGTAAGCGATTGTTTCTCCCCGTCGTCAGTGTTCCAGTCATAGGAAGGAAATCTCCGGGCTCCCAGGTCAGCGGCGGGCCAGATGCACCTCTGACAGGTCCCGGGCTTGCAAGTAGGCCGCAGGCATCCACCTCGTTCCACGGGCCTGGACGTGACCGCAGCGGGCAGGGGTCACCCCATGGGTCTCCTCCAAGTCACCACAGCCCCAGGTGAGAGTGGGTGGGCTATAGGGGGTTTAGAAATGGCTGGATTGTAGTTGGGATGAGAGGAGCTCTGATCTGCACATCCTGCTCCTTCGGCTGTTAGCCACGCCCCCCCATAAATTAACTTTTTGATGATATAATTTTGTGAGAAGCACCTGTATATCTGATTTCAAAGATTGTAATCTGGCTTCCTCATGAGAAATTAGCTCCATAATCTTAAATGAGCAATGGGAGAGGATAGAGTTCCATTTGGTTAAATATTCCTGTGAGAAAATAAATGTGGGAAGTTTTTTAGTAGTGTCCATCAAAAACTGGGACATCTGTATCATCCCCTAACTTGACGACTTCCTGATGCTAGCCGCATCGATTCGGATACTCAAAGACCACATACGACAAACCCTTCAGATCCAGAAGTCTCTGTAGTGGCTGGTCAACTATTTAAAAAAAAAAAAAAAAAAAAAAAATTGGATCTAGTCTCGTCTACCGGAAAGAACTTTTTAGGGATTCTGTTGGATTCTCAAGATCAGATATCCCAGCTACCAAGAGAGATTCAATTATGAGCCAGCGTATTGCTGAGATTCGTGATGTCAGTTCTGTGCTCTCTGGCTTTGTGTAACCAGGCGGCAGCTTTGGCTCAAGCCCACACAAGAATCCTACAGATGTGCAAACTAGCCTCCTGGGACGGATTCCTAAACAGAACAATCCTATTTACTGGGCCGAGTAAAAGCTTAACTCACCTGGTGGGTGAATTCAAATAATCTGAACAGAAAAGTATCCTGGCATCAGAATCCTCTATTAACCGTCACAACAGATGCCAGCAAAAGAGGATGGGAAGCAACAGCCCCCCAGGAGAAGATTATTGTATTAAAAAAATTAACATAGCACTGCGCACACCCACACTCTGGCGCCATTTTAATTCTAATACACTGGAAGCAGAACATTACGGAAACGCTGCCCATAAGGCTACTGGAAAAAGGGAGATTTTTTCAAGAGTAATATACAAAAATATAATTAAAGGATAAAGATAAGGGAAAAAGCCAGTGGAGGAGTAGAAAGTCCCGGTGCGGGAAAAAAATAACAGCCGCTTCAATTATATGAAGCCAATGGTGTCAGAAAAAGGGCTGCCCATCAAAATCTCTCCCAAAAAGAGCGTAAAAACGTGAAAAGCTGACACTGAAAGGCATAGGTTTGCTCTACAGAATTTGATGGAAGATGAGCTTCAGCAGCATCGCAAAGCCAATACTGAGAGACACAGAGTACCTCGTACTAACTAACCTGCCTGCTGAGATCTTGCAACACTGCGTTGCTTGCCGAAAACTTCAATGAAGATGACATTGAAGCATGCTATCTTGGCCCAATGAGCAAAAAATACCCATTTTGTAATGCCAACCATTTCCAAAAATGACATTTCAATGAAATGTTGTCATAATGAAACTATCATATTGAAAGAAGTACGAATGCATCCCTGGATTTCTATTTGCATGAAGGGATCGGAATCAAACTCCAAGAATTTTATGGAAAATATAAGATCATACAACAGTGCAAACGCTTTTGCATCAATGAGCGCACAAGTTGATTAATCAGTTCACAGGCGATCAGGCTATTTCTGTTACAGAATCCATGGGCAAATTTTCCATGCAACATCTGTGTTGCACCCAAACCAAGGCGAATCACCAACATACGCCCAGTTATATATTCTGAATTTGGCTCAAGTCTTGAATAAAAGAATGCACAATCCAGCCGACACTGGATGGATTCGTAATGTAATGGAAAATCTCCAAAGAATTCTTGAAAAAAATCAATCCTATCTCCAGAGAATACAAAAATTTGTTGAAATTTGAACAAGAACAAATGCTAAAAGGTAAATCTGGAAAACCATACACCAAATATTCCATAACTTTTGTTAGAGAAAAAATAAATACTGTGCACGTATTGGTAATGTCTATTATAAAACTGAGGGAAACCGTATGAATTGGGTTGCTCAAAAATCAAAGTACCATAAGAGCTGAAGACTTGACGTTCTTCAACCATTCGTGAGCAACCACCATTTCAAGGGTGTAGATATACTACCTGGAAAAAAAGTAATATTGCCATCAGTTTTCCAGGGAAGTCCAAGAAATATGGCACAAAATTACCAAGACGCCAGGCAATGGTCAGGACACATGGCAAACCTGACCTATTTGTAACATTCACGTGGAATCCAAAATTGGCGGAAATCAGCGAAAACTTACTTCCCAGTCAGCAACCATGTCACAGGTCCAATTTAGTAGCACGAGTATTTAAAAAGAAACTAAAATTGCCATTTGGAGACTTAACCAGATACCAGAGTGTAAGGACTGGGACTGTGTACCTGTTTTGTCTGCTCTTGCCCTTGGTTCGGTTGGATTCTGCCCTTACCCAAAATTGAGTTGCTGGCTTCACGGGGGCCCATCTTGTTTCCTGTCTGATACTCCTTGTTTCCTGTCTGCTGTATACATAAGGGAACTCTGCACACTATGCCTTGCTTGTGTATCTTGTACCTTACTTGCTGCCAAGCTGGAAGGACCTGCAACCTGCTTGCTTCTTCTAATCATCGGATACCCCGCCTGCTTTTGGATCTACGTACCACGGAAGGACTCTGTTGCTTTATACCCGCTCTGCACCCACCTCCGCTACGGTCTGCTTTCATTTAGGAGCTGCCCGGGCTCTGGGCCCTGGATCCTGCACTGCTGGAATGGTACACGCACGCTCGGTCTGTGTTACTACATCTGCACACTTTGAGACTGCCTTTTGCCTGCTTATCTGTATAGTCGCAGTTTGCATCTCTCATCTGAAGTTTATATCTCTGCAATAGATATATACATCTTGAACTGTGATATACAGTGTTTGTCTTAATTTCTGACCCACGTCATCGGGCTTCATAGAACGTTAGTACAAACTTATAACACAGAGATTTGGATGTGTTATTGGTATGGTATATCTAATCGAGTTCCAAAAAAGAGAGCTTCCTCACGGACACATTGTTATTTATGGCCCCGGAATACAAAGCCTGGGAGAAAAAAGATTGGCAAAATTGTTTGTGCAGAGCTCTCACACAAAGGCACTCATCCGAAGCTTTATGAAATTGTAAAATCTTGCATGATACATGGTCCATGTGGTCCACTGAATCCAAATGCACCATGTGTGGATAATGGGAACTGTACAAAAGGCTTTCTGAAAAATTTCTGTTCCGAAACTAATTAGCAATGTAAATGGTTACCCTAAATACCAATGACTGGATGATGACAACTTTGTTGAACTTGGAGGAAACAAGCTTGATAACGGATGGGTTGTACCTTACAACCCTTATCTTTCTTTAAAATACAATGCCCGCATAATGGTAGAGATTTGCTCTTCCATACAAAGTGTAAAATATTTGTTCAAATACGTTTACAAAGGGCATGACTGTGCAAATCTCCAATTTGTTTTGGTCTCCATAGAACAAGAAGCTATAGTTGAATATGATGAAGTAAATAGTTACTTTGAAACTCGATATGCTCCTGCAGCATACTGGACTAAAGGAATATAAAATGCACCATCAAAATGATCACGTGGAAAGATTAAATACTTTATACCAGGTAAAGAAGCTGAAGCTGAGCAGCAGAAAGACACCAAGGTTTAAACTGAATTGGGAAGATCCTAATGACCAACAATATTTATATATTGGAATCCCTGAACATTACACGTGGAATGATAAAAATATTTCGTGGAAACCACATAGCAAAGGTCATAAAACCACAATTATCAAAATGTTTACCGTTAGTCCATTAAAGAAAGAAAAACCAAAGGAAACAGTTTTGCTACTTTCCAAGAAGCATGTATTGCAAGAGGGTTAACTGATTATGACTCTGAATGGAATATTTGCCTAACAGAAGCTGCCACTTATCAAATGCCAACACAGATTTTGTCCTACAACTTCCTGTTGGCAGGTATGACGAGCCAATGCATTTTGGCAAATATTACGACCCTGTTGCGGAAAAGGATTTGTTTCAGGAGAAATTCCAAATGTTAAACCCAGGACAACGAAAGGCTTTCTACAAAATCATCGAAGCAATAGAAAACCCCAACTTGCCAAAACGCCTATTTTTCATTGACGGACCTGGAAGTGGAAAAATATTGTATAATACAATCATGCATTACGTTTGTAGCAAAAACAAATTCATCTTTCCATGTGCATTTACAGGCCTTGCACCTACTTTGCTGGAGCGAGGCCAAATTTCACATAATTTGTTCAAACTGCCTATACCAATTGATGAAGCATCTACTTGCAATATTCGTCATGCAGCAATACTGTCAATGAGTTGAAAAAACGTCAAACTCATAATCTGGGACAAAGCTTCTATGGCTCCAGCTCATGGTGTAAATGCAGTAGTGACATTGTACAAAGAACTCATGGCTGAAGATCCAAAAATTTCCTCCAAAAAAAGCTCGGAGGTGCGATCTTTCTTTTTAGTGGAGATTTTCAACAAATCCTTCCTGTTGTACCACATGGCTAGCACAAACTAAATAAATTTGGCATGCATGAGGAACAGCAATTGTTGGAGGAATATTAAAGTCCTCAAATTGGACCAAAACATGCTTGCGAATGAGGACAATGTCCCTAATGAACGTCAAAGCTTTTCCCAATGGCTTTTAAAGCTTAGAGATGGAAAAGTTCAAGAACCAGGACTAGAGGAAGGTATCTTTGAAATTCCTTCTGTGTTCATTAAAAATGGATGTATTGTTATTGCTGTTTTTCCTCAAGTCATCCAACCAGAAGACGAAAGCATTGTAAACCATGCAATCCTAACGCCAAAAAAAAATATTCTCAAGAACTGAATGAAAATGTTCTTAGACAAATAAATTCTGAATTGAAATGCTACACCAGCATTGCTTCAATTCACCAAAACCCTGTAAATACTGAGGATGCCGCAAACTGTCCAATGGAGTGCTTAAACAGCTCAGGCTAGTTTCACACTAGCGTTTATTCGACGCAGCGCATGGCGCCGCTAAGCCCCACCCCCTGCCGACTCCCTGCCCGCCCCATCCGGTCATCGCCGCCTACTATCGCATATTTAGCATAGGGTGCGCATGTCGTGCGCTGCGCACTTTTGAAGGTGCGCCCGTGCGCGCCGAACGCAGCGTGTTGCATTTCAAAGGTGCGCAGCTCACGCCAAAATCCTACTAGTGCATGGCCAGCACACCCTATACTAAAGATAGGGTGCGCAGATCGCAAGCGTCCATGTGCGATAGTAGGCGGCGATGACCAGATGGGGCAGGGCTTAGCGGCGCTGTGCGCTGCTTCGAATAAACGCTAGTATGAAACTAGCCTTAGCGCCTGGTGGTATGACTCTCAGACTAAATTTGAAAGTTGGTGCAGTAGTCATGCTATTAGGAAACAAGAGGTCTTTGCAATGGCACCAGAATGGTTGTAAAGCAAATGATGTTAAAAATCATTGACATGTGAAATCCTCACAGGATCATTTACAAAGGAATTCATTCCCAGAGTTATTATGGCACAAAGCCACCCTGCTCTTCCTTTTACTTAAAAACTAAAACAGTTAACCTTAAGAATTGCTTGAGGCATTTTCAAGGACAAAATCCTTCCAGCAAATCAAGGTTTTCGATACTGACCAACAAGACAACTTAAAGAAATACAGAGTTTACCCAAAAAATGTGGTTTACAGAGAAATTTTTGCACAATAAAAAATTGTTTTCAGCTAATACTTTAATAAAAATTAAAAATGTACCAATTAAAATACTTGTCACTTGGGCGTAGAACGGGTTCAATATCTAGTTCCTAATAATGAAGCAAACTGAGACACTGTGGACTCTGTCTGTCCTATGATCCAGCGGTTGCCATCTTTTTAAGTGTGCAGAAAAGCGCCACAGTTTTGTGCACCTCTGAAAAGGAAGAAACCGCTGAACAGAGGCCAGACAGATTTCAGAGTAACTGCTGCCTCATTAGAGTGAATGGATGCCTCAGGGTTTCATCTGAATCACATTGTTCAGAGATTTAGATGGAAACCCCAAATTAAGTGCTCAGCATAAAGGACAGGACAATTGTGATACAAAATGTATGTAATATGTTCCCAATAATAGCTTAAACTCAATCCACAAAAAAAAAAAAAACAAGTCCCCATTCAGGTCCATCATCTGTCAATCCTATTGCCCTCCTCCCTTCTGAGCCCAACAGTGTGCCTAAACCACATTTAATACACTGCTCAAAAAAATAGAGGGAACACTTAAACAGAATATAACTCCAAGTAAATCAAACTTCTGTGAAATCAAACTGTCCACTTAGGAAGCAACACTGATTGACAATCAATTTCACATGCTGTTGTGCAAATAGAATAGACAACAGATGGAAATTATTGGCAATTATCAAGACCCAAATGGAGATCCAGTGGCGCTTGTGTATGAGTGTAATTCCAGCAGCAAACACTAAGACACCTGTCACAAGGGTCTCAAAGAAATAAGGTAAAATAACTCATAATATTAGTGTGCGCTTGGAACACTCATAAAGAAGAGGGAAATCTAAATTAGGTGGTTATAGAAAAAAAAAACCTCTTATAAGTGCTCTTTATGTAGCTGGATAATAGCGATATGTAGCTGGATAATAGCGAGAAAATAGAAAATTGTAAGACCTCAGAAGAAGCGCTTAAGGGAAAAAATGTGTGTATATAGATGCTGGTGGCAATCTTAGTTCCAACCTGAACAATCATTAAAAACTAAAAAGGCATGAGTGAGCGTAAAAACCTGAAATCACTGAATAGGTTATATACTGCAGGGTACTTCTCCCTGATAGCAGCTTAAAAAAAGTCAGGTTAAAATAGCGCTTCAGGTTAAAATAGCGCTCATCTATACCCCTGTGTACAAACCCCCCCCTTTTTCCAAGCGCTGGAGCAAAAAGCACTATTTTAACCTGCACCGCTTACTGGAGTGAGGACTTCGCATCGCATTATCTTTACAGGTACCGCTCTCTGACTTGTGCATTTACTATTGCGGCTACTCGGCACAGCCGTTCACAGGCTGCAATTTGACTTTGACTTTTTTTAAGCTGCTATCAGGGAGAAGTACCCTGCAGTATATAACCTGTTCAGTGATTTCAGGTTTTTACCCTCACTCATGCCTTTTTAGTTTTTAATGATTGTTCAGGTTGGAACTAAGATTGCCACCAGCATCTAATTATCAAGACACCCTCAAGTTCACCACCTGACCCAAAAGGGCCATTTTAGGGTCCAGTACCATATTACATTGATAAACACTGATAAGTAAATCAACCATATCTCCCAAAAACCTACGTAGCCAGGGACAGTTTCAGGTTAAGTGAATAAAGTTTGCATTAGGCATACCACATTTCTAACAAACAGCCTCTCTAGCATAACCCATTCTCAACAAGCATACAGGGGTTCGATATACCCGGTGAAGCAAAAAAAAGATGTGACACTCTGCGCCTCACTAATCAACACTTTTGTGACTTCTTGCAATATATCTTCCCACTCATCTTCTGTGAAGTCTCCCACATCAGCCTGCCATTTAGTCAAAACTTCCAGATTTGCCACTCGCTTTTCTGACATCTCTGCATATATCATGGATATAATGCCTCTTGATCCCCCTCCCATCACTATTCGATCCAACAAAGGGGTTCTATCGCATCTATTAAGTAGGGTGAGTCGATATTGTGTTTCACAAGCATGCCGCAGCTGCAAATATTAAAAAAAATCTTGCATTAGGAATGGAAAATGTCTGTTTGAGATCTTCAAAAGATCGAAGTTCCCCATCCGAATAAAGTTGCGATATTAATTTAAGGCCTCTCCTCTCCCCCCACAGCTCAAAGCCCTCTAATTTATTGAGCTCTGCACAAGTCGAATTTCTCCAGATCAGGGCATGTCTTGTAACCCCATGTATACCAAGTAGTTTCATGGCCGTATTCCACACCCTACCCATACAGTTCATTGTCGGAATATTGAAAGCCAGACCCTGACGAAACGGTCCCCAATCCAACGATCGTATCAGCAAGTCATTTCCTACTACACATGCTAGCATATGCCCCAAGGAATTTCACAAAGTGGAATCTTCCTCCCCCCATCCTCTGAAATGCTGCAATTGTGCTGATAGTAAAGAAATGGATCAGGAACTGCTAAACCCCACTTCTCTTTAGCTCTACATAGTACTTCCAACCGAATTCTAGGAACACTCTTCCCAATAAGCTCTCTGAATACTCTGTAATTGGTAAAAAATTCAGCTAGGAATCCAGACGGGCGCATTATGAAGAATATACAAAGCTTGTAGCATGAGGACCATTTTCGTTAGGTTTGCTCTGCCCACCATACTCAATGGTAACCTGCACCAGTCCTTTACTTTTTGCTGAAATTTAGCAAAACAACTGGGTAAGATTTAAGCATTCAAAATCTTGTATATCATGCCCTATATGAATGCCCAAGTATTTAAATTCTGTGACTACATTTAAGCGTCAAGCTAGTCCCGAGGGATTCTCGGGAGCCCATCCCACCGGCATGATCGAAGATTTCTCTCAATTAATAAATAGGCCAGAAATCATTGCAAAGGAGTCAAAGACCTCCAATGCTACTTTCAGGGATGACGGCCAGTTTTCAAGCAACAGGAGCATGTCATCAGCGTATAACGCTATCTTTTCATGCAGAGACTCATATTCAAATCCTATAATTTCAGATCCGTTTGTTTCCGGATATTTCAGTTCGCACCTTGTTTATGAGACGTCTGCTTCAGCCACTACTGCTGAAGGTCAAGGAGTCTGGAGCCACTTATCAGTGGGGCCACCCATTCCAACTAATCGCACGGAGAGGGCTGTCCTCACCCTTAAACACCCGGATGAGCTCAATAATTTGTTCAAGTTTTCGGACATATCACCATTCCCTGTACCAAATTGGCTACAAGTTGAGCGTCCTCAGCCACTACCTCAGAGCGAGAGGAGGAATAGGGGCAGACAATCTTCCCATGTGCAGGAAAAGACTGATTTTGCAATGAGCTCCACTCCCTCTGAGGCTCCCATCTGACACTCTGCTGCAAATGTTATATGGCTATTAGAAGGGGGGAAACCTCATGTCTGAGGTAGACTTGGAGGGAATTATTGGGATCCTGTCCCATGGGGCTGCGGCTTATATGCTTTTGTTCATCTAAAATGCCTGAGTTTAATATATCAATGTGTAAACTTATCTTGGTCCCCCCTCCCTCCTCCCCCTGATAGAATTGTATACTCTGATTTGGAAGAAACCTGAGGTTATATTACCCAAATTGGGGTTGGGTTCTTGTGGGTGAGTTGTATTATCTTATCTTGATCAGTTAATGTATGTTCTTATGTCCTTTGTCCGTCAGGTCACTGCCTCACAGTTTTCTGTGTTCCCCAAAGTGCTTACAAGTCCAATTTGGATTTGCTAGGTAGTTTTTTGAGCTCATCTTGCTCGGGGTGCGGAGAGCTCACCAGTACTACTGGTGGAGGAATTTTCCTCCATTCTTTTTTTTTAGCGTTTCGCATTATCTACTTTCTTTCCCTATTTTTGTATTTTTCTTTTCCCCCCCATCTATTCCCTTCTTACCTTCACCCCTCCTCCCACCTGCCCATTCCCCCCATACACACACGGGGACCCACAGCTGCTTTCACTATGCCTCATGCCATCCCAATGGAGGTAAAGTGTGGCTCACTTGATGTAAAGGGATTGCATAGTTTAGGCAAGAGAGCCATTCTGACAAATTTTTTGAGAAAGTCCCATATCCAAATCGCTTTCTTGCAAGAAACACATGCCAGCCCAGCCAGTCAAACTATCTTCTCATTGGTTCCCAGAGGAGTATCAGAGCTGCTCTCCTGACTCAAAATCTAGAGGGACGGGTATCCTGATTTCTCGGGCTCTCCCATGGGAGTTTATGGATTCTCGCACGGATAACATGGGTAGAATGACGTTGGTAAAGGGGAAAATAGCTTCCCACATCTTTACTCTTGCCTCTGTGTATTTACCTAATGTCAGACATGTCTCTGCACTGGCAGGTCTCCTGGATTCAGCACTACGCAGACTTAGAAGGTTATTACATGATCACCAACTTATCGACACTTGGAGACTACTACACCCATCGGAAAGGGACTTCTCTTTTTACATGTCAGTCCATGACTCTTATTCTAGACTAGACTATTTTTTCGTACACCACAAAGATAAAAGATATCTCTAAGATACAGGAGACTGACAGACTCCATTACCTTCTCGGACCATGCGCTCTGTACTATCGTGCTTGCCCTGCCCTCCTCGACCTCCAGTCAATGGCAGTGGAGACTAACCTCCTCTCTCCTGAATGATCCTATGGTTACTCAGGAGATTTTCCAGACCTTGAGAGAATTTTTTGAACTAAACAAATCTGCTGATACTTCTCCAAAAACTGTTTGGGTGGCTCATAAATGCGTGATCAGAGGAGTATTGATAAAACATGGGGAGAGGCGGAAGAGGGAGGCCGATCTTGATGCCCTTATTACTCAATTAAAAATACTGGAAACAAGCCATAAAACTTCCACTACAGAAGCAGCAAAAGTTGCACTCATTAAGGTGCGAGACGATTTGCGTAACCTTCTTAATAAAAAGGCCAAGGGGATTCTAGCCTGTTGTAGGCGACATTACTACGAACATGGGAACAAATGTAGCAAATCCCTTGCAAAAGCATTAAGACAGCAAAGAGCTAGGTCTAGCCATAACTTTTTTATTTTTCCATGAATAAGGCCATGTGAGGGCTATTTTTTTGCGGGACGAGTTGTACTTTTGAACGACATCATTGGTTTTACCATATCACTTACTCAAAAATGGGGGGAAAAATTCCAAGTGCGGTAAAATTGCAAAAAAAAACATGCAATTCCACATCTTTTTTGATTTTTTTTTTAACCATGTTCACCAAATGCTAAAACTGACCTGCCATTATGATTCTCCAGGTCATTATAAGTTCATAGACACCAAACATGTCTAGGTTCTTTTCTTATCTAAGTGGTGGGAAAAAAATTCCAGTTTGTTTAGAAAAAAAATTGAACCATTTTCCGATGCCCGTAACGTCTCCACTTTGTGATCTCGGGTTGAGTGAGGGCTTATTTTTTGCGTGCTGGGTTGACGTTTTTATGGATACCATTTTGGTGTAGATATGATCTTTTCATCACCCGTTATTGAGTGGCAACCAAAAAAAATGTATTTCTGGTGTTTAGACTTTTTCTCGCTACACCATTTAGCGATCAGCTTAATCCTTTTCTTTATTGATAGATCAGGCGATTCTGAATGCAGTGATACCAAATATGTGTATATTTTTTATTTTTATTTGGAATGGGTTGAAAGGGGGCGATTTAAAATATATATATATATATATAATTTTTTTTTTTTTTTTACTTTTGGCATGCTTCAATAGTCTGCCATAACCCGATCGGCTCTGCTACATACAGGTGACGATCACCTCTATGTAGCTGAATTACTCACTTGCTATGAGCACCGACCACCGGTGGCCCGCGATCACGTGACGGGTTTCACCAGTGGGCTAATTTCCGGCCCAATGGCCAGAAGCATGCGTTAAATGTCTCTGTCAGAGTTTTACAGTGGCATTTAACGAGCTAATAGCCGCAGGTGGATCGCCATATCACCCGCAACGGTTCCAGGCACATGTCAGCTGTTCAAAACAGCTGATATGTGCCGGGAAAGATGTGGGCTCACTGCGCAATACTAGTACGGCGGAAGTCGTGAAGGGGTTAAACCCTTGAAAACCACCAGTTACTCCGTAAAATCTGTGAAAATTAGATATTTGCCCGCTTTGTTTACAGTCTTAATGCCCATAACTTGTTTGGGCCAGTCTGGAGTGACGTGAATTTGATGCAACGCATCACTCTCTGTGGGTCAATGGCCAGGCTGGAATGAAGGAAGTTTGATGTGGCATCTATCAAGTTATTTAACCCCTTACAAAAAACTAAATCTGAGGCTGGAGTTACCCAAATTTGATGAGGGACATGACACTGTCGGTCGTGTAATTTCAGTGGCTCAAAGTAATTTAACCCCTTAGAACACCAGTTACTTATTCTAATTTGTGAAAATTGGTTATTTGGCCACTTTGATGTCAATTCTCATGCCCAGAACCTGCATGAACCAGTCCGGAGTGACCTGAATTTGATTCGGGGCATCACTCTTTGTCTGTAGGTTGTGTGAGGTAAGTGGTCTAAAGTCATTTAGGGCCTTAAAAACACCAGTTACTTATTTAAATCTGTGAAAATTGGTTATTTGCCCACTTTGATGCCAGAACGCATTTGAACCAGGCAGTGCTGACATGATTTCAATATGTGTCATCAGTATCTGTGTAATGATGGTGTGAGATCTGAGGCCTAAAGTTATTTAATTTGATGCAGAGCAACACTTTGTGTGGGACAGTACGGTGACATCAGTAACCCAAACTAATTTAACTCTTTACAGTTACTTATTCAAATCTGTGAATATTGGCTATTTGCTAACTTTTGATGCCAGCTCTCATGCCCAGAACACATTTTGGCCAGGCTGGAGTGACTTAAATATGATGTGGGACACCCTTATCTGTGTCTTCAGTGCGAGATCAGTGACCCAAAGTTTCAATAATGCCCGACTTGTCTGCTTTCATGCCCATTAGGCTGGTTTTACACTTACCGCATTTTTTGCAGCCCGTTTTTGCGGGCCATATTGCTACATTTTTTGTGGTGTACTGCAATAACAGGCCGAAAAAAAAAGTTTGCAGATCGCCGTTTTTTTTTCCCCAATACTATGGAAATGGTATTGGAAAAAAAAACGGCGTTCCACAAAATCGGAAGTGGCGGCGCGCCGCAAAAACAAACTTCCATTTGTTTTTGCGGCCCCATTGATTTACAATGGGGGCCGTGTCCGTACGCTGTATAAAAGATCAAGCAAGCTCAATCTTTTTTCACACCGCAAAAACAGCCCTCATGGCCATACGGCACACCATGGAATTTTTGCGCACCGATTTTGCGGCCCCATAGAAATCTATTGGGGCCGCAAACTCGGCCCACAATAATACGGTAAGTGTAAAAACAGCCTTATTTGTGCTAATTTGTTTTAGGTGTATTCACATCAAGGCATCTTGTTGCACAGTATTTTATTGCTGTGATTTTTTACATTTTTGTTATTAAACCTGTGGAAAAAAAGTGACAAGAAGCTGCTAAATAGGAAATCAACTTCAGCCCCAAATAAACTGGATGAATAAAAAAACAAAAAAAAACAACTTCAGCAAGTAACATGAAAATGCGGTCACCATTATAGCAGCTGGTTTGTACCCTAACCACAGATCAGCAAATGATGTATTCATCTGTATTTACATTTTGATTTTTTTTGACCCAAGAATAAAAAAAGACTGTTTCCCTTCCTTGTCTTCAACATTGTCAGTGTCATTAGACTGTCACCTCCAGAAACAGGATAGACAAGTCACTGAGAAGAGGAAACATTTGCCGAACCTTTCGAAGATGCTTTTGTGAAATTTGAGTTTTGGCGCCTAAGGTCAAAGAGCCCTGATGCCTGCGCACTGCAGGAATTTGCTCTGCCATCAACAGGGCAGATAAGTATGCCTGCGCAGGAGAGCGATGCCAGGGAGCCATAAAACAAGCAGGAGGGTGGCATCGCAAGAAGATGGGAGGCGCCGGACCAGGACCTGCGACACGCATCGGACCGGACCGCCCCCCCCCCCAGGTGAGTATATAATAAAAGTTATTTTTCTTCTCTTGCAGGTCGGATCGGTGGCTTATCTACAGCATTAGAATGCTACAGATAAGCCTTGAAAGGCGGTGGCCATAACTCGTATCGGACAAACCTGGTGACAGGTTCACTTTAATTACACTGATAATGCAGCTTGCTACACGTACGGTGAAGTGCAAAATAATAGCAGCCCAAAATCACTAATGTGTTTAATTGTTTAATTACTATTTGTGGTAAAAAAAAAAAAAAAAACAACTGCGGGCAAAGCCGAAAAGCCGGACTGCGCATGCGCCGGTTAACTAAGCCCCGGAAGTATTTTGCGGTGTTCCGGGGCTTAGTTAACCGCTGCATGCACTTTTCGGCTTTGCCCGCAGTTGGGCAAAAAATGGCGTACTCCAATTCTGCAATAACCTGCGGACGGCGGGCAAAGATGGGGAGGCGGCACACATCGGGAACACCGCCCATCGGACCAGACCGCCTTCGTTTTCATCACCCGCCAAAGGGTAGGTGACAGATTCCCTTTAAGCCAAAAAATGAAACTTCAAACAACTTTTTTAACATTGGATGCCGAAAAGGCTTTTGACAGAGTTAGTTGGCCTTACCTACAGGCCACTCTGAATAAATTTGGTTTCGACAAAAAATCCATCTCTTCCATTTTCGCACTCTACTCAAATCCCACCACAAGAATTTTACCTAACACTGTCGGACCCCTTCGGCATTACCAATGGTACCAGACAGGGGTGCCCCCTGTCCCCTATACTCTTTCTGCAAAAGGCTCCATAGCCAAAACAAAGTATCAGGAAAAATGTAGAAATTAGATATATAGCATCTAAAAGTGCTGAACATAAAGTAGGCCTATATGCGGATGATCTGATATTTACTCTAACCGATCCCCAAAATTCATTCAAAACATTGATAGGAGAATTAGATAGATTCTACGAAATATCCTATTTCAAAATAAACCCCGAAAAATCAAAATTCATGGCAATTAATATGAATGAGATAGAAATCTCCAAATTTAGTTTTGAAGACAACTGTATTGAATACCTTGGTATAATCACTGAACCATATCTACACAAAATCGTCATAACTAATCTGGACAAAATTTCAAAAACAATCGAATCAGATCTTGCTTATTTCTCCAAATTTGATTTATCTCTGTTTGGCAGAGTGATGACGATCAAAACATTTATCCTACCTAAATTGCTTTATGTCTTTAGGACACTTCCCATCAACATCCCTTTCCAAACGTTACAGAGATTGCAAAAACTGATGAATTCTTTTGTTTGGTGCAATAAGAGGGCTAGAATCTCATCTGACATTCTTTGTAAACACAAGCTTAATAGAGGAATGGGTCTGCCCAATCTTCAAGCCTACTATCATGCCTCACTCATTAAGTTGAGCAGATCCTGGTTTTATGAGGATAATATTCCAGCTTGGGTAGCCTTGGAGAACGAAGAAGGTTACATGGGTTAATGCCAAAGATTCTTTCTTTAGACACATAATACATAAACCCAAAATTTGCTCGTCCCACCCTATCTTCAATGCCACCTTTAAGGCATGGAAACAACTGCTCAAGCCGACCAGACTTGAACTTAACAAAGCTGAACAATTAAAAAAGGTTCCATTATCTTTTGTGTCAAAAATTTATAATATCCCACTTCTGCCCGGTTGGTCAGAAAAAGGATTAAAAATAGTGGGTGATTTGTTTACGAGCTCAGGGATTATGTTATATAGTGAGTTAAGACAAAAATTTGCTTTGGCTTACAGTGATCTAATACCCTTCCTTGTGTTTAAGGAACATATCAAAAAAATTAATAAATAACCATACAGTAAATTACAAATTAAGCCTGCTACTGGATAATATCCGTAATGACTCAATGTGGAGTCTGAACAACTTATACAAAACGTTTAATAAAGATACTGTTGCCAATAAAAATCAATATACGAGAAGGTGGGAAAATGAATTACATCTTAATTACTCTGTGGAACAATGGGACGTCGCTACAAAATACACTTATTCTAATATTTCTGCCACTTTGCAAGAGTCTTATTTCAAAATACTATGCAGGTGGTATTACACACCTACAAGACTCGCTCACAAATAACACTCCCCGCTATGTTGGAGGGAATGTGGTCAAAAGGGTAATTTATACCATCTGTTCTGGAGTTGCCCTAAGGTTAAAGCCCTTTGGCTGGAGGCAACAAAGCACATCAACGCATTTGAAAAAGATTTCGCTATCACTCCACAAAGAACCCTGCTTTCCTTGGATATGGAGGATGTTTCGCCCACCACAAGGTATATCATTATTCATATTTTTCTAGTAATAAAAAACGAGATTGCTTTTTGGTGGAAAAAACAAACCTCACCTAAGTTTGCTGACATCTTAGAAAAAATCCACACCCACAATAACAGAGTGGAGATTTGCTGTTAACAATAACAGAATAAACAAATATTCTAAAAAGTGGAAAGTGTGGAATGAGCAGTTCCAAACTGGTTAAACCTCCTAAATCTTTTGATAAAGTAATAGAATAGAATTGAAACCAATTACTTCTTTCTAAGGACGTTATCTCTCTCCCTAACATGAAAAAAATGTTTGTATAAAACTTATATGTAGTTTTAATTTGCTTTTGACCAACAGGTCTGTTTTGAAAAGTTTTGTAATGGTTTTCTAAGTTCTGTCCTCTCTTTTCCTTTCCCCATATCCAACCTTCCCTCCCTGCTCCCCCCCTTCCCCTTATCTTTCCACCCAATTAAAATTTTTAAAACCCTAATAAAACTATTTGAAAAACAAAACAGCTGTCAAAAACAAAGATAAGGAGAAACACCAATTATTGCATGAAAAATACACCAGTAGGCATTTACAGCACCCATTGTAAGTTCTCACATTCCCTTATACACAGAATTTCTTAAGAAAAAAAAAGAAAAGTGGGCTCAACTATACCAAAGGTACATACAATTGCTGTAGCACACATTTTTTCATTTACCCCACAAAAACAGTTTGGATCAAAGACAGACTCCGAGATGTGCATTGACATTGAAACTTTTACTGAGCTGCTGAATCAGCGTTCAGTTACAAATAGAAAATGTAGGAATTAATTGAAGGCACATAGTCTAAATAAAACTGTATACATATATATATTACAAACTTATAAATATGCGTAGAAGACCTGCGTGTGTCAGGACACAAAATCAGTAGCACACACAAGTCATAATAACTTAATTGTAAAACGTGAGCGATCACAGGCACCGACGTGATCTCACGGGGTACACATAAAGAGATTGTGACAGAATGGAGGGGACAGCAGCTCCTCTTGGCCCCTTTTACTGCCAAAGAGCCATGCACTTAAAATTCCAGAGAAATGTTTTGCAGAGTCCCTCTCCTGACAGGTAAAAGGGGGATAAATACCTGAGATAAAAATCGGCATTTAATGAACAAAGACACACAACATAATAGCAGTCGAGCGGTGGTGCACACTAATCTGGTGTACATAGCAAGGCACTGGTTGAGAGACATTGCATATTATTATTTGCTATAGTGGTAGTCATAATAAGGTAATGCTTTTATACACGGTTCCAATCATGGAATAACCAGGAGTCATGCTTCAATCTTTGGCTGACAAGTGGGTGCCTGAAGAAAGGGTGGGACAAGTCTGTTAATCAAGACCCATGGCCAGATTTTCACGTGTCTCGGGAGAATAGAGTGTTAACAATTTAGATATGGCAGGGCAGGAAATTGGCCTATAAAGAAAAAAAGCACTCCAGGATCTTGTGAAGGCAGCGAGCCAAAAATGTCTGCACCTCCAACACTGACCAATGTGTCACCACTGGTGGTGTGAATGCAAGCTGCAACAGGGCAGGGAAAGCATCTGCATTTGGATAGAGCAATAGTTTTGTTCTTCCCTATATGACAGAATGTTAATGATTTCACTATAGCTGAGGACAAGAAAGATTAGTCCCCAACCTCCTATTTACCAATACATTCAATAACTTAATATCCAGTCATAACCCAAAAGAAAACTAAACACATGACTTGATTAGTTGACCAGATTTGTTCCATTTCACCAATACAAGTTGGGTTCATCTATTCCTAAGTAAGATTTCAACAGCAAAGAGCACATGATGTGGGCAAAAACCAAAGATGCCACGGATTTGATTATTCCTTGCAAGCAGTAGAGGTAATGAACGTGTACTGAATGAATCTAGCCATTATTAGGGGTCTTTCTGTTTGCATCGTCGACACGGAGTGCTGTACAGCTGTTGACGAGAAGTGCTGCAGATGTCCCTTTTAACATTTTTGATAGAGCAGTCAAAAGGAGAAGTGCACTGGAAAGGAAACCGGAAAAACACACAGTCCCTTAAAATGTGAGGAAAATAAGAAAAATATTTGTCTTTGGCATAAAACTTAAAACAATGTCTGCCTCTGTCTGACAAACTGTACCCAGCCTGAGACATACAGTTATGGACATAAATATTTATATACAAACATACCCTGAGCAGAGACCCAGGCCCCATCGATCCACAGGGAGGAGGTCTTGGGGCAGCAAATAGTGCAAAGATTAGCAAGGGTTAAAATAACGATTAAAAGATCAGTCTTTTCCCACCCCTTCTCCATGTACTGATCACGCATGCTATTGCTCTGCAAAAGGCTCGTTTAGCCAGCAGTGTATAAAGCTCGGCAGAGGAGACAATAAAGTGCTGTGCGCTCATGAACACAGAAGAACCTATGTACACGGGAACATGTATCCCAAAGCCTATCCTAAGCTGCTCAAACAAATGAGCAGGGAAACACACAGTGTTGTGCTCCTGGTGGGAGTTCTGCATCGTTCAAGTCCCACAAAACTGGGACAAACTGAAGGTTACAGCACCTGATGTGTCAGCCAGTTAGTAAGAAAGGGTCTTGTTAGTTTCTATGTTGGGATGTTAGAATAAACATCTGCATGACACTTGGTCCTCTGAGAATGGGGAATAGTGTACTGCTTGGTTTGGCCTATGAGACTTCAGATATGTTTTTATATTTTTGAAATCTAGTATAATGGCTTCTCCAGCAAACCGCATCAGACTGCTGGAGCAGAGCTGCTGGTCTGATATCACTGGGAAAACTTTAGTTGTCAGTCAGTACCCCAGAAGTTGCTCTGTTCCCCTCCATACTGGATGACACTCTGGCGGTCTACAGGTGATGGATCGTTTGCTTTTTGAAGCATCTCCTCTATGATCTCTTTGACATTAACCGACTCGTTGAGGAAAAAGTCACTAGACAGGTTGCTCCCTAGAGTTTCTGGGTAAGGATACCCATGCAATCCATGCGTGGTTGGCAGTGGAGGACTACAAGTCAAGTCCAAAAGGTCAAGTTGTGGAAAAGGT
Source organism: Dendrobates tinctorius (assembly GCF_039654945.1). Classification (NCBI taxonomy): domain Eukaryota; kingdom Metazoa; phylum Chordata; class Amphibia; order Anura; family Dendrobatidae; genus Dendrobates; species Dendrobates tinctorius. Next base: position 122,670,315 of record NW_027361679.1, read on the forward strand.
GCTTGCTGAAACATAGGTAAAGAAAAGTCCAAAGGAAGGGATGAAGAGGGCAGAAGGGGCATAGACTGACGAAGAGCGTTCTGACGGGATTCCTCATGCTTGCGTTTTACACTCATATCCATTTGCTTGAGTTCCTCTTGGACCTTATACACACACAGCTCTGGAATTTTTATGCCTGCATGGTGGATAAAGAAAGAAAAAACACAATTATGTTGACATTCATACACTGGATGTATTGTAGGTACTTGGTGTCAGCTACTTACCCACTTGCTTGTGTTTGTCCTTCGTTTTTAAACGCACAATCTGTAGGTAGCTACTGCTTGTTATGTCAGAAATCACAGACGCCATCCGACTCCAAACTCTCAGCAAAGAGCCGCACAACATGTAATAATGTCGAAGACGTAGACCTTGTATACACTCCTTTCCTTGTTGCACTGTTTTACAATTGCCATTCCTACATATTGAAATAAATAAAGCCCTTAAACAAAATATATTAACAATATTTGCTTGTCATAAACTTCTATTGGAAGGGAAAAAATACTAAGACTAAGATGTCTGCCTAAGCAATCACAGGTGTAATGGTGAGAGACTAAGAATTGTCCAGCTGGAAGGGAGTAGTGTCCATCAGATTATCTGGAATATAAAATAAAAAAAAAATATGTAGCTTGGATTTCGTGGGTGCAGAGCAGGATACTCCATGGCATGCACCGGAAATGTTGAGGTCACAGTTCTTCCATGGCAGGACCGCTTGGGGCCTGTTATTGGCTGCAGCGATCACGTGAGTAGAACAGTGCATCATCAGAAAAACATTGATGGAGCGCTGTTCTGGACACCGGGCACTCCTATCTGTCCCGAGAAATCATTGCCAGCATGGAGCATCCAGCTCCACAGGTGTGCCAGTACATTTTGGGATTTTCACCGATTCCAAGCTTTTAGTTAAGTTTTCGTTTCATTTAGCCTGGACAACCAGGGCCGTAGAGTCGGATTTGTGGAGTCGGAATCCATTTTGGTGAAGTTGGGGTCAGTATAAAATGGACTGACTCCTAAAATATATAATAAATTGGTTACAATAGTACAATGCAGGATGTGCTTTGTTTTCATAAGAACTTGGGAAAGTCATAAAGGCTCCTATAAATGCTTGTTCCTGATCTGAGTATCTGGGCTTTTAGGCGAGATGAATCTGTGCTGCACTTTATGCACATGCTCAGTAGCGAGACTTAGCTTTGAAGTCGGACTCAGAGGTTGGGCTTAATGACTCCACAGCCTGGTGGACAGCACCATTTTTTTATTTTTAAAACCACTTTTCTGCACTCCCCTTACGATATAGACTCGGAACAAAGACAAATTATCTTACCACATGGTATGGGAGCAGTTGCTTAAAGAAAATTCATACTGACGATCCCAATGCTCCTGAGCTTCCAGTGCAGATACCTGCAAGATATTAAAATTAAAGGTTTGTATCACATCAATCTCAGACTTTGAAAACATAACATTATGCCCGCATCACTTGCTTTTACATTTTGGTGCGGCACAGACCAGCATTGCACTAAAGACCAGGTAATACCTTGTTATGCCCAGCACCAAGCAGATTCTGGGATTCAAACAAATGATTCACTTGTTCTGCATTAGAACTATCACTATATCAGTTTTGGCTGAACTTTTTTTAAAGGTCTTAACTATTAAAAGGAATGTAAAGGGTGGGCCATTTAACTAGATACATCAGGGTGGGCAATGTATATGGATACACCTAAATAAAATGGGAATGGTTGGTGATATCAGCTTCCTGTTTGTGGAACCTTAGTATATGGGAGGGGGAAAACTTTACAAGATGGGTGGTAACCATGGCGGCCCTTTTGAAGTCGGTCATTTTGGATCCAACTTTATAATTGGCCCACCCTGTATTTCTTTTGTATTAACACCTTAATGACCACAAGTAAAAATTAAAACAGCTGTCGTTAAGGAGCCTCATTCCTTATCGCTGTTTTAAAACGGAAACACTGACATATGTGCAAGAATGTGATCCAGCCTTATTCTGAAAGCAATCAAAAAATGTTATGTGCCCCAAAATGTTACCAATAAAAACCCTTCTTTATCTTTCTTTATCTCACAGAAAACCAGCCCCCATCCAGGTCCGCCATCTGTCACTGGAAATTATAGTGGTTCCTACGTGACTGGTGAAAGATTCTGGAAAAGTGACATGGCTCTCCCCCAAATAAAATACAGTGAAATCTGCACTCCCACACCCCCCTTCCTTCTGAGCCCCACTGTGCCTAAACCAGTTAGCGGCCACATGTTTAGCATTACTGTAACAAGCAACACAAGCTGGACACAATGTATGGGAACACTGCACTGTATGGGGGCACAATGTATGAGCACTAAACTGGCAGATTTGCAATTCTCCAGAAAAAAAGCCTGGCGCGGATTTAAAAAATAGTCACTGCAGTCATAGATAAATTCATTGAGCGGTGGAGTTTTCTACAATGGGGTCACTTTTGGGGTTATTCTGCTGTTCTGGCACCTTCAGGGCTCTGCAAACTTCACCTGCAAACTATTTTAAGGCTCTAAAAGCCAAATAGCATAGCCCTGCTGTGTGGTGAAACAGATTCTGACGACATATGAGGCACCACCGCATTGAGGAGAAACTGCGTAATAAATTGGGGGTTTAGTTTCACCTATCAACTACTGTGTAAGGGACAAATTTGCAACACATAAAAAAATTCATTTTTACCACTAAAATGTTTAATTTGAATGTCCCAATGACATAAAATTCTGAGACGCACATGTGTGTTAAAAAAAAATTCACTACGGAGGGCGTGGCTATGTAGCTGAAGAGAGAGGACGCATGTTGGGAAAGCTCCCAAGAATCCTGCCTTTATCCTGCAACCAGGACCTTATCACTGCGGCATACCTGGCAGTATCAGGACCCCCACGGGAGGACGTGGAGCAGCTCTGGGGAGCTAATGGCCGGGAAGGCAGGGACGGGCGGTGGGGCCTGCACGAGGTGGCGGCCATCTTAGACGCGCGCTCTGTCAGTGAGAGCTGCGGCGTCAGCCCCTACCGCTGCAGTGTCAGCCCCTACCGCTGCAGCGCTACCCAGGCAGTGAACACACATACTGAGGACTTGAGGGGACGCGCGGTGAGTGCCCTGGAAGACTGGGGCCCACACTCTCCCCCCATTGATAAACTCACTATACCCGTTGGCGCCATTACTGTGGGAGCCTCTGGACTCCCTCCACTGCTGCTGTCTCTGTGGGTCCCCCCTTCCCCCCCCTGGCCACAAGAAACCCTAATGACTCAGCACCAGACACCGCCCTCACAATTTAACGTGGCCCCTCTGTGTGGGAGCTATTGCTGGGCCATAATCATCTAATAGCCCTGCTGTGTTTATCATCTGAAGTGGGAAATCCCCGGAGTATATACCTCTAGTTATCTTGCTGTGCCATATTGCCATTGATCATGATTCGTTCTAAGGGGTCAGGAGCAGCAGAAAAATTAAAAGTTTGCCAGAACTGATCCCTCTGAAAGTGCACAGTCCCTTAGAAATAATCCCTCAAGTTCAGCGTAAAAACCGTCCCTCTGGGGGGTGAGGAGGAGTCTGAGCAGGAAGAACTGACCCTCAAACAGGCGTCCGAACAGTTGATGCAGGCCATCTCCTTAACTAGGACATCCCTGACTGAGAAAATAGAGGACGTATACACGGAGGTGGGATGACTTCGGCAAGATATGCAAACCATGAGGGGGCGCATTACGGAAGTGGAGACAAGAGTGTCCCAGGTAGAAGAAACCATCACACTTATGTAGGCCAAGTTAACAAAAGAGGCAGGGTCTGTGAACGCCTGGAGGCAAAAAGCGGATGACCTGGAGAACAGAATGCGTCGGAATAATATCAGTGTCATTGGTCTACTGGGACGCTCAGAAGGTCAACATCCTGAGCAATTTTTGGAGGGCTGGCTCAAGGCATCTTTGGGTTATGAATTCTCTCCAGTGTTCACCGTCGAAAGGGCTCATAGGGTTCCTACAAAACCCCTTTCTCCGGGAGCCCTACCTAGACCTTTCCTGGCACGTCTCCTAAACTGTAAAGACAGAGACACAATTATGCATCTTGCACGGCAAAAAAGTGCTATCAAGTTCAACAATGCCGTGATAACGATTTTCCCGGATTTCTCCATGGAATTTCAGAAACAGGGAGCACAATTCATCGAAATCAAGAAGCGGCTCAGGTAAAGGAACGATATATATTCAATGGTCTATCCGGCCCGGCTTCGGGTTGTCTACGGGGGCTCCTCCGTGTTTTTTACGGATCCAGCGGAGGCAGCTGAGTGGCTGCGGTCCCATAAGGGATCCCCTGCAAAGGAATCCTAATGTACTTACTGCTAACCTAAATTCTTTTACGAATGGTCTAATTAGGGCTTTCTCGGCAGGTATCCAGTTTACCAACAATACCGGACACTGTGTTTAGTGATGGTATCCCCTTGTTTGCCTTTTGATAGGAGCGTGAGACTTTGCTCCAATAATGTTTGGTTCTTACTTTGTTTTCTCTTTTACAATGGTTCTGATTGTTATTTAGGTAGAAGTCGCAGCCAACAGCAATCTCAATTTATATGCGGTATCCCTAAATTTTACTCGGGTAATACTATAAGCGATATATATGAGTAAACATGGGGTCTGAGAAGATATGTATGACATGGAACGTAAAAGGTATAAAAAACCCTCGGAAAAAGATCAAGGTTTTCTCGCAGATCAGACATTATCGTCCTCACATTGTGGCCTTGGTGGAGACGCACCTGACCAGGGATACAGCTCGGTGCGTGCAGAAACCTTAGGTACAATGGTCTGTCCATGCATTTCACACTAGTTATTCGAGAGGGGTTTCACTGGTGGTACATAGAGATGGGAGGATGGGAAGCCAAGGAGACCCGAGGGATCCTGAGGGTCGCTTTGTTTTTGTACATGCCTTGAAAAATACCAGGAAATATGTAATCCTATGTGTTTATAACCCCCCCGCCCCCCGGCCAATACGTCCATTCTTCAAAAATCAATGAGCTTTGCCCTAAATTATCCAGACGAGGACGTTATCTGTATGGGAGACTTCAATATGGTCATGAACACCTGCCTTGATAAATTGAGATTGGATGGGGGAACGTCTGGAGGAGCCTCTTCACCGACTGCAACCCAGCTGTCACTATTTATGGGGGGTAGCGAGTGGCTAGATTTATGGAGGATATGTCACCCTGAGTTAATGGAGTATACCTGTCACTCATCCACTAAGCATTCTCTATCGCACATAGACTATATATTCGGATCCAGTGGTCTGGCGATGTGGGTGGACAATATAGAACATGGCAGTAGGGGATCTCAGACCATAGTCCGGTCATTCTTAAACTTAAATATGGGCAATTAAATAACAGGATGGTCTGGAAGTTGAACCCTTTTCGGTTGATATTGATGGTGTCTCCAGATAGAACGATCGATCAGTTGCATTGTTTCATCTCGTCCCACCCAGAACCTCAAGATATCAATTTATTTTGGGTTGCCCTTAAGGCATATCTGAGAGGCTGTTTGTCCTCCACGATCTCTTAAGGCCCAGTTACACTAAACAATGCACCAACGATCCCGATAACGATAAGACCTTGTCAGGATCGCTGGTGCATCGCTACATGATCGCTGGTGAGCTGCCAAACAGGCAGCTTCACCAGCGATCAGCACCAGCGAGGACGCTGGTCTCTAAGGTAAATACCGGGTTACTAAGTGGCGCGCGTCACTTAGTTACCTGATGTGCACCTTAGAAACCTGCGTGCTCGTGCCAGGAGCTGCAAGCACGCAGCTTTCTAAGGTACACATCGGGTAACAAAGTGATGCGCGCCGCTTAGTAACCCGATATTAACCTTGTTACCAGCTCTCAGCGCCTGCTTAGAGTGCTGGGAGCGTTGCTGATCGTTGGCTCCCGCTGCCACACGCAGCGATGCGCGCTGGCCAGAGGGAGAGCAACGATCAAAAAACAGCCGTGCACGATCAGCGATACGCGGCGGGGGGCCGGTCGCTGATCCCCATCACACACAGCGATCTCGCTGGGGAGATCGCTGTGATGTCACAAAATCAGCGATCTCGCTAGCGAGATTGCTGTGTGTGACGGGGCCTTTATATCAAGAGGGTAACCACAAGGGAGGATGATGAGGTGGAGCGATGATTGAAAGATTTAGAGGCTACATACATATCTAACCAAACTAACGGCAATAGGGTTGAGTGGTTGGCTGCTCAGAGGTTATATGCTCAGCATAAGGACACTTAAGTTTAAGCATAAACTATTCTTTACCCGTCAATCTTATTTTGAGCTGGGAAACCAGGCAAGCAAATTCTTGGCCTATTTGGTACGCCAACACAACATCTCCAACACAATATTACAGATTCGTAGGTCGGATGATTTATTATGATTTATTGGTGTCTTCAACCAAGGAGATACTCGGCTGTTTTTATGATTTTTACAGGTCACTATATGAATCTAAAAGTGACTCTGATAATTTGGGGTGTTTAGACTATTTGTCAGATGTGACATTCCCTACATTAGATCCTGAACAGCGAGCCCTTAGGGACGCTGAGTTCACTGCGGAGGAGATAGAAAATGCCATGACGGACATGGCCTCCAGGAAGGCCCCTGGACCAGACGGATTCGCTATTGAATTGTACAGGAAATACCGGGATATATTAACGCCACTTCCGGTAAAGGTATTTCGGGGAATTTGGGAAGGGAAATCTATGCCTGAATCCTTTTACCAGGCTAATATAGTGCTTAGGAAGGAGGGGAAGGACCCTTTGGAATGTGGATCCTAACGCCCCATCTCGTTAGCAAATGTGGACTATAAAACTTTCACTAAGATTCTAGCTACCAGACTGAATTCAATTATATTGAACCTTATACAGTTGTGGCCAAAAGTATTGACACCCCTGCAATTCTGTCGGATAATACTCAGTTTCTTCCTGCAAAATGATTGCAAACACAAATTCTTTGGTATTATCTTCATTTAATTTGTCTTAAATGAAAAAACACAAAAAGAATTGTCCTAAAGCCAAATTGGATATAATTCCACACCAAACATAAAAAAGAGGGTGGACAAAAGTATTGGCACTGTTCGAAAAATCACCTGTAATTTACTTGTGGCACCTAACAGGTGTTGGCAATAACTAAATCACACATGCAGCCAGTTGACATGGATTAAAGTTGACTCAACCTCTGTCCTGTGTCCTTGTGTGTACCACATTGAGCATGGAGAAAAGAAAGACGACCAAAGAACTGTCTGAGGACTTGAGAAACCAAATTGTGAGGAAGCATGAGCAATCTCAAGGCTACAAGTCCATCTCCAAAGACCTGAATGTTCTGTGTCTACCGTGCTCAGTGTCATCAAGAAGTTTAAAGCCCATGGCACTGTGGCTAACCTCCCTAGATGTGGATGGAAAAGAAAAATTGACAAGAGATTTCAACGCAAGATTGTGCAGATGTTGGATAAAGAACCTCGACTAACATCCAAACAAGTTCAAGCTGCCCTGCAGTCCGAGGGTACAACAGTGTCAACCCGTACTATCCGTCGGCGTCTGAAGGAAAAGGGACTGTATGGTAGGAGACCCAGGAAGACCCCACTTCTTACCCCGAGACATAAAAAAGCCAGGCTGGAGCTTGCCAAAACTTACCTGAAAAAGCCTAAAACGTTTTGGAAGAATGTTCTCTGGCCAGATGAGACAAAAGTAGAGCTTTTTGGGCAAAGGCAAAAAAAGGCATTCAAAGAAAAGAACACGGTCCCTACAGTCAAACATGGCGGAGGTTCCCTGATGTTTTGGGGTTGCTTTGCTGCCTCTGGCACTGGACTGCTTGACCGTGTGCATGGCATTATGAAGTCTGAAGACTACCAACAAATTTTGCAGCATAATGTAGGGCCCAGTGTGAGAAAGCTGGGTCTCCCTCAGAGGTCATGGGTCTTCCAGCAGAACAATGACCCAAAACACACTTCAAAAAGCACTAGAAAATGGTTTGAGAGAAAGCACTGGAGACTTCTAAGGTGGCCAGCAATGAGTCCAGACCTGAATCCCATAGAACACCTGTGGAGAGATCTAAAAAATGGCAGTTTGGAGAAGGCACCCATCAAATATCAGGGACCTGGAGCAGTTTGCCAAAGAAGAATGGTCTAAAATTCCTGCAGAGCATTGTAAGAAACTCATTGATGGTTACCGGAAGCGGTTGGTTGCAGTTATTTTGGCTAAAGGTTGTGCAACCAAGTATTAGGCTGAGGGTGCCAATACTTTTGTCTGGCCCATTTTTGGAGTTTTGTGTGAAATGATCAATGTTTTGCTTTTTGCTTCATTCTTGTGTTTTTTCATTTAAGACAAATTAAATGAAGATAATAATACCAAATAATTTGTGTTTGCAATCATTTTCAGGAAGAAACTGAGTATTATCTGACAGAATTGCAGGGGTGTCAATACTTTTGGCCACAACTGTACATCCTGATCAAACAGGCTTTATGCCTGGTAAGAACACTTCCATTAACATCACACGAGTCCAGTCAATAGTCCAATACGGCTCCCTAGTGCTTGCAAAGATATGGCTTTGGTGATAAATTTATAAAATGGGTCAAAATACTATATATGAAGCCCAAAGCCCGTATTATTGTAAATAATTCCATATCTGAGTCTTTTTCCTTCTATGACGGAATCACTGATTGGGTGGATCAAGGAAATGCTGTAGATATAGTATATCTTGACTTCAGAAAAGCATTTGACAAAGTCTCTCATACAATCCTTATTGAAAAAATGACTAAGTATGGAATGGACAAGGCAACTGTTAGGTGGATTCATAACTGGCTTAATGATTGGACCCAAAGAGTGGTCGTAAATGGCTGCACATCCAGTTGGAAGAATGTCTCAAGTGGGGTACCACAGGGCTCTGTCCTGGGTCCTGTATTGTTCAACATCTTTATCAACGATTTAGATGAAGGAATTGAGGGTAAACTGATTAAATTTGCTGATGACACAAAGCTAGGAGGGATAGCTAATACTAGAGAAGAGAGAGAGGATTCAAAAAGATATAAATAAACTGGAGAAGTGGGCAGCAACTAACAGAATGGTTTTTAACAGGGAGAAATGCAAAGTACTACATCTGGGCAATAAAAATGAAAAAAAGCATATACAAAATGGGAGGAATGGGGCTAAGTGACAGCACATGTGAAAAAGACTTGGGTATACTAATAGATCACAGACTGAATATGAGTCAACAGTGTGATGCAGCAGCAAAAAAGGCAAATGCAATTCTAGGATGTATTAACAGAAGCATACAGTCTAGATCACGTGAAGTCATTATTTCCCTCTACTCCTCTTTGGTCAGACCTCATCTGGAATATTGTGTCCAGTTTTGGGCACCACATTTTAAAAAAGACATCAACAAACTGGAGCAAGTTCAGAAAAGAGCGACCAGAATGGTGACCGGTCTGCAAACCCTGTCTTATGAGGAAAGGTTGCAGGATTTGGGAATGTTTAGTTTGCAAAAGAGAAGACTGAGAGGAGACTTAATAGCTGTCTACAAATATCTAAAGGGCTGTCACATTTTAGAAGGATCAACTTTATTCTCATTTGCACAAGGAAAGACTAGAAGCAATGGGATGAAACTGACTGGGAGGAGACACAGATTAGATATTAGAAAAAACTTTTTGACAGTTAGAGTGATCAATGAGTGGAACAAGCTGCCACGAGAAGTGGTGAGTTCTCCTTCAATGGAAGTCTTCAAACAGAGGCTGGACAGACATCTGACTGGGATGATTTAGCGAATCCTGCTTTGATCAGGGGGTTGGACCAGATGGCCCAGGAGGTCCCTTCCAACTCTACGATTCTATGATTCTATAGAGGGACTCGTCAAGGGTGCCCCCTTTCCCTGGCCCTCTTTGCCCTTGAGATTGAGGCACTGGCAATACGTATTAGGTCTTCCCCTGGCATTAGGGGTATAGATATAGCGGGTCGGGTAGATACCATTGGTCTATATGCTGACGATATGGTGATATTTATGAATGAAGCGGAGGAAACTCTGCCGTAAGTAATTGCCACTATAAATAGATTCAGTAAATATTCAGGTTTATATATAAATTGGGAGAAGTCCACCCTGTTACCCCTTTCCCATGCCCCGATGCCCCAGCTGGAGGCTCTCTCCTCGCTGTCTATTGAATCTAGCTTTAAATATTTGGGTATCTACATATCTCATAATAGTGTGCTTGACTCAACTTAATATTCACCCACTGTTGGAACTAGTTAAAGTTAAATTTGCAACTTGAAGCAAACTTGCGCTGTCTGTGGCCGGACGCATTAACCTGATTAAAATGATATTACTTCCCAAGCTTAGCTACTCCCTTCTGCATAGTGCCGTAGTGGTACCCAAATCCTTCTTTGTAAATCTCAACTAACAGATCACATCTTTTATATGGGGGAAAACTAGGCCCAAACTTAAACTGTCCACCCTACAGAGACCTAAAAAGGGAGGTGGGGTAGCGTTACCAGATCTTTTCCTATACTACTTGGCTGGGCAGGCTAAAGCTATAAGTAAATGGATGCCGGGTAATCACCTGCTTCATGCTGCTCGAACTGATTGCCCACTGGGTTTCCTTCAGTTAGAGAGGACTAATGTCCCTTGTCTATTACCCTTGCTCCGACTGGCGCGATTAGCATGGAGGCAAATTAAGAAAGTGATTGGATTTAAAGATTTTATAGCTGAAATGCCCCTGAGGAATAATGATTACTTCCCGGAATTACTGAATCACCCATCCACTGATTTTTGGATTCAACATAATGTCTCCTCGATGGGAGACTTGTATGACAAGGGGACCTTAATGTCTTTTGAGCAATTACAGGCTAGGCATGATATCCCGAGATCCCAATTTTTCCGCTATTTACAGCAGAGATCGGCTCTTCAATCATTCAGGAGATGTAGGCCGTACTATTTCATCTCTACCTCTGATAGGAATCCTTATTTCGCAAGGTCCCCAGGGTCTTATCTCCTCTTTATATACTGTACGAACATGCTGTCAGTGGGAACGGAATCTGCTATGAGCTCTATTAAAGAGAAGTGGGAAAGACTCATCCCTAATACGCAGGGAGAGGAGTGGGAGGAGATCCTGGAGACTCCGGTCGGAGTATCCAGGGCTGTGGAGTCGGAGTCGCTGCTCATTTTGGTGGAGTCGGAGTTGGAGTCGGTATAAAATGGATAGACTCCGACTCCTAAAATATATAATAAATTGGGTACAGTAGTTCAACGCAGAATATGCTGAATATTTTTTGATAGGAATTTGGGAAAGTTATGAAATGTCCTATAAATGACTGTTCTATTCCTGATCTAAGGCTACATTCACACACAGCATTTTTCCTGCGTTTTTTGAGGATACGTTTTTCACTTGCAAAAGCAGATCAGCTTTTTAAAAAAAACGCATCACCTGAAAGGTTTCTGAGCTCATAGATAATGTTTTCAATAGCAAAAGCAGATTAGAAATCTGCTCTATCTATATATCCATATCTGTCTATCCATATCATATCTGTACCAAAAAGAATGAAAGCCGGATAGCACAAAGACTAACACTCCTTTTTTTAGCACCAGTCAGGTACACCTCATAGCTGCCCAAAAGGACGCCCAGGACAGGCATTGCTCGTCTTCAGTAACACATCAACATCAATTGATAGTTGGAATAAATAGACTGCATTCACCACATCTTCTTAAGGTGCAGGCTTTATGTTCAAGTGTAGGGGTGTGAAGTGTGAGGTTCTGCAGCAGCTGAGGTGTGCAGTATGAAATTCTGCAGAACAGTGAGATTCTGCCCCCCCCCCCCCCCAGGTTTGATCCTGGCTACGCCCATAGTGTGAACGTAGCCTGAGGATCTAGGCTTTATCTTAGCCGAGATAAGTCAGTGTGTGTGTGTGTGTGTGTGTGTGTGTGTGTGTGTGTGTGTGTGTGTGTGTGTGTGTGTGTGTGTGTGTGTGTATATATATATATATATATATATATATATATATATATATATACACACACACACATACACACACACACACAGTACAGACCAAAGGTTTGGACACACCTTCTCAATCAAAGCGTTTTCTTTATTTTCATGACTATGAAAATTGTAGATTCACTCTGAAGGCATCAAAACTATGAATTAACACATGTGGAATTATATAATTAACAAAAAAGTGTGAAACAACTGAAAATACTGTATGTCTTATATTCTAGGTTCTTCAAAGTAGCCACCTTTTGCTTTGATTACGGCTTTGCACACTCTTGGCATTCTCTTGATGAGCTTCAAGAGGTTGTCACCGGAAATGGTTTTCACTTCACAGGTGTGCCCTGTCAGGTTTAATAAGTGGGATTTCTTGCCTTATAAATGGGGTTGGGACCATCAGTTGTGTTGTGCAGAAGTCTGGTGGATACACAGCTAATAGTCCTACTGAATAGACTGTTAGAATTTGTATTATGGCAAGAAAAAAGCAGCTAAGCAAAGAAAAACGAGTGGCCATCATTACTTTAAGAAATGAAGGTGAGTCAGTCCGAAAAATTGGGAAAACTTTGAAAGTGTCCCCAAGTGCAGTGGCAAAAACCATCAAGCGCTACTAAGAAACTGGCTCACATGAGGACCGCCAAAGGAAAGGAAGACCAAGAGTCACCTCTGCTGCGGAGGAGGAGTTCATCCGAGTCACCAGCCTCAGAAATCGCAGGTTAACAGCAGCTCATATTAGAGACCAGGTCAATACCACACAGAGTTCTAGCAGCAGACACATCTCTACAACAACTGTTAAGAGGAGACTTTGTGTAGCAGGCCTTCATGGGTAAAATAGCTGCTAGGAAACCACTGCTAAGGACAGGCAACAAGCAGAAGAGACTTGTTTGGGCTAAAGAACACAAGGAATGGACATTAGACCAGTGGAAAGCTGTGCTTTGGTCTGATGAGTCCAAATTTGAGATCTTTGGTTCCAACCACTGTGTCTTTGTGCGACGCAGAAAAGGTGAACGGATGGACTCTACGTGCCTGGTTCCCACCGTGAAGCATGCAGGAGGAGGTGTGATGGTGTGGGGGTGCTTTGCTGGTGACACTGTTGGGGATTTATTCAAAATTGAAGGCATACTGAACCAGCATGGCTACCACAGCATCTTGCAGCGGCATGCTATTCCATCCGGTTTGTGTTTAGTTGGACCATCATTTATTTTTCAACAGGACAATGACCCCAAAAACACCTCCAGGCTGTGTAAGGGCTATTTGACCAAGAAGGAGAGTGATGGGGTGCTACTCCAGATGACCTGGCCTCCACAGTCACCAGACCTGAACCCTATCGAGATGGTTTGGGGTGAGCTGGACCGCAGAGTGAAGGCAAAAGGGCCAACAAGTGCTAAGCATCTCTGGGAACTCCTTCAAGACTGTTGGAAGACCATTTTCGGTGACTACCTCTTGAAGCTCATCAAGAGAATGCCAAGAGTGTGCAAAGCAGTAATCAAAGCAAAAGGTGGCTACTTTGAAGAACCTAGAATATAAGACATATTTTCAGTTGTTTCACACTTTAATTATATAATTCCACATGTGGTAATTCATAGTTTTGATGCCTTCAGAATGAATCTACAATTTTCATAGTTATGAAAATAAAGAAAACTCTTTGAATGAGAAGGTGTGTCCAAACTTTGGTCTGTACCGTGTACATGTATACAGTGTATTACATATTTACAATTTATTACAGTATTTTGTGTTCTAAAGTTGTATTCGAATAAATAGATATTATGTTCTATCTAAATATCTTGATTATTGGATCATAAAAATGATTAAATGTCTGATGTTCACATTGTACTACAATAAATTTTTCACTTAAATATAAGCAATATATGTGGGAGTCGGAGTCGAGGAGTCGGAGTTGGAGTCGGTGTAAGGGAAATTGAGGAGTCGGAGTCGCAGGTTTGGCTTACCGACTCCACAGCCCTGGGAGTATCACCATCTATTAATAACAGAATGATACGGTTATATATAATAAATCAATCATACTTCACTCCGATGCGACTTTTTAGGATGGGTCGATTTCAACCATCAGAATGTCTGCGATGTCACTCACCAGATGCGGATTTTGTTCACATAATATGGCAATGTCCCACTATTCTACATTACTGGAAGGAGGTGACATCACTCTTGTCATCCCTGATGCAGGTCCCTGTTCCTCTTGAACCACTGGTCTGCTTGTTTGGGGTATGGGATGAGGAGATTTGGGGTCACTATGTCGGGATCTTTCTGCGCGAGAAACTGTTTATGGCACGGAAGGTATTGGCACTACGGTGGATGGGAGGTTCATTTCCCTCTCTTTGAATGTGGATTGACCTGGTAAACTCGATTGTTCCATACGAGTACAGGTTATATCAGGGATGCCCGGGTAAATTTGAAAAGATTTGGGAGAGGTGAAATTCCTCTAACCTTACTTTGCAAGGTTGAGACATCACATGTGAGATAATATGATATAAGATACTAGGCTGTGCAGTAGTAAATACCAGTTGATGTAGTTTAGGAATTTATAATTAGTCTTATTATCTGAGTAATATGATAAAGGCTTGTGAGATTTGACTGATATACATGCTTCACAATGTATAGCCAGCTGTTCTTTCTGTACACTTGGAGGGTTATGTGTGTATTTTTATTATCATAAGCCAATATGTATGTTATCATCTTTAATAAATGAATTAAAAAAAAAACAATTAAATACACTCCTAGAAAAATATTACGGTGGTTAATACCTGTTAATGGCTACCTGAAAAGATGGTAACAAATCACACCCCTAGGTGAATTCCTTAGGCAGTGAAGTTTCCAATATGGAGTCATAGGTAGGGGTTTCTGCTGATCAGGCAGCTCAGGGCTCAGCTAATGGCGCCCACAATCTGCGTTCTGAAAGCCAAGTAGCGCCCATTCCCATCCGATCCCTGCCATGTGCGCAAACTGTAGTATATAACTACATATGGGGTACTGCCACGTTCAGTGGGCCAGAATAAAAAGTTCAGAAACACTTCAGGGTGGCCCCATTTTCTATATACTGACTTTCTTTAGTAATACATCTTCTATTATTTTGACTGCTGTTTGTAAACAGCGTGGTGAGACATGGATGTTTTAGCTGATATAATAAGGCTGTGTACACACGTTGCGTTTTTTTCCGCGTTTTCCCGCGGATTTACCAAAAAATCCACTCAAAAAAATGCCTAAAAGAAGCTTACCATTCATTTTAATGCATTTTGCACTTTTGTGCATATTGATGCGTTTTTTTTACCGTGAAAAAAAAACGCTTCACGGTAAAAAAAAACGCAGCATGCTCATTAATTTCGTGGTAAATTCCGCATTTCTGGCTATTTTCTGTGTGTCTGAAGATGCTCCGGAAAAAATCGTGGCAAAAACGCACGTTTTCTGCGAAGGAGTCTGGTTATCATGCAGAAATTTTCGCATACATGTGCACCTCCTGGCAGAATCCGCAGCCGTGGTTTTGCTGCTGCTTTTATGCTTTTTTTTTCCATTGATTTACATTGTACTGTAAATCACAGTGCGGATCCGCAGCAAATCTGCACATAGCCTAAAAGTTACCTTTCATATACATCCATCTGTTGAAGGAAGCAAGGTATTATTTGTAAATAATTATTAATTTGTAAAAAGTGTGATCTGCACAGAAGAGTTGGAGAAATAAACGCCACCATTCATTTTAACGTCCAATTTAATGAAAAACAACACTGCCGGCCAGAACGCTTCTACATTTGAACCTATAATAGTCTGATGATTTGTACCATAGTATTGCAGTATATAGTGAAAATGTCTGTCTCCTATGAAGTTCAGCCTCTCCTATAGCCTCACCGAAGTACAGAGATGACAGCGCCAGGTGCCTTCAGCAGGTTGTCATACTACCCAATCAGTCTCCCGTGATCACGTTGTGGGGTCCGACGGAAGCTGATGTCTGGGTGCAAGTTCCATTTAAATGCAGCTGACAGAGACTGACAACAGTGTTTGAATAGCTAACAGTCACCTGTTACAAATATTGCCGGCATCTGCATATGGAGGGAGCTCAGCTCCAGACGCCCTTCCACACAATGTAGGAAGGGGTTAAGTAGCGCTACCTAGTAGTCTGTACAGTCATGGCCAAAAGTTGAGACTGATGCAAATTTTGCTTTTCAAAAAGTCTGCTCCTTCAGTTTGTATAAAGGCATTGCTTGCTATGAAAATTAAAGTAAAAGGGTGGTCCGAAGGCAAAGCCATTTTCCACCTAAATCCCTATCTATTTAATGCCATAATCTAAACTATTTTCTAATATACTTGATTTAAAAACTCCCTCACCTTACCCAACTACACTAGCTGCTATTCTATTTTTTTTCTTCCTTCCTTTCTGATGATGCTAGGGTTGAGAGTCCCAGTGTATCATCATTAGGGGGCCGAGGCAGTGGTCACTGTCGCATTCCCCTTCCTCTTCCCTAAAATGAAGCGTCATCAGTAATGCTCGTTTCATGGTCTCCGGTAGTCCCTGCACGCTGTGCAATGAGAACAATCACAGCGTGCACTATGTGGCTGACTTGGATCAGCAGTAACAGGCAATAGAGTAGTAAGGCCTCGTTCACACTTCAGTTATTTGCATCAGTTAAAATCCGTCAAAAAGGCAGACAAGCGGATCCGTTCTCAACTGATGTGAACGGATGGCACAGGATCCGTTTTTAGACGGATCCTGAAAATGAGGAAATTTAAAGGGGGAGAGAGAGAAAGAGAGAGAGAGAGAGAGAGAGAGAGAGAGATCCGCGGGCCAAAAAAACGTTGCAAGCTCCGTTTGGAAATCCTTGAGGATGTTGACGGACACTAACATTGTGGCGGATCCTCACAAAAACGGATGCAACGGACGGCAATCAGTCAGGATCCGCCAATAATGAAAGTCAATGGGGAAAAAAAACGGATCCGCAAAGAAAAAAGGAGATTTTTGTGTACTCACCGTAAAATCTTTCTCTCAGCCTCTAATTGGGGGACACAGAAACATGGGTGTTATGCTGCTGTCCAATAGGAGGCGACACTATGCATAATCTGAAAAAGATTAACTTTGGCTCCTCCTCTGCAGTATACACCCCTGGACGGAGTCAGCCTTCTCCAGTTTTGTGCAAAAGCATTAGGAGGAACATAACCAAATAACATAACCATGCCTGTAAGAAGGCTACTATGTACGAGCTCAAAGAACAATATGAGAACTTAACCGTAAACAACGGCCCATAAGGGCAACAGGGTGGGAGCTGTGTCCCCCAATTAGAGGCTAAGAGAAAGAGATTTTACGGTGAGTACACAAAAATCTCCTTTACTCTGTCGCCTCATTGGGGGACACAGAACCATGGGACGTCCCAAAGCAGTCCCTGGGTGGGAAGCAATGGACGAATATTGTGCTAGCAGGTCCCTAAATTTGGGGCACTGCCGCCTGCAGAAGCAGTCTACCCAGGCTCGCATCCGCTGAGGACTGGGTATGAACACTGTAGTGTTTCGTAAACGTGTGTAGGCTAGTCCAAGTGGCCGCCTTACACACTTGTTGCGCCGAAGCCTGGTGCTGAATGGCCCAGGAGGCC
This sequence comes from Dendrobates tinctorius, assembly GCF_039654945.1. Taxonomy (NCBI): domain Eukaryota; kingdom Metazoa; phylum Chordata; class Amphibia; order Anura; family Dendrobatidae; genus Dendrobates; species Dendrobates tinctorius. The sequence continues at coordinate 122,687,920 of NW_027361679.1, forward strand.
CCTACTGCCCGTGTAGAGTGTGCCGTGATACCGGCCGGAAGAGGGGAACTGTTAAGTCGGTAGGCCTCATGTATGGTGGACTTGATCCACCTGGCAAGGGTAGCCTTGGAAGCCGGCAGTCCCTTGCGACTACCTTCTGGAAGAATGAAGAGGGAATCAGACTTCCGGAAAGGCGCAGTCCTGGACACGTAAATCCGCAATGCTCTGACGAGGTCAAGCGTATGCAGAGTCTTCTCCACTCTATGAACCGGAACCGGGCAAAGGGATGGCAGTGAAATCTCCTCATTGAGGTGAAAGTTGGACACAACCTTCGGAAGGAAGGATGGTACCGTGCGGAGAACCACCTTGTCCTGGTGAAAGGCTAGGAAAAGCAGGAAAGCGCTGCAGGAAAGCGCTGACAATTCTGACACTCTGCGTAACGAGGTGATCGCCACTAGAAAAACCACTTTCTGAGACAGAATGGAGAGTGGAACTCCTCTAAGAGGTTCGAAGGGAGGAGCTTGCAATGCTGTCAGGACCAGATTGAGGTCCCATGTATCCAGCGGACGTTTGTAGGGAGGAACCAATCGGGAAACTCCCTGGATGAGAGTCCTTACTTGCGGATAAGTAGCAATGCGCTTTTGAAAAAGGACTGAAAGTGCCGACACCTGACTCTTAAGCGAGCCTAAGGATAGCTTGGCGTCTAGACCCGATTGAAGAAAACCTAGTACCTTCGGGAGGGAATAAGGGAGTGAGACTTGTCCATGAGATACGCACCAAGAAAAGAAAGCTCTGCAGGTACGATAATAGATCTTGGCGGAGGCAGGCTTCCTTGCCCTGATCATAGTCGCAATGACTGCCGGTGAAAAACCTGCCTGGGTTAGAATCCAGGTTTCAAGGGCCATGCCGTCAAATTGAGAGCCCCTGAATTCTGATGGAAGAACGGACCTTGAGGCAGAAGGTCGTGACGGTCGGGTAGACGCCAGGGGACGTCTGCTGTAAGTTGAACGATGTCGGCGTACCATGTACGTCTGGGCCAGTCTGGAGCGATGAGGATGGTTGGAACTCCCTCTTGCTTGATCTTCCTCACGACCCTGGAGATTAGGGGGAGGGGTGGAAAAATGTACAGGAGTCGGAACTGGGACCAGTCCTGGACCAGGGCATCCGCTCCGAGCAACCGCGGGTCGTGTGTCCTGGCCATGAAATTGGGGACCTTGGTATTGAGATGGGATGCCATTAGGTCCACCTCCGGGGTTCCCCAGCGTTAACAGATCTGGTAAAAAAAATCTCAGGATGGAGAGACCACTCCCCCGAGTCCATTCCTTGCCTGCTGAGGAAGTCGGCGTCCCAGTTTTCTACACCCGGAATGTGGACCGCAGAAAGTACCGACCTCGTGTCTTCCGCCCAGGGGAGGACATGCGCCACTTCTCTCATCGCCTGGGCGCTGCGGGTCCCGCCTTGGTGGTTCACGTATGCCACAGCCGTGGCATTGTCCGACTGTATCCGTATGTGCGAGGCTGCAAGCAAGTGATGAAAGGCTCTCAGTGCCAAGAGGATGGCCATGATTTCCAGAATATTGATGGGCAATGTCACTTCCCTCGGTGACCACTTGCCTTGTGCCCTGTGATGTAGGTGCACCGCGCCCCCCAGCCTGTCAGGCTTGCATCGGTAGTCAGGATCTTCCATTGTCCTGAGAGAAAGGGCTTCCCTCGTGTAAGCGAGGTTGGTTTGAGCCACCAATGCAGGGACCTCCTGGTTGACGACGTCAACCTGAACTCCCTGTCGAGGGAGAAGGGATTCCTGTCCCAAGAGCTGAGTATGGCTAGTTGAAGGACCCTGAGGTGAAACTGGGCAAATGGCACTGCCTCTATTGCTGCTGCCATCTGGCCGAGGACTCTAATGGCAAACCGGAGAGATCGAGGAGGACTGCGAAGGAGTGTACGAACTCCCAGATGGATGGCCAGTGTCTTGTCCTTGGGAAGGCGCACCAGGCCCCTGGAGGTGTCGAATAACATTCCCAGGAATGTTAGAGTCTGACTTGGGATAGTCGACGATTTCTGTAGGTTGACTAGCCATCCCAGGCGACTCAGTGTGTCTATTGTGATTGAGACACTGACCTCGCAATCTTTGAAAGTGGGAGATTTGATGAGGAGGTCATCCAGGTACGGGATGACTAGAATGCCTCTTGAGTGCAGAACGTCCATGGTGGCCGCCATGACTTTGGTGAACGTTCTTGGAGCCGTGGCAAGTCCGAACGGAAGGGCGACAAACTGGTAGTGGTTTTGGTTGACCGCGAACCTGAGAAACCTTTGGTGGGCGGGGGCAATTGGTATGTGCAGATACGCATCCTGTCTGTCTATGGAGGCAAGGTATTCTCCCTGCTCCATGGATGCAATGATGGACCGGAGGGACTCCATGCGGAAGTAACGGACCCGTACGTAATTGTTGAGCTGTTTTAGGTCCAGTATGGGTCGGACGCTGCCTCCTTTCTTGGGGACTACGAACAGATTTGAGTAGAACCCTCGGCATCTCTCGTTCGCGGGAACCGGCACCACAACTCCTGCTTGAAGGAGAGAGGAGACCGCTTGGTGGAAAGCACGAGCCTTGTCTGGTGGTGTTGGAGGAATAGAGAGTCAGAACCGGTTTGGTGGAGCAGAAGTGAACTCTATCTTGTATCCGAAAGACACTATTTCCCTGACCCACCTGTCTTCTGTAATAGGCAGCCAGACTTGCTGGAAGAGTAAAAGTCGGCCGCCTACTGGTGGGGTGTCTTCCGGAGTTCGTGAGTCATGATGAAGCGAAGTTCTGAGGTTTTCCTCCCTTGGGCTGCGCTTGGCCTGCTTTCGACTGCCAAGACCTGTCCGGTCGCTGCTGCGTCCGTGGGTTGTCCCTGCATGGAGAGCGGTTACGGTTTTGCGCTGGGCGCAAGACGGACCAGCCCGAGGAATTCCGAAAGGATCGGAATCGCGTCTGGTTTCTTCGTTTAAACGTGCGTTTCGGTTTTAGTTGAGGGAGAGAGGTACTCTTACCCCCAGTGGCATTGGCTATCATTGTGTCCAGCTTTTCGCCGAAAAGTCTTCCAGTAAGATATGGAAGTCGCGTGAGGGACTTCTTTGAGGCCGCATCCGCTTTCCATTCTCGCAGCCAGAGGATGCGTCGGATCATGATGGCGTTTGATGCTATTCCCGCTACACCACTTGCGGAATCCAGGGCTGCATGAAGCATGTAGTCTGCTACCACTGCTACCTGGACCGCTTGGTCCGAGAGCTCGGGATTTGAAGCTTGAAGACCCTCCTGTAGTTTTTTGGCCCAAGCCAGGATTGCCTTGGCCGCCCAAACTGAAGCAAACGCAGGGCCCAGAGAGGCGCCTGCCGCTTCGAAAATAGAACGAGCCATGCGTTCTACTTGCCGGTCTGCTGCGTCCCTGAGGGTTGAGCTATCTGGCAGAGAGAGTAAGGTCTGCGCTGCTAGCCTAGAAACCGGGGGGTCCACTTCAGGTGGATCTGTCCATTGTTTGGTGTCTGTCTGTGGGAAGGGGTACTTCGCTTCCAAATATTTGCGATTAGCAAATTTTTTCTCAGGCTGCGCAAACTGTTTGGTAAGTATTTCCTCAAACTCATGGTGATTAGGGAAGACCTTAGGTGGTTTCTGAACACTTTCGAAGCAAATCCTATGTTCTGGGACTTCCGGGGCCGACTCTGGAATTTTTAGCACCCGATGAATTGCAGAGATTATGTCCTCAACTAGCGCTGTATTGCTAGGGGGAGAAGGTACCACGGACCTCTCCGTTTCGTTATCTGAGTCGGAGTCACAGATGCCCTCCGAATCCTGTGCCTCACTAAGGTGATCCCTGGAGGACGACCTGGGGCAGGGGTCTTCTGTGGTGGGGGATCTCTGTGGTAAATTGCACTGTCTGTCTGTGACAGGGGACTGCCTAGGAGACCTGGAATGACGCTGTCTCTCCCTGGGGGGGGACGACCTTGTGCTATAGGCCGACTCAGGTGATCGAGACCTGTGGGTCCGCTTACGTCTGTGAGAGTCGGAAGCAGCATGTTCCTGAGACAAGCTGTCCGTTTGCTGTGTAACGTCCATAGCCGGGGCCCGACTCTGCAGAGCTTGCAGCAATACGGCAGTTAGGTTGTCTATGGACTGTGTCATAGACTGTGACATCTGAGTTGCCCATTCCGGCGTGGCCTGTGACACTGAAGCGTCAGTAGGGACTCCCTGGGGTTCTGACCCAGAGTTCTGGATGAAGTCCCAGCAGTGCGGATACGTGCTACCACTAGGGAGCGTGGCTTTGCAGGCTGTGCAGAATGCATAGAAACATTCCTGCCTGGTTCTCTTCCTTGAGCCCGGCATAGTGCACAGAGGCTGGCTATCAGGGATCGTACAGGGGTGGCTACGCAGAGGGAACCCACAGAGAGCCTTCTAGGAAGTATGGATTCACAGCTGAGTAATGAGAACCCAGCTGTGAGCTTACCCCACCGGTGTGACCCTAGGTCCAGCGCCGACAGATCCCAGTTCTGTGCCCCCCGGAGACCGCTGTGATGCTCCTCTCCTGGATCTCATCCAAAAAAAAATGGCCACCGGGACTCTGAGGAGAGGGAGGAGGGGGCGGAGAGCTGAAAAGGGCGCGCTGGGCTTGTAAAAACGCGCCCTTTCTGCCTCAATCCGCCCCTTCTATGACACTCCAGCGTGTCATTTTAGTCATCCGGGGGGCAGGCCGGGGGGCGGCGGCTTCGGCTAGGCCGAAGGCTAGATTAGAGGCCTGATGCCCAGGAGGGCTCCAGAGCGGCGCGGTAGTCCGGGAGGGGGTCGGATTTGCACCGGACCCCCCCGGAATAGGCGACTGGCTAGCGGTGGGGGCAGCAGGGCTAGCGGTACCTGTGTGGGGGGTCCCTGGTGCACCATGGAGCCACTGCTGCTGCAGAGGCAGGGGAGCAGAAAGCCCTGTCTCTGCTGTGCCACGTCTGCCTGCACCCTCCCCAGGCCCCAGCAGGATCCCACAGCTGGGCTGGGGTCCCTGGTGCAGAATGCTGTCTGTACTCCGACCCTACCTGCGGCGTCTCAACCTAATGCCCCCTGCGGGGGATTAGGGAGGATGCGTCTGTCACCGTCAGGGGGTCTTCATCCTTGCCTCAACCTCAACCCAGACCCTGAAGGGGGTTGGGGAAGGAGGGGGGGGTCTCAACTTCAGACCAGTACCCGAGGGACTGGGGAAGGAGCGACATGGGGAACCGCCATCTCCACTTCAACTGGGCACCCCTAAAAAGGGGGCCAAGGAAGGAGCCATGCCGGGAGTCTCGCTGGAGACCCACTTTTCTTCATCTGTTACGACGAAAGGAAAAAAAGAAAAAAGGTGTGCCTCCTTGCGACACTAAGCAAAAACTGGAGAAGGCTGACGCCGTCCAGGGGTGTATACTGCAGAGGAGGAGCCAAAGTTAATCTTTTTCAGATTATGCATAGTGTCGCCTTCTAGTGGACAGCAGCATAACACCCATGGTTCTGTGTCCCCCAATGAGGCGACAGAGTAATGGCGGATCCGTTTTTTTTCAAAATTGGCGGATCTTGACTGATTGTCAAAAATGGAAGTGTGAAAGAGGCCTAACAGAATACCTGGCATGCAGAGACCAGCGCCGCCCCAACAAGTCACAGGTCTCTCGACGCCGGGTATTCTGACACTGCTCTGTTGCCGGTTCATTACAGTTGCTCTGTGCCAGCAACAGGGAGCACGCTGTGATTGTGCCCATAGCACAGAGACTAGGCCAGTCCCTGAAATGACCGTCACTGATGACACTTCATTTCAAGGAGGAGGCACGGGCTGCAACAGTGACCAAAGACTCTGCCCCCAGATGATGTTTTATGCTAGTATCCAGCATGCACTGAGATTCTCAAATGAAGCGCCATCAGAAAGAAAGTAGGGAAAAAATAGAATAGTAGTTAGTGTAGTTAGGTAAGTAAGAAGACGGAATTTTTAATTTAAGTATAATAGAAAATAGTTTAGATTATGGCACTAAATAGATCGGGACTTAGAATGAAAATGACACTGCCTTCAGACCAACCCTTTAAATAACAAAAAACACACATTTTCACCAATTTTGAGCCCTGTCACAAAATAACCTGTTTACATCAGTTCAATAATGATCTTGTTTGCTCAGGAGAAAATGTTAACAAAAACAAGGCAGCAGATATCATGTTCATTGAATCAAACAGCGGTCTCATTGCTTTTAAAGGGGTCTGGTGTTTGAATTCATTGTCTTCTTCTGTTAACCATAGTTACCTCCAAGGAAAAGTACAGTCATCAGTGCTTTGCATCAAAAGGGCTTTAAAGGGAACCTGTCAGCAGGATTGTGCTCAGTAAACTACAGACACTGTCAGATCGGCGCTGTTATACTAATTAAAATGATACCAATAGCTGATACTGCACAGGCGCCATCTTGGAGGAGGAATTTTTCTTTCTTCTCTAGCAAGATGGCGCCGCCGGCGCAGTAGTAACCATCACATCACCTCTATATACACCAATAGCTGCTACTGCACAGGCGCAGCGGGAGCCATTTTTAAATGGATTGTTTTTGTTTTAATATGACGATAACCTCAACCATATAAAGTGAACATGCAATTATGCTGCAGTGCAGGTGCCACGACTGGCGCCTGCCTGTTGAAGGTTTTGTTGTTTTTTTTCAATATGTATATATAATATTCATCATGTAAACTAGAGGGCACCTCAGTGATGGATTAGTGAACTATCAGGAGTTTGCATTATGAATACCTAAGCAGAGCAACACAAGAAGACCCCCCACAGGCCGCCCTGGAGCACGGGCAGATCATTAACTCAAAACTGAAAATAAAGATTAACCCCTTTCCTACATTGGACGTAATAGTCCGTCTATGTGACCTGGGCCCTAAGTCCCATGGACGGAATATTACGTCTAGCGCGATCAGCGAGGCCCACGTGGTGAGCGCCGCTGATCGCGGCCGGGTGTCAGCTGATTATCACAGCTGACACCCGGCACAATGTGTCAGGGGCGGTCACGGACTGCCCCCGAAACGTTAAGCCCTTGCACACCGCGATCAAACACGATCGCGGTGTACCGGGGGTTAAAGGGAAGCATCGGCAGGGAGGGGGCTCCCTCCGTGCTTCCTGGAGCCCCCCCACAGCAGCGCAATGTGCAGCGCTGCTGCGGGGGTCTATTTCTCTGCAGGTCCCCGGATCCAATATGGCGACGGGGACCTTCGGGGGCCTGCAGGGAGCTGGCTTCCTCAGTGCCTGCAAAGCGCAGGCATGAGGAAGTCTGCGTCTATGCCTGTGACAGGTCGCTGATCTGTCACAGTGATCTGTGATGTGACAGATCAGCAATCTGTCACAGGACAGTGATGTCCCACCTGGGACAATGTAATAAAGTTTAAAAAAAAAAAAAGTAAAAATAATTAAAAAAAAAAAAAAAATTAAAAAAAAAAAAAAAAAAAATCGCTAAATAAATTAAAAAAAAATATATATATTCCCAAATAAATTCATTTTTTGGAAATAAAAAAAACAAAAAACAACAACAATAAAAGTAAACATATTTGGTATCGCCGCGACCGTAACGACCCACCCTATAAAACTGTCCCATTAGTTGACCACTTTAGCGAACCCCTTAAAAAAAAAAAAAAAAAAAACAAAGCAAAAAATGATTTATTATCATACCGCCGAACAAAAAGTGCAATAACGCGCGATCAAAAAGACGCATAGAAATATCCATGGTACCGCTGAAAACGTCATCTTGACCCGCAAAAAACGAGCCGCCATACAGCATCATCAGCGAAAAAATAAAAAAGTTATAGCTCACAGAATAAAGCGATGCAAAAATAATTATTTTTTATATAAAATTGTTTCATTGCATAAAACCGTCAAAACATAAAAAGACATAAATGAGGTATCGCTGTAACCGTACCGACAAGAATAAAACCGCTTTATCAATTTTGCAGAACGGTGTAAACGCACCCCCCAAAAGAAATTCATGAAACGCTGGTTTTTGTTAATTCTGCGTCCCAAAAATCAGAATAAAAAGCGATCAAAAGATGTCACGTGCCCGAAAATGGTACCAATAAAAACGTCAACTCGTCCCGCAAAAAATAAGACCTCACATGACTCGGTGGGTCAAAATATGGAAAAATTATAGCACTCAAAATGTGGTGATGCAAAAACTATTTTTACAATAAAAAGCGTCTTTTAGCGTGCGACAGCCGCCAAATATAAAAACCGCCATAAATAGTAAATCAAACCCCCTGTTATCACCCCCTTAGTTAGGGAAAAATAATAAAATTAAAAGAAAATGTATTTCCATTTTCCCATTAGGGCTAGGGTTAGGGTTAGGGGTGTGTTGGGGTTCGGGTTGGAGTTATAATTGGGGGGTTTCCACTGTTTGGGCACATCAGGTGCTCTCCAAATGCAACATGGCGTCTGATCTCAATTCCAGCCAATTCTGCGCTGAAAAAGTCAAATGGTGCTCCTTCCCTTCCAAGCTCTGCCATGCGCCCAAACAGTGGTTTACCCCCACATATAGGGTATCAGCCTACTCAGGACAAATTGCAAAACAACTTTTGGGGTCCAGTTTCTCCTGTTACCCTTAGGAAAATAAAAAATTGGGGACAAAAATATTTTTGTGGAAAAAAATGATTTTTTTTATTTTCACGCCCGGGCGTTATAAACTTCTGTGAATCCCTTGGGGGTTCAAAGTTCTCACCACACATCTAGATAAGTTCCTTGGGGAGTCTAGTTTCCAAAATGGTGTCATTTGTGGGGGGTTTCCACTGTTTTGGTACATAAGGGGTTTTCCAATCACGACATTGTGTCCGATCTCAATTCCAGCCAAAAAAGTCAAATGGCGCTGCTTCCCTTCTGAGCTCTGCCATGCGCCCAAATAGTCATTTACACCCACATATGGGGTATCAGCGTACTCAGGACAAATTGTACAATAACTTTTAGGGTCCTGTTACCCTTGGGAATATAAAAATTGGGGGTGAAAATCATTTTTGTGGAAAAAATATAAAAATATGATTTTTTAATTGTACCGCTGTACGTTATAAACTTCTGTGAAGCTCTTGTGTGTTCAAAGTTCTCACCACACATCTAGATAAGTTCCTTGGGGGGGGGTCTAGTTTCCAAAATGGGGTCACTTGTGGGGGGTTTCAACTGTTTAGGTACATCAGGGGGCTCTCCAAACGTGACATGGCGTCCGATCTGAATTCCAGCCAATTTTGCATTGAAAAAGTCAAACGGCACTCCTACCCTTCCGAGCTCTGCCTTGCGCTGAAACAGTGGTTCTCCCCCACATATCAGGTAACAGCGTACTCAGGACAAACTGCACAATAACTTTTGCAGTCCAATTTCTCCTGTTACCCTTGGTAAAATAAAAAAAATTGAACCTTAAGTATTTTTATCGTGAAAAAAAGTTAAATGTTCATTTTTTTTTAAATATTCAAAAAAATTCCTGTGACGCACCTGAAGGGTTAATAAACTTCTTGAATGTGGTTTTGAGCACCTTAAGGGGTGCAGTGTTTAGAATGGTGTCACTTTTGGGTATTTTCTATCATATAGACCCCTCAAAGTAGCTTCAAATGTGATGTGGTCCGTAAAAATATAATGGTGTTGCAAAAATGAGAAATCGCTGGACAACTTTTAACCCTTATAACTTCCTAACAAAAAAAAATTTTGGTTCCAAAATTGTGCTGATGTAAAGTAAACATGTGGGAAATGTTACTTATTACCGTATTTTTCGGACTATAAACGCACCGGACCATAAGACGCACCCCAATTTTCAGTAGGAAAATAGGGGAAAAAAAATAATGTGTCAAATGGGGGTCCGTCTTACAGTCCGAATTCAGCTTACCTGGGAAGGGATCCGGCACAGGTGGAGAAGTAGTCACAGGGGTCATTCAGTGGTCCAGGGTCGTGCGGTGGCGGCTCTGTGCTGGGGCAGATTGGTTGTGCTGGGGCAGCTGCGCTGGGGTAGGGGCAGCAGCGCTGGGGCAGGGGCAGCAGCGCTGGGGCAGGGGCAGCTGCGCTGAGGCAGGGGCAGCTGCGCTGGGGCAGCTGCGCTGAGGCTGGGGCAGCTGTGCTGGGGCAGGGGCAGCTGTGCTGGGGCAGGGGCAGCTGCGCTGAGGCAGGGGCAGCAGGGCTGGGGCAGCTGTGCTGAGGCTGGGGCAGCTGTGCTGGGGCAGGGGCAGCTGTGCTGGGGCAGGGGCAGCTGTGCTGGGGCAGGGGCAGCTGTGCTGGGGCAGGGGCAGCTGTGCTGGGGCAGGGGCAGCTGTGCTGGGGCAGGGGCAGCTGCGCTGGGGCAGGGGCAGCTGCGCTGGGGCAGCTGCGCTGGGGCAGGGGCAGCTGCGCTGGGGCAGGGGCAGCTGCGCTGGGGCAGGGGCAGCTGCGCTGGGGCAGGGGCAGCTGCGGTGGTGGCAGCGGGCGGCGCTCTGCGGTGCGGTGGTGGCAGCGGGCTGTGCTCCGGGTGCAGGGGCCGCGGCTCCGCCGGCATTTCTTCGCAGCCCGGAGGCCCCCGCAGTTCCCTTGCTGGCCACCGCCATGTTGCGGTGGCCTCTGTGAGCATGGACGCCGGAAAGATGGCCGCCGGTCCGGGGACGGCGCATGTGCGGGATCAGATCTCATCCCGAGATCTCGGGGGACGAGATTCAAATCTCGGCAACGAGATCTCGTCCCCCGAGATCTCGGGACGAGATCTGAAGCTGCGCATGCGCCGTCCCCAGACCGGTGTCCATGCTCCCGGAGGCCACCGCAACATGGCGGCGGCCAGCAAGGGAACTGCGAGGGCCTCCGGGCTGCGAAGAAATGCCGGCGGAGCCACGGCCCCTGCACCCGGAGCACAGCCCGCTGCCACCACCGCACCGCAGAGAGCCGCCCGCTGCCACCAGCCACCAGGTTAGTACCGTGTATTGCGACCATAAGACGCACCCCCCACTTTCCCCCAAAATTTTTGGGGAAAAAAGTGAGTCTTATAGTCGGAAAAATACGGTAAGTTTTTTGTATGCTATATCTCTGTGATTTAAGAGCATAAAAATTCACAGTTGGAAAATTGCAAAATTTTAAAAATTTTCGCCAAATTTCCGTTTTTTTCACAAATAAACACAAGTTATTTGAATTAAATTTTATCACTAACATGAAGTACAATATGTCACAAGAAAACAATGTCAGAATCACCGGGATCCATGGAAGCGTTTCAGAGTTATTACCTCATAAAGGGACAGTGGTCAGAATTGTAAAAATTGGCCCGGGAGTTCACGTGCAAACCACCCTTGGTAGTGAAGGGGTTAAACAACCACAAGAAGGATTTCATGAACCAAGGTAACTAAAGCTGCCAACCTGACATTTTCTGTCGGTTACTGTATAGAATCCTGATGACAGGTTCCGTTTAAAGGCAACCATTTATTGGATTATCAACTTCAAAGATGTTTAATTGCTGTGAAAAACACTCAAGAGCACCCATTAGTCCAGAGAGAGCCAGAACCATCTCATAAAGAGGATTCTGCTACAGAAATGGTTTAATACCTGTGCAGAGTATGGTCAGAATGGTAGAAAGCAAGAGTCAGTGCATCTGCATGCACAGTGACCCAAAAAGCTTTTGAAGGCTGCCACAATGTCAAGAAGAGAAGCAAGAAAGCCACTTCTCTCCAAGAAAAACCTTAATACAAAAAACATCAACAGACAAAATTTCTCCTGGAAGTATAATAATTGGACTGCAGAGGACTGGGATACAGTTTTTTTCCAGATATCTGGAAGAATGGTTGCCTGGAGAAGAAAAGGTGAGTGCTACGATGAGTCTTCTGTTATGCCAACAGTAAAGCATTCCAAGACCATTCCTGTGTGGGGTTGCTTGTCATCCAGGGAAATGGGTTCACTCACAATATTGCCTGAGAGCACATCAATGAATGAAGAATTGCATCTAAACATCTTCCAAGATCAACTTCTCCTAACAATGCAGGAGCATTTTGGTCAGGAACAATTCGCTATACAACATCATGGACCAAAACGTTACAAGGAAAACGTGATAACTAAGTGGCTCAGACAACAAAACGTTGAAATTGTGGGTCCAAGAAAATTGCTGAGATCTCAATCCCATTGTGAACTTGTGGTCAGTCAGCAAAAAGGGGATGGACAAAAAACTCCGAGAGTTGATTAGACGAGAATGGACTGTCATCAGTCACGTTTTAGCTCTTAAGCGGATATTCAAAAAAAAAATTGAGAAATAAGGAACATTATAGAGTTTTTGTATAAACTTGATGCATTTATGAATAATTCTATAGAAAATTAAGAAATGCTTATAATTGTACTTCCATAACCATAGAAACATCTAACTAAATGAGCTAAAAACATTGAAGCAGCAGACTCTATAAACCAAAATTTGTGTCCGCCTCAAAACTTTTGGTCACGACCGTGTAACTGCTATATATATTATTTTGAAGTAGATAAGACTTTGAAATGGAATTTGTGATCACAGTACAGGAAAAAAAAAACAGCCTTAAATATTTAGTTACTAGTACAATTTTCAAGTCAATCATTCTTCCAGCTGAAGTCCAGAATATTAAAGATCTGGATAAAACAGGATTTTTTGGGTTGCTTACCGTAAAATCTGTTTCTCGGAGCCTTCATTGGGGGACACAGAGACCATGGGTGTATGCTGCTGCCACTAGGAGGCTGACACTATGCACAAAAAAAGGTTAGCTCCTCCTCCGCAGTGTACACCCCACCGACCGGCAGGAAGTTCCTCAGTTAGTGAGAAAGCAGTAGGAGAAGTAACAGAATAGATTGAAAGCAGAACAAACAACTCAACTGTAACAAACCGACAAACATAAGAACAGGAGTTGTAGAACATGGGAGGGTGCTGTGTCCCCCAATGAAGGCTCCGAAAAACAGATTTTACGGTAAGCAACCCAAAAAATCCTGTTTTCTCGTTCGCCTTATTGGGGGACACAGAGACCATGGGACGTCCCAAAGCAGTCCCTGGGGTGGGAAACAAACTTCCATCAGGCCAGTGGACTCGCCACCGCAGCCTGCAGAATCCTTCTACATAGGCTGGCGTCCGCCGAAGCGTAGGTGTGGACCCTGTAGAATTTCACAAAGGTGTGAACCGATGACCACGTTGCAGCATTGCAAAGCTGCAGCGCGGAAGCTCTGTGGCGCATCGCCCAGGAGGCACCCACCGCCCGGGTAGAGTGCGCTCTGATCCCTGGAGGGGCCACTCGATGCTTGACCCAGTATGCCTCCAAAATTGCCGATCTGATCCAGCGCGCAATAGTGGCCTTTGAGGCTGGGTGATGAACAGAGAGTCTGACTTCCGCAAGGAAGTCGTCCGGGCTAGATAGACTCTCAATGCCCTGACTAGGTCCAGCTTGTCCAAAGACCGCTCCCGAGGGTGAGCTGGGCTCGGGCAGAAGGATGGCAGAACAATGTCCTCATTGAGGTGAAACGAAGATACCACCTTCGGAAGAAAAGAGGGCGGAGGCCGCAGAACTACCTTGTCCTGATGAAGGACCAAAAAAGGAGAGCGGCAAGAAAGTACCGCTAATTCCGACACGCGCCGGATGGAGGTAATGGCCACTAGAAAGGCCACTTTCCAAGAAAGGAGGGAAAGGGAAACGTCCCTGAGAGGTTCAAAAGGAGGACCCTGCAGAACCTGAAGAACCAAATTAAGATCCCAAGGATCCACGGGAGCTCGGTACGGAGGAACCGTGTGAGCCACACCCTGGAGGAAGGTTTTGACCTGGGGCCGGGAGGCCAGCGTTTTCTGAAATAAAATGGACAGTGCCGAAACTTGACCCTTCAAGGAACTGAGAGCAAGCCCCGCATCCAGCCCTGCCTGAAGAAACGCCAGAATAGAAGGGAGCGAAAAAACCAAGGGCGCGATGTCATTGGCCTCACACCAGGAGAAATAGGCTTTCCAAGTACGGTAATAGATCTTCGAAGAAGAAGGCTTTCTGGCGCGGATCATGGTATGAATTACCCGATCAGAGAATCCTGCCCGTCTCAAAACCTCGGTCTCAACAGCCACGCCGTTAAATTGAGCGACCGAGAATTGGGGTGGCAAATCGGGCCTTGAGACAGCAGATCTGCCAGTCGGGAAGCTTCCAGGGGGCGTCCGCGAGAAGGTTGACAATGTCTGCGAATCAAGACCTTCTGGGCCAATTCGGGGCGATGAGGATGACTGGAATCCCCTCTGCTTTGATTTTCTTCAACAACTTGGGAAGAAGAGGCAGAGGAGGGAACAGGTAGGGGAGCACGAACTGTGACCAAGGGACGGCCAGAGCGTCGGCGCCCACTGCCAGAGGGTCCCGAGACCTGGACACGAATTGTGGTACTTTCCTGTTGAGGCGAGATGCCATGAGGTCTACATCCGGGGTTCCCCACCGACGGCAGAGCAGATGAAACACCTCCGGATGTAGGGACCATTACCCTGCCGCGAGACCCTCGCGGCTGAGGAAATCGGCGGCCCAGTTGTCCACGCCGGGAATGTGAACCGCGGAAATCGTTGGAACAAAGGTCTCTGCCCATTGAAGAATTCTGGACACTTCCGCCAGGGCTGAGACACTCCGTGTCCCCCCTTGGCGGTTGATATACGCCACCGCTGTGGCATTGTCTGTCTGAATCCTGACAGGCAGGCCCTTGAGGCGCCTTTCCCAGTGGACGAGAGCTAGATGGATCGCCCGTATCTCTAGGACATTGATCTGCAGAGCTGATTCCTGAGTCGACCATCGACCCTGAACAGTGTGATTGCGGAACACTGCACCCCAGCCGATGAGGCTGGCGTCCGTAGTGACAATCTGCCAGTGAACGGGAAAAGACCGCCCCAAGAGAATGAGGGGAGACGTCAACCACCAGTTGAGAGACCGCCTGATCCGGCAGGAAAGGCGAACCGGACGATCCAGAGACAGAGCCGACCTGTTCCACCTGGACAAAATGGCCTGCTGGAGTGGCCTGGCGTGAAATTGGGCAAAGGGAACTGCCTCTATCGCCGCCACCATCTTCCCCAGGACCCTCATGGCTGACCTGAGGGATGGAAATCGTGTGATCTGTAATGATCGCACGCCCTGCTGCAGGGAAAGAATCTTGTCTTGTGGGAGAAATACCCTTGACCGACGAGTGTCGAACAGAAGGCCCAGAAACACAAGGCGTTGAGTAGGGACCAGACAGGAGTTTTCCCGGTTGACGATCCACCCAAAACTGGACAGGGTGTTTAGAACGATCGCCACACTTAGGCGGGCCTGTTGAAAGGAGGGGGCCTTGATCAGGATATCGTCGAGGTAAGGAAAAAGAACGAGACCTCTGATCCTCAAGAAGGCCATCAACGCCGCCATAATCTTCGTGAAGACTCTGGGAGCGGCGGCGAGCCCGAAAGGAAGCGCGACGAACTGGTAATGTTCGTGAAGAATCGCAAACCGCAGGAACTTCTGATGTCCGGGAAATATGGGCACATGTAGATAGGCATCTTGGATGTCTATAGAACCCATGAATTCCTGCTCCTCCATGGAAGCAATTACCGAGCGAACTGACTCCATCCGGAAGTGGCGAAGGCGAACTCTCTTGTTGAGTAACTTGAGATCCAAGATGGGTCGAACTGTCCCGTCCTTTTTCGGCACCACAAACAGGTTTGAATAAAACCCTGTGAAGCGTTCCGATTCGGGAACGGGCACAATCACCCTGGAACTGAGAAGAGAGGCGATGGCCGAACCGAACCCCGGGACCAAGGCCGGATCCCTCGGCGGACGGGATTGTAAGAAACGATCCCGTGGAAGAGAAATGAACTCTATTTTGTATCCTGTTGATACAACCTCTCTGACCCAAGCGTCCTCTACTGAGGCGAGCCAGACGTCGCTGAAGAAGAGAAGTCGACCTCCCAATTGGAAGGGACCCACGGGAGACCGATGGTAGTCATGCGGACGTAGACCGTCCAGATCTAGATCTGGACGGTCTTCCCTGGGAAGAGTGGGACCGCCAGGACGGAGTGGGCCTGAAGGAAACCTTCTTTCTTTCCTGACGTGCCTGTGGCCTTTGCTGGTTGGAAGGGTTTTCCGCCGTATTGAAACGGCGGAAAGTCCGACAGGGACGAAACTGACGCCTTGGAGGAGGTCTGCGAGGCTTGGAGGGGAGAAGAGAACTCGTACCTCCAGTAGCGTCCTTAATAATCTGATCCAATTGTGATCCGAAGAGACGCACTCCCTGAAAAGGCAGATTGGTCAGAGACTTTTTAGAGGACAAGTCCGCCTGCCAGGCCTTGAGCCAAATTGTACGTCGGATTGCCACGATGTTACTTGACGCCTGAACTGCGCAAGATGCGGCATCCAAGGAGGCAGAAAGCAGATAATCCCCCGCATGGGAAATCTGATTGGCGAGATCGGCCAAATGCTCTGGTCGTGCCTTATCCAGAATGCCCTGCCGAAGGTCATCTGCCCAAGTGGATATGGCCTTTGCTGCCCAAGAAGAAACAAAGACTGGACATACCGCTGCTAATGCCGCTTCGAAGGCAGATTTTGCTAGAGATTCTATGATCCTATCATTAGAATCTTTTAGCGATGCCACACCTGACAGCGGAAGGACCGTATTATTAGAAAGTCTGGACACGGGAGGGTCCACCGAGGGAGAAGCGGCCCAGTTGTCCGTGAGCTCTTTAGCAAACGGGTACAGCACGCCGAGACGCTTTCCTCTTTGAAAGCGTCTGGTCGGATCTTCTCTCTCCTTTGTAAAAATCTTTCCAAACTCAGAATGGAAGGGAAACACCCTGGATGGTGTTTCCGCCCGTCTGGACGAAACCTCCTGATCTGAGGATTTCGCAGGGGCGTCAGCGATGTCAAAGGTATGGTGAATCGCGGCAATGAGGTTTTGCACCGTAACCTTCATGTTCGCATCCTGGTCCGAATCCAGCTCTAAGACCCCTTCCGATTCCGAAAGCGCTTCGCCTGACTCGGGGGAGGAGGCCCGAGAGGGAGACTGCTGGGGACTATGGGGTGAGGTAGGACGAGGGGAGGACTCCGCCTGGAGGTCCTGCCTGGGCCTCTTGCGACTACCGCTGGCTGGGTCAGATGGGACGTCCTGAGACATGCTGGGTCCCGCCGAAGCTCCCAAGGGCAACTTGTCCAGAACGGCTACTAGGGACTGAGACACCTTGGTGAGGTCTGCCACTGACTGTGATTAAGAGGAGGCCCAACCCGGCATGGGGGGCTCACTCGCCCCTGGGGCTATGGATGGCTCCTGAGCGGCGTCGGGCTGGACACAGAGCGGGTACGATCAGACTTAGCGTTGGACATAGTGAAAAGAGAGGCAGTGCCGGCCGGTTGGGGGACAGAAGGCAGAGAAGGGTGTCAGTCTGCAGGTGCAGAGCTACTCACGGTCCGGTGTCCCCAAGGGCGACGCTCTCTGATCTGGCTGCAGGATGAGGCCAGGCCAATCCGGCTGAAAAAAGGCCCAGCGACCGAAATCCGGCATGGAATGAGGTCCGGCTGGCAGGCTGAGAAGATGGCGACCACCAGGGAAAGGGCGCGCTGCCAGAGGGAGAAGAAGGGCGGAGCTCGCCGCAGAGATCCCCTTAGCACCGCCCGCTGTCCAATAGCAGGCTGGTGTGAGGCAAGGGGGCTGGGAAGGCCTAGGACGGGCGGGAGAGAAGCCCGCTTAGAAGAAAGGGGCAGGGGGCGTGGCCGCGACGCAGCGGTAGGCCCGAGATGAAGCCGGGGCCTAAATTAATAGCGCCGGCCGCCTGTCAGCAGGGGGTCGGCGCGGAAGATGCGCCGCAACACCGGGCCGCAACCCCGGGCCGCGTCCCTGCTTCCCACAGCCCGACCCCTGTATACAACTGCCGGGATGAAGAAGAAACGGGGGGGGGGGGGGCGCAGAACAAGGCCCGAAAGAAAAGGGGCCTTCATGGATGCGGCGACCGTGGGGAGAAGCGGGCGCGCAGGCCCTACCGTGGTCCCCTGGCGACCGCCTTAGGATGAAAACGCCGGGGGACCGCTAGACCGCATACTCACCCAGGCCGGGGGCCACAATAAAGGTACCTGAGAATCCCACGCTGTCTGTCGTCTTTATGGAATCCACGCCTCGTCCAACCGTCAGGCTCTGGTAGGCGAGATGGTGGGAGGCGGGGGGCAAGGACCGTCCGTATAGCTGGCACGCACCTGTGCGAGGCTCCTGGTCCTGCCGCGGAGACCTATGAGGATACGGGGTGGCAGTACACGCCGTACTCATAGTCTCTTTGTGGGAGTACGGATGTGACTGTTCACTCCGTATCCCTCCGAAACCTGTAAAGGAACGACGCACGACGAGGTAGATAGGGGTCTAATAAAAGACCCGTGTCCACCTCCTACTGACACTAAGCTAAACTGAGGAACTTCCTGCCGGTCGGTGGGGTGTACACTGCGGAGGAGGAGCTAACCTTTTTTTGTGCATAGTGTCAGCCTCCTAGTGGCAGCAGCATACACCCATGGTCTCTGTGTCCCCCAATAAGGTGAACGAGAAAAATAATCATTTGAAACACAACATGTCAGTTATTCTCACCCATATTATTCTCAGGAATAATTTGACCTGAGTGAAATATGCACTGGTAAATTGCAGGCTAAGTCACCAGAGATAAAGAGCAAAAAATACTGCTAAAAGAGCAATCACCTCCAGAAGAATCACAGAGGGATGGATGTGAGGAATATACCTGCATGTGCACGAGTCACATCAGATGAAAAAAATGTGCCGGAGAGCCACGGGAATATGCTGAGGTGGGGGGCGATGATGGAAACAAGGAGTCCTATGGCGGGTCTGGGAACTGACCCCACTCATATCACTGCATCTAGCACAGCTTCATCAGGGGAAGTGTGGCCCCCCCTCTCACTCATGTGGCTCTCACGTGACCTCCCTTCTAGCTTCCGGACTGCACACTGCTGCTGGGCACAACACCGGAGAGTCAGCTTTTTATATAATTGGCAAGAAATATAAACGGGCCTCATTTTTGAACAGGTCACACTTCCTCCGACAGCGGCCGCACCTTGATCCACATGCCTGAATGAAATGATAAATGCATAGATAGGATAATTAGCACTATATAGAACCACATAACTTCCCACTCCACAAATCACTGAAGGAGAGCTTGCTCATCCTTCTGTCCAAATCACACCTCACCACTTGTGCACTTGACCCCATCCCATCTTCTCCCCAACCTCACCACTACACTAATCCCATCACTTCAATATATCACTAACTTCAGGTACAGTGGGGAAAAAAAGTATTTAGTCAGTCAGCAATAGTGCAAGTTCCACCACTTAAAAAGATGAGAGGCTTCTGTAATTTACATCATAGGTAGACCTCAACTATGGGAGACAAACTGAGAAAAAAAAATCCAGAAAATCACATTGTCTGTTTTTTTTTTTTCATTTTATTTGCATATTATGGTGGAAAATAAGTATTTGGTCAGAAACAAAATTTCATCTCAATACTTTGTGATATATCCTTTGTTGGCAATGACAGAGGTCAAACGTTTTCTGTAAGTCTTCACAAGGTTGCCACACACTGTTGTTGGTATGTTGGCCCATTCCTCCATGCAGATCTCCTCTAGAGCAGTGATGTTTTTGGCTTTTCGCTTGGCAACAAGGACTTTCAACTCCCTCCAAAGGTTTTCTATAGGGTTGAGATCTGGAGACTGGCTAGGCCACTCCAGGACCTTGAAATGCTTCTTACGAAGCCACTCCTTCGTTGCCCTGGCGGTGTGCTTTGGATCATTGTCATGTTGAAAGACCCAGCCACGTTTCATCTTCAATGCCCTTGCTGATGGAAGGAGGTTTGCACTCAAAATCTCACGATACATGGCCCCATTCATTCTTTCATGTACCCGGATCAGTCGTCCTGGCCCCTTTGCAGAGAAACAGCCCCAAAGCATGATGTTTCCACCACCATGCTTTACAGTAGATATGGTGTTTGATGGATGCAACTCAGTATTCTTTTTCCTCCAAACACGACAAGTTGTGTTTCTACCAAACAGTTCCAGTTTGGTTTCATCAGACCATAGGACATTCTCCCAAAACTCCTCTGGATCATCCAAATGCTCTCTAGCAAACTTCAGACGGTCCCGGACATGTACAGGCTTAAGCAGTGGGACACGTCTGGCACTGCAGGATCTGAGTCCATGGTGGCGTAGTGTGTTACTTATGGTAGGCCTTGTTACATTGGTCCCAGCTCTCTGCAGTTCATTCACTAGGTCCCCCCGTGTGGTTCTGGGATTTTTGCTCACCGTTCTTGTGATCATTCTGACCCCACGGGGTGGGATTTTGCGTGGAGCACCAGATCGAGGGAGATTATCAGTGGTCTTGTATGTCTTCCATTTTCTAATTATTGCTCCCACAGTTGATTTCTTCACTCCAAGCTGGTTGGCTATTGCAGATTCAGTCTTCCCAGCCTGGTGCAGGGCTACAATTTTGTTTCTGGTGTCCTTTGACAGCTCTTTGGTCTTCACCATAGTGGAGTTTGGAGTCAGACTGTTTGAGGGTGTGCACAGGTGTCTTTTTATACTGATAAGTTTAAACAGGTGCCATTACTACAGGTAATGAGCGGAGGAAAGAGGAGACTCTTAAAGAAGAAGTTACAGGTCTGTGAGAGCCAGAAATCTTGATTGCTTGTTTCTGACCAAATACTTATTTTCCACCATAATATGCAAATAAAATGAAAAAAAAACAGACAATGTGATTTTCTGGATTTTTTTTTCTCAGTTTGTCTCCCATAGTTGAGGTCTACCTATGATGTAAATTACAGACGCCTCTCATCTTTTTAAGTGGTGGAACTTGCACTATTGCCGACTGACTAAATACTTTTTTTCCCCACTGTACCTTCCCCTCTGCTTTCAAACATGCCAAAATCATACCTATTCTCAAAAAGCCATCCCTTGGCCCGAGCGCTATGTCCAGCTATCACCCCATATCTTTGCTCTCATTTGCTTCCAAACTCCTTGAGCAGCACGTCCACACTGAAATTCCATCTCACTTTGCATCTAACTCGCTCTTCGACAACCTACAATCTGGCTGCCGTCCCCACCATTCCATTGAGATTGCCCTGACCAAACTTATGAACGACTTAGGGCCTCGTCACACACAGCGAGATCGCTGATTTTGTGATGCATCAGTGATCTCTCCAGTAATATCGCTGTGTGTGACGGGGATCAGCGACCGGCCCCCTGCCGGGTATCGCTGATCGTGCACAATCGTCCTGGGCCATTTTTTGATCGTTAGTCTCCCGCTGGCCAGCACGCATCGCTGCGTGTGGCAGCGAGAGACCAGCGATCAGCGACGCTGGACGCTGGTTTCCAACGTAAACATCGGGTAACTAGGAGCCGCGCGGCTCATGGATACCCACTGCTTACCCTAGATACCAGCGCACACTATCTAGGGTAAACAGCGGGTATCCAAGAGCGGCACTTAGATACCCGCTGTTTACATTGGAAACCAGCTTGCTCGCTGGTCCTGATCGCTGGAGGTGCTGTCTATGTGACAGCTCACCAGCGATCAGCCTAACGATGTCCCCGCGATCCCATCCATGTCGGATCGTTGGTGGGATCGCTGGGACATCGTTATGTGTAACAGGGCCTTTACTTACAGCCAAAGCTAACAGGCAATTCTCTATACTCCTCCTTCTAGAATTGTCCTCTGCCTTCGACACAGTTGACCACTGCCTCTTCCTACTACAGATCCTCTTTCTTTGGTGTCAAAGATCTTGCCCTATCCTGGATCTCCTCATACCTTACCAACTGCACATTTAGCGTTTCTTACTCCCATACTACCTCTTCATCTTGCCCCCTCTCTGTTGGTGTCCCTCAAGGCTCTGTCCTAGGACCCCTTCTCTTCTCAATCTATACCCTTGGCCTGGGACAACTCAAAGTCCTATGGCTTCCAGTACCATCTATATGCTGATGACACTCAGATCTAGCTCTCTGGCCCAGATGTCACCTCTCTGCTCTCCAGAATCCCAGAGTGTCCATCAGCCATAGCCGCCTCCTTCTCCTCTCGCTTCCCCAAACTCAATGTGGACAAATCTGAACTAATTATCTTTCCTCCAACTCGCATACCTTCCATTCCTGATTTATCACAATAAAAGAATTCACGCTTTCCCCTGTCCCGGTAATCCGCTGCCCCGGAGTAACCCTTGACTCTGCTCTGTCCTTCAAACCACACATCCAAGCTCTCGCCATCTCCTGTCGCCTCCAGCAAAAAAAACTTTTCGAGAATCCGTCCTTTCTTCAACCTTCACAACCAAAATGCTTGTGCATGCCGTAATCATCTCCCGCTTCGACTACTGCAACATCCTCCTCTGTGGCCTACCTTCTAACAGCACCCCTCTTGTCCATCCTTAACTCTGCTGCCCGACTAATCTCTCTCCTCGCTACACTCCTGCTTCCCCCCTCTTTGCAAATCCCTTCACTGGCTCCCAATTTCCCAACGTATCCAGGTTAAACTACTAACACTGACCTACAAAACCATCCATAACCTTTCTCCTCCGTATATTTCTGAACTAATCTCCCAATATCTTCCCTCACGTATTCTCCAGTCCTACAAAGACCTCCTTCTCTCCTCCACGCTTATTCGCTCCTCACCCAATCGCCTCCAAGACTTCTCCCGAATATCCCCCATCCTCTGGAATTCCGTGCCCCAACACATCTGGTTATCCACCACATGTGGATCCTTCAAAAGGAACCTGAAAACCTAGCTCTTCAAAAAAGTTTACCACCTATAATGACCACACGGCCATCTCAACATCAGAACTACTGCAACCCCCGACCTACTGTCTCCTTCCCCATAATGCTGTAGAACGTAAGCCGGCAAGGGCATGGTCCTCTTCCCTCTGTACCAGTCTGTCATTGTTAGTTTTGTTTAATGTAAGTGATATTTGTATTTTGATGTAACCCCGACGCATGTAGAGCACCATGGAATTTATGGTGCTATATAAATAATAATATAGAAGGGAACTTATTCAGTTACAAATACGTTAGCGTCCACCCAGTGAAACTGATCTGTGAGAGTTTTAATGGTTTTGTTTAGTAGTTAATGATAATAGAAGTTAATGTTTAGGTCTTTAGTTAAGTAATTTGTTGCCGGTTTGGCAAACTTAATTAGATTATACTATATGGGGCACAATGTCTGGCCTATTATACTGTATAGAGGCCTATCTGGGGCCCATTACAATGTAAGGAGCACTAGGTGGGACTCATTACACTGTATGGACGAACTACAGTATGTGGGACCATTATACTGCATGGAGGACTTTTTGTGGCCAATAAACTGTATGGAGGGTTGAGTGGGGATTGCAGTTGGAGAATCATACTGTGATTGGGTCACCATTGTTTCTTAGTGAGTGGGGTACAGTAGGGTCATCATACTGTGCATGTGGAGGATACTGTGGGGGTATCATACTGTGTCTGGGGGCACTTTTTGCATCACACTATTTGTTTTATTCAAGGTTTTTTATCCTTTGTTATTACATATTTAAATTAGACCATTGGGCCATATGCTTTTACATAACATTATTCCAATATAATTCCAAAAGCTAATAGTTTTATTTGATAAGGAAAAACTTCCTCAATTGTAGACTTTTTTTTTTTTTTTTAACAAATATCGAGGTTGACACGAGACTTTGTCCAAGCTTTTAACTTTGGCTTAAAAAGTTAATCTCATCATGATAAAGGGTTACAATTGCAAAGACTTTGAGATTTTACTTTTGATTAAAAATCCTCTACATTCTCAAGAACAGACCTTCACTGTAATCAGTGGCTTGGAGTGCCGTGCTTACAACCTTTTTGCTATACACTCAAAAGTGTGCTAATGTAAGAGTTGAATTTCTTAACTAAAACCTCAGTATTCAGGTTGAATAGCAGTGTTGGTACATTGAGATAAAATAAGTGGGCTTTGGATTGAAGATTGGGCACTTGGTCACGAAAAGGTACCCCATCACAGCTCTAGGAAGTAGGTCTGTGATTAGTATTGAGGTTCTCTTTGAATGTTATATTTTGGTAAAAATAATTTTCACCCCTTCACGACACATGATGTATATATACACGTCATATGTCGTGTATCTAATTTTTAAGTAGGCTTCGGTGCTAAGCCTGCATATTTTCTGGCACATGATAGCTGATTTGATCAGTTGTCATGTTCCCCCAACAGCAATGGGTGGAATCGCGATCCACCCATGTCTGTTAAAATGTTAAATACTGTTGTCAATCTCTGACAGAGGTAATTAACATGCTCCTGCCGGAAGCGCGTCACAAACCCTGCCCATCTGCGTCTGTCACATGATTGCGAGGTGCCGATGGCTTGACATGACAACCGTGGGTATGCAGGAGACCCCAGTGGTTGTCATTGCCGATTTGCTATTCGCATCGCCCAGTGGCCGATGTTCATAGAAAACGAGCATTTCTACTACACATTTGGTACCGCTGCGTCCAGAAACGCCCAATCAAAATATAAACAGAATGAATCCGATCGGTAAACAGCGATCTAGACATATTTGGTATCTGCAAACTCATAATGACCTAGAGAATCATAATGGCAGCTCAGTTTTAGCATTTAATGAACATGGTTAAAAAAGTAAAAAAATTGTGGAATTGCACTTTTATTGGAATTTTTTCCAGTTTTCTAGTACATTATATGGTAAAATCAATGGTGTAATTCAAAAGTACAACTCGCCTGCAAACAAGCCCTCACACAGCCGTATATAAAAAAAAAAAAAAAAGTTATATCTCTGGGAAGAAGGGGAGCGAAAAATGAGAAAACTAAAAATGTCCCAGGTGTGAAGGGGTTAAGAAGCATTTTATATAAATTTTTCTATTAAAAAAGACAGACTTAAGGCTGCGTTCACACGTCGCAGTTTTTTTGCGTTTTCGCTGCGTTTTTTAACGCGTGATTTTGCAGCGAAAACGCTAAAAAAAGCATGCCATGCAATCCTATGGGATTCCGCAATGCTGCGGATTTTCCCACGGTGGAATCGCATCGTGGAAAAATTCGCAGCATGCTCATTATTTTGCGGAATCGTGGCGATCCCGCACCCATAGGATTGCATTGTTCCGCTTACTTCCCGCATTTGGCTGTGCCCACCATGCGAAAAGTAAGCAGAACATTTGCGGATGGTACCCAGGGGGTGGCGGAGAGGAGACTGTCCTCCGGGCTGTCCATATCCCTGTAAAAAATAGAATAAAAAAAAAAAAAAAAAAAATCGGGTTATGTTCACCTTCCGGCATCCCGCGCAGCCTTCCCGGGCCTCAGCGATGCTTCTGCTCCCAGTAATGCCTTGCGAGACCCTTTGATGACGTCATGGTCTCGC
The DNA here is from genome assembly GCF_039654945.1 of Dendrobates tinctorius. Taxonomy (NCBI): domain Eukaryota; kingdom Metazoa; phylum Chordata; class Amphibia; order Anura; family Dendrobatidae; genus Dendrobates; species Dendrobates tinctorius. Next base: position 122,713,217 of record NW_027361679.1, read on the forward strand.
GATAATGTAGCGGTCCCTATTCCTCGCGAGACCACGACGTAATCAAAGGTCTCGCAAGGCATTACTGGGAACGGAAGCAGCCTCTATAGTAAAAAAGTTGGTCACACTCGTCAAACACTATGTTTGACGAGTGTGACCAACCCGTCAATCAGTTCTCCAAGCGATGCTCCAGATCGCTTGGAAAACGCTAGCACTCTGCAAGCTAATTACACTTGCAAATCACTAGTTTTTCCGCGGGATAATCGCGGGAATTTAAAATGCGATTTTCCCGCGGAATGGAATTCCGGAATTCTCGCTGTAACTTCCGCTACGTGTGCACATAGCCTAAAAGTTGTAGTGTTGCAGCAAGGCAGTGATATGATATATATAGTAGACTGATATTATACGGACTACAATGAGCAAAAACATACCTTACAATACTTGCTCAGCAAGCTATCCAGCGTTTCTGCTTGGCTCTGTTTCCCAATGTTGGGTTTGTACAGGTTATAATATTTCCCTTGTCTATGTTCAGCCAAGACTGCAGAGTACATGTCACCTCGTACCTGGAGATAAAATGGTATAAATTCACTTCTACAAGTTGAAGGATGCAAATTAAAGAAGCACTCCTCCTCCCATCAGAGTTTTTATCCTCCTATTAGATTGCAGTCATCATATATTATATAGCACTCTGTACTTACAATTGCTCATTTTGACTTTCTACCCAGCTAATTCTCTTTTCCATTAGGTCAATGACATCACATGATTAAAAACTGACCAGTTGAATCCAAAGTTCCATGTCGAAACATGAAGTAAATTTTCTCTGCACGAGTCATCACTGCAAAGTCCCTGGCAGAGGGGAAGGAGGAAGCAGCTGGGTCAGGAGTTGAAGAGGGGGATGACTCATGCAGGGACAAGAGACTTCTTGTTTCTACATAGAACAGAGAAAAAGAGAAGAATTATCTGGGTAGAAAGGCAAGGTAAGCAATTGTAAGTACACAGCGCTGTATAATATGATAATTGCAATATATTAAAAGGATAAAAATTTTGATGGGAGTGCTTCTCTAATAAACAATATGTACACATGAACACACCTTATACGACCGATAGAAGCCTTCATTTGGTGCATTTAGCTCGTCAGATTTTTCCAGAGCTTTGTCCCAACTCATGCCACGATCCACACTGATCTGTTGAAATGAAAGTTAGCGCAGTGATAAATGCTCTCTTGATGCAATAGAAGAAAAGCTACATGAAGATACGCAAATAAAGGTCAATATCACCAAACATGAAAGGAAACCGAATATTCATTTCTTTACCTTGTAAAATACTACTTGTCCATCCTGAGGATGCCCTGGAGTCAAGTACGTTTCTTTACTTTCCTGATAGATCTCATCCACTCCAGGAGCTAAATCTAGTACATGTAAAGAAATATATTAAAATAAATCTAAACATGTAGTCACACACAAATACTTAGCAATCTCTGGCTTTCATTATAGATACATGATTTAATAACAATTCATTCATCTCACCCAGAATGCCCATGTCATATTTCCCTTCCTTCTTATCTTTCTCAATAATGAAGTCAAACGTGTCGGAGAAAAACTGAAATAGGCTGTTTTGCTTGTGGACTTCCAGACCCAGCATCCGATTCAGGAACTTTGTCACAGAACACTCTGTCGGACATTAAAATAGCAAATCAGAGGTTGTTTCAATAAAGTGACAACACATTCCGGACATGGATTATGGTATTAAATGGCCGTCAATGCAAAAAGTGAAATGTGCTGTAGATGTTCACCAACAAAAGGCTAGCACCTCAGGAATCAGTGGTGAGCCTACAAAACGCTTTCATTTAGTTTCCACATACACAAGTACAGAATGCCCCTTCTACAACCGATGGGAGTCAGTAACTTACCTTTATCAACAACAACATTGTACTTTGTCTCTTTACAGCAAATTCCCACTGACAGCAACCCCTGCTTCATATCTAGAGAAAGAGGAAATCTGGTCAAAAAGAAGTTCTACACACCGTATAACCAGCACAGAAGTATAGTACAAGAAAAAACGGTATAAGGTAGGTACAAGAGGCAGCAATGTCATCATTCAGGAAAATTGTGTAGTCATGTAACGATATGATAATGACAGAAAACCCCCATTTATTGAATTGATAGAAAAACATGGACATTCTATCATGCCACCGTGATTGTCTTAGCTATGGAAATACTTCAGAATCACAGTTAATCACTGAATTGCTATGCTCTTGAAGCAATCTCATGCCAAGCCAGCATCTGCCATGGCAGATAATGGCTGAAGTATTCAGCCTTTATCTGCCTCTAACAGCCGCAGGTGGAGCAGAGCTCCGTGCACGGCTGTTAACTTGCTAAACGCCGCTGTCAGGATGCGACAGCAGCATTAACAGCGCACGGGGGGGGCAGTCTGTACCCTCACGTGATGTTGATGTGTTGTCAGGACAGCCAGGGGTCTGCTGACAAACCCTGTATCTGTCAAAACACTACTCCTGTGAAAACACAGGAATTCATCAAAGACTGTGATTTTTGCTACATACAAAATTTCTGAATTTTTTTCAGCACTTAAATAAAACAAAAACTATACATGTTTGGTATCGGCATAATTGTACTGACATGCAGAATCACACTGTCTGGTGATTTTTACTGTAAAATCAAACGCTTTAAGTAAACAAAAATTGCAGAGTTGCACTTTTTTTGCAACACTTAATTTTTTCTCGCTTTCCAGTACATCATATGATATAATGAATGCTATCAATCACAAGTATAATTCTTCCAGCAAAAACAAGCCCTCACACGTTATATCGCTAGAAAAATAAAGTTATGGCTCTTGGAATAAGAAAAGGAAAAAAATGAAAATACGGAAAATTGCCCAATGCTAAAAGGGTTAACCTTTTTCTATTTGTTCATTTTCATTTGTTCCTTCCCCTCTTCCAAGAGCCATAGCTTTATTTTATTTTTCCTTCCGTATAGGGGCATTTTTGTAGAACAAATTTTACTTCTGAATAGCACCATTCATTCACCATGTTCACTGTATGGTAAAACTAAGGCTACTTTCACACATCAGTTTTTTTCCCTGACAGGCAGGATCCGGCTATTTTTTTTTTTTTTTTTTTTTTTTAGAAAAACCGGATCCGGCGTAAATTTTGGATAACTGAAGAAATGGATCTGTTTTTCCGCCGGATCCGTCTAGCAGGTTTATATCTGTTTCCTGAGGGCTAGCCAATTGGATCTGAGCATGCGCAGACTTAAAAAAACGGATCTGGTGGCCGGATCAGTCTTTTTCCGGATCCGGCTCCCATAGACTTCCAATGTGGCAAAAAGCCGGAAGCGCCAGATCCAGCGCTGTCCGGTTTTTCGCCGCAGAAAAAAACGTTACTAGAGACGTTTTTTCCAGACGCCTGAATCAAAATTTTTGCTGGATCCATCGAATACCGGAAGAAATGGAAGGCCATGCGGCGCGATCTGGCGCTAATACAATTCAATGAGAGAAAAACGGTTCCGGCGCCTGATTTCTCCGGATCCAGTTTTTCTAAAAATAGCTGGATCCTGCCTGTCGGAAAAAACCTGATGTGTGAAAGTAGCCTAAACCGGTAATATGATTCTCCAGGTCAGTAAAATTATGCAGACACCAAACATGTATAATTTTGCTTTTTTAAGCTTGTGCCATCATTTTACGAAGACATAAGGTTCTCAATTTTTGGTCGACGGGGTGTTGTTTGGGTTTATATTTTGCACCCTGAGCTTATGTTTTTATTGGTATCAACTGGAGCAAGAAATGTTTTAATCACCTCTTATTGCATTTTATGACAGTTCCAGTGGCTGAAAACCAGTAAGGGTGTGTGCACACGCTGCGGATTTTGCTGCGGATCCGCAGCAGTTTTGGCCCTGCGGGTCCGCAGCAATTTCTGCTGCGGTGTACAGTACCCTTTTAGCCTATGGAAAATGAAATCCGCTGTACACAATTTTCCGCACGGATTTGCTGCGGTTTCTAATCCGCAGAAAGAATTGACTTGTCCGCTGTGGTTTACCATCTCCTCCATTGTAGAGGTGATAAACCGCAGGGGAAAACCGCAGGCTAATCCACAGATAAACCGCAAGTCTTTTGACCTGCGGATTTAGATAAATCTGCGTGGAAAAATCTGCAGATCATTCTGCAGCGTGTGCACACACCCTAATACTGGCATTAAACCTACACAGCGAGGGAAGCTGATGCCAAATACCCAAAAAACTTTAACATACACATGCAAAAAAAACATTTTTTTAAAAATAAAAAAGAGGGGAATACATATACAGAGAATGCTGCAAACACAGGGATAATCAGAATGGATAACTAATCATAGAAATAGGTTAAACAGAGCCTATTCATATAGTATGTTAGCCTAGGGGCAAACCAATGTGACAGCATAATATTCCAAAGATGCAAATGAACTAACATGTGCTCACAGACAGAGGGATAACATGTAAGCACTGGAAAAATGTGTACCGAATTACATATCTAGGCAAGAAGCCTTCATAGCAGTTATACATAAAAGAGGAGCCAAGTGTCTCGTGCACCTAAGTGAACAGTGTAGATGATTTAAAATGCAACTCATAGGCAAATAGATTTATAGAAGTCCAAATAAGCTATACTGCCTCCCTAATCCACCTTGCTAATGTGCTCTGAGACTTTAACCCCTTTCCTAGCCCCCTGAAAGTATATGAACACAAATTGTGTTTTCCTCCACCCTTTAGATGCTTCTATATACAGTATTTAATTAGGGCTCTTCTGACATCTAGTGAATGGATCTGCTCCTCTTTTGGGTTTTCTGGTGTACTACAAACAAAGGGAAGAACAATTTCCTGAGTCCTATAGAATCTCTTAGCCTCCTTTGGTAGGTAGGCCGGGTCAGGTCTCAAGACCACTCTATCTTCCAGCACCTGAGTGTATGGGGGATTTACTAACACGGCCTGAATATCACTGACCCTACAAGCTGATGTCAATGCTACAAATTATGACCTTAATGCCGGGGTCACACTTGCAAGTGCAATGCGAGAAACTTGCGCGAGTCTCTCGCCTCAATACCCGGCACTCGGGACCAGAGTGTGTGGCTGCGTGTATTTCTATGCAGCTGAATGCTCCGGTCCCGAGTGCCAGGTATTGATCATATGTGGGGGTAAACCACTGTTTGGGCGCATGGCAGAGCTTGGAAGGGAAGGAGCACCATTTGACTTTCAACGCGGAATTGGCTGGAATTGAGCTCAGACGCCATGTTGCATTTGGAGAACCCCTGATGTGCCTGAATAGTAGAAACCCCTCAATTCTAACGCCAACCCTAATCCTAGTGGGTAATGGAAATAAATACATTTTTTTTTATTTTAATTATTTTTCCCTAACTAAGGGGGTGATAACGGGGGGTTTGATTTACTATTTATAGCCGGTTTTTATGTTTTGGCAGCGGTCACACGCTAAAAGACGCTTTTTATTGCAAAAAAAAAAAAAAATAGCTTTTGCATCACCACATTGTGAGGTCTTATTTTTTGCGGGATGAGTTGACATTTTTATTGGTACCATTTTCGGCCACATGACTTTTTTGATCGTTTTTATTCAGATTTTTGGGACGCAGAATGAACAAAAATCAGCAATTCATGAATTTCTTTTGGGGGCTGGGGGGGCGTTTACACCGTTCCGCGTGTGCTAAAATTAATAAAGCGGTTTTATTCTTCGGGTCAGTACGATTACAGCGATACCTCATTTATGTCATTTTTTTAATGTTTTGGCGCTTTTATATAAAAGATAATTATTTTTGCATCGCTTTATTATGCGAGCTACAGCTTTTTTATTTTTGCTCTTATGATGCTGTATGGCGGCTCGTTTTTTGCGGGACAAGATGATATTTTCAGCGGTACCATGTTTATATCCGTCTTTTCGATCGCGTGTTATTGCACTTTTTGTTCGGCGATATGATGATAAAGCATTGTTTTTTGCCTTTTTTTAAGGGGTTCACTAAGGCCGGTTTCACACTAGCGCATTTTCAGCGCGCGCACGGCCGGGGGTAGCTCCGCCCCCGATCCGGCTCTCTGCCCGGCGTGCCCGCCCCTTCCTTGTAGCGCCGCCTCCTAGCGGACAGCGGCGCCTGCGATCGGCGCACCCTATCTTTAGCATAGGGTGCGCCGATCGTGCGCAGGCCGTGCGCTAGTTGCGCTTTGACCTGCGCTGCGCACTTTTGACGGTGCGCCGTGCGCGCCAAAATCAAACTTTTCGGATTTTGGCGCGCACGGCGCACCATCAAAAGTGCGCAGCGCAGGTCAAAGCGCAACTAGCGCACGGCCTGCGCACGATCGGCGCACCCTATGCTAAAGATAGGGTGCGCCGATCGCAGGCGCCGCTGTCCGCTAGGAGGCGGCGCTACAAGGAAGGGGCGGGCACGCCGGGCAGAGAGCCGGATCGGGGGCGGAGCTACCCCCGGCCGTGCGCGCGCTGAAAATGCGCTAGTGTGAAACCGGCCTAAGGGGGTTAACTAGTGGGACAGATTTATAGAGCAGGTGGTTACGGACGCGGCGATACTAAATATATGCCTACTTTTATTGTTTTGTTTTTTAATTTACATGAAAAAATTAATTTATTGGTGATTTTTTTTCTTTATTTAGCAATTTTTGTTAATTACTTTTACACTTTTTTTTTTTTTTTTAACCTTTTTACATTGTCCCAGGGTGGGACATCACTGTGTAAAGTCAGATCGCTGATCTGACACTTTGCACAGCTCTGTGTCAGATCAGCGATCTGACAGGCAGTGTAGGAGGCTTCTCAGCAGGCACTGAGAAGCCACCTCACTGCAGGACCCCGCAGTCATCTTTGATCCAGGGGCCTGCAGGGAGAAGGTCCTCGGAACAACGCGATCACATCGCGTTGTTCTGAGGGTCTCAGGGAAGCACGCAGAGAGCCCCCTCCCTGCACAATGCTTCCCTATGCCCCTGGAACATTGCGATAATTTTTGATCGCAGTGTACCGGGGGATAATGTGCCAGGAGCGGTCCGTGACTGCTCCTGACACATAGGTGTCAGCTGTGATAATCAGCTGACAGCCGGCTGCGATCAGCTGCGCACTCCCCTGCGCTTTGCAAACCTGTGGACTGAAGACACAAGGATTAAGACCCAGGAGGAGCTTTCTACCCAAAGGGGGGAGTGTGTGTCGTCCCCTGGAAGGGGCATCACAGCTTGAGCAGATCTTCTGTGTTATTAGATGGAAACCAGAGAACAATGGTAGCACTAGATTTGTCCTGACCTCTGTGCCAAAGCATACAGGGATGACCACAAAGCATCTGAATGGAGCTGTGAAAGACAGCTCTGCCTAGGTCAGATTGTCTAAGAACCTTTCAGGGAGAGGAAAGGCGAAGTAATCAAAAGAAGGAGAGCAATCTCCTCAGTAAAGTGAGAGGAGGTAGTCAAAAGAAAGACACTGTCATGCAGAAGGAGAGAACCCCTTTCACAGCCTAGCCTGATAAAAGTGATCGATTAAGAGGATAAAAAAATCACCCTGCAGTAAAAACGAATTGGGAGAGATATCTTTGATTCACCTGAAAGGAGAAGACTGAAGGGAGTCAAAGACCAGATTGAGGTCCATAAGATTCAGGGGGGCTAATACGGTGGGCCCCAAGTTAACCCTGCCCAGGTGGGCAGTCTTGACCTATGGCCTACAAGTCAAGTTCCGCTGGACCAGGAATAGGCAAGGCAGGCACCTGGCCCTTGGGAGTCAACCCCGGCTCCTGACAGACATGCAAAATTTCAAAAGGAGGATAACGACGTATGACCTCGCCCATTCCAGTGCCACCACTGTTGTCTGCAAAAGAGTTAAAAATAAAAAACAACCATAATTCTCACCTTTCTTTAGAGATGATGATAATCCATTTGTCCCATGACAGATCTAGCTCTGCTACATCTAGATGGCAAGCTGCATGATGTGACCATACAGCCTGTCATCCAACAGAGACACTGAGCAGCGTGTGCTCAGTGTTCCTCTTGTGAACTCCTATTCCCTGTCTGACGGCACAGCAAGTGTTCTACTGCTTGTGGTGCTGTCAGACAGGTCCTCGGAGTTCACAGCCAATGAACTCACTTCACCTTTCTGACGTCAGCGCGAGCGGAACATTTCTCATGGCGCTGACGTCAGAAAGGTGAAGCGAGTTCATTGGCTGTGAACTTCCAGGACCTGTCTGACAGCACAGAGAGCAGGAGAACTTTCTCATGCATGCGGTGCAGACAGGAAACAGGAGCTCACAGGGAGACACTGAGCACACGCTGCTCAGTGTCTCTGCTGGTTGACACGCTGTATGGTCGCATCATGCAACCTGCCAACTAGATGTAGCAGAACTAGACCCGTCGTGGGACCAATGGATTATCATCATCTCTGAGGAAAGGTGAGGAATAAGGTTGTTTTTTAGCCTTCTGGAGTGGAGTAATAGGGATAATTAATTAAGTATATTCGGTTGAGCTGAGCAGAACCCCCTTTGTATGTATCCTAGGATATACAAAAGACTTGCCAAGATAAGAGGATGGGACGTTAGCTGTATCTAGAATGATTTTTATGGCCAGAAAATTAATAGCCCAGTACTGGATCTCCCACCAAACCCCCTCAATTGCAGAATATGTAACCAAAATTAACTGGCTAGTTAATTTAGAAAAAGGTATATATCGCAAGAGAAATTATAGTTGGCTTTTGACGCTTTCCTCCCTTTGTTTTCCCCCCAAAGAGTAGAAATAGGCTATGGTCCTGTCTCCAACCCTGTGTGGCCTTGATGTAATCAATAACTGCCTGGCATACGTCTAATTCGTGTAGGGCCCTTTCTTTGTCATTTGAGGGGTTCTCACAAAAGGAAGGCAAAATTATTTCCTGTGGATGTCTCAGCCACAGCGCTAGCGCTATAGTCTACTCAGCTGCAAAATATTAGGATAATACCACAAAGTTCCTCCAAATGAATAAATAATTAAACGTTTTAATATATGCGCTCAGAGATAGACTTTTAAATAAACTAAACTCACTCTATAAATAATTATAGAAAACTAAGTAGCCAACCTGAATTGCAACCTCCAAGCAGCGATGAGGGTCAGGCACCGCCTACTTGACTCTTTAGAAAAGACTTCAATAATAGAAAATCAAATAATAGAGGAATTTATACTGCAGATTTTGCCACATACAGCATTAACCATGGGGCTAGGAAGAGAAAATTGTCCATAAAGAGAGGAAAAAGTTACCTTGAGGTAGACTTCTTTGAACTAATGGTACTTAGCAGTCCAGGTCCTGTGCATGGAAGATCCAAATGGAGCGGCAGCGATAATAATAATAAAATCCAAAGTATTGCCACCAAGTTAGGAGGAGGGTGGTTTAGTGCTGTAGGTTGCGGACGCTCGTCCCGGCCGGAGACGTGCGTCCTCTCTGCAGTGCGCCCTCCTGGGCTTGAAGCGGTAGCGGCGCACGCCGAGGAAAGCTAACAAGGTCCACAGGACCTTGTGTGACGTCACAGTCACGTGATCGCTCACGTGACTAGCTATGGAGAGCGGTGAAGCTCAAAAACATCCGACGCGTTTCTGAATCAGCGGATTCCTTCCTCAGGGATACTCCATAGCGGATAAGCAGCACTTATATACCCTCAACCTTCCAAGGTTCTAATTCAAGCATTAAAAGCAAAAAGTTCAATTTCACTGTTGAGCCCATTAGGAATCAGAGTGTCCATCATAAAGATCCATCTACTCTCTTCTTTGGACATCTGATGGATAAAATTGCCTCCCCTCCAACATCTATTCACCACTTTGATGCCTGTCACTAATGTGCCTTTTATAAGACCCCCATGATTATTTAAAAAATGATTGGAGAGGGGGTGATCACGAAATTTATTCTTAATATTCCTCAGATGTTCTGCTATCCTTATATGTAGTGGACGTATAGTCCGGCCAATATATAGTTTGCCACAAGGGCAAGTAATTCCATATATAACCCCCTTAGTTTCACAAGTTATGAAGTCTTTAATTTTGACCTCCCTAGAATTATTTAAAATGCAAAATTGCTTTCTAAGACCTAATTTTCTACAAGGTCCACACTTATTACATGGAAAGAACCCTTTTGGAGGTGTATGAGCATGTGCATGACTTGTCAACATGGATTTAGGAATAGAAGGGGCTATTTTGTTACCGAGATTATTTGCTTTCCTAAAAACAAACCTAGGATAATCTGATAGCTTTTCACCGATCACTTTATCCTTTTTTAATATATTCCAGTGTCGGTTGACGATCTTTCTAAGGATTTTACTGTTAGCGTTGTACTGCGTGATAATAGGAATATCTTCCATAGTAGAACACTCGATGATTTCCTTTTGTTGTGTCAGTAAATCCTCTCTCGGCATTTTCCTAACAGTCTCCTTTATTTCAGCCAGGGCCTTATTGTCATACCCCTTTCGGACAAATTTATTAGTCAGATATGCCGCCTCCTTGTCAAAATCTTGTATTCTAGAACAATTCCTGTGAGCCCTAATAAGCTGGCTTTTGGGTACATTCAAAAGCCAGCTTGGAAGGTGGCAGCTATCCAAGGAAATAAAATTATTGGAGTCTGTTGGTTTATGAAAAACCTGAGTCTCTATGTGATCATTTTCAATAAAAATTTTTAAATCTAAAAAGTTAATCTCTTTATGACTGGTGTTGGCTGTAAATTTTAAAAAATATTGATTTTTATTTAGTTCATTTAAAAATTCCCCTAATAAAATAGGCCCACCAGACCAAACAAAGACAATGTCGTCTATGAATCTATGCCATAGGACCAGGTTCTTCCGAAGGGAACCCCCCGGATATATAGTTTCTTGTTCCCATTTGCCTACATATAAATTAGCATAACTCGGGGCGAACCTGGTCCCCATGGCAGTACCCCACTGCTGGGAGTAGTAGTGCGCCCGAAATCGAAAAAAATTGTGAGTTAAAATAAAATATATACAGTCTAAAATAAACTGAACCTGATCATCCGGTAAGTCGCCATCCTTAGTCATGAAGTATTTTACTGATTCACACCCTTTATCATGTTGAATGACAGTATATAGAGAGGCAATATCTAATGTCCCCAAAATATAGTGGTTTTGCCATTTAATATTTTTCAAAATTCTTAGAATATGTGTACTGTCTTTCAGATAGGCCGGAAGTTTAGGGACTAACTTCTGTAAGTGGCAGTCAATAAATTTTGACAAATTGGCCGTAAGACCCCCTATTGCTGATATAATTGGTCTACCAGGTGGGTTTAATGGGTCCTTATGTACTTTTGGTAGATAATAGAAGTAAGGGATCCTAGGGTGCAAATTATTAATAAATTCCAATTCTTGTTTATTTAGAAAACCTCTTTCAAAACCACACTTCAAGAGAATTTGCATCTCAGCAAGATAGACCTCAGATGGATCTTTCTCAAGTAGAAGATAGGTTCTTGTATCACCCAGTATACGCTGTGACTCCTTTTCATAGTCACTATTGTTCAAAATAACAATCCCCCCCCCCTTATCGGCTGGTCTAATAGTGATTTTCCTAGTATATTCGGTTGAGCTGAGCAGAACCCCCTTTGTATGTATCCTAGGATATACAAAAGACTTGCCAAGATAAGAGGATGGGACGTTAGCTGTATCTAGAATGATTTTTATGGCCAGAAAATTAATAGCCCAGTACTGGATCTCCCACCAAACCCCCTCAATTGCAGAATATGTAACCAAAATTAACTGGCTAGTTAATTTAGAAAAAGGTATATATCGCAAGAGAAATTATAGTTGGCTTTTGACGCTTTCCTCCCTTTGTTTTCCCCCCAAAGAGTAGAAATAGGCTATGGTCCTGTCTCCAACCCTGTGTGGCCTTGATGTAATCAATAACTGCCTGGCGTACGTCTAATTCGTGTAGGGCCCTTTCTTTGTCATTTGAGGGGTTCTCACAAAAGGAAGGCAAAATTATTTCCTGGTTTAAGTTCTGGACTGACGCAACTTTGGGCAAAAAGGTAGGGTCTAGTCTCATGATTATACGATCCTCCCAGATTCGGAGATATGGGTCTCGGATAGATATCGCCTGTATCTCACTTATCCGTTTTGCGGTGGTGATCGCCACTAAGAATGCTACCTTCATGGTTCGATGTGAAATGGGCATCTCCTGGCTCTGGATAAAGGGATCTAAGCAAAGGGACCGCAGGACAAGACTAAGATCCCATGGGGGGACTGACCTCCTGATTGTTGGACGTAACCTCCGAATTGCCCTGATAAATCTTATTACCCAGGGATGGGAGGCCAAGGGGTAATCAAGAAAGGCGCTTAATGCCAAGATCTGGACCTTCAGCGTGCTAGGCCTAAGTCCTTTAAGTCCTTTATTAAAGCCTGCCTGAAGGAAATCTAGTATCTTTGGGATGTCTGGTTTTGAATCATAGAATCGTAGAGTTGGAAGGGACCTCCTGGGCCATCTGGTCCAACCCCCTGCTCAAAGCAGGATTCGCTAAATCATCCCAGTCAGATGTCTGTCCAGCCTCTGTTTGAAGACTTCCATTGAAGGAGAACTCACCACTTCTCGTGGCAGCCTGTTCCACTCATTGATCACTCTAACTGTCAAAAAGTTTTTTCTAATATCTAATCTGTGTCTCCTCCCATTCAGTTTCATCCCATTGCTTCTAGTCTTTCCTTGTGCAAATGAGAATAAAGTTGATCCTTCTACAATGTGACAGCCCTTTAGATATTTGTAGACAGCTATTAAGTCTCCTCTCAGTCTTCTCTTTTGCAAACTAAACATTCCCAAATCCTGCAACCTTTCCTCATAAGACAGGGTTTGCAGACCGGTCACCATTCTGGTCGCTCTTTTCTGAACTTGCTCCAGTTTGTTGATGTCTTTTTTAAAATGTGGTGCCCAAAACTGGACACAATATTCCAGATGAGGTCTGACCAAAGAGGAGTAGAGGGAAATAATGACTTCACGTGATCTAGACTGTATGCTTCTGTTAATACATCCTAGAATTGCATTTGCCTTTTTTGCTGCTGCATCACACTGTTGACTCATATTCAGTCTGTGATCTATTAGTATACCCAAGTCTTTTTCACATGTGCTGTCACTTAGCCCTATTCCTCCCATTCTATATATGCTTTTTCCATTTTTATTGCCCAGATGTAGTACTTTGCATTTCTCCCTGTTAAAAACCATTCTGTTAGTTGCTGCCCACTTCTCCAGTTTATTTAAATCTTTTTGAATCCTCTCTCTCTCTTCTCTAGTATTAGCTATCCCTCCTAGCTTTGTGTCATCAGCAAATTTAATCAGTTTACCCTCAATTCCTTCATCTAAATCGTTGATAAAGATGTTGAACAATACAGGGCCCAGGACAGAGCCCTGTGGTACCCCACTTGAGACATTCTTCCAACTGGATGTGCAGCCATTTACGACCACTCTTTGGGTCCGATCACTAAGCCAGTTATGAATCCACCTAACAGTTGCCTTGTCCATTCCATACTTAATCATTTTTTCAATAAGGATTGTATGAGAGACTTTGTCAAATGCTTTGCTGAAGTCAAGATATACTATATCTACAGCATTTCCTTGATCCACCCAATCAGTGATACCGTCATAGAAGGAAATTAAGTTAGTCTGACATGACTTATTAGTTACAAACCCATGCTGACTCTGTTTAATCACTTCATTCTTATCCAGGTATTGACATACATGTTGTTTAATAATTTGTTCAAAGATCTTTCCTGGTATAGAAGTCAGACTCACCGGCCTATAGTTACCTGGGTCCACCTTCTTCCCCTTTTTGAAGATAGGAACAACATTTGCTCTTCTCCAGTCTTCTGGCACTTCTCCTGTTCTCCAAGAATTTTCAAAGATTATAGAGAGGGGTTCAAAAATTTCTTCTGCTATCTCCTTCAGTACTCTGGGGTGTAATTCATCTGGACCTGGAGACTTGAATTCATTTAGGCTAGCTAAGTGTTTCCTCACTATCTTTCTGTTTATAGATATCCTGGATTCTTCTATTCCCTTAATAGGACAGTGAATAACAGTTGATGTTACATTTCCTTTCTGAGAGAAAACAGATGCAAAATAGGAATTTAAAAGTTCAGCCTTATCAACATCCTGTCTTACCAATTCATCATTTTCATCCTGTAAAAATCCTATAGCATCTTTGACTTTTCTTTTACTTTTGACATATCCCCAAAATCCTTTATTATTGCTTTTGACATCTCTTGCAAGCCTCAATTCATTTTCAGCTTTAGATAATCTGATTTGTGCCCTGCAGGTTCTGCAGACAGCATTATATTCTTCTTTAGATATGCCTCCCTCTTTCCATTTTATAAACATTTTTTTCTTCCTTTTTAGCATGTGCTTAAGTTCTGTGTTCATCCATCCTGGTTTCCTTAACTGCTTCCTATTCTTCCCTCTTTTCGGAATTGTTAACAACTGTGCTTTGAGAATTTCATTTTTTTTTCCTTCCGCTGAGTCGGGCCTGCCACAATCTAGACAGAATCTTTTCCAAATTTTGTGGTATATCGCAGAAGTTACGGGCTTTCTGCTGGCCTGAATAGTCGATATGACCTGGTCTGACAGGCGTCGAGCCCTCAGGATCCAGACTGACAGGTGAAGTCTTCCTGGATCTTGGTGAAAAACCGGCCCCTGGTGAATGAGGTCTTCCCTCTGTGGAAGCAGAAGTGGTCGATCTTCTGCCATAATCCCCAGGAGTGGAAACCAGCTCCTTTTCAGCCAATAAGGTGCTATCAGTAGCACTCTTGCCTGATCCTCCTGAATCTTCGTGAGGATGGCTGGAAAGAGAGCTATCGGGGGAAATGCGTATGAGAGAGTCTGCCCCCACTTCTGGCTTAGGGCGTCTACCCTTTCTGGATTGTCCAGCGGATTCAGAGAGAAAAACCTGTATGTCTTGTTATTCTTTCTGGTTGCGAAGAGGTCTATGTGCGGACTTCCCCAGCGCTGGCATAGGTTTTGGAAAATCTCTGTGTTCAGCTCCCACTCCGTGGGACAGATCTTCTGTCTGTTTAAATAATCTGCCACTGTATTTTGTGATCCTTCGAGATGGACAGCTGTTACTGACAGAACCGTATTTTCTGCCCACGAAAAAATCTTTTTTGCCAGGTCCTGGAGTGCCCAATGCCTTGTTCCTCCTTGATGCCGGAGGAAGGATACCGCCGTCACATTGTCCTACAGAATCTTGAAGTGTTGGTTTTTTAGTCGGATTTCTTCTTAGGGCCTCCCATGTGGCGTAAATTTCCTTGTAGTTGGAGGAAGTGGACCGCATGTTTGCCGGCCATTCTCCCTGAAGAATTCTGACTTCTAGATGAGCCCCCCAGCCCCATTTGCTGGCGTCTGTAGTGATTAGGATGCATGGGGAGGTGAACCAGGGGACACCTTTCCTTAGGGCCCCATCACACATAGCGATCTCGCTAGTAAGTTTTGTGACCTAACAGCGATCTCACCAGCGAGATCGCTGTGTGTGACAGCGATCAGCGACCGGCCCCCCTGCTTGTATCGCTGATCGCTGTTGGAAAGCCCTGGACATTTTTTTGGTCACTGGTCTCCCGCTGGCCAGCACGCATAGCTGCGTGTGACAGGCGGGAGACCAGCGATCAGCTGGTAACTGAGGTAAATGCACGTCCCTTAGAAACCCAATGTGTACCTTAGTTACCAGCTCCCTGCATCAGCGCGCTGGTAATCAAGTACACAGCGACGCCGCACGCTCGGCGTCGCTGGTCCTGATCACTGGTGAAGCTGTCTGTTTGACAGCTCACCAGCGATCATGTAGCGACTCACCAACGATCCTGACACGTTGATATCATTGTCGGGATCGCTGGTGAGTCGCTATGTGTGACGGGGCCTTTAGGTTTTGTCGCTGCATCCACCACACCAGGGATCTTTTTACTGCTGGAGACAAGGCCATTTTCTTGTCTAGGGAGGTCTGGTGAAGATCCCAGGCGGCAAGTACTTCTTTTTGAAGGGTTCTTGAATGGAACTGTGCCCATCGGACACAAGGGATGCAGGATGTCATGAGGCCCAGAGCGCGCATTGCTGCTCTGATGGAAACGCGGCCTTTCTGAAATTCCTTCATGCTGTCTCGTATCTTTGTCTGTTTTTCTGGTGGTAAGAAGGAAGTTCTGCTTCTGAAGTCCAGTAGTACTCCCCAAAATTTTTATCTTTTTTCTGGTACTAGGTCCGATTTTTCTTTGTTTATGATCCAGCACAGTAACTCTAGAACCTCTATTGTCTTCTCCTTGTGCCGCCGCAGTTCCTCTGTTAATCTCGCCACCAGGAGGAAGTCGTCTAGGAATGGAATGAGGATTATTCCCCGATTTCTTAGGAACGCCACCACTTCCGCGATTAGCTTCGTAAAGACTCGAGGTGCCGAGGCCAGACCAAACGGAAGACACTGAAATTGAGAGTGGCAGGTCCGATGCTGAAGTCTTACTGCAAACCTCAGGAATCTCTATGACACTGGGTGAATTGGTACCTGATAGTAGGCACTTTTCAGGTCCAGAGTACACATCAGGGCATTCTTGTCTATCAGATGGACTGTGGATCTGATTGACTCCATTCGGAATTTTTTGTACGTTACCCAGGCATTTAAGGGTTTCAGGTTTATAATGGTACGGGATTCTCTGGATGGCTTCACGATGGCAAATAGGGACAAATAGTGGCCCGCCCCAATTTCTGCCCGGGGAACCGGAGTTATTACACCGGAGTTTGCCAGTTCTGTCACGTCGACCCACATCTGGGAGTCGTCTTTTATTCTGCGGGGAGAAATGGACCTTTCGGGGGGGAGGGGATGAAAATTCTATTTGGTAACCCTCTGCTATTGTTCTCAGTACCCACTGATTTCTTGTGATCTGAGACCACTGGGAACTGAATTCTCTGAGTCGACCCCCTATGTTGGTATAGTCATGTTCTTCTGGATCTAGTACAAGATCCAGACGAGGGGCTCTAGATCTTCCAGCTCTAGAGTGGGTGCTACCATAGGAACCCCTCTGAGAGCTCCCCTGGCATCTATAGTACTGCTGTCTTCTATATCCCCCGGGTCTACAAAAGGGCTGGTGCCTAGGTTTCTTTTCCTCTGGGAACCCTTTCTTTACATCAGATGCTTTTTCTAATATATCGTCTAATGCTGGGCCAAAGACTTAACCCAGAGAAGGGAAGGGCACAGTGCTTGTTTTAAGAGGCTCCGTCACCCGTCTAGGTCTTTAACCAGATGGCTCTGCGTGCCGAATTTGACAAAGAGCCATTCCGGGCAGAAATTCTAACGGATTCTGTGGCTGACTTCATGATCGGAAGTGAATCTATAATTTCCTTCCTTGGGGTTTTATTAGTTAAGTGTTCCTCTAGCTGCCCCAACCATAAAAACATAGACCTTGCTACGGAAGTAGCTGCTACGTTTGTTTTAATTAAGGCTGCTGATGTTTCCCAGGCCCGCCTTAGTAGGTTATGCGCCTTCCTATCCATGGGGTCCCTCAGACTAGACACGTCCTCAAAGGGGATCGTTGTTTTCTTGGCCACTTTTGCCACAGGGGCATCAATTTTGGGAACTACCTCCCATTCTTTAATGTCCTCGGGGTCGAAGGGGAGACGTCTCTTAAAGTCCTGAGATATCACGAGACGTTCCGCCTCCTCCCATTCCTCCAGGACCATAGCTCGCACATGGTCGTTCACTGGGAATACTACTTTCCTCTGCGCCCTAAGGCCCCCGAACATCATGTCCTGTCTGGACTGAGGTTTCTGGACCTCCTCAATCTGCATTGTGTCTCTGACCACCTGTACCAGATTATCTGTATCATCTGAGGAAAAGAGCAATTTTTTTTATACATTTAGTGTGACTCCGGCCTTAGTGTCAGCCTCCAGGTGGCAGTTTGGTTCCCGTGTCCCCTCATGAAGCGACAGACAAAAACGGATGCCATACGGATTGCATACTAACCACCATACAGGTGGAAATCGTCACAATTATCTAGATGAAAATTGGATCATTTTCTTTATATGCGCATTCTGAACCTGGCATTATATAGATTGTGTTATGTAAAGACAAAAAAAAGCTGTAACAAGTTATCAAAATGTCGTATCTATCCCAAAATGGTATAAAAAAAAACGGTTTCCTCACTCTGCAAAAAATAAACTGTCACATAGACCAATCAACTGAAAAATAAAAATGTTATGGGTCTCTATTTTTTTTAACACAAACTATTGATTTTTTTTCACCACTAAAATAGTAAAACAAAAACAAAACTGGACATGTTTGGTATCACTGTAATCGTACTGATGAGGAGTGGTGTAGCAAGTTTTTTTGGGAATTGTTTTTGCGGTGTACATTGTGAGGTAAAAATTATGTCAGAATTGTGTTTTGTTTTTTTTCACAATTTCACTGCACTTGGAATTCTTTTCCTGTTTTCAAGTTCACTATGTGGTAAAAAGAACAATTCGTCCTGCAAGACACAAGCCCTAAAATGTCTATGTGGACAGAAGGTGAGGAAAAAACAAAAACCTTGTGAAGGGGGATTAAAGCCAGTCAGGATGTGAACATATTAAACCTGTCCTAACAAGACGATTCCATGATAAGCAAATGCAAAATAACGCATTAGAACATGTGTAAAAGCTGTCCTCTAAGCAGGCAAACTGACCTTGAAAGAAAGCGGCGGGACCTCCAGGGTATCCTTGTGGGGGAGGCACATCTCTTTGTGTCTGGTTCAGAATAGAAGACAGGATCTGTTCCAGTGACCTTGACCCATACTAGACAAACATAAAAGGATAGTAATGAAAACAACAAGTGCATAGCCATCAGCTAACAACTATCTCTAGATAATACCAGCACCTGGGTAAGATCAATGTCAATCTAACCTTGTTCTCAAAATTGTACTTGCTGAGATCTCTTGATTCTGTAGCTCTTCGGTCCCCATGAGTAAGTGCGCCCTGTTTATGTATACAAACATCGTCTGGTGAGGTCACCCACGTGGGAGAGAGCACATTCTATGCTGGATTAGGAGCTGTACACTCACCAGGCTTTCCAGTCTTTTAGCCACAATAGAAGCAAATCTCCTTTCTCCCGCCAGTTCAGATATGAGGAACACATACTCTGGGGCAGAGACTTGGTTAGACCTGTGTGTGCGACCTGAACAAGAAATGTATTTACAAGATATTTCTAAGGCAAAAGCTGGCAAAGTAAAGACAGGGAAAGCATTTGACAAAAGGAAAAAAAAAAAAAAAAAAAAGAAAAAGGAACTTTGGAGATTGTGGACGTACTCACCAAACTGCTGGATGGCTCGATCAGCACTCCATGGTAGTTCCAGTGTCATGTGTACTCGTCGTCGTTGGTTTTTCACCCGGCGGTCAGCTTGTAGGGAAATACCTGAACTCGATGCCTCTGATATAATCGCCACAAGCTGTTAAGTGTGAAGTAGATGGTTACAAATGGTGTATGAAAAGTAAAAAAGTGTGGGAATGAGGTAAACGTTACTAATTTTGAGTACAAATTAGCCCCTTCAAGCTCCCCAGCCTGTTTGGACCTTCATGACCAGGCCAAATTTTACAATTCTGACCACTGTCGCTTTATAATTTAGAAAATACCCAAAAGTGACACCATTCAAAATTTGTTGTACAATTTCACCTGAGTACGCAGAAACCCCATACGTTGGGGAAAACCACTGTTTAGGCCCACAGAGGGGGAAGGAGCACCTTTTGAATGCAAAATTGTCTGGAATCGAAAGCAGATCCCATGTCACGTTTGGAGAGCCCCCGATGTGCCTAAATAGTGGAAACCCCTCACAATTGACACCATTTGGGAAAATAGACACCCCCCCCAAAGAATTTATTTAGATATGTGGTGAGCACTGTGAACTCCAATTGCCTCACAGAAAATTAGAACATTGAGTCGTGAAAAAAAAAAAAAAATTCTTTTTTTTTTTTTTTTTTTTTTTTTTACACACACAAAAATTATCTTTTAGCCCCAATTATTTTACAAGGCTAACAGGAGAAAATGGAACCCAAAACTTGTTGTGCAATTTCTCACAAGTACACCGATACCTCATAGTGTTTTCCTGGTATATGAATTTTATAATGTGGTGGCACATGCGTAAATTGTGTGGAGTACATCAGGTTGCCATATGTTAGTTTGTAGATCAGGTTGCCATATGTTAGTTTGTAGATCAGGTTGCCATATGTTAGTTTGTAGATCAGGTTGCCATATGTTAGTTTGTAGATCAGGTTGCCATATGTTAGTTTGTAGATCAGGCTGCCATATGTTAGTTTGTAGATCAGGCTGCCATATGTTAGTTTGTAGATCAGGCTGCCATATGTTAGTTTGTAGATCAGGCTGCCATATGTTAGTTTGTAGATCAGGTTGCCATATGTTAGTTTGTAGATCAGGTTGCCATATGTTAGTTTGTAGATCAGGTTGCCATATGTTAGTTTGTAGATCAGGTTGCCATATGTTAGTTTGTAGATCAGGTTGCCATATGTTAGTTTGTAGATCAGGCTGCCATATGTTAGTTTGTAGATCAGGTTGCCATATGTTAGTTTGTAGATCAGGTTGCCATATGTTAGTTTGTAGATCAGGTTGCCATATGTTAGTTTGTAGATCAGGTTGCCATATGTTAGTTTGTAGATCAGGTTGCCATATGTTAGTTTGTAGATCAGGTTGCCATATGTTAGTTTGTAGATCAGGTTGCCATATGTTAGTTGTGTAGTGTACATCAGGTTGTCATAATGTTAATTATTGACATTCGGGAGTTGTAGAAATCAAAACAGAATTTAGTAGTCCATGGATGTGTGGTACAGTCTGAAGCATTCTTTATTACACAGGCCAGGTTTGTCAGGCAGGTGTCGCACTGATAAGTGGTGTCATTGCGTATCCCCTCCTGTTCAATTGGCCCTCGGATTGCTAATTACACGCCCTATATAAACCTGGCCTTGTGATTGCTGCAGTGCGAGATTATTGTGCTTCCAGGCTCCAGCCTCTAGTCAAGCGCTTCCTTCTGCTGATCCTCTGCTACCGAACTGCCTCTCCAGTGTACCGACCCGCGGCTGTCATCTGACTACATTATCTGCTTGATCCTCTGCTACCGAACTGCCTCTCCAGAGTACCGACTCCCGGCTGTCATCTGGTACGTTATCTGCCTCTGTGCCCCCTAGTGGTTGCAATACTATATAGACTCCAATTCAGTACAGACCGTGACAGAATAATCTCGCGCCAAAATGGAGTCCGACGTAACAACCTTGAGGCAGCAAGTTGCTGAACTTCATAACTTTGGTACCACCTACCAAGAAAAATTTTCTAAGTTACAAACCGTGGTATCGGGTCAACAGCAGGAAATAATTGAGTTACAAAGGCAACTCCTGGATGTGCGCAATTCAAGCTCAGACTCAAATGCACGGATGCCGCTGCCTGCCAAGTTCAGTGGGAATCGTCAGCATTATCGAGGATTCCTCAACCAATGCCGGATTTACTTCCAGATGCAACCTGCTCTTTTTACCAGTGACAGGAAAAAAGTGCTGTTCATGATTAACCTCCTGACTGATGAAGCACTTGCATGGGCCTCACCATATGTGGAAAAGAACTGTGACCTCCTCAATAACTTAGATTCCTTCATCACAGCTATGGATCAAGTTTTTGATGACCCAAATCGCTGTGCCACAGTGGAATCCGGATTGCATAATTTACGTCAAGGACAATGTTCGGTTGCTGAATACACATCAGAATTCCACCGCTGGGTGGCCAACAACACATGGAATCCAGCAGCCCAATGGAGTCAATTTCGTCGAGGATTATCAGAGCTAGTGAAGGACGAGCTTGCCAGGGTCGAAACCCCAGATCATTTGGAGGACTTTATTCAATTATGCATCCGTCGGGAGAGGTCCAGCGCCTGCGCACTGCAGAATTCTGCTCTGCCCTCAACAGGGCAGAGCAGTGCGCTTGCGCCGCAGCCATTACAGGATGGGAGAAGAGGATGTCATCGCATGAAGAAGGGAGGCGTCGGATCGGACACCCCGGTGAGTGTAATATAACGTGCTTTTCTTATCCTTCAGGTTACATCGGAGGCTTATCTACAGCATTACAGAATGCTGTAGATAAGCCCCCGATGTCTATGCCGGCAGCTGCAAGCCGAAAAAAAGGTGACAGATTCCCATTCAGGAAACTAGTGTATATACCCTGTAATATTATACTTTTCAAGAAAGGCATCCAGTCCCTTCTTAAATTTTAGTAGGGAATCACTCATTACAACATCATATGGCAGAGAGTTCCAAAGTCTCAATGCTCTTACAGTAAAGAATCCGCATCTGTGATTATGCTTAAACCTTCTTTCCTCCAGATGTAGAGGATGCCCCCTTGTCCCCGTCACAGGTCTAAGAGTAAAAAGATCATTAGAAAGGTCTCTGTATTGTCCCCGCATATATTTATACATTGTAATAAGATCACCCCGAAGCCTTCGATTTTCCAAACTAAATAACCCCAAGTGTAATAACCTGTCTTGGTATTGCAGACCCCCTAGTTCCCTAATAACCTTGGTCGCTCTTCTCTGCACCCGCTCCAGTTCAGCTATGTCTTTCTTATACACAGGAGACCAGAACTGTACACAGTATTCTAATTGGCCCTCTGATTGCTAATTACACGCCCTATATAAACATGGCCTTGTGATTGCTGCAGTGCTTGTGCTTCCAGCCTCTAGTAAAGCTCTTCCTTCTGCTATCCTCTGCTACCGAACTGCCTCTCCAGTGTATCGACCCCCGGCTGTCATCTGACTACGTTATCTGCTTGATGCTCTGCTACCGAACTGCCTCTCCAGTGTACCGACCCCCAGCTGTCATCTGGTACGTTATCTGCCTCTGTGCCCCCTAGTGGTTGCAATACTATAGACTCCAATTTAGTAAAGAGCGTGACATCCAGACTAATAAGAAATCAGACATGGAAAAAAAACTGAGAAAAAAAATTATATAAATAATTATATGCAAACACAAAATAATTAATACCATGGATCAGACAGACTCTTATTCCAATGCATATCCAAACCTTTCCTATTAAAAGTTATATCAACTACAACACAGAAGGTGTTGTGTACCTAATAGAATGTGCAACCTACAATCTGTGGGTTACACTATAGGGCAGTTGAAGAAGCGAGTGGAGAAGACATCTTTCTGATGCCACCAGTCAGACTGCACACAATATATCTGCGGTATCCAAACATTGTAAAAACACACATGGGTGTAATTTTTTAAATTAAAGACGAAGTTTTATATTTTTCTACGCTAGAGTACCTTTTTTCTTCATTCTTTGGAACTAGCACGCCCAAGCCTTGGCGGCTCTGTGTGTGGAACTCAATCTTGGAAAGAGACTGCAAATGGTGAGCTGACTTCTCCCGTTCCCCTTTTTTCATTCCTTTTTTTGTGGATTGAGGGACCTCTTACGGGAAATGTCGGCCTTGTACGATATGAGCACCTTCAGTTCCGGAAGTACTGGGGCCCATTCCTTCCTGATCTTCAAACTATAGGGCTTTGATCGCTACCTCTTGGAATTGAAGGTATGTACCGGTCTGGCCTGCACATTGTGATAGCACAAAAGCGTTGTACATCGCCATATGTACGATGTGCACGGCCAGCTTCTTGTACCATATCTATTAATTTCTCATGGCACTGTAGGGCTGGGATCAGAGAGATCAACTTCCCCCCCTCCCCCCCCCCCCCCCCATGTTCTTGTTGCACCCCAGTACACAGTCTAGTTTGGTGACCTGTGAAGAGGTACCTCGTACAGCGGTGGGAGGTGCTGCCATCACCATGTATAGTGGTCAAGAAAAGGACATGCCTCTTGTCCTTGTACTTGACCACAAGCATGTTGTCGCTACATTGGGTTCTGCTCTCACCCTTTCGGAGCAGTTGCCCAATTAGCTTCCTAGGGAGGCCTCTCTGATTTTTGTTGAAAGCACCGCAGGCTGAGGTATCTCACGCAGAAAGGGACTTGATGAGTGTAATGCTGGTATAAAAAAGTTATCTACGTAGATGTGATAACCTTGACAAAGTAGTGGGTGCACCAAATCTCACACAGTATTCCCACTCACTCCCAGGACAGGGAGTTCAATCCAGGTGTCCTTCCCTTCTTAAACCCTAAACTTGTGGGTGTACCCAGAGGTACTCTCACACAGTTTGTAGAGCCTAATTGCGTAACTGACCCTCTTACTTGGCAGGTATTGCCGGAATTTGAGCCTCCCCTTGAAATGGATTAGGGACTCATTCATGCAGATGTCCCTTTGGGGCACATGCACCTCAGCAAACATGATGAAGTGATCAATGACAGCCCGAACTTCAAATATTTGTGGACGGCCTCAAATTGTTTATGGGTCATGGCCATGCGGAACACTGGAGAGCTATACAAAAAAATCAACACTCCACTATTGCCGAAGCTTTGGCTTCTTCACTATCCCCATGTGAAGGACCAGGCCCCAAAACGTCATCATGTCTACTGCGTCTACAGGGATTTAGTTAGAAAATGATGAAGGGCGGTTTTGTGCCAAAAATTGCTGGGCGTACAAATTTGTTTGAGCCATCATGTGGTTTACAAAATCCTCAGAGAAAAAGACTTTGAAAAAGTCCATTTCTGTGAGGCCGGTGGTGTCAAATTGAAGTCCTGATTGCCCAACAAAATCAGGACTCAATGGCTCATAATCTTCATGGGGGTGAAGTCCATACAGGGTCAGCAACGGTGGTCACTGCTTCAGTTTCATCCCTGGGGCGTCTGTGTGGCGATTCACTATCACTTGAGGAAGAGGAGGAAGATGAAAAATAAAGGAAGGCGGGATCTTCTCCTTTTCTCCCTCACGGTCAGTGTCGGAGGCAAGGAAAGAGGATGCCTCATCCACTGAATACAGTTTTTGGAACGAGCGAGACATTTTTTCCACGTATGCGGTGTTTGTGTGCGCACCAGTTGTGTGTGTGTGTGTGTGTGTGTGTGTGTGTGTGTGTGTGTGTGTGTGTGTGTGTGTGTGAGAGATCTTGGTGTAAATTTATTTCGAATAGACATAGGAAGCATGCATAATGTGATTCTTTCCCCCCCCCCCCCCCCGAGCTGACACCAACTCAATTCAGTAGAACATCTTCTAGTAGATGACAATTATTACAGTATATTTTACTGTCCCTAATCTAACTTATTTTTTGGTGGTGCAAAAAGGGGGTAAAAAAAAGTCCTTGCCAAAAATGAGCACGTGTGCTAATCAGTAGTGTACGTCAGCAGCTTGGCAGCCGTAGCATGCACACACTGAGTGGTGCAAAGTTGAGACACAAAAAATAGTGAAAAAAAAATGTGGAAAACAGCGAACACAAGTGCAGGTCAGTGATTCGAGTCGCTGATTAGCACTCGGCGCACAGAGGTAGTGCAAGGGGGGGGGGGGAGGGGACAGACAAAACAAAAGTCCTGGAAAACAAGGAGAATGGATGTTTATCAGTGATCTGCATCACTGATCGATGCTCGGTGGCTGCAGAACGCAAAAACAAAAAAAAACCTGCGAAAAATTGAACGATCAGCACTCAAGTACTGATCAGTGCTCAAGTACTGATCAGTGCTTGGTGGCAGAAGGGGGGGGCAAGTGGGAGAGGGGGATTAGGAAAGATTAGGCAAGGATTGAGGAGGGATCAAGAACTCTTCTCTATTCAGCAGTAGCAGCAGGAGCTCGAGCACAGACAGGAAGGAGAATTGTGATGTCACAGGCTTCTGTGGCACCACAAGGTCCCACACGGCACACTGAGTGAACACCCTGTATTTCCTCATTCTAGCTGTGGATTTGTGCAAACCAGTGATTAAGAAAAAATAAGTGTAATCATAGCCATTATCCCAAAGGAAGTGAATAGTGCACATTGACAAGTACTTGTGAAAAATAGACCATAAATAAGGAGTAAATACCTGTAAATTTGATACCAAAGGAGCGAATTACGTGAGGCTGGATAAAAGTGGCATCCCCTCTACCCTGATGCGCGTTTCGCCACTTGCTTCTTCCGGGGGCGTGAAGTATATTTTTGGTCTATTTTTCATGAGCACTTATGCATTGCCAATATGGGCTATTCACATTTTGGGAACGTGGCTATGATGACATTTATTTTTTCTTACCGTTTGATTACTCATGTTAGGACTATCGTTATACTAAGATGTAGTTTGGCCATCTAATAGGACAAATTCTACTCTACCATATTTACCCTGTTTTTAAATTCACCCAGGAGCAGTCTTTTGGTGTCAGTCTACACTGCCATATTGGGAGTTTTCTTCAACTTTTGATGTTGATATATAATATATCTCTGTAGAGGTTCATCATTTGGGCTACTTAGCATTTCACCTTAAGTAATTAGCAGGATATACTATTAATATATGCCATTTTTTTCTTTATTACAAAACTAAGTATTTTCCTGTCTAGTATGTTATTCTCCTGTTTATATAGCATGTATCAGTTTGGATACTGTGGTGCCCCCTGACTGGGGACTCTGTTATAATATTGAAATCTACTTTTTAATAAAGATTCATTGGTTTTTAATCTGGTGGTTCTCTTCTTTACTATGGAAATTGATTTTTTGCCACAGTATGTGTTTTCAGTATTGCAGCCCTATCTGCCTGCGAGATGGAAGATGAAGCTGAGAGGAACCTGTTGTGTCAGTTATAACCACACACAGCTCTGCAGTGAGATCACGAGAGCAGAGAGCGGCAATTACACATCACAATGGTAATCCCCCCCATCATGTAAAATAAGGTCTGGAGGCAGAGTAATCCTCCAGGCACCATCCTTCCCAGGGCCTGAAAGGGGTCATTCACATAGTAATAAAAGATGACTTATCTACAACAAGGCATCTGATATGAAGCATACAGGTATCACTCTCCTCAGCAGCCCATAACCTGTATGCCCATATTAATACTTGAGAGGTCAAATATGGTGACAAATTACCTTTAAGCCATGATATTGCTAATCAGTAGAGTAAATATACTCTTGCAACTAATTGAAAATGCTGCATTGCATTGGATTTGTGGTGGAAAAATCCACTATAAGTGGACGTGATAAATGATTGTACAGATACCTTCATAAGGCTAAAATTATATCCCTGTCACACAATAGGATGAGCTTTGAAATATCGATGGCATGAAAGTAATTCCCCCTGGCTCAAAAGTCAAACAGTTGAAAATTTCCTCAAATAACAAGCAACCCATTAGCAGTGTAGATATCCATGGAACAAAAAGGAGATTTTTGTGTACTCACCGTAAAATCTCTTTCTCTTAGCCTTTAATTGGGGGACACAGAACCGTGGTGTTATGCTGCTGTCCACTAGGAGGCGACACTATGCATAATCTGAAAAAGATTAACTTTGGCTCCTCCTCTGCAGTATACACCCCTGGACGGCGTCAGCCTTCTCCAGTTTTGTGCAAAAGCATTAGGAGGAATATACCAGAAACATAACCATGCCTGTAAAAAAAAAGGCTACTATAAACAGGCTCAAACAACAATATGAGAACCCAACCGTAACAACGGCCCGCAAGGGCTACAGGGTGGGAGCTGTGTCCCCCAATTAAAGGCTAAGAGAAAGAGATTTTACGGTGAGTACACAAAAATCTCCTTTACTCTGTCGCCTTATTGGGGGACACAGAACCGTGGGACGTCCTAAAGCAGTCCCTGGGTGGGAAGCAGTGGACGAATATTGTGCCGACAGTCCCCTAGACTTGGAGTACTGCCGCCTGCAGGACCCGTCTACCCAGGCTCGCATCCGCTGAGGACTGGGTATGCACTCTGTAGTGTTTTGTAAATGTGTGCAGGTTAGTCCAAGTGGCTGCCTTACACACTTGATGTGCTGAGGATTGATGCCGAATGGCCCAAGAGGCCCCTACCGCCCGCGTAGAGTGTGCCGTGATACCGGCCGGAAGAGGAGAATTGTTGAGGCGGTAAGCCTCTTGAATGGTGGACTTGATCCACCTAGCAAGGGTGGCTTTGGAAGCCAGTAGGCCCTTGCGAACGCCTTCTGGAAGAAGGAAAAGTGAATCAGACTTCCGTAAAGGAGCAGTCCTAGACACGTAAACACGCAATGCCCTGACAAGGTCAAGCGTATGCAGAGCCTTCTCTACCCTATGAACGGGAGCCGGGCAAAGAGACGGTAGTGATATTTCCTCATTGAGGTGGAAGCTGGACCCGACCTTCGGAAGGAAGGATGGTACTGTACGGAGAACCACCTTGTCCTGATGAAAAACCAGGAAGGGTTGTCTGCAGGAAAGAGCTGAAAGTTCAGACACCCTGCGTAGCGAGGTGATTGCCACCAGGAAAACCACTTTCTGCGATAGAAAGCGGAGTGAGACCACCCTAAGGGGTTCAAAAGGAGGTGACTGTAGTGCTGTCAAGACCAGGTTGAGGTCCCACGTCTCCAACGGACGTTTGTAGGGGGGAACCAATCGGGAAACCCCTTGGAGAAAAGTCTACACTTGCGGCTTGTTAGCAATACGCCTCTGAAAGAGCACTGAAAGCGCTGAGACCTGGCTCTTCAGCGAGCCCAGGGATAGCCCGGCGTCCAGGCCTGACTGAAGGAACCCGAGGGCCTTTGGAAGAGAATAGGGAAGTGGAATCTGCCCACGAGAGTCGCACCATGTGAAGAAAAACCTTCCAGGTACGATAGTAAATCCTGGCTGAAGTTGGCTTTCGAGCCCTGATCATGGTTTTAACAACGTCCGGTGAAAAACCTGCTTGGGTCAAAACCCAGGTCTCAATGGCCACTCCGTCAAATTGAGAGCCCCTGAGTTCTGGTGGAAGAACGGGCCTTGTGACAGGAGGTCGGGACGTGTGGGGAGACGCCAGGGAGCGTCTGCTGTGAGTTGCACGACGTCGGCGTACCATGTACGCCTGGGCCAGTCTGGAGCGATCAGAATGGTGGGAACACCCTCTTGTTTGATCTTCCTCAGGACTCTGGAGACCAGGGGGAGGGGTGGAAAAATGTACAGAAGCTGGAACTGGGTCCAGTCCTGAACCAGGGCATCTGCTCCGAGCGATCGCGAATCGCGCGTCCTGGCCATGAAATTGGGAACCTTGGCATTGAGATGGGATGCCATCAGATCCACGTCCGGGGTCCCCCCAACGATGACAGATCTGACCGAAAACTTCGGGATGGAGAGACCATTCCCCCGAGTCCATTCCTTGTCGGCTGAGATAGTCGGCTTCCCAGTTGTCCACGCCCGGAATGTGGACCGCGGAGAGTACCGACCTTGCATCCTCCGCCCACTGTAGGATACGCTTTACTTCGGTCATCGCCTGGATGCTGCGGGTGCCGCCTTGATGGTTCACGTATGCCACTGCCGTGGCATTGTCCGACTGTACTCTGATATGAAAGTCTGCCAGCAAGTGATGGAAGGCTTGCAACGCCAGGAAGATGGCCCGAATTTCCAGGATGTTGATGGGCATGGTCGATTCCCTTGGTGACCACCTGCCTTGCGCTCTGTGATGTAGGTGCACCGCGCCCCAACCCATAAGGCTTGCGTCGGTGGTCAAAACCTTCCATTGACCGGAAAGGATTTTCCCCTTGCAAGCGAGGTTGGCTTGAGCCACCCGTGCAGGGACCTCCTGATGTTTGCTGATAACCGGAACTCCCTGTCGAGGGAGAACGGATTCCTGTCCCAGGACTTGAGGATGGCCAGTTGAAGGGGTCTGAGGTGAAACTGGGCAAATGGTACCGCCTCCATTGCTGCTGCCATCCTGCCAAGTACTCTCATGGTATACCGGAGAGATCTGGGGGACTTGCGGAGGAGTGTGTGAACTCCCAGACGGAGAGCCAGTGCCTTGTCCCTGGGGAGGATCACCAGACCCTTGGAGGTGTCGAATAGCATCCCCAGGAAGGTCAGAGACTGACTCGGGGTAATCGAGGACTTCTGTAAATTGACTAACCATCCCAGGCGCGTCAGAGTGTCGATCGTGATCGAGACGTTGACCTCGCCGTCCTTGAGGGTGGAGGCCTTGATGAGAAGGTCGTCCAGGTATGGAACGACTACTATGCCTCTGGAGTGCAGAACATCCATGGTAGCTGCCATGACCTTTGTAAATGTTCTGGGGGCCGTGGCCAGACCGAACAGGAGGGACGCAAACTGATAATGGTCTTGGTTGATTGCGAATCTGAGAAACCTCTGATGGGAGGGAGCAATTGGTATATGCAGGTATGCGTCCTGTATGTCTATGGAGGCAAGATATTCTCCTTTTTCCATAGACGCAACGATTGACCGGAGGGATTCCATGCGGAAGTGACGAACTCGAACGTACTTGTTGAGTTGCTTGAGGTCTAGTATGGGTCGGACGCTGCCTCCCTTCTTGGGCACCACGAACAGGTTGGAGTAGAACCCTCGGAAGCGCTCTTCTGCTGGGACTGGCACTATGACTCCTGCTCGCAGGAGGGAAGAAACCGCTTGACGGAAGGCCTGAGCTTTGAGCGGGGATTTTGGAGGGACAGATGGAAAAAAACCTGTGCGGTGGGCTGGTAGTAAACTCGATTTTGTATCCTGAAGACACTATTTCCTTGACCCACTTGTCTTCTGTAATAGGCAGCCAGACCTGCTGAAAGAGTAGCAGTCGTCCGCCAACAAGTGGGGTGTCTTCGAGAGGGCATGAGTCAGGACGAGGGAAAAGTCTGAGGTTTTCCTCCTTTAGGTTTTGCCTGGCTTGCCTTTGATTGCCAGTTCCTGTCCGGCCTCTGTGCCGCCGTGTGTTGTCCCTGCGGGGGGAACGATTACGGTTTTGTGCTGGGCGTGAGACGGACCAGCCCGAAGAATTCCGAAAGGATCGGAAACGAGATTGATTACGCCTTTTAAACGTGCGTTTTGGTCTTAGTTGAGGGAGGGAAGTACTTTTGCCCCCGGTAGCATTGGATATCATTGTATCCAGCTTTTCACCGAAAAGACGGCCACTGAAGTACGGGAGATTTGTTAGGGACTTTTTTGAGGCCGCATCCGCTTTCCATTCTCTTAGCCAGAGAATACGCCGGATTGTAATGGCGTTTGATGCTATTCCCGCTATTCCTCTTGCAGAGTCCAACGCTGCAAGGACCATGTAATCTGCCACCACTGCAATTTGCACCGCCTGGTCCGCCATCTGAGGATTTGAAGCTTGAAGGCCCTTTTGCAATAGAGCAGCCCAAGCCATGATGGCCTTGGCTGCCCAGACTAAAGCAAATGCGGGAGCCAAAGAGGCACCTGCCGCTTCAAAGATTGAACGAGCCATGCGTTCGACTTGTCTGTCTGCTGTGTCCTTGAGGGTTGATCTGTCCGGCAGCGAGAGAAGCGTTTGTGCTGCCAGCCCAGAGACTGGAGGGTCCACTTCAGGCGGATCTGTCCAATCCTTGGTGTCTTTCTGTGGAAAGGGGTATTTTGCTTCCAAATACTTGCGATTGGCGAATTTTTTCTCAGGCTGCGAAAAATGCTTAGAAAGGATTTTTTGGAATTCCGGGTGATTAGGGAAGACCTTCGATGGTTTCTGAACACTTTCAAAGGAAATGTTGTGTTCTGGTGCTTCCGGGGTTGGATCTGAAATGTCCAGCACCCGAAGGATGGAAGAGACGATATCCTCAACTATCGCAGTATTGCTAGGGGGACTAGGGAGCAAAGCGTTCTCTGTTTCGTTATCTGAATTGGAGTCACATATGCCCTCTGAGTCCTGCGCATCGCTAAGGAGCTCCCTAGCGGGCGAACTAGAGCGGAGGTTTCCCGTAGTCTGGGATCATTGTGGAGATCCGCATTGTCCTTCTCTATCAGGGGACGGCCTCGGTGACCTGAGGCCACTGTGTCTTTCCCTGGAGGGGGAAGACCTATTGCTATGTGAGGACACAGCTGAACGCGACCTGTGGGTCCGCTTACGCCTCGAACTGTCGGAAGCGCCCTGATCATGAGACCGGACGTCCCTTTGCTGGGTAACGTTCATAGCCGAGACATGACCCTGCAGAGCCTGCAGTAATGTGGAGGTCAGGTTATCTATAGACTGTGTCATAGACTGCGACATCTGAGTTGCCCATTCCAGCGCAGTAGCGGTCGCAGAAGCGTTGGTAGGGACTTCTTGGGGTTCTGCTCCGTTTTTTTTTTTTTTTGGGTACAGTCCCGGCAGTGCGGATACGTGCTGCCGCTGGGGAGAGTGCAGAATGCATAAAAGCAGTCTTGCCTGGTTCTTTTCTTTGAGCCCGACATAGTACCTAGGCTGATTAATAGAGACCCTACAGGGGTATCTACGCAGAGGAAAAAGGAGTAGGAGAGCGCTATAGGTTATAGGAATTCACAGCTGAGTACCAAGGACCCAGCTGTGATCTTACCCCACCGGTGCTCCCCTTAGGTCCAGCGCTGATAATCCCCATGTCCTGTGCCCCCCGGAGACTCTGTGCTGCCTTCCTCCAGGTGCAGCAAGATGGCCACCGGATTCTGAGGTGGAGAGGGAAGGGGGCGGAGAGCTGGAAAAGGGAGCGCTGGGCCATGTAAAAGCGCGCCCTTCCTGCCTCGATCCGCCCCTTCTATGACACTGCAGTGTCATTTTCGTCATCCGGGGGGGGAGTGCCAGGGGCGGGCCGGGGGGCGGGGAAAAGGCGGCGGCTTCGGCTAGGCCGAAGCCGCGGTCTAAATTAGAGGCCTGATGCCCAGGAGGGCTCCAGAGCGGCGCGGTAGTCCGGGAGGGGGTCGGATTTGCACCGGACCCCCCCAGAATGGGCGACTGGCTAGCGGTGGGGGCAGCAGTGCTAGCGGTTCCTGTGTGGGGGGTCCCTGGAGCGCCATGGAGCCACTGCTGCTGCAGAGGCAGGGGCGCAGAAAGCCCTGTCTCTGCTGTGCCACGTCTGCCTGCACCCTCCCCCGGCCCCAGCAGGATCCCACAGCTGGGCTGGGGTCCCTGGTGCAGAATGCTGTCTGTACTCCGACCCTACCTGCAGCGTCTCAACCTAATGCCCCCTGCGTGGGATTAGGGAGGGTGCGTCTGTCACCGTCAGGGGGTCTTCATCCTTGCCTCAACCTCAACCCAGACCCTGAAGGGGGTTGGGGAAGGAGGGGGGGGTCTCAACTTCGGACCAGTACCCGAGGGACTGGGGAAGGAGCGACATGGGGGACCGCCATCTCTACTTCAACTGGGCACCCCTAAAAAGGGGGCCAAGGAAGGAGCCATGCCGGGAGTCTCGCTGGAGACCCACTTTTCTTCATCTGTTCCGACGAAAGGAAAAAAAGAAAAAAAGGTGTGCCTCCTTGCGACACTAAGCAAAAACTGGAGAAGGCTGACGCCGTCCAGGGGTGTATACTGCAGAGGAGGAGCCAAAGTTAATCTTTTTCAGATTATGCATAGTGTCGCCTCCTAGTGGACAGCAGCATAACACCACGGTTCTGTGTCCCCCAATAAGGCGACAGAGTAAATGCAAATTCTGATAATAACAGGATCTCAATACGCACACCTAGGTAGGTGATCAGGGAAAGAAGCAGTCCTTCTAACATCATTGAGTAAAGCAAAATGTGATAGTACTTTCTTACAATCTCTTACACAATTTCTACAACTATAATTCACTACTATGAGCTCACCTTGGTGCCATTCATAAAACGTTCCTTCTCCCGCAAGTTCACATTATCTATTGATAGGTTCTGCTCGGCTCGGGATTCAAACCCCACGCCCTCAAGGCGTCGAACCACTCGCCCTTTTCTACCCGTCATCTATTGACAAGAAACTGTTACAAAAACTGGACACAATAAAATCTATGTCAATAGCAAAATGTAGGTTACATACTTCTGCCACTTTGTCTGGACCCCCTAGTTGATCTATAAGTACATCCAATGTATTAAGAGGTAACACTTTCCCTAAATCTTCAACCTTGGCTAACAAATCCATCTTCATTTGTTCCACGTGTTCGGGGCCTAGGACCATGACAAAATGGATAATTGGATTTTGCAGACTATTTTACAACCAAAGCTCTAATTTGTGACATTCCCTAACCCTAAATAACTGCTTACCACGGTCAGGCACTGTGTGTCCATTAAATGTGTGATCGACAAATATGACATCATCATTGTCCTGTAAGGACTCAGGAGAAGAATTGAAGTCACTGTCCAGCGCGCCGTCGGAATCCGAGCTACTCTCTTCACTGTTACGGACTATTCCCAGAAAATCCCCACGGGATATCTTTCCACTGCGTGGCTTTGCACGTTCTGTGAAACGTAATAAATGGTGCAGTATAGTACAGAGGTTTGATAGGTCAATAATTACAAAAACAACTCAGCATTAAGGGTGAAATTGATTAAATGAGGTCAGAATTTGGAAGTAAAACACGTTATTAAGTGGACATATATTGCACAACTCAGAAGTTGCACAAAAATACTGCGAAATTTGGGGTTTACCCCAGTCTTGACCAGCTACATCAATATGGTGTAGCATGGGTGGGACAAAATGTGGTAACACCTGCCTTTCAATTTCGTAAAATGTTAAGCAACTTTAGTGATGTACCTTAATTCAGAAATGTACTCTTCTAATACCAGACTCAATGGTTCACAAATACACCTAATTTGTTGAGCAGCATGGGTCACTAATGAATCAGGTGCACTGTACTCTAGCAATCTGCTTCATTAAGACTGTCATGTGCAACGTCAGACATGATCAACCCATAAGTAGAACCAATGTTATTTAAAAAAAAATAAATAAATAAATGCACAGAGGCTCTAACTTAACCATTTTATAAAGTTAAAAACTACATCCATATGGGTTATTCGCTACGCACTTTTCCTTTTCAGCAAGTTTTTCTCGCGCTTCCTTTTGCTTGAAGGGAAATGTTTCAGAATCAGAGACTTGAACACCCCTCTGAAGAGTTAAAAATAAGACATATTACTACACATGCAGCTAAAATGTGCAATACACATACATACAGGTCAGTGCTTCTGTACTCACTCAGCAGCTGACACAAAGCGGTCCAGATGACCATCATTTTCATCCATAACTTCTCGTGTCCGAGCTTCCCCAGTAGATTGCAAACCAATAACAACACACTGCAGGAGAAAAAAACAAAACCACTTTCTGCAACAGTGTAACATTCTCACAAATAATCTTATTAAAAAGGAACCTGTCACAAGGAAAAACGCTATTAACCTGCAGATATGGCGATAATCTGCAGGTTAATAGCGTTACTAACCTGCCCTACGCCTGCACGTAGCCGAACATGGCCGGAAGAAAATTTACTTTATTACCCCTGGCAGTGTTCTCGCTTCAGTCACCGCTGTGAGAATACACAGCAGAAGCTATAACCGCACCCCAGACTGACAGCCGGCCCTAATATCGTGGGCGCGGTTATAGTCACCCCTTTGTATGCCGATGCTGCCCCCCGACATTACCCCGGCCCTGATGGACACAGGTTCTGCACTGGGGCCAACTGTCATCAGGGCCGGGGTGCGGTTACACCCTCCGTTCTGTATACTAAGACTGATGAATGAAAAAGCACCATCCCTGTGACTGAAACCCAAACGCTGCTGGGGAGAATAAGGTCATTTTTCTCTTCACAGTGTTAGGCTACGTGCAGGCACCAGCCATCTATAATAACGCTGTTAAACAGCAGATTAACAGCTTTTTTTTTTTTCTGGTGACAGGTTCATTTGAGAGGATTTTTCCCAAAATCATAACGTGGTCTCGGTTTTCTGTACATACAGAATTAATCATGTGTGCCACTACAACCCATTTCAATCCTGCACCGATTTGCATATATCACCCCTTAATGAGGACCCTCCAGGGCAATTTTTGCCCTAATGCTCTTGATCCAACATGCAGATGCAACTATTGACCCGGTGTAAGAAAACATCTGACAGCTCAGCTATACTGAAAATCCTACTGATACCATTAGCATATGCACCTAATGAGTCCAATTGAAGAAAAACAGATGCACCTATGACCCTGTCCAATAAAACTTCCCCCAAGCTCACTAATGGCATCCTCACTGCCCTCACAGCCATGGTGTAACACAGCTCAGCTATTTTATGCCAAGCTCTGCTATGCATGCAGCAGAGAGCATGAAGATCTCCATGGACCACCAATGAAATGTGAAGTATACAAATAGTAATGTAATAGCCATATAGCGAGTCACAGTTACTACATTCCATACTATCATTGGTAACCTCATTAATGTAAAGAAAAATTGCTCATGAAGAGAAGATCTGAAGCACTGAGAAAAAGCAACGCGCTGCTGGGAAAGGTAGTTTTAAGAGAAAGAATAGGACCACCCATTCAACTTTGTGAAGCTGCACAGAAGGGAAGATGGAGATGGAAAAAGAAAAAAAAAAAAAAAGACACATGTACAAGAAAACATTTTGTTGGTTGGCTTGTATGGCATCTTAATAATCATGCACATGCTATGCTTCACCATTGCGAGAATTATGCTTTGTAACTACCATAGGCAGCATTTGATAAACTAACTTCATTACTATTATATGCCATAAAGCGAGTTAGATCTCATAATCGTCTTTCTTTTCAAAGCCCAGCTAATAAATATAAGGAAAAGGACAACATGTGCTTAAAGCAAGTGTGGTGTTCTTTTATATAGATGATCACAGATGAACAACCAGCAGAATATCAATCAGTTAAATGCCTATATCATTCCCAGCAGGCAACAAAGCAGAAACAATACAGCTTTGTCATTTCTGAGAACAGGGTTTTTTTGGGTTTGTCAGTCACTATCACCTCCTCTAAATAAGTAGACCATTGTAAAGCTTAAATGTAGAAATGATGTAAACTGAAAATGGTGTAGTGTCATTTCATCTTCTACTGACCGCAGGATACAAAACAGGACAGAAAAGCTGCAGGCAAGAAAAAGGA
Organism: Dendrobates tinctorius; assembly: GCF_039654945.1. NCBI lineage: Eukaryota > Metazoa > Chordata > Amphibia > Anura > Dendrobatidae > Dendrobates > Dendrobates tinctorius. Next base: position 122,750,001 of record NW_027361679.1, read on the forward strand.
TCGATCTGTTACGGGGAGTGACATACACACTGTTAGTCACACGGTCACCCCACATCTGATGAAACTTAAGGGATTCTTCATTTCTACTGCCGTGTTTCCCCACACATAAGACAGGGCCTTTTATTGCTCTGAAAGATGGGTTAGGGCTTATTTTCAGAGGATGCCTTATTTTTTTCCCATTGAACAACAATCCATATTTATTCTTACAAGGAAAAAAAAGTTCTAATTTATTAAAGTATAATAATTCTTGTCAACATACATACACATGTATATACACACACACACAATGCTTATACGGTACATACCTGGCTGACTCCAGTTCACCTAGGCTCCCACAGTTAAAGGGAACCTGCGTCTGATTAATGGGGTTAATCTGCAGGTTAATAAGTGCTACTAACCTGCCCAGCCCGCACTCAGCCGAACGCTCCAGGGAGAAAATTAACTTTATTCTCCCAGCCAGCATTCGGTTCCTGTAATGGGGTCGGCACCAGCGCAGGTTCAGACCCACTTTGAAAATACAGAGAGTGGCTATAGTGCCCCAGCACGGACTGACAGGTTCTGCATTGGGGTCGGCTGTCAGTCAGTGATGGGAGTGCGGATATAGCAGCAGCTCTGTATACTTAAGTGTGACAACTGAACCCGAAACCCTGTTAGGGGAATGCAGTCCATTTTCTCCCCGAAGCTTTCAACTAAGTGCGGGCACCAGGCATGTTAATAAAAGAGAGCGTGGCGGATCTGGGAAACTGCCCAGTTTGCAACTCCATCCCACAACGCCGGCCCTGGCAGTAACTATGGCTTATTTTTGGAGTAGGTCTTATATATCAGGCATACGCCAATAATCCTATAAAATCATGCCAAGCTTATTTACAGGGTAGGTACTATTTTCGGGAAAACACTGTACATAAACAAGAATATGAACAGGCTACGACTATGTAAATTACATTTCTGCAACTTGATTTTGTATATGAAATATGTAAATGTTAATGTACATGTAAGAGGCAGGTATAGAGTTCTACATTCTTAAAGATTTTGTACTTTGATTTTTAGGAAGTGTTGTGGGCCTAAAGCTCTGCTTTATGCAGACTTTCAGCCACATTGTTATTTCTAAAAAGTTATACTTTAATGCAAGATTGCATAAGGGTTGCCATTACGTGTTTTAAAAGTGCTGTGCGGCATTCTTTTAACTGGGTCAGATGTCTACTTTTAAAGTTTATATGGCTCTTATTTTATTTCAAGAAAGTGAAAAAATTACATGAACAAACCAGATTTGAATGAAAATACCTATATAGAGGACCTGTCGTCAAATGTTTCATGTTGAACTGGACACATGATTTTATAGGTGCTGCAGAGCAGAATAAAACATTTTTGCTTTAATTGTGCCTCTCCGTTGCGGAGACATTGGTGACAAAAGCATTTGGCGCTTAAAACAGTTATTTTTTTCCACGTTTAAGAGGGCATTACCAGACAGATTTGACCAATCATAAGTAGACAGCACAAACTGGGGGGAAAAAAAGAACACACATCCACAATAGCATTGGACAAAATCTGCTCTCCTCACTGCAGTGTGATGACATGTGCTGGAAAACAGCAGAGCTGAGTGTGATTACCCAACAGCTTTCAGCTCTCTGCAAGTCCCATTCCAAAACACGCCTTGTAGCTCTCCTATCAAAGTGCTTCATTCTGCCAATAACAAGCAGACATGCACATGCAAAAGGGATAAAAAAAAACACCAAAATATCTTAGAACAGGTTGGGTGTGAGATATGATACAACATTCAGTGTGGGGGGAGGGACAGCACAGCAGAGTTGGCAGCACTACACTTGCTTTGGCAATGGTTATGTAGATTTGGTTCAGCCAATAAAGCTCATGTGAATTTGAGAAGAGAGTTACTAGAGGTGTTTGTAATGAGACTCCACTCTGCAGCACTGCCCCTCCCCCACACCAAGAAAGCTGTTAATCAGGCTATGTGCGGATTAGCCTGAGGTTTTGCCCTGCGGTTTCACACCTCATAATGATAAGGGGTGAAACCGCACAAAGAATTGACATGCTGCGGATTGTAACCCGCGGAAAAATCCGCAGCATGTGCACAGCGTTTTATTTTTCCCCATAGGAAATAAAGGTACTGTACAACGCAGCAGAATCTGCTGCGGACCCGCAGAGCCGGATCCGCAGCAGAATCCGCAGTGTGTGCACATACCCTCACACTCAGCTCTGCTGTGCTCCAGCACGTCATCACACTGCAGTGAACAGAGCAGATGGTTTGTCAATGACATTATGTGGATGTTGCCTTTTTTCCCCAGTGGATTGTTACCTGCTTATGATTGGTCAGCATTAAAAAGAGGAAGCAGCATATGCCCCCGTTAAATCTCTCTGGTAATGTTCACTTGGACTTAAAAATTAACTGATTAGGTGCCAAATACTTTGATCGCTAAAATCTCCACAACAGAGAAGTAAAATTTAAATTAAAAAAAAGGATCTGTCTAATTCTATTACAGCATGTGTCCAGTCAACATGAAAAATGTGGTGAAAGGACCTCCTTGCCAATAGCTTACATGAGATTTTATTGTACAGGGTTACCTAAAGACAGCAACAAGAACTTATTTTTACAGTAAGGATGAAGTAACTGTAGGAGACATTTTTCCAGTATTGAAAAAAAAAATAAAAATAAAAAGCTTAACAGAAGTAACAAGCTTCCCTGCAACTCATACTTATGACCCTTTAAGTCACTCTTTGTGCACACTTTTACTCACTTTTCCTTTGGACAACTCCTGGTTAGCCAAGGCTACTAGCCGCTGTACTTTAGCAGCAATACATAGGTACTTAAAAAATCGTTGATGTGCTGACCAAAATTGACCCCACAGAGATTTCCGAGAGTCCAAGCCAATCCAATCAGCTGCAGTCTGGAAGATTGTCAGTGCTTCGGCCCACTAGAAGGAGAAAAAGAGAGAATTAGAGTGCATGGTAGAAATTACCAACTTTGTCATCCAAAAAGCAGAGCAAAAAAAAAAAAAAAAGTCTGTCATCCCTAAAACATTAAACTACAATTATATAAAGGAATTACAATATTTTTGGGACTATAAGATGCACTTTTTTCCCCAAAACATTTTGGTGGAAACAGGGGTTCATCTTATAGTCCGGATGCACTTACCAGGCTGGTGAATGGCAGTTTTGGAGATGCTCGGGAGACAAGATCTTGGTGCAGAGCTCTCATTTTGTGCATGCGCCGCCTCTGGAGGCCACCGCATTACAGCAATGAAGTGCGAGGGGCACCGGGCTTTCACAAAATGTCAGCGGAGCCCCGACACCACCGTGCATCGCAGAAACTGCTGCGCACAACCCTGGGATGGATGTGTGGGGTCTCCGGACTTTCACAAAATGACGGCAGAGCCCCCGCACCACCGAACCTGCCTGGGATGAGCCAGATCATTGCTAGACCACCGAACACCTCCTGTGACCCCGCTCCACCAGTGCTCCCAATCACACCCTACCCCCTGGTAAGCTGAATTCGGACTGTAAGACAGACACTCATAGGAGATATTAATTTTTTTTTGTTCTGAAAATTTGGGGTGCGTCTTATTGTCCAATGCGTCTTATAGTCCGAAAAGTACAGTTAACACCTATGAAAATGAAATCTGCAATTTCAATTGCAGTTTTTTAGTGGCTGAGGAAAAAAGTGTTTTCTTTTATCTGCAAGTATGCGCTCTCATTCCTAGCTCATGCCTGCGGCTACTCTTGCCACATACCCGTATGCATCTGTATAGCGAATGGCAGCTGCACACAAGAACCAGGTATGACACTGTGTGAGCACTGCTGGGCTCCTGAAGTGCCAGTGCACACAAGAAGGGCAGAAAATTGGGTCCAGGCAATGCTCGCTGTGGGCAAGTGAGAACTGGCAATTAGAATAAGAAGTGTTCAAAATGTAAACTAAGAGGTTGTAACAGTGTGCGAAGACCTTGGCCATGCCAAGGGTGCACGGCAACGCCCTCATCTGTATATGAATTAAGCAGTTTTTTTCAGCCATTAAAACATTAAAATCTATGCGGCTGGCACGACTTTCATAGTGGTCAAGTCCCCTATATAGCAGTAAAAGAAGTTTAGAGGGTGAGAGACTTCCTATAAAATGGCATTAAACTTTCTGAGCTCCAGGGGTGAGCACATTGGTTGGTTAGCCAAAGATCTGACAAGTTAATGAAGGATCTGCTTTCAATGGCTTTAGTGAGGAACCGTTAACAAATGCCAGATAAAATAAACTAATATTACAAAAAATGTAATTTCTCCTCTTTCCTACCAGCTGTGCCGCTCGGTTGTACATCTCTTTGAAAGACTCATCCAGGGGAATTTCCTCAATCCGAAAATTGACTCCAGTAAAACTGAGCTGCCTTGCAATGTACATACCGCTCAGCTTCATATCCATGGCAACAATCTCCATGGCCCCTACACCCCTGTATAAGAAATTATAAGAGAGACAAGTTTAGGTATATATGATGAGAAGTACAGAGAAAACAACTTCAGAAGACATTAAAGGGAATGTCTCATGTATTTAAACTTCAATTTCACTAAATTAAAACAAAGCAAAATAGTGTATTAATTCCATTTTTGTTTTAAAGGAAATCTATAAGCACGTTTTTTTGCTATGTAATCTGAAAACCGCATGCTGTAGGGGTTAAAACACAGATCTCAGCGATGCCTTTCAAGCTCCTCTCTCATCAAGCTCCTCTCTCATCAAGCTCTTGCAATGACTGTTTTAGCACCAAGAGGCTTATCCCAGTGCCTGGTAGACCAACTCCGCCCCCTCCTGTGATAAGCAGCTGACAGCCTGGTGTGGGCGGGGTTAGCATCATCAGCTCTGCTGCATGTTAAATCTAAAAGTTCTAATTATGTTAAAACAGCTGCACAAAGTCATACATCGTTGGATTCAGGGTCTCTTTGCCTACATCACGCTGCTCTCACATGAGGTAGCAAAAACCTGCAGACAGATTCCCTTTAAAAGATGTAGCTACTTGCTATTTCTGAGAAATTCCTTTAGGAGTCTACTTTTGAGACAAATACTTCCTGCATGTCTGTATATTAAAAGAAAATGAAAAAAAAAAAAAAAAAATCAGGTGATGTGTGCATTATGAACTTATGACAGCTGCAAGTTAACGGTGAGAGAAATGTCAATCAGCTATAAGGTTATCGGTAAATTATGCCATGCAGCCATATTTCTCTAGATGTCATGGGAGACACATACAGAGCTTTAGATCTATTGGGCTGTAATCCTGCATAATCTAGAAGTTCAGTACACACTATGATGGAGAAATTGTTTCCTGCCTTTTGCTGAATCTGTCCCAACCTATAAAGCAAATCCAACAAATGAACTGCAGAAAATCAACCACATAATGAAATGGACATTTCACGTTTTTTCCTATTTATTGCTACATAAAGGAAAACAAAGTCGGGTTAATTAAAAAAAAAAATATGGAAATATTATTCAATTTCTGATGATACATTCCCTTTAATGTTCATTAAGCAATTACAGTGGGACAAATGTCCTTTCATTTAGGCCCTTAAAGATTTGACCACTGTGTACCTCTTTTCAATTGCGTGCAAGAACTCCTCAAAAGTGCTGAAAGACGTGCCTTCTCCCCAGATACCCAGCCGACTCATATAGATCATGTTCTTAGGCTCAGATGCACCTGTGACACAGTGATAAGAAAATTGAAGCTAGACTGTGAAAAAGTTAAATTTTATAAAACCGTGGACAGTACACCAGAAGAATGAAGAGTAATGCTAAGTCTGCACCAGGCACTGAGAATGTAAACTCACCAGTGGCACTGGCATACACAACACGTGCCAAAGGCAAATTGTTCTGCAGCTCTAAAACGGCACGGCCCATTTTAGTACAGGAGGCATTTTTGGCTTTGTGACATTCATCAAACACAATCTGTAAAGGAGGGTCAAGGAAACAACTGGTAGAACAGCAGTGCAACATTGTAAAGTGCATAACATCATCCAACCCATTTCGACGGATTCTTACACACAATGCACAAACCATTAAAACCAGTGCAAAATGTTCTAATTAAATATTAATGGATCCTGCAGGGTGGCACAATTAAAACCTGGGAGTTTCATAACAAGCAAAGCTGTGGGCAAGGATAGGTAGAACCTGCTTAAATGTATTGAAATTGATGGTACATATATGCATATATAAATGTATTAGAAGGAGACACATATATAGAATATAGAAAATAGCAATTATTTTGAAATAAGGATACGACTCCGTTAAAGTTTTCTCCACACCACTGTATGATCTGTTTAATACGAGTTCGATGTTGACCTCCAGCTTGACTTTCTCCAATGAGTGCGGAATAGGTGGCGAAAAGTACCCCCTCAGATGCAGAGGTGTCTCCATATTTTATCTGTGAAAATACCCAGAGACGTTGCAATGCCAGACAGATAACAATGGTGTTGAATAAGTGCGATGACAATCTATGCTAAAAAAAGGTTGTAAAGTCAGACCAAAAACAGAGGACCAGTAAATGGAATCTGAAACGCTACGTTCCCACATCCTTGACTAACTCCATAACGACCAAGCATTGTAAATTTACGATGGTTACTCCTGGGCTTTAATCTTCCACTATAGTAAGTTTATGGTGTGGGGTTAAAGCTCCCGCAGTCTAATAGGAGCATGTCCGGTCTCCTGGCCAGTCATTTAGTATCGCTTCTGTCTTCCATTTCACCAGCTACATAGTGAACAATCAGTACCATGTAAGGTACAGAAGCACAGGAACTAACAAGGTTTATGGAAAACTTGGCAATTGGTTAAAAAAAAAAAAAAAAGCCTTTTCTTCCTCATAATGTAACAAAAAAAAACTTAACATAATACATATCCACAAGACCGTAATAAACTGAAGAATTCAGGTTATATCATGTGAAACGTAAGAAGTAAATAAGTCTTGAAAAAGATTTTAAAAAAATAATTTAAGAAAATATATTTTTGTTTCAGGTATATGTATACACACCGTATTTTCCGGATTATAAGACGCACTTTTGTTACCCCAAATTTTGGGGGAAGTGGGGGGTGCATCTTATAATGCGAATCTGTGTGCTGCTGTGCTATAGAGTGGGGGGGGGTGGCTCTGGCGTGGTGTCAGGGGCTGGGGTGGGCTGGCTGCGGACTGCAGAACTGCAGAGACAGCAGGAGGTCCTGTGCTCCCGCTCATTAGGCTCATGTAATATTCACTGCATCCGCTGTCCATCACCTCGGTGCTGAAGCCGCGACGACTTGGTAGACAGGGGAGCGGTGCATATTACATGTGCCTGCACTCTATACCCCCCCCCCCCCCCCCCCCCCCCGCCGCCGCCGCCCCGTCACTATAGTCACCTACCGATGATTGCACCTGCTACCAGCTCCCTCCGTGACTTTCCTGTGTCTGCTGAGATCCTCCTCCTGCAGGGCGCGTGGCAGCAGCTGCTTATTCAGGCAGTTCATCGCTTCAGGACCTTCCATGATGTGACCAATAGGACCTGCGGTCACGTGATTCCCAGTTTGCACTGCGAGTCACATGACCGCAGGTCCCTATTGGTCACATCATGGAAGGTCCTGTAGCTACAATGACCTGCCTGAATGAGCAGCAGCTGCGCGCACCCTGCAGAAGGAGGATCTCAGCAGACACAGGAAAGCCACGGGGGTAGCCATCATCAGAAGGTGAGTTAACTGTTTATTATTTTATCATGTGCTTGCCAGCACGGCGGAAATATAGGGACGGGGGCCATGTGTGACAGCAGGGGGGAATATAGGGACGGGGGGGGACAATGTGTGCCAGCAGGGGGGAAATATATGAATGAGTGGCCATGTGTGCCAGCAAGGGGGAATATAGGGACGGAAGGGGACAATGTGTGCCAGCAGGGGGGAATATAGGGACGGAGGGGGACAATGTGTGCCAGCAGGGGGGGGAATATAGGGACGGGGGGGCCGTGTGAATGCCTGCAGGGGGGAATATAGGGACTTGGGGCCTGTGTGCGTGCCAGCAGGGAGGCACATAGAGAGGCGGGGCCATGTGCGTGCCAGCAGGGGGCATATAGAGAGAGGGGGGCCATGTGAGTGCCAGCAGGGGGGAATATAGTGACCGGGGGGGCCATATCCAGGATGGGATGGGGGGGGGGGCTATGTGCCAGCACAATGTGCCAGGATGGGGGTTATATACGTATATGATTTGAAAGACGGACACTGGCATTATAAGACATCTCCATTTAACAGAAAAAAAAATTTTATTCTATTTTTCTTCACCAAATTTGAGGGTGCGTCTTATAATCAGGTGCGTCTTATAAAGCGAAAAATACGGCATATATTACACATTACCCCAAAACAGCACTAAAAAGTAATACAATTTGTCCCACACAAAGAAAACCAGTCTCAAGCAGTTATAAAATAAAAAGTCCCTTTCTGCCCATGTTGGGGTTAATAACGAGGGACCCACATGCATTGCTAATTTACAGGAAACGGGTCCCAGTGGTCAGACACTTACTGATCAGACCTTTATGGCTTTTCCACAAGTGTAGTTCATCTGAAAATCACTTTAACAAATGGAGGGCCAAACAGCAAAAACTAGTTGCTGCCAGCATCTTGTGTATTCAAAAGCACTTTAAGTTTTCAGAAAATCATCTCTTCACGTACCTTTTTTATTGGGGGCCCCGCAGCAAGTAGCATCTCTACCAATATAATATCTAAACCAAGATCTTAAAGACCCGATTGTGGGCAGTATTTGATTGTTCACGTGCCATACAGCTGAGTATTTAAGAGCTGGGCTGTTTGCCTAATGTACAGAACTGAAAGCAGTGGGAATGCCAGACAGGCCTACCTTACTAAGAGCATGCACGGGGACACAGCTGGCCTCGATGTCTCTCAAGTCTCGCTCTGCATCACAGCGCAGGTCATTGGATACACTAAACCTGTGGTGGGAAAAGAGGATTTCACTCTTGGTTCGTTAACAATTGAACAACCTTGCAATATATTGGACAGATGAGGTAGTTGTGACTATATGCAAAGGGAGTGGAACTCTGCCTATAAAAAGCCATCTTTAAGTTAATAAATGCTACTTTAGAATAATAAATTAATTACTCTCTCTATTTAGAAACAAAAAGGGTAATCTATAACGTGAATGGTATCCGCACCGTCCTGGTGTGCTGCAATGTCCTGTGGCATAATACTGTACATCTTTCCTGCTAGGATATGGGAACTGTGGGTTCAGCATCAGCAGTCCCTCTCCACCACCTCCCAGTTATTTATTTGTCCCCGCTTGTGCAAAAGGCCATTTTCATTTACTACACTGATTACATTTCCTCAACAGGAAGAATATCTGCTGCTGAAGAATAGTATATTCCTCCAGCAATAGTAATGTTGCTACGGTCTAAAGGGCTGTGCCAAATCCACTAAAGTGGAAGCTGCTCTTTGTTACTATGCAGGGTAGTCAAACTATTGGGGCCTTTGGACAATAGCCACCTGACCGAGTCAACCCTACTGACGGATGCGGAGACTGAGTGTACCAACCTGCCTTACTGCTCCCCTATTTCACAAGCTGCATGATTACATCAGCTCAAAGAATTCATTTTACAGACTTTTATCATTACCTTGTATCCAGTAGACTGTGTCAATAGTTCCCTTAGGCACGGCAGCGTTGAGCATCTCCATCATAACCTCAAATTGCTGCATGTATTTAACATACCATGAAGAAGGTTTGGTAACCGTCAAATTGTAAATGTCAGGACACTTAATTCTGGCAGCTCTGCCAAATTCTACTATTTTGGGGCATCTTCAAGGCAATTGTGGTTTGAAATGCAGAGGTTTCCTTTGTTTTAATAATTGAGGAAACCAGCAGCAAAGACTAAAGGGCCTTTTACACATAGCGATATCGCTAAAGCGTCATTGATTTTGTGACGCATTTAATACTTACCTCAACCGGGCCCCCGCGCTGGATATCGCCGATCGCGCGAGAATGTCCTGGGCCGTTTTCTTCTCGCTGGAGCCGACGAGCGACGCAGGTGGAAGACGTCATCATCGCTGGCGTTTGACAGGTAAGTAACGACCGCCGAGCATCGCTGCGTCGCTGGTGAGATCTGCCTGTGTGGCAGCTCACTATCGACCATTTAGCGATGCACCAGCGATCCTGACCAGGTCGTATCTGTCGGGATCGCTGGTGCATCGCTAAATGTAACGGGACCTTAACAATCTACAATTATGTCCCCTAACCAAATTTCTGTAGTTCACTTTATATGAGCCAAAATATTAAAGCTTCATTGTCAATGTAAACCATTAGTCTGCTGTCAGACTCATTCAGAGGTCCATTTTTCACGTACAAGTTGTACCCATGAATTCTCATGGTTTGTGTCACAAATCAAAATTTTCCATAAAAGTCTATAGGTCCAGGAAAATCACAGCTAGTACTTATAGTTTCAAAGACAGACTTACCAAAGAGCTTTTTTCCTGCCCTTTAAGAAGTTTTCTAATATGATTCCAGAAACAGTCCGTCCCTTTCCTACACCAGCTCCATCTCCAATCAGAAATCCAGCTCGTTGGCCACTGGGAAGGACCACTTCATGTTGCTTTAAGAGAACGGAACAGAAAAATGTATAACTAACTTCTTCTGAAACAAGTTTTATGCTCTGGCAATATGATTCTGACACACACCTGACAAGCGTACACTATGGCTTCAAGCTGTAAAGCAGACAAAAGTCCTTTTTCAACAATAGACCTAGGAAGGGAAAGAGTATAGGTGACGTCTGGTGGGGGAACGCTGGAGAGGGTGCTGGTCTCCACTACTCGGTCAGGGTGCTGGATACCTAGTTTGGCTACACACAAGATGACAGAATATCAGTAACAAATAATATAGTTAGTAGTAAAAATTCACATAGGTTAATTGGCCTTTTGTACAAGAAATTACATTTAGAAGGCATATAATCTGCATAGGTCTCCGTGTGCCCCAGCTCCTCAGCATCTTCATCGTCATCATCCTCTTCTTCTACTAAGGGATTTGATTGCTGTTTAAAATAAAGAGCATAAAAAGGAATTTATCTTCAGGATACCAACTATATGGAGCAACAATGGGTCTAATGCTAGCGTTTCCATCTCACCCGTTGCTGCACTGATGGAGTATTAATTATGGCATGCAGGTCCTCAAGTCTGTCAAAGTTTAGAAATGGGCGACTGGAAGAAAGAAGCTAACCAAAGAAGAGAGAGAAGCAATAAGTAAACAGGAAACACTAACTTTGTGTAATTACTATTACTGCAAATATTTAACTAAATAAATCAAGTGAAAAGGAACTTGTCAAGCAATGCGTGCAAACCGCAGCCAGGTATATTTTCGGAAATGCTCTGACGATCCGGCCAGGGACCATACACTGGAGACCAAACCAGTCCAGTTCTGCCCTCTTCCCAGTGCCGCTGCAGGTGATGGACAGGTCTCTCCCTCATGTGTCAATAGGGAAGACCTACCAATCACCTCCAGCACCGCTGGGAAGAGCCAATCTTCAAAGCATATTTTCTCTGACGGAGCATTATAAAGAATATACCTGCTGCAATCATGTAGCCAGGTTGTAATTCATGCCGCCCGAGGCTTGGGCAGCATGAATCGCCTGAAATGTTCCTCCAATATACAAGGAACAGAGCCTATACTAGAATTAACACAACATATCAACAAGTTTCCAAAATGGCAACTCGATAGCATAACTGTTAACATGAAATACAAGGTTAATAGTGGATTAAAGGGAATCTGTCAGGCTGTGTGCACACGCTGCGGATTTTGCTGCGGTTCCGCAGCGGTTTTGGCCGCTGCGGACCCGCAGCAGTTTCTGCTGCGGTGTACAGTACAATGATTCCCTATGGGAATCAAAAACCGCAGTGCAGACGGTGCGGAATTTTCCGCGCGGATTATCTGCGGTTTTCAATCCGCAGAAAGAATTGACATGTCAATTCTTTCTGCGGATTCTCCTGCGGTTTGCCATCTCCTCCATTGAGGAGATGAAAAACCGCAGGGCAAAACCGCAGAGCAATCCGCAGGTAAAACCGCAGGTCTTTTGACCTGCAGTTTCACCTGCGGATTGTACAAAATCCGCGCGGATGAATCCGCACCTTTTCCGCAGCGTGTGCACACAGCCTCAGCAGGTTTTTGCTATGTAATCTGAGGACAGCAGGAGATAGAGACTGAAACACAGAATTCTGGGATGCGTCACTTGTCAAACTGTGTGCTTTTGTTTACTAAGTGTGAAGGATTTATCACAAAGATTACAGAAGTTATCCACTTTTTGGACAACTTCTTATATCCCTTGCTTGGTTGCCATAAAAAAAAAAAAAAATACACCTATACTCACTATGCCAGCGACGTTCTCTCAGAGTCAGCACTCGCTCTCCCGCTCATGCAATGCTGTGACATGTGACGCCGGCACCCAAACAGCGATGGCGTCACTGTCTCCGCCTTCGGACAAACTGAACATGAAGAGGAAGTCTGGGATTATGTTCAATTTGTCCGAAGGTGGGGGACAAGGACGCCATTGCTGATTGGGCGCCCACGTCACAACATCGCACGAGAGCGAGTGCCGACACAGCGGTAACGGTACCGGCACGAGTGGCGAGTATAGGCTTTATTATATTATTGAGGCCAAACATTTTGATCAAGAAGGAGTTGTCCTAGTAGTGGACAATCCCTTCAAATTAAAGGATTAGTTTGACTTTGCCCCCTCCTGTGATAAGCACCTCACTGTCCATGAACATGGTATATACAGAGCTTGGTGTGAGTGGGGTCAGCTTTCTCAGCTCTGCTTTATTCTAAAATCGCTGACTGAATCAAAACGGCTGCACCAAGTAATCTAAGTGATACATTGTTGGACTCTGGGTTTCTTTGCCTACATCAGGCTGCTCTCAGGTGAGGGAGCAAAATCCTGATGACAGATTCCCCTTAACATAAGGCCTACAGTTAGAGCCACAGACTGGAAAACGATCCCCATGCTATTCACAGGAAGTGGCCACAGCGGGAAGGAGGGTTCATATCACTAAAATGAATCACATTTCTAGATGGTGAAGAACATCTTCACCGTTTATCAAATGCTAAAAAAAAAAGAAGATGAGCACAATATTACAGTGAAGTGTGATAAGACTAAGCCGGATTTATTATTAGATTTGCGCCTGTTTTACAGTTTTGTGAGCACCATATTAATCTTCCCATTTGCGCTTATTTTTATTATCAGATCGTTTTTTATTCAATACTTTTTCTAATATTTAATCAGCTATAAGAGGAAAAACGTACATACACAGTTCAACCCAATATAACTGGAGAATGCAATAAAGTAAATTTCCTAATAACTACTAGTGCACACTTAAGTATATACACCCAGCCAGGTATATCATCATATATCCATGGGGTCCTAAAGCCCAGAGAACGAAAGCAAATTAAACTGCGTTGTCGATGTGAGACACTAGCGTGAATGCAGAGGAGCAAGATTAGGGCATATTGTCGGGCCCCTCATAGGAAGCCTGGTAGTGGTAAGCCCCCGTCACACACAGCGATCTCGCTAGCGAGATCGCAGCTGAGTCACAAGTTTTGTGACGCAACAGCGATCTCACCAGCGAGATCGCTATGTGTGACACTTCTCAGCGACCGGCCCCCCTGCTGGGCATCACTGATCCTTGTTGAAACGTCTGGACATTTTTAGGTTCGCTGGTCTCCCGCTGGCCAGCATGCATCGCTGCGTGTGACAGGCGGGAGACCAGCGATCATGACAGCCTAGTAGAAATACATGTTGTCACGCTGAGGGGGCAGGAGAATCGACGGCCAGACCGAAGACTGCAATGCGACCCTCGAGTAATACAGCCGTCTGACTGCGCCCTAAATGTCTTACTTCGATGATCATCATTATGGCAACATGTTTTTAATGCTTTGTGTGCACTGATTTATATTGGCTTGTACATCTTGCTTACAGCACAGACATACTGGTCGCATGGTGTGAAATTGATTTCTGATGTTTTCAGCAAGTGAACATGCTCATTTTTCTATGTTACCATCAGTGTATGTTCATTACGGTTATGCAGTGCATGGATTTATCTTGTAGAGTACCCCGTTTATTGTGATTGTGAGGATAGGCGTTAGTCTCATCATGGACACAGCGAATATGTCTATGTGGTCTACTGGCTTTTTACAGGTTTTTAATACTTTTGTTTTGCTTTGTCCCCATGTTATAATAAAAGGTTATTTCTTAATCTGGTGAACCCACCACGTTCATACTTCTTTCTCTTGTATTGTTGGTATTTTTCTAAGTATGCATTTTGGCTGATCCCAATTTATTAGGTAGTGCCCTCAGAAGATTCTTTTTTGCGCTAAAACATTGCAAAAACAAACTTTTTGCGTACTTTGAGTAAAGATCATGGTGCAAAAAAAAAACAGTGATTTAAGAAAAATGTATGAATTCTCATACAAAGACCATGATATATAGGAATGCAGTAGTGTCAAACACAATTAGAAACAACATCTTCATAAGGTCAGACATCCTTTGGCTGGAATATATAACTGCACACAGGTAAAAGCCCATCTACTGTAGCATGGATTGTGTAAGAGTAGGAAAAGTAGCAGACGCTACTCACCGATGTAGTGCTGGTGTCCTGTGGCATAATATCCCATATTGTCCGGACATTGTCGAGACTGTCGTTAGGCGGGAAATCATGGGTGTCCTTGATATCAGATAGAGAGTCCGGGGAAGAAAGGATGGAGTGGTTGGATAACTCATTAAAATATGGAGGAGGGTCCTTTCAGGGAAAAAAAGATAGGATAGTTAATAGGTGCAAAAAACAAATAAAATGCAACAACAACTCCAATTCATAAATTACTTCCATTTCAGAACTGATGCCAAGTAAGCAGACATTTTTCTGCATTAATTGTCAGAAAATGCCATCATAAACACTTCAAGACAGTTTACGAGGACAGCTCCAGATAGCTGTGGTAATCCAGACACTTCACTCCCAAAGAGCACAAGCACCACAAAGCAATTTCCGAGACCTCCCAGGCACTACCTAGAGCAGTCTGAGCTCATCATCCTACACAAGTCTTTTATCACTTACTGCCAGCCCACATTTGCCACCTAAGGCTATGTGCACACGTTGCGGATTCTGCTGCGTTTCCGCAGCGTTTTTGGCCCTGCGGAAACGCAGCAGTTCCGCAGACAGCGTACAGTACCATGTTAGCCTACGGCATTTCAAATCCGCTGTGCTCACGCTGCGTTTTTTCCGCGGTTTACAAACCGCAGCATGTCAATTCTTTGTGCGGATTCCGCAGCAGTTTCACACCTTTAACATAGTAGAGGTGTGAAACCGCAGGGCAAAACCGCAGGCCAATCCGCAGGAAAACCGCAGGTCACTTTACCTGCAGTTTTACCTGCGGATCCGCACGGAAAAACCTGCAGGTGAATCCGCAGTGTGTGCACATAGCCTTAAGAACCTATTCTTAACCAATAAAAAATCCAATCATTGTCTTAAGAAATGCAGAGAACCAAACGAACTGGAGAAAATTCATTTATAATCTGATTGCACAGAACAATCGTGGTACATGTTGTCAGATCACGCATTTAATAAGATCAATTTAAGAGTCGACCATTTATTATCCATGCTGCTATCTGGTGTTAGGAAGGAAAGTCTGACTAGGTCAGATCACTAGAGAGGGCTAGTACACCTTGTTGGCGATATTTCTACAGGAGAAAGGCAGTGTCATTGAATCATTCGCTTGTCGTCATCTATTTTACACATAGAAAGGAAAACATGAAAAAGCTCCGAATTAGGGCCAACAATGACAAGTACCTCTAGCATTAAAGTATTGTCCCTACTACTGTAGCGATCGTACAATTTCTCAGCACGTCCGGATGGATGTTTCCAACACAGGAGAAAGTTCTCATAAGCAAATATGCTGCAAACCCAACACTTACAACACCACTCGCAGATAACAAATCCATTCCCATCAGATAATGAGGAGAGTCCTACTCCAATATAAAAGATAGTCATTGCCATATTTAATATGAAGACTCAAAACAGTCTGGGAGGGAATGGAAAAAAAACAAGGAGACTACAAAGAGAATGATAGACATTTCATATTTTTATATTATATATACACAAACCTACAAAAATTATACATACATACATATATATGTATATATATACAGTGGGGAAAAAAAGTATTTAGTCAGTCAGCAATAGTGCAAGTTCCACCATTTAAAAAGATGAGAGGCGTCTGTAATTTACATCATAGGTAGACCTCAACTATGGGAGACAAACTGAGAAAAAAAAAATCCAGAAAATCACATGGTCTGTTTTTTTTTCATTTTATTTGCATATTATGGTGGAAAATAAGTATTTGGTCAGAAACAAGCAATCAAGATTTCTGGCTCTCACAGACCTGTAACTTTTTCTTTAAGAGTCTCCTCTTTCCTCCACTCATTACCTGTAGTAATGGCACCTGTTTAAACTTGTTATCAGTATAAAAAGACACCTGTGCACACCCTCAAACAGTCTGACTCCAAACTCCACTATGGTGAAGACCAAAGAGCTGTCAAAGGACACCAGAAACAAAATTGTAGCCCTGCACCAGGCTGGGAAGACTGAATCTGCAATAGCCAACCAGCTTGGAGTGAAGAAATCAACTGTGGGAGCAATAATTAGAAAATGGAAGACATACAAGACCACTGATAATCTCCCTCGATCTGGTGCTCCACGCAAAATCCCACCCCGTGGGGTCAGAATGATCACAAGAACGGTGAGCAAAAATCCCAGAACCACGCGGGGGGACCTAGTGAATGAACTGCAGAGAGCTGGGACCAATGTAACAAGGCCTACCATAAGTAACACACTACGCCACCATGGACTCAGATCCTGCAGTGCCAGACGTGTCCCACTGCTTAAGCCTGTACATGTCCGGGCCCATCTGAAGTTTGCTAGAGAGCATTTGGATGATCCAGAGGAGTTTTGGGAGAACGTCCTATGGTCTGATGAAACCAAACTGGAACTGTTTGGTAGAAACACAACTTGTCGTGTTTGGAGGAAAAAGAATACTGAGTTGCATCCATCAAACACCATACCTACTGTAAAGCATGGTGGTGGAAACATCATGCTTTGGGGCTGTTTCTCTGCAAAGGGGCCAGGACGACTCATCCGGGTACATGAAAGAATGAATGGGGCCATGTATCGTGAGATTTTGAGTGCAAACCTCCTTCCATCAGCAAGGGCATTGAAGATGAAACGTGGCTGGGTCTTTCAACATGACAATGATCCAAAGCACACCGCCAGGGCAGCGAAGGAGTGGCTTCGTAAGAAGCATTTCAAGGTCCTGGAGTGGCCTAGCCAGTCTCCAGATCTCAACCCTATAGAAAACCTTTGGAGGGAGTTGAAAGTCCGTGTTGCCAAGCGAAAAGCCAAAAACATCACTGCTCTAGAGGAGATCTGCATGGAGGAATGGGCCAACATGCCAACAACAGTGTGTGGCAACCTTGTGAAGACTTACAGAAAACGTTTGACCTCTGTCATTGCCAACAAAGGATATATCACAAAGTATTGAGGTGAAATTTTGTTTCTGACCAAATACTTATTTTCCACCATAATATGCAAATAAAATGAAAAAAAAACAGACAATGTGATTTTCTGGATTTTTTTTTCTCAGTTTGTCTCCCATAGTTGAGGTCTACCTATGATGTAAATTACAGACGCCCCTCATCTTTTTAAGTGGTGGAACTTGCACTATTGCTGACTGACTAAATACTTTTTTTCCCCACTGTGTATATATATATATATATATATATTTAAATTCACACTGTGTGTGTGTGTGTGTGTGTGTGTGTGTGTGTGTGTGTGTGTGTGTTTGTTTGTGTACACACACATACACATGTGTGAAACTATCTAATATATAAAGCTCAATGTGTGTGTGTATGTCCGGGATTGGCATCCGCACCGTCGCAGCTACAGCCACAAAATTTGTCACAGTCCCACGTCTGGACCCCGAGAGCGTCATAGGCTATGTTGTGAGGCGAAATTTTAACCCTGCGCGTTCCAATTCACCAAACAATTTTACCCCTATCTACATGGGGAAAAAGTGTGTGTATTGGCATCTACACCGTCGTAGCTACAGCCACAAAATTTTGCACAGTCACATGGCTGCACTCCGAGAGCGTCATAGGCTATGTTGTGAGGTGAAATTTTTAACCCCGCACTTTCCAATTCACCAAACAATTTTGCCCCTATCTACATAATGGGGAAAAAGTGAAAGAAAAAGTGTTGGAGCCAAATTGACAGCTGCCAGATGTGAACAAGGGGGACTTAAAGAATGAGAGCGATGGCACCAAAGAGTATATACCATACAGTTGCTAAGGTGGGGCCCTGACATGGGATATTCACCACACACGGGGATATGAACACAGACAAAATGCGCCACACACTACCACGTGCTTCAACACATATACCACCCTCAGCAAACATTTCACCACACATACACCAACCTCGCCACATAAAAGTCGAAACTCAAAACTCGCCACACTGTCCCAGAGCTGTTTAAAAGATGAAAAATGAGCTGTGATTGGCTGCTATCAGCAACAGTTTTCTTTGTAGGCAGTTGTGGTAACTGAGGCCTATTATTCTTATCATTTCTATGGTGTTATTGTCCTTCTGTAAAGCTGGAAATAACACAATTTATTACCGTGCCAACACAGACCACCCTCTGACACAGACTGCAGGGGGAGCCCAGTATCACACAGGATAGGATTAGATACACGGCTCAGCAGTCAGTATCACACAGGATAGGATTAGATGCACGGTTTTTATGTGCAATATAATCATTATAATTTGTTATAACTAACCACAGTTGGTTACTATGCCCAGGCAACGCCGGCCTCTTCAGCTAGTAGATATATACACACGTGTGTGTGTTTGTGTAAAAAAAAAAAATTTATATATATATATATATATATATATATATATATATATATATATATATATATATATATATATATATATATATATATATATATATATATTTATTCCCAGCTAATTTGAAGATCTATGGTCAGTCGGCTTCATTTGGATCATACTGAAGGCGTGCACTTGAGTAGATGCTTGTCATTTTAGTTTCCGTGTTAGATAAAGGTGGACAATCACACCAGAGCAATATGGCAGTGAGAGAGTCACTTTAAGGACAGACTTCCACTTTTTCATTAACCATAGTCTTGTGACAGTACCTTTAGAAATAGATTGTTTGGTAAGGTGCTACAGAATCCTAACAGAGGTGACTGATCTGTAGATCTACATAGTTCTTTTGGACCATGGACTACTACAGCACTAGCGAACCTTAATGCAATGTGTGCACAGAACTCAGCTAGCTTTTAGCAACAAAAAGAAGCCAGCTGGAAGATTAAGGAAACGATCCAGTAAATGCTGCAGTGACAAATGGCTGTATTGATGAGATGTTGGAAACTCCCTTTAATAACCCTCTAATTTTAGATACAATGGTGTTATTGCAGTCTTAGGGGTTAAAATGTAACCAGCCCTTCACTGGCCTCTATCTCTGCACAATGATTTAGTTTATCTCAGAAAACTAGGAACCAGGCTAACCAAAAAAAAAAAATGCATGTAGCATAGCTCTTACTATTCAGAGAGCCACTGACACCGCTTGCCATTTTTTACAATACATACTGCGTTGTCTGTGCAATGGAGCATTTCTGGCACAGCAGTCCCCTGGAATGGAAAGTCATGGTGCCAGTGTGAACAGAGGCTTATAATGTGCTGGACATTCCGGTACCTTTCTGAATGGGATGTTTTCCACTCTTTTCTTGGTTGCGCCCCCATGAACCATTGCCATTTTTAACGTGCTCCTTACTAAACACAGTGGAAAATAATGAGCGATTCTTCAATCATACCAGTTTCACCAACATTTAAGTAAAACATACCGTCAGGTTGCTATGAAAATGGGCGTCTGTGGCAACATATGTATGAGACATGACTGCTATGGACTGTGAGTATAATAAAACAGTGCACAATGAGAACAAGGCATAATTAATAGAGGCCAGTGTAAAAATGTATCGCTGACGAACAGGAAAGCCAGTCCTCTAGGTAGCAAGGGCATCAGTAAAGGTGGGACCCGAGGGTATACCGGACTGTACATTGTAGAGTCAGGATCATATATAAAAACAGCAATAGATATAATGTGTCTCATTAATTTCCTTTAACGTTGTCACCTTAGGATGGAAGTATTTTTAATATTAGTTTTCTGTGATTGTTAGGTCATTAAGGAAGTTCGTCTAGAAGCTTTAAGGGTGGATTCATCGAGTGTGAATAATATATATTGTACTTCAGGGAGTAATACTTGCAAATACGGTTCCCGTGAATAGTTAGCCCTAGAGGAATATGACGGAAGTGACTATTTCTACATGCTAAAAAACTACTCATTAACCTGCATCACATAAATGCTAGCCTCAACACAAGGCGTTTTCTGTCAGGGCTGTGGAGTTGGAGTCAGAGTCGTGGAGTCGGAGCCCATTTTGGTGGAGTCGTTGTCATGGAAATTGAGGAGTCGGAGGTTTGGCTTATCGACTTCACAACCCTGGTATGAGGGAGTCGGAGTCATGGAAATTGAGGAGTCGGAATTGGAGGTTTGGCTTCCTGACTTCACAGCCCTGGTATGAGGGAGTCGGAGAGTCGGAGTCATGGAAATTGAGGAGTCGGACTTGGAGTCGGAGGTTTGGCTTACCAACTCCACAGCCCTGTTTACTGTAGACCAAATTAAGAATTTGGCTTCCTATGGGGACAAATGGGCTAGTAATATCCTGAAGTGCAAGCCAGGAGTTACATTACCTGCCTAGATGATGGACACCTTGTCTGGAGGAAGTTAGAGCTTTTCATTTACTACAATTAACGTTGATAAAAATGCATGTATTCCAATGATAAAATTCAGAGCAAACAAAAATTCTAACATGAGGAATATACTTGCATATCGGTGTTAGATAAAAAAACCGCAGATTGTTAGGAGGATCCCCGCTTTAATGGGAAACACCTCCCTAGTCTAGCTATTACAGTAAGAGAGACCACCCCCCCACAATCATTATGGCTTGTAGAGCCCTCCCTTATTATATTTGGAGATAGATCCGCAGGTCTCTGCATTACTGGAAAAATGAGATTTCCCTCCCTCATTGATAATGCCGAGAAATGGTCTCCACACCAACTTTACGAAAATCAGTCATATTATTCGAAATTTACATGCCAAGTTTGATTCTTTTTTGGGGGGGCGAGGGAGGGGGTGTGTTGATAGATATAGAATGAAACTCATAATATTGCTTGGTAAATAAAAAAAAAAAATGACACCTTCTGCTGAAGTCTACAACACATATCATTCAATAGGATTCCTTTGCAATTTAGTGTTAGAATTTGCTCAATACTGATTATTAGCAAATATTTACTTCTATATTCCAGCCCTAACTTTAAAACCAACACCAACCCACATTCGCAAAGTAAAAATGTCTAAATAGCACTCGTTTAGCAAACCTTGACAGTACTTTTATCTTGTCCAACAGCAAATTCAACATCAGAGTACAAGTCTAAGACGGCATCACTATAGGCCATGTTACTGTATCATAGTGGCAAATTACTAGTTAGCGTGGCCCAGTCATACCCAGCCCCATAGTGCACAGAATGTGTACGAATCAAGGGTATTAGATCATTGTACCATGCTATTACATGCGTGCACGTGTGTGCGTGGATAATATATATATTGTGCGTACATTCTATAAGATGCATACACAAATAACACCATATTTTATATAGATATATATATCTCTATCATGGATTACACACACAGATTTGCATGAGATGGTGAAACTTTTGCAGTCTTCCTTATGACTTCTTATGACATGACTCAATGTATTTCTCAGAAATGCCCCTTTCACCTTAGCAGCAGCTTGGCTCATATCCTTGTAAAGTTTGGGACCTTCCCGTGTGTGACATGGAGGAAGAACACAAAGATCTGCGCTCAGCCTCACACCACACTGATAATGATCTATATGAAACTGAAGGTTTGTGTGTGCTGGTGTCAGGAGAAAGAGAGCGCATGCAGAAGTTCTCAGCACCAGTCCCGGACCCTGCGGCGAGCTAGGACAAGACCCCAGAAGACGTGTCAGTACCTTGTTCACTGGGGAGAGCTTCAGCCAGAAGTGCAGCTGTGACATACCCACAGAGCAGAGGAGATGGGAAGCGGGTGACGGCTGCAGAGGTAGCGCTTTCCACATGACAGCAGATATGACAACAGCTGGCAGCCCTCCTCATCCCTCCTCCTCCTCCTCCCCCCAGGGTACGCTCGGCCAGCCCTGATCCCACTTCCTCTCACTGCTCTTCTGACTTTCAGGAAATGATTCTAGGAGGATTCCTGGCAGTCACAACACTTACTGTGCCTGGCAGCACGCTCCTCCCTTCCATGTACCTGTACCTGCCCTGCCAGCCAATCACAGCATGGGAACTTAACTCCACAACTACTGGATCACTGGAGTCATTCCGCTCATTAACGCCATCTCTGCTGGGAGAGCCTGGCACATCTCATTAACCCCTTCCCCGCCCAAGGAGCTGCCTTACGCTCAGACATTGATTCTCTCCCTGCTCATGCCTCCCTCCCCCAGAGAGCTATTGAATTGAGGGGAATGGAGAAGATTCCAGGAACTTTAATATTTACAGCAGACCATGAATGCGCATTAACTTTGGCACCAGCTACAGGAACTAAGAATAAAAACATGGTCCCATGCCCCCACCGCCAGCAGACGCACCCTTCTCGTAAAACGGCCCCTTCAAAACGATGCTATATGTTCCTTTATCACAAATAATGCACACACAGGGTAGAATGAAACAGGACAAATTTACTGGAGCCAATTGTGCCCATTTTCTATGAGAATGTAACCCTTATATTACACACTTTTCAGCAGTACAATAAAGCATGCAGCAAAATGGAAATTCAATAGTAAGCAATGTGAAAAGGGAAAAGCATGGGTTTGTGGGATGCAAAAAGGGGTCCTGTACATGCTGCAAATAGGCAGCAAAACAGACCCATGTAAACGTGCACACACGGGTCCCCTTACACAGATCTGTGGCCTAATACTATCCCATCAGGACGGGGTGGGCTATTCATTTCCCTGAGGGCCACACTGTTATGGAGGACTGAACCAATAGGCCAAATTCTGCTCAGAATTATTCTTTTATATTCATTTTTACCAAGTAATATTGAGCAGAATTAAGTCTGCTGACTAAATACTACTGCTAATACATGTTACAGTAAAGTTTATAAAAAAAAAAAATGCTACTTCTCCTGATATTCAGCACTTGTACCATCAAGTGCTCCCAACACAATGTGATGTCACCACACAGCATACCATGTAGTATGTTCTTAAAGTTTCCACAAGATATGAAAATTAAGAGAAAAAAAAAGGAAAACTACTCACCTAACCCTGTTTCCCTGCTGCTCCGATCTGTGCAGCGTACTGAGTTTGCACAGCGGGCGTGATGTAGTAATGTAATCAGTCCCTGTTCAATCGTGTTCACTGGTATCTGCATCCCAAAAATGCAGACACCAGTGAAATTGAGACAATGGACAGGGAACGGGCATGCAGTGCGAAACACCACTGTTTCCAGCCCTGTGGCTGTCCTCATCCACAGACCAGACCAGCCCGAGTGCCACACCTTGCCCAAGTCTGCATCAGACCAAAATCAACATAGTTCTCTAGTGACATGTAAAAGTTTGAGCACCAATGGTCAAAATTATTGCTGTTGTTAACATCCATCCTGACAGAACTGCAGAGGATCCCCAAATCGAGGTGTGAAAAACTTGTTGCATCATTCCCAAGACGACTCATGGCTGTACTAGCTCAAAAGGGTGCTTCTACTCAATACTGAGCAAAGGGTCTGAATTCTTATGACCATGTGACATTTGTACACTAGTGATGACCGAATGTGCTTGGATATGTTATCCGAGTATCTTGGATGTGCTTGAATAATATGTTCGAGTCCCTGTCGCTGAATGATTTGCAGCCGTTAGACAGCTGCAAAACATGCAGCCACAGGAACTCGAACATATTATTCGAGCACGCCCAAGATACTTGGATAACACACATTATCCAAGCACATTCGCTCATCACTACTGTCTACACAATCAATCACAATCCAACCTCTTTACCATGGCCAAGATCAAAAAGCTGTCTAAGGACAGCAGGGACAAAATTATAGAACTGAACAAGGATGGAATGGGCTGCAGGACAATAGGTAAGCAGCTTGGTGAGAAGGCTACAACTGTTGGCACAATTACTAGAAAATGAAAGAAACACAAGATGACTGTCAATCTTCGTGGGTCTGGGGCTCCATCCAAGATCTCGCCTCGTGGGGTAAGAATTATTCTGAGAAAGGTCAGGAATCAGCCCAGAACTACACGGGAGGACCTGGTCAATGACCTGAAGGGAGCTGGGACCAGTCTCTAACATTACCATTAGTAACACGTCCCCACCATTAAGGATTAAAAACCTACAGGGCATACAAGGTCCCCCTGCTCATGCCAGCACATGTCCACGCCCGTTTGAAGTTCAGAGGAGGCATGGGAGAAGGACATGTGGTCAGATGAGACCAAAAATGAACCTTTTGATATCAACTCCACACGCAGAGTTTGCAGAAAGAAGGATGAGTAAAACCCCAAGAACACCGCCCCAACCGTGAAGCATGGTGGGAAAAACATCACACTTTGTGGAGTGCTTTTCTGCAAATGAGACAGGACGACTGCACCGTATTGGAGGATGGATGGGGTGGTCATGTATTGCGAGATTTTGGCCCACAATAGCTTAGTTACTCACCGATAACGGTGTTTCTCGGAACCCATGACAGCACCACGGAGAGAGGGGGTCCTCCCATCAAGGACAGGAACCTACAGACAAAAGAGCGGCACCTCTCCTCCGCCCCCAGTTGGTTACAGAGCATCAGAGGGTCTCCCGGTTAGTTAATAACAAAAGTATATACATAACATTATAATTTGTATACTTATAGAGAAACCTCGTGTCTAAGAACACACTCTACACACATTAAATCGTGCTCACCGCACACGTGAAAAAAGGGGGGGGAATTAAGCGGGTGCTGTCATGGGTTCCGAGAAACACCGTTATCGGTGAGTAACTAAGCTATTCTCCCTCACCCATGACAGCACCACGGAGAGAATTTCAGAGATTGGTAGCTTAGGGAGGGACCACCGCCTGAAGGACCCTTCTCCCGAAGGTCAGGTCAGACGCAGAGGCTAGATCTAGGCGATAGTGTTTGAAAAAGGTAGAAGGTGTTGACCAGGTGGCCGCCTTACAGATCTGTTCTATTGATACCTCTGATCTTTCTGCCCATGAGGTCGCCATTGCTCTTGTAGAGTGGGCTTTTAGACCCTCCGGGATGGTATTCCCGCTGCATGAGTATGCCAGGGCAATCGCGTCTCTTATCCATCTTGCCAGGGTACTTTTGGACGCCCCGAGCCCCTTACGAGGTCCCTGGAAACACACAAAGAGAGATCCTTCCTTCCTACATCCCTTGGTGGCCTCTAGGTAGTGCACTAAGCACCTCTTCACATCTAATGTGTGAAATTTCTCCTCTCCTCTATTCGTAGGGTTTGGGCAGAAGGAAGGAAGGACTACCTCCTGTGATCTATGGAAGTGTGTTGCTACCTTGGGCAAATATGCAGGGTCAGGTTTCAATATAATTCTATCCTCCATAATTTTAATGAATGGGGGTAATGCCGATAAGGCTTGAATGTCACTTACTCTGCGGGCCGATGTTAGGGCCACTAGCAGTATCGTTTTTAATGATAGGGTCTTTAGTGGAGCTGACTGAATAGGCTCGAATGGGGGTCCTGTTAGGGCTGACAACACTAAGTTCAGATCCCATGATGGTACTTTCTGGGTAGCTATTGGTCTAGACCTGGCTGCGGCCCTCATAAACCGTGACACCTAAGGGTCGCTCGCCACCTCCTGATTATAGAGGGCGCCCAGGGCCGCTACCTGTACCCTCAGTGTGTTAGTCGCTAGTCCCTGTTCTAACCCCCTTTGGAGGAATTCCAGGATTTTATCCATTTGTATTCCATCCTGAACCTTTGCCCCCGAACTGGATAGGAATTTTCTCCAGGTTCTACCATAGGCTTTGATTGTAACTGGTTTTCTACTTTTTTGTAACGTGGAAATCAGATTTTCTGAAAATCCTTTCTCCCTCAGCAGTGACCTTTCAAATTCCATGCTGTTAAATGGAGGTTCACTGCTTGGGGGTGTAGCACAGGGCCCTGCGATAGAAGGTCGGGGAGATCTGGTAGAACCCAGGGGTCGGTTACTGACATTATTCTGAGCCATGAAAACCATGTTCTTTTTGGCCAGAAAGGGGCTATAAGTATTACCCGAGCCCCCTCTTCCCTGACTTTCCTTATCACCGCCGGAAGGAGAATGGTCGGTGGGAAGGCATACAGTAGACCCCGTGTCCATGGGAGGATAAATGCGTCCAGGGTGTGAGGATTCCCTTTGGGATTTAGAGAACAGAATGTTTCCACTTTTTTGTTTTTGTGGTCTGCAAATAAGTCTATGTCTGGGGTTCCCCACATTTCCACAATCTTCTGAAAAACGGACTGATTTAGAGCCCACTCCCCCTGATGTAGTTGGGTACGGCTCAGAAAGTCTGCCGTTTGGTTCTCTACTCCCCGTATATGTAGCGCCGATAGGGACAGTAAGTTTTTCTCTGCTAACCCAATATCTCGAAGGATGCCTCCATTAGCGTTCTGGACCTGGTTCCCCCCTGGTGGTTTATATAGGCCACTGTTACTCGGTTGTCCGAGAATATCCGGACATGATGGCCTTTTAATGCTGGCAAAAAGTGACTCAAGGCATAATTTACTGCTAGCAGTTCTTTTTGATTCGAGGAGGCTTTTAGTTCTTGACTTCGCCATCCCCCTTGAGCCACGCTGATGCCCATGTGTGCTCCCCATCCCACAGGACTGGCGTCGGTGGTAATTACATGTGTGATTTTGGCCTCCCAGGGGATCCCTTTGGACAAGTTGTTTTTGTCCTCCCACCAGGCTAGGGAAAGAATAGTTTTTGAACCTAGCGTAATATGATGTTCCAAGTGGTCTCCTAAGGTCCGCTGGTTGGTTAGGATATCCCATTGCAGATCCCTCATATGTATTTGTGCCCACTGGACCGCCGGCAAGCATGCAGAGAGGGACCCTAACAGGGACATTGCTCGTCTTAGTGTCATAGAGGGGTTTTGCCTCGCTTTTTGTACCATATGAATAATTCTGTCCCTTTTGTGATCTGGCAAGTAACACACTTGGATGTTTGAATCCAGTGTCAGGCCTAGGAACTCCTGGACTCTCTTTGGTTCCAGCCTTGACTTTTTCAGGTTCAGAAGCCACCCGAGGTTTTTTAGAGTGCTCATCACTCGGTCCCTCTGTTCTGTGCATTTCTGGCCTGAGTTGCTCGCTATTAAAAAGTCGTCCAAATAAGGCACTATCAGAACATCCTGTTCTCTTATGTGAGCCATCATCTCTGCCACCAATTTCGTAAAGACCCGTGGAGCCACTGAGATCCCAAATGGCAGGGCCTTGTATTGGAATTCTCTTATTTCTCCTGCTATCGAGACTGCTAGCCTGAGGTATTGCCTGGATTCTTTGTGAATGGGGACATGGTAGTAGGCATCGCTGAGGTCTAGGACCACCATAAAGCATTGCGGAAAGAGAATTTTGATGGTCGATTTGATCGATTCCATCTTGAATTTTTCGTTCTTGATATAGCAATTCAGTCTTTTTAAATTTATGATGGTGCGGAAGGTGCCGTCTGGTTTGGTTACCAGGAAGAGAGGCGAGTAGAACCCTCTGCCTCTCTCCTGTGGGGGAACCTCCTGTAGGACTTTTTTGTCCAACATACTCAGAACCTCCTTTTCGAGGGCGTCCTGTTCGTTTTTTGACGACCTTATCGGGGTAATTATGTATTTTTGCGGCGGGAGAGAATAAAAGTTTATCCTTAATCCTGATCTTACAAGGTTTATCAGCCAGGGATTGTTGGATATTTTCTCCCAGGCTGGGAGGAAAAAACTTAGTCTCCCTCCCACCCTGGGCCCACAGTCACTTGGCGGGTTTTTTATCCCGGGACGAGTTACCGAAGATGAACCCCCTGTCCCTTCTTCTGTCTTCCCATTTTTGGTCTCTCGGGGGTCTCCTCTGGAAGAACTTTTTGTTCCGAAAGGACCGTTTAAAGCCTGTGGCGGTCACTGGTCCTAGGTTTGGGAAGCCTTTCTTTTTGTCGCCTGCCTTTTCGAGGATGTCATCCAAGGTTTCCCCGAAGAGGAATTTTCCTTCACAGGGAATGGCGCATAATTTTATTTTTGTCTGGAGATCCCCAGGCCAACATTTTAACCATAAGGCTCGTCTAGCTGCATTCGATAAGGCTGCTGTTTTAGATGACAATCTTACCGAATCAGCCGAAGAGTCGGCCAGGTAGGCTGCCGCCCCTCTTATCATTGGCATGGATTCCAGGATTTTATCTCTGGGAACCCCTTCCCTTATCTGTCTCTCCAATTGGTCTATCCATACATAAGAGCTCTGGAGGTACAGGTTGCCGCTACCGCCGGCCTGATGTTTCCCCCTGCTGATTCCCAGGTGCCCTTAAGTAGGGTATCCGCTTTTTTATCTAACGGGTCTTTCAGGGTACCCATATCTTCAAAGGGGAGTGCAAACCTTCTTGAAGCTTTGGCTATCGCCACGTCTAGTTTGGGGGCTTTATCCCATGATGTGGATGCTTCCTCCTCAAATGGGTATTTCCTTTTGATGGAAGGAACCGTCGAGCTTTTCCTATCCGGTTTTTCCCATTCTTTATCTATGAGGCCTTGGACGTTCTTATTTAACGGAAATACCCTCCGTTTCTTTTGACTCAGTCCCCCGAACATAATGTCCTGGACTGATCTATCAGTCCGGGGGTCTTCCACCCCCATAGTGGATCTTACCGCCTTTACTAAGGCATCCACTTCGTCCAGGGGGAAACAATGACGACCTTCCGTCTCCTCATCGGAGGATGACGAGTCAGTATTTACAGTATGGGAGGTGACTTCCCCTGACGATAAGCTGTCTGATTGGGACTCTATCACCACGTCCCCCTTCCTTCCCTTCCTTCCCTGTTTTCTGGATGAAAGGGCATTCTGAATTTCTGCGCGGATTACCGCCCTTAGGTCTGCGGCATGATCCGGGGTTTCACCGCCGAGGACCTCCTGTATACAGGAGTCACACAATTTTTTCTCCCAGGGCGTTGGTAATCGTTTCCCACAGGTGGGGCATTCCCTGTTCTTGGTCTTTTCTTTCTTCTTTCCCTGATAAGGGAAAGAAGTCTATTACAATGGGGAACATTCACGAAGATCCACTTACCCCTCATGCGCGGTTGCAGGTACCAGTTCTGGAAGTGGATCCAAATCCCTCACTGGGCGATCCACGGTAGGTGACTTGCTCCTTGCAGTAGACTGCTGCGTGGAGTGGCTGCTGGACCTGCTCCCCCGTCCGTCTTTATCCTTTTGGCGGCGCTGGTGATGCTGCCTTTGTTGCTGCTGCTGCTTAGGCTGCTGTAGCTCCTCATGCCGGTCGCTATCCATCGCGCCTGAACGCTTCCAGCCCTGAGGCTGCTTTAGCGTTCCCAATTTGAATAAGCCGCCCTGGCGTCACCTGTCTTCCCGGCCTGCACCGCTGCTTCCCCCGGGGAGTGCGCACTGCGCATGTGCCGACCGCGGGGACCCGGAAGTTCCTCATTCTACTTCTGGGGCAGCGCCATCTTGGTACACCTCTGTACCGGCGCTGCCCCTATACCGGCGTCCCCCGGCCCCTACTCCTCCCGGAGCGGCGGCCCGGTCCTCCCCGCCCGCTCACCCTGGACAGCCCCTCAGCTGCAGCGGTGGCGGCTTCGGCAACCGACCCCGCCACGACAGGGGCCTTCCCGCTGTCTGACCGCGGACGGGACGGTCCCGGATCTTCACCTTCCGGTAAGCGCTGCGCTCCTGCTGCCGTGGTTCACCCGTCAAGGACAGGAACCCAAACTGGGGGCGGAGGAGAGGTGCCGCTCTTTTGTCTGTAGGTTCCTGTCCTTGATGGGCGGCCCCCCTCTCTCCGTGGTGCTGTCATGGGTGAGGGAGAAACTCCTTCACTCCGTAACAGCATTGGAAATGGGTCGTGGCTGGGACTCCCAGCATTACAATGATACAAAACACCTAACCAGGGCGACTAAGGAGTGGCTCCGTAAGAAGCATTTCAAGGTCCTGGAGTGGCCTAGCCAGTCTCCAGACCTGAACCCAATAGAAAATCTTTGAAGGGAGCTGAAACTCAATGTTGCCCAGCAACAGCCCCGAAACCTGAAAGCTCTGGAGAAAATTTGTATGGAGGAGAGGGCCAAAATCCCTGCTGCAGTGTGTGCAAATTTGGTCAAGAACTACAGGAAATGTCTGACCTCTGTTATTAAAAACTAAGGTTTCTGTATCAAACATTAATTTCTGTTTTTCTATTGAATCAAATACCGCATTTTTCAGACAATAAGATGCACTTTTTTCCTCTAAAAATGTGGAGGAAAATAGGGGGTGCATCTTATAGTCCGGATGTACCTGCTCTAGCTGTGGTGGGGAGAGGGCGAGCGGCAGCGGTGGAGCAGCGGGTCACAGGGGGCAGGGGCCAGCTGCTGCGGCTAACTCCTCTGCCCACTGTTAAAGAGAACTGAATATTCACTGCGTTCCACGCCCCTGGGAGAGGAAGGCAGTGAATATTAATTTCTCTTTAATAGTGGACACGCTGTAAGCCACAGCAGCCGGCTTCCTGCAGCTGTCGGGCGTTTGCATGTGCCCACTACTTAAGGCTATGAATATTCACTGCTCTCCACTCCCTTTAGTAGCAGGCACACGTGACCGCCCAGCAGCTGCAGGAAGCCGGCCGCTGAGGCTAACACTGTGCCTGTTATTAAAGAGCAATGAATATTCACTGCACATAATCGCAGCGTGGAAATCACTGCACTCCACGCACATAATCCCGGCGTGGAAAGCAGTGAGTATTCTGGCAGCTGTTCTTGGCTTGTAACAAGTGCATGACATCAATGCCATGCGCTGCTTTCAAGCATAAGTCAGCTGCTGGCATCGGAACAATACACTGAGAGCGCACTGGAAATTTTTTTTAAATGTTTTTCTGATGGGGGCCCTGCCTATCAGGATAGTGATGAGGGGCGCCATGCATACCAGGATTGGGATGAGGGGGCCATGCATGCCAGGATGGGGATGATGGGGCCATGCATACCAGGATGGGGATGAGGAGGCCATGCATATCAGGATGGGGATGAGGGGGCCATGCATACCAGGATGGGGATGAGGGGGCCATGCATACCAGGATGGGGATGAGGGGGCTATGCATACCAGTATGAGGATAAGGGGACCATATATACCAGGATAGGGGATATTAGTACAGAATTGACCAAATTTTTTCTTCAAATTTTCCCCTCTAAAACCTAGGTGTGTCTTATAGTCCGGTGCGTCTTATAGTCTGAAAAATACGATACTTATTTCATGCAATAAAATGCAAATTAATTATGTAAAAATGATATAATGTGATTTTCTGTTTTATATTTTTAGATTCGGTCTCTCACAAGTGAAGTGTACCTAAGATGAAAAATAGCAGATCTCTCCATTCTCTGTAGGTGGGAAAACTTGCAAAATTGGCAGTGTATTAAATACTTATTTTCCTCCCTGGAGGAACTGCTCTAAATGATGTGAAAAAAAATATTACATTTTTGTCTGCCAATCACAAATACTAGCATAATCAAAGGGTGTAAACAGGTTTAAAAAGATATGTGAAAGAAAACTACATTGTAGGGACAGGAATGGAGTACCGTATATAGGGATTTCAACATCCTCAACACAGGGGAAATAAACAGTTTGGCAAGGGTTTATTCGCTTTTTTAAATACTGAAATAAACATGCAGCATGGGCACACATTTCTGCAATCCACATTAAAAAATTTCAGCAGTAAATCTGCTGCGTGTGAATGCACTCAAACGCCAGCTAAGATAAAGTAGAGAAATCGACTGAACAATTGTTAATGCAAGCGTTTGGTCGGCAGCACTTCACTGTTCACATTGGGCTACAGCCTGCTATAAAATGATGATTTTATTGTCCAAATAAAAGATGCAATCAAACGACAAACAAGCTCAAATCACAGATGTAATCATTAAGTAAACCTGCACCTCCAGCACATTAGGCAGGCACAGCAAATCAATGGTTCCTCCTGCACTTGAGTGTGTCAAGCAATTCTTCCTGGGACTTCCCACAAAAAGAAATCTGGAAATTTGGGAAGATTTTTGCTTTGACCGGAAGTGCTCAAATGCAGCATAAAGATAATGGGAGCATATTTACAGGTTCCAGAAGAGAATGCCGCTCCCATCTTACTGCTCAGGCTGATCACATATACATTACTGGAAACATCGCTGCACAACATTACGCAACATTCAGCACAGGTCACCACAAAACTGCAGCCAGACAGAGGGGAGGGTCAGAAGAGAGGAGGCGGCAGGGACACAATGCCAAAGAGCATTCAGAAGAAAGAAGGTGAAGCAAGTGGAGAGGAAATCAAAACACTGGATAAATGGAGTAAAAGAATAACACTTGGTTGGTTAAAGGAACAAAGAGAAGAAGAAGTTTTAGGGAAACCGACAGAAGCAGGTGCCAAAACAGAACAGAAACAGGTCGTCACAGGACCCAGCAAAAGACAATGTATCAGGGTACATGAGTAATAAGGAAGCGAAAGCTGTCGGCAACAAGGAAGACGAATATTGAAAGAGTGGCTTATTTAATACTAAAGTCCCACACCTAGAATAGACGCATAGAAGTTGCTCCCACCAACTGGCTGCAGGCCATGCAAAACAGAAAACTGCACAAGTTGTTGTTCCTCATAATGTATCCAAAATATTTCATGCAGTGTGTATAATAATTATATATTATATATATACATATACACACACACGTAATAGAAATAACTTTGCAGTATATTCACCACTGTGAACGAACCATGTGACTGCGGGCTTGAGCAAGCTTCCGAATTGCAGACAGATCCTGCGTATGGGTGATGCCTGTGCACACATGCACTTCCATAGACTGAGCAGGAGTGTAGAGACCCTGACCAATGAAGAGGGGAAGCACACCTGCAGCGACATTTCCATGTGCTTGAGAAAGGGGGAGGTCCACGAAACATCTTCGCAGGTGTGTTTCCATAATCATTGGTCAACTTGATGTGCAGTTTTCTGTTTTGTATAGCAAGGAGGAAGCAACAGATTTATGCAAATGGTCTAAAGACAATCAATGTCTTACCTGAATGTAGGATTGGCTCTCAGTAAAGTAATTAGAGAATGGGGGGTGATAGTTCCTGCTGTAATATTCTGTCTGGCCATTATAATGTAATCTGAGAAGAGAAAAAAAAAAACACAAAATGGAACAAGGAAAGAACAGAACACCCTCAAGATGGGGCTCAGAGTAAAAAACACTGAAGATGCTGGAAGGACAAGTGATAAATCTTGCATTCTTGGCAGGCAATAGGGTCGAGACAGCAGTCATAAGAGAAGGTCAGACGTCTAAATTCCTCACTGTCAAGCATTACGTCGGGGCTTCTGTCAGAACCCAGAAAAACTGGATTCCGATGGGAACCCTGACAAAGCCCAAAAGGAGCTATTCATTTAAATCAAGGAAAGGGGGTCGCTGTATCGCCTTTATCCTTGTAGTAGCTGTCTTCCGACATGCAGAAAATGTGATCTAGCAACAGAAATATCGACATGGTGCTTGACTTGGAGCACTGTATAGGTAAGAACCTAGCCTTACAGGTTGTAAAAACTATCTCCAAGACCAGCATCACAAAGGAACTCCCATTACACACAGTATTTTACAAGTCTGTCTACACAAAACAAGCCATGAATAGCTGGGCCATAATGATCATCTGAAGTTCAGTAGTGGACTTCAAGCTGCCAGCTTCTCTGTATGAGGTCTTCTGTGTACAACATGGCAATGTGCAGTCTTATGTAATCTCAAAATATCAGCAAAGAAAACTGAAATTTAAGTGCTGATAAACACACACAATAATGGAACAGGTTTTGGTTCGCCCTGTCTAGGAAAAACTAAATATTTTTATGTACTGCTTAAAGTAGCTCTCACAAAAAAAGTTATGAAAGTACTGTAGAAAATAGTAGTAGCAGTGGACACCCTTAAGCAATTGCTTTATTAGTGAAATATTCGCTCGACTCTGGTGACCTACGTGACGTGTACTCACAGGCTCTTCTGTGTGGATTAGACGTTATTTTTTTCTGTGTATTCCTAGGAGATCACCAACGTGACTGGTCCATAGAGAAGATGGTGTGGGATACAAAGTGTCTGAGAGCAGTCACTTGTGACAAGGAAGAGAGCTCATAATTCACTAATATAGCAATACGTAAGGAAACTCCACTACTTAGAACAATGCACATTTCTAAGATTTCAGCATATGTTTCCTGTTCGGATGAAATTGTGTAGGCGATATTGTTATCACCATATTATGTGTATCTTTTAGGTTTTAGGCAAGGTTTAGAAAGCTTATCGTCTGGGGCTCCACTCTATTGTCTTCACAACCGATAGCTGTTTTAGTCATCCCTGTGTCTGCAACAGCTGATATAGAAGAAACAGTCAGGCATCTTTCAGGTGGGAGCATCCCTGAGAACTCAGTATCTGGGATTGTGCGATCAGCCCCAACCTTGTACCTAACTACACTCGCATCTAATTTTCGAGCATTATGATATAAATGAGAATAAAGCAAAACTTAAGCAAGTCCAGACTGTAACTAAAATATATATTAAAAGTAACAGGGAAATAAAAGAGAAATGTAAAACAAACATCACACAAACAAGGAAACAACAGAAAAATGAAAAGAAAAGCCACCCAATACAACATGATTTGGATGAAATAAAATGGACAGAACACAAAGCGACATTTATTTTCAGAAAACTAAAAAAAAAAAAAAAAAAGATTAGGCTGCTTTTGGTAGAAAAGCGCAAATTAAATATTAAATTATCTGCAACACATTTTGGAAAGCAGCAAGGGGGAAGAGGGATATGTGGAACTTACGGATTTGAGCTGGTGATAGGAGCATGGGGCAAGCAATGAGCAGATGAATATGAGAAATGTGTCCATTGGGTACCAGGCAGCACCGGGGTCTGAAATCACAGCAAAGGTGCATCAGAAGTCATTCCTACCTATCCCGTTAGCACCCACTTCCTATAAGCAGACAATATGGGTCACATTGAAAATGCGTTTCTTAAAAACAGAAAAGGAGGTCACAAAACTTGTGATGGTCCAATGAACAGCCACCCTTTTCCTGCTGTTGCCTTACCCAGCTCAGTGCATGCATGCAAAAAAGTATCAGACATTCTATACCACAAAGGGTTAAGGAAATAGCTACAGGGGCAGATATGGTACAGAAATTTCTGCAATTGTTACATACATTTTAATGCCATCTGCAATAATCCATGCACAAGCTGCACAAAAAAAAATCTCATTCACTTGTATCGAGTGAATTTCATTACAAGAATTTTCTGTAACACATCTGACTTGGGTGAGCACATTGGTATAGCTCGGTGACAATCACTATGACAGCGAGTATGGGTCTAGTTCCAACGACACAGACTCCTGAGCACTAGCGATGAGCGAGTATACTCGTTGCTCGGGTGTCCTCCGAGTACTTTGACGTGCTCGGAGATTTAGTTTTCCTTGTCTCATCTCCATGATTTGCGACGTGTTGACAGCCTGAATACATGTGGGAATTCCCTAACAGGCATTCCTCACATGTAGTCAAGCTGTCTAGCAGTCGCAAATCATGGAGATGAGACAAGGAAAACTAAATCTCGGAGCACGTCAAAGTACTCGGAGGACACCCGAGCAACGAGTATATGCGCTCATCACTACTGAGCACCAGACATGCCAAAAATATCTTTAACTGGATTACCCCATCATTTCAGGCTCTTCATCACTAATAGGAATAAATAACCAATTTCTACCGGTCAAACATTTGTACATTAAAGAAAAAAAATAATAAAGTACACTTTAGCAATCCCATCTCAAGTCTTCATCTAAAACAATTCAGCATGGCATTAAAAAGAAAAAAAAAAAAACACTAGTGGACACCACAGAGAATTGCTGGCATTGATGCAGACCCTGCAGCTGCTACAGCATCCTGAAGTGGTGGGAAAGGTCACCTTATATATACACAACTATCATTTTGACTTTAGACAAAACAAAAAAAAATTCAAAATTACTCCCGGTATCAAGAAACTTTTTGTTGGAACATTAAGAAAAAAACGGTCCTTAAAAAAAACAAACAAAATAAAAACACCAATTACCTGCAGCCATAATGCTAATATGCAGGTAAGCACCATTTCAAACAAATCAGTCTAAATTGGTGTTTAGCTGCAGAAAGAAAATTACCTTATAGTCTCCTTGCGGCTGCTCACTTCCAGTCCTCTGGTCAAAGCCATGGGCAGTCAACACTCACCATGCTCCGCAGCATGTCACTCAGGGATCGGTGGGCGCGTTTGTGCTCACTGTGTAGAGAGCGCTGACTACACACTGTCTCGGCATCGCCCAGATGACTGGAAGCAAGCACTTTGGCTATAAATGCTATCATCATGTAGACACCCAGTAGGAGACCTCACCTCAACATCAGCCAGGGCGGGCTGGTATTGCATTGCAGCAGTTGAGCACATTCCGTTGGTTCCGTGTTGTGACTCAGGTTGTGGGTATCTCCCCCCCCCGTCCATCACAGACACCGTGCAGGGCATTAGGATCCTTGAAGTAGCATGGCGTCAGTCAATCTGGATTAATGAATACTTTGGAGAAAGGGGGAAAAGAAATAGATGGGCAGAGTTATCTATAAAGTGTACAAATAAGACAGTGTACAATAGGAATAAAATATTTGATGCACATAATGCTAGTTCATTTATTTTACTCATTTACTCTTCTCGCCAAATCACTACTTACCACTTGTGTGCTTAACCCCATTCCATCCCACCTCCTCCCCAACCTCACCACTACACTTATCCCATCACTAACCCATCTCTTCAACCTATCAATAACTTCTGATACCTTCCCCTCTGCTTTCAAACATGCCACAATCACACCTATCCTCAAAAAGCCATCCCTTGATCTGAGCGCTATGTCCAGCTATCGCCCTATATCTTTGATCCCATTTGCTTCCAAACTCCTTGAGCAGCACGTCCACGCTAAACTTTCCATCACTTTGCATCTTACTCTCTCTTCGACAACCTACAATCTAGCTTCGGTCCCCACCAATCCACTGAGACAGCCCTGACCAAACTTATTAATGACTTACTTACTTACAGCCAAAGCTAACAGACAATTCTATACTCCCCTTTCTAGACCTGTCCTCTGCCTTTGACAAAGCTGACCACTGCCTCCTACTACAGATCCTTTCTTCCTTTGGTGTCAAAGACCTTGCCCTATCCTGGATCTCCTCATACCTTACCAACCACACATTTAGCATTTCCTACTCCCATACTACCTCTTCATCTTGCCCCCTCTCTGTTGGTGTCCCTCAAGGCTCTGTCCTAGGACCCCTTCTCTTCTCAATCTATACCCTTGGCCTGGGACAACTCAAAGTCCTATGGCTTCCATTACCATCTATATGCTGATGACACTCAGATCTACCTCTCTGGCCCAGATGTCACCTCTCAGACACTCTGGGATTCTGGAGAGCAATCAACCATATCCTCCTTCTCCTCTCGCTTCCTCAAGCTCAATTTGGACAAATCTGGACTAATTATCTTTCCTCCATCTCGTATACCTCCTCCAGCTGATCTATCACAATAAATGAAGTCACACTCTCCCCTGTAACGATAATCCGCTGCCGCGCAGTAACCCTCGACTCTGCCCTGTCCTTCAAACCGCACTTCCAAGCTCTTGTCACCTCCTGTCGCCTCCAGCTCAAAAATATTTCCAGAATCCATCCTTTCCTCAACCCTAACTCTACCAAAATGCTTGTGCATGCCCTAATTATCTCCCGCCTTGACTACAGCAATATCCTCCTCTGTGGCCTACCCTCTAACACTATCGCACCCCTCCAGTCCATCCTTAACTCTGCTGGCCGATTAATATCTCTCCTCCTGTGCAAATCCCTTCACTGGCTCCCATTTTCCCAACGTATCCAGGTTAAACTACTAACACTGACCTACAAAGCCATCCATAACCTTTCTCCTCCGTATATTTCCAAACTAATCCCCAATATCTTCCCTCACGTAAAATCCGGTCCTCCCAAGACCTCCTTGTCTCCTCCTCACCCAATCACCTCTAAGATTTCTCCCGAATATCCCCCATCCTCTTGAATTCTGTGCCCTAACACGTCCTATTATCCACCACATTTGGATCCTTCAGACGGAACCTGAACACCCATCTCCTCAATAAAGCTTACAACCTGTAATGACCACGTGGCCACCTTAACACCATCGGAGCTACTGCAATCCACGACCTACTGTCTCCTTTCCCATAATCCTGCAGAATGTAAGCCCGCAAGAGCAGGGTCCTCTCCCCTCTATACCAGTCTGCCATTGATAGCTTGTCTACTGTATGTGATATTTGTATTTTGATGTAACGACCTTGTAGAGACCAGTGTCTCTGCAAGTGAAATTGACGTGATGCGGTCTGGAGAGACGCGCCACATGTACGTCTCCGTAGGTAACCGCGGCATCTCTGAACGCAGAGTGGACGTGAGATTTCCTCAAATCCCATTCACTATACTGTAACATCTGGCCGCTGCAGGGTGGACACTGTGCAACTACACAGTGTCAAACTCGCAGCATTTCTGGATAGTGTGCACAAACCCTTATAAAATAGCACTTGATTCTTGATATATGTATCATCTTTTATAATTTTTTGAGAACACTATTTTGTGCTATGGATTTAATAGCCCATCATTTTAAAGGGTTAAACATATGTAATTGAAAATTCACAGTCCGGTTCATTGAAGAGTGGGTTCCATGCAGCAAATAAGCCAACACTAGAACATGCCAGATAAGTTATTAAGACTGCACACTTAATTGATCTAGCGCTTACACTTGAAAGCCAATGGGGACTCAGCCGTTATTTAGGACTAGCCAAGGTTGGAGTAACGAAGATCCTTATTTCAAGACACAATTGCACTCAGCTATCCATTATACCAGCTCTCGTCTGCACATGCTTTTATGTATTGAACTCTGAGCATATTATCAGTTATTTTGTCTTACACTGTTTGGCAGACTGCTGTGACGCCATGCCTTTGCTATGAGACACTAAAAGACAAGACCGAAAATGGAGTCACCAAGAAATATGGCATATTATTACACAGAGCGGGGACTATGGAACCAACCATAGCCTAAGGCTTTAGCTGAACATATCAATGGTTGGCTAGAGATGCTGTGTGCTCACTGCTCTGATACTCACAACGCTTGGTCCAGATATATGTGGCCAGGGACACAAGTTTAGCTGTTTACCAAAAAACATCCAAGATAGCTATATAATCAATATGGGCTTAAAGGGAACCTGTCAACCCCCAGGCGTTTTTAACTAAAAGAGCCACCTTGTGCAGCACTAATGCTGCATTCCCGAGAGCCCGCCCCACAGTGTGAATAAATCAGAAGAGACTGCGGGGCAGGATCTCGGGCCGAGCGTCCACGCAGGCACGAGAAGGAAGACATCATGTGACGTCAGTGGATGGGCAGCGCTAACTGCGCATGTCCAAGAAACAAGATTACAGCGCAGGCGCCGGGTAAATAACTGAACGCTGAGGAGGCGGTGCCCAGAAGAATGGAGGAAATGACTGATGGGTGAGGCGCGTCTGTGTTCGGGGGGGGGGGGGAA
Source organism: Dendrobates tinctorius (assembly GCF_039654945.1). Lineage (NCBI taxonomy): Eukaryota > Metazoa > Chordata > Amphibia > Anura > Dendrobatidae > Dendrobates > Dendrobates tinctorius. Next base: position 122,789,950 of record NW_027361679.1, read on the forward strand.
AGACCTGCCCCCCGGACAAACTAGAGGTACGAGTGACAAATTATAAAAACGATTCTTTCAGCGGTGGAAGGGACCCCAACTAAAAGAGCCACCTTGACAGAATGCAGAGGGGGGGGGGGTGACCGGTTCCCTTTAAAGTGCAGGCTCTCAGCTTTAATTTGAGGGTATGCACATCCTAACTCATATACACACACACACGAGCCGGAAATACTTTATGTGACCACACTAAAATAATATATACTGATAAGCAGATTTCCATTAGAGGTCAGGGCTAAACATCAATGGTGTCTTACAGAAAGAAGCCTAATCAATATAACATTATTGAATATCTCCACAAAACACATTTTATGTTTCATTGTCCTTAGTTATTGTCACTCAAAATAAGAACCATCTGCAATACAACACTGCAATTATTATGTTTAATGTGGCGATGTAAGTAATACCTGCACCGCAATATGCTGTCTCCCTATGGAAATATAGTAGAGATTTTTCATCAGGATACAGAAGATATAACAGGCTTCTGATCATGTAATTAATGTAAAGTATTATTAAATTGACCACAGGGTTAAAACAAAAAGGTATAACCCCATTACACTTTTTTTTTATTAAAACAGCCATTTAAAGAGCAGAACTGTAAAATAGAAAAAAAAACAAAACATCCATTTAATATGTAATGACAATTAAAATCTCGCATGATTATCTACTCTATGCGGAGAAAAAAAAACACTGAAGATTTTTTTTTTTTTAAATTTACAATAACCAAATTGATTATTACTGCCTCCAAAGGAATTGAAATCAAAACTAATCAAAGAGCAACCCAAAAATGGAATTAAAAAAAAAATGCAAATCACCCAAGGGAAAAAACCTTCGGCTTCTTGTGATTACGTACATGGATGTAAAAATGTCACATAGAATGGTTTTGGAATGTAGCAACATTAAAAATAAAAAAGAAAAAAAAAAAAAAAGAAAGTTTTGTTGCCTTTTGTCCCCACAAATTACGATCAAGAGCTATGAACAAAATTATTTGTCCCTAAAATGGTGTCATTAAAAAGCACATTGATGAACAATAAGATGGGAAGAAAAACAATATGCATCTAACAAACAAAGATCACAAGGTGGGAGAATGGGGGCACAAAGGAGTTGCATGTTCATCACCACTGCATTCACACTGAGGAATTTGAAACACAGTCCTGAGGAAGGTTTAGGTCTCAGAGGACAGACCTTTGGCAATCTGGCATTTATCACCTATGTCATGTCCCATGATTTAGAATCAGACAGACAGTATTGCATTCTATTATACTGTTGTCATTGCTGTGTATAGATCTGTCCCTTTTAGAGGTTGCCTCCTCCCCCCTCGAATGTGACTCTCATTTCTGTAAGCCCTCCCTTCTTCTCCATCTTTGAGTGTATCTCCTTCTTGGAGACACAAGTTTTATACAGCTCTGTATAAGGAAAGTCTCTTTTTACCTACTGTAACTGTGCATTATACAAGAATTCAGCTGAGAATAAACCTTCTACTGGTCTCGTCAAACGTGCTCTTTTGCGGTCGCGTTAACCTATCTGCGGACATCGGTAAACAGACGCCATGGGATGCATTCTAAGCGGCCAACACTTGCAGTTTAGCTATGGAGGCAGAATAACCTACCTGGCGCATAGGGTTGTGAATGTTGAACCACTTTCAAGGGTATAAAATAAAGCATCTTTGCAAATAGTCTTGATCAAAAGAAAATAATGGTTGGAAAACTGGGCAACCATTAACACCTTTAATACAGGGAAATGTTCCATTTTTCCCCTATCGTTTCCGTTCCGAGAGCCATAAGCATTTTTTTGGCCATCAATAAAGCCGTATCTGGACTTGTTTATTGCTGCACAAGTTGTAGTTTTATGAGACCATTAACTTTCCCATGTAATGCACTGAAAAATGTGAAAACTAAAATTTTAAGTGGTAAAATGTTGAAAAAAATGCAATTCCGCCAAGGCCTTTCTGGCATTCATCATGCGGTTATAAATCACCATGATTCTTCAAGTCAGTAGGAGAAAAACAATACCAAACTTATGAGGGTTCTCTTTTAGTGGTCAAAAAAAATTCTAAACTAGAAAAAATAAATAATTGGTTTCAGTAGCCATTTATTGGGAGACACAACTTTTTTTTTTCCCTTTTTCATCAATGGAGCTGTGCGAGGGCTTGTTTTTTGCACACTGAGCTTCATTTTCATTGACTCCATTTAGGCAAACATAGTGCAGGGACTGAGAAAAAGTAGTTCTTACATTTTGACTGTCTTTTTAAAATCTAACAACATATGGTTAAAGTAATTTTATATAGTGATAGAAGTGTTTGTAAAAGTCAATTCTACACAAAATATATATTTTGTTTTCAAGTCTTTGTTTTTGCTTTTTGTAAATGGGAAAAAGGAAGAGAGATAAACTTTGACATTTTAATATTTTCCTTATATTTTCCAGTCCCCTCAGGGGGATTTGGACCTACGATAATTTGAAATCGCAGATTTCCCATCAGCTCCCATCGATCTCATTGTGGGAGTACCAATAATGCACTTGCACACCAGCAATTACGTCATTTAGATGCTGCTGTCAGAGATTGAATGGTTAAAGGGAGTCTCCCAGCACAAAAGGACTAATCAAAACAAATAAAGGCACCCTTGGTGTGGCCATTTACATGCACCCCTCTTTTTTGATTGACAGCTGTGGCTATATAAAGCCAGACAAGGGCAGAAATAGCTGGAAAACAAGTAGGTGAAAAGGTGCACTTATAAAATAATAATTTTTATTTCTACAGCGCCAACATATTCCACAGCTCTTTACATTACATTGGGGATATATCAGACAATAAAAGCATTATAGAATAACACATTCAACATATACCTTACAATCTATGAGAAAACTGGGGTAGACACAAAAGTGAAATGGTAAAAAGTTCTAGTACTGTACGGTTCGCCCATCAATGTAATAAACAGGGCAATTAAATGTTTGACCACATCAAGGATGCAGCAAGCGCCTATACTCCTTTCTCTAGCTCTATGAAGCCAGCGATGTCAAAGAAGAGGGGGAGGAAAGAGACAGATTGAAAACAAGTAGGTGGGAAGGTGTACATAAATCTTTGTCCCCCACCATGATGCACTGAGTGGCAGAACTTAGTTTGAACAGTCATTCTGAGCTCACAGAGTCCCTTTTTAGGCTTTCTTTACAAGACAATGTCTCCAGTACTTGTGGTGACAGTTTTCACACATACTGCAGACACTTAGACGCGTAGGCCCATTTAATTGTATGGCAATGCGCATATGTAGACATGTCCGTTTTTTCGCCAGCACAAACCGCAATACATCCCGCACACTGATGACAAGTACCGGAATGAAATGCTTCGACGTCTGACCAGGCGATGGTGATGATAGCTGTAGTCAGCGTATTAAATAATTCAATTAAAAAAAACGGTGTGCGGTCCCCCTATATTTTACAACCAGCGGAGATAAAGCAGACAGCTGCGGGTTTCTACTATCAGGCTTGGACAGTCCATGGTTACTGGTACGTCCTGACCAAAAAATAGAAGCCTGTGGCCACCCCAGGACTAGCTTATCTCGATGCTGTGGTGGTTTGGAATTCATGGTAATATATGGCTTTGATGACAGATGTGATGTGTCAAAAATCACAGCTGCCATCAAGCCCTGGTGTTAGTAATGGAGAGGTGACAGACACCCTTATTACTAACCATCGAAGTGAAAAGAAACAAAACACACACAAAGTCCTTTAATTGTATAAGGGACACACTGAAAATTACCATCTTTTGCCCATTTATCAGCAAAAATAAAAAAGGGTCAGCCATAAATTAATAATATGGAGGTCCCACGACGATCAGTAACATGACCGCTCACCACGGCCGCCGGAACACAGAGTAGCGTGAGAAATCGCCTGTGGTGACGGAATTAAGGTTACAGCAGATCATAGCCGTTGGTTTTCATTCTAACCTCTGTGTGAGCCAGCCCATGAACTGCGGTAACTTTACTGGCGTCACAGCTCACAGCATGCCAACATGACTAGGCAATAGGGAACAGCCAAGGTTAAGTGCCAGAATTGACGCATTTAATGGATGCGCCATTTCAGGGGCGCCTGATGGCTGGTGTTATTAGTCTGTGAGAGGGCAAATATCCATGTCCCCTTTCCAGCCTATTAAGATCATCCCGTAGCTGTTTAGCCTTTGCTGATTATTAAAAATAGGAGGGGGCCCCCTTTTTAATAACCAGCAAAGCCTGCACAGGCAGCCGTGACGTGATAATAATAGGCTGAGAACCTCCATGGATATTGGCCCCTTCACAGAATAACACTAGCTCTCACCAGTCAGCTTTCCCTCAGCTGGATATTAAAAACAAGGGTTAACCCAAGCTATTTTTTTCACTTACTAGCCAAATACAAGTACAGAAAAGTACACACGCAAAGCACTAATAAAATATCTCACTAACATATTTCAATCATCTATCCTCTATCTTTGCACATATATCACATGGATGGTGCATGGATGGGACAAACTGACACGTATGCCACACGGATGGTGTAACACTGACAGACCTCACTGGTACTGATTTTTCCAGTACTGGAAATATCAGGTGGTGTGAAAGAGGACGCGTAAAGAGCAGCATTCATAGGGTGATTCGCCCAGAGCTAAACATTTGTTCGGTATAGTACAAAGTTTCGGAGTCCGGTCCATAAACCTGCCACGACTTGATGTAATTTTACACTGCATGACCATGAATGGGTTAAAAATTTTACTGTCCTAGAGTGGCCATGTCTGAGGGAAAACTACAATATGTATGGAGAATACGTAGTTGAAAGTGAAAATAGAAACAGCCATTGCAGCTCAAAAAAAGTCTGCAAAGAAGAAAGAGGAACAGTAGTAGCCTCAATTTGTACATAGCTGAGAGAACTCTCCATGCCTAAGACTACATTCACACATCCATCCATTTTCAAATCCATATAAAAAACGAGCCATTTTTCTTTCATATGTCATCTATTTTGCATCTACACTGCAAAAGTCTTTTCTCATCCGTTTTTCAAAATCAAAGCAAGTAGACTGTCTGAACTTTACTACTGTCTCAACCTTTCAGTGAAAAATGGATGCCCATAGCCCAGGCCTGCACAACATCCGGATCCCATCTTCTTATAGGAAAATGCATTCGCAAATAAATTTGAATACACGAGCCCTGGGACAGAGGAATGCTCATTAGCCCTAGCCCTGTCATGCAGCTGACCTCATCACACTGGTGCTGTCAATGCAGTGCCGAATGAAACACAGAGGTGGCAAGCTCTCCATGAAGAAGCTGAAGATTATGTCACCTGAAAATTATGGTAAATTGGAGAGTAGGGAAGTGGTTTTGGCAGGGTGCTTTTTTTTTTTTTTTTTTTTAAAAAAAAAGGGCACAGTTTTGGGAAGTGCTACAGAAGAACGGAGTGTAGGGAGGTCTGGAGAGACGATCTGTGGGCTTGAAAATATTATCATGGCGTCTGTGCTGCAGAGAGACAAAAGGGAAGGAAAGGATTCCAATCAGAGAAGATGTCACCTATAGGGTACCAGGATGTAACGTTTATTTGCGCTACTGGATACATCTTATCAATGCTGTGGATACTGTTTGGCCAGCAATCTGATGATGGTTGGTAAAAGCAACTCCCTGCATCTCCCTACCATTGTTAAGGACATATTGGGAGTTATACAGGTGCTTCCCACAAAATTTAAATATCAAAACAGTTAATTTATTTCAGTTCTTCCAATACAAAAAGTGAAACTCATATTATACAGAGTCATTACAGAGTGATCTATTTCAAGTGTTTATTTCTGTTAATGTTGATGATTATGGCTTACAGCCAATGAATACCCAAAAGTCATTATCTCAATAAATTAGAATAATTAACAAATAACACCTGCAAAGGCTTTCTAAGAGTTTAAAAAAGTCCCTCAGTCTGTTTCAGTAGGCTCCACAATCATGGGGAAGACTGCTGACTTGACAGATGTCCAGAAGGCAGTCACTGACACACTCCACAAGGAGGGTAAGCCACAAAAGGTCATTGCTAAAGAAGCTGGCTGTTCACAGAGTGCTGTATCCAAGCATATTAATGGAAAGTTGAGTGGAGGGAAAATAGTGTGGTAGAAAAAAGTTGCACAAGCAGCTGGGATAACCACAGCCTTGAAAGGATTGTTAAGAAAAGGCTACTCAAAAAATTGGGGGAGATTCACAAGAAGTGGACTGCTGCTGGAGTCATTGCTTCAAGAGCCACCACATACAGACATATCAACGACATGAGCTACAAGTGTCGCATTCCTAGTGTCAAGCCACTCAAGAACAACAGACAACGCCAAAAGCATCTTACCTGGGCCAAGGAGAAAAAGAACTGGACTGTTGCTCAGTGATCCAAGGTGCTTTTTTCAGATGAAAGTAAATTTTACAGTTTATTTTATTCTGGAGGAAGAGTGGAGAGGCACACAATAGAAACGGCTTGAGGTCTAGAATGAAGTTTCCACGATCAGTGATGGTTTGGGGAGCCATGTCATCTGCTGGAGTAGGTCCACTGTGTTTTATCAAGACCAAAGTCAGCGCAGCCGTCTACCAGGATAGTTTCTTCCCTTTGCCAAAAAGCTTTTTGGAGATGGAAATTTCACTCTCCAGCAGGAATTGGCACCTGTCCACACCACCAAAAGTACCAATACCTGGTTTAAAAACAACAATATCACTGAGCTTGATTGGCCAGCAAACTCACCTGACCTTAACCCCATAGATACGGGTTCCCCAACTCCAGTCCTCAAGGCCAACCAACAGGTCATGTTTTCAGGATTTCCCTTGGATTGTACAGGTGATGCAATTATCACCTGGGCAATACTAAGGAAATCCTGAAAACATGACCTGTTGGTGAGACTTTAGGACTGGAGTTGGGGAACCCTGCCTTAGAGAATCTATAGGGTATTGTCAAGAAGATGAGAGACACCAGACCCAACAATGCAGACGTGCCGAAGGCTGCTATCAAAGCAACCTGGGCTTCCAAGCCACAGGCTGATCGTCACCATGCCATACCGCACTGATGCAGTAACTGATGCAAAAGAAGCCCGACCAAGTATTGAGTGCATTTACTGAACATTTCAGTTGGACATTTCGGATTTTAAAATCATTTTTCAAGCTGGTGCTATAAAGTATTCTAATTTACTGAGATAATGACTTTTGGGTTTTCATTGGCTGTAAGTCATAATCATCAACATTAACAGAAATAAACACATGAAATAGATCACTCTGTAATGACTCTATATGATATGAGATTCACTTTGTGCATTGAAGAACTGAAATAAACTAACTTTTTGATGATATTCTAATTTTGGTAGAAGTACCTGTAAGTTTATGTGATACAAGTGTATATGAGGCTGATCTAACATTACAATTGATCACTGTACCAAGCCTGGTGCCACATTCATGCGACAACGGTGGGTGACACCACAAAACAGGTGACTATCACATGATCCAAGTCTCACGGACCATTGTCATGGATACATTTTAAACCCCTTAACGACCGACAGGCCTTTTAACGGCGGCAGTTAAGGGTACTTATGCCACAGCGCCACTTTTTAACAGCGTGAGAAATAAGTATATAGCACTCCCCAGAGTTGGAATTTCTCTGGGGTCTCAGCTACCGGGGATTGCCGAGACCCCAGAGAACATGATTCAGGTCGGTGTTTACCGACAACTGTGTTGCAAACGCTGTTATTAACAGTAAAATTGTGACCGCAAAAAAAAAAAAAAGTCATATTTTCCATCTAATTTCCCTCTCCTCTGATATGATTGCAGTACCCCTGGTGTCCCTGCACCCCCCCCCCCGTGAAGTCCCCTGGGCCACCGTCATCTTCTTCCATGAAAAAATGGCGGGCGCGTGTGCATCTGCTGGTCGGCACCCAGCAATAGGAAATTTTTCCTATTGGATTTTGATCACTGTGATAGTCATTATCATAGTGGTCAAAACAAAAAAAAAATAGTAAATCAAACCCCCCTTTACCACACCCTTAGTTAGGTAAAATATAATGTATTTATTTCCATTTTTCCATTAGGGTTAGGGTTGGGCTAAAGTCAGGGTTGGGCCTGGGATTAGGGTCAGGGCTGAGATCAGGGCTAGGGGTGTTTTAGGGCTAGGGGTGTTTTGGGGTTAGGGTTGTGGTTAGGGGTGTGCTGGGGTTAGGGTTGGAGTTCCACTGTTTAGGTACATCAGGGGTCTACAATCGCGACATGGCACCACCTTTGATTCCAGCCAATTTTGTGTTCAAAAAGTCAAACGGTGCTCCCTGCCTTCTGAGCCCAGCTATGCACCCAAACAGTGGCTTTCCCCCTCATACGGGGTATTGGCGACCTCAGGTGAAATTGCACAACAGATTTTGTGGTCCATTTTCTCCCGATACTCTTGTGAAAATTTAAAAAATTGGTTCCAAAGTAAATTTGTGAATAAAGGAAAATTATTTTTTCCTTCCACATTGCTTTAGTTCTCGTGAAATACCTGAAGGGTTAATAAACTACTTGAATGTGATTTTGCGCACCTTGATGGGTGCAGTTTATATAGTGGTGTGTATAGTGGGTATGTGCACACGGTGTGTATTCTGCTTTGGAATTTTCTGCACAGATTTCACTAAATCTGCAGGACAAATGACCTGCATATTTCCTGCGTATTTAGTGATTTTTTTTGTGCGGTTTTACTGCATGTTTTGTGCGGTTTTCCACCTGCGGATTTCTAGAATGGAGCAGGTGGAAAACCACCAAAAGTGCACAAAAGAAGTGACATGCTGCTTTTTTCATTCTGCACCAAATCTGCAGGGAAAAAAAACGCAGCATGTGCACAGCGGATTTTGTTTCACATAGGCTACAATGGTGCTGTACATCACATGCAGTTCTGCTGCCTATACGCAGGGCCAAATATGGTGCGCATATGCAGCAGAAATGCACCGTGTGCACATAGCCTAACTTTTGGGTATTTTCTGTTATATAGAACCCCAAACTCACTTCAAATGTGATGTAGCGTTTTGTACAGAAAAACTTTTAACCCTTATAATGTCCTAACAAAAAAAAAATTATGTTTATAAAATTGTGCTGATGTAAAGTTGAAATGTGGGAAGTGTTATTTATCAACTACAGTATTTTGTGTGACACCACTCGGATTTAAATGTACAAAAATTTAGTTTGAAAATTGCAAAATTTTCGCCAAATATTTTTTTCCATAAACACAAGTTATATTGAAGAAATGTTACCACTAACATGAAGTACAATATGTCACGAAAAAAACAATCTGAGAATCAGTGGGATACGTTGAAGCGTTCTAGAGCTATAACATCAAAGTGACAGTGGTCAGAATTGTAAAAATTGGCTTGGTCATTAATTACCAAATTGGCTCTGTCACTAAGGGGTTAAACAGGATGTGTTCATGGATCAATCAACTCTATGTCATTGAGCTGTCTGAAAAAAACAGATCAAGTAAGGCCTCTTTCACACATCAGTTTTTTGGCGTAGGTCGCAAGCCGGCAGTTTTGAAAAAAAAAAAAAAAAAAAACACGGATCCATCGCAGATTGTGAATAACTGATGCGACGGATCCGTTTTTTCGCTGGATCCGACTGCCCTACCTGGTAATAATATTGGAGAATGCTCAGTTTAAAAAAAAAACAGAATCAGTCGCTGGAACCGATGCTGTCCGACTTTTCAATGGAGACAAAAAAAATGTTACTTTGTCCGCCGTCTCCGCCCAACAGTCAAAATTTTCGACGGATCCAGCGAACGACAGACAAAACGTGATGCCATCCATCGCGATCTGTCGCTAATACAAGTCTATGAGAAAAATCTTTCTTTTGCCACAAAATATGGTGGCCAGGTATTGGAGTAAGGGAGACAGAGCATTGCAAGTTGGGTGAAATTTATCATTGCCGTGAGACAATTTGTTACATATGAAAACAGGATTTTTGGTTGCTTACTGTAAAATCGGTTTCTCGGAGCCTTCAGTGGGGGACACAGGAAACATCGGTGTATGCTGCTGCCACTAGGAGGTTGACACTATGCCGTGAAAATAATGTTAACTCGGCCACCGCAGTATACACCCCTCGACCAGTTGTAGGACAATCAGTTAGTGAGAAAGAAGTAGGAGAATTCATCATACTGGCATAACAAGTCACTCAAATAAACATAGTAAGGCTGGTTTCACATTCGCGCTTTTTAAGCGCACGCACGGCCGGGGGTAGCTCCGCCCCCGAGCCGGCTCTCTGCCCGGCGTGCCCGCCCCTTCCTTGTAGCGCCGCCTCCTAGCGCACAGCGGCGCCTGCGATCGGCGCACCCTATCTTTAGCATAGGGTGCGCAGATCGTGCGCAGGCCGTGCGCTAGTTGCGCTTTGACCTGCGCTGCGCACTTTTGAAGGTGGGCCGTGCGCGCCAAAATCCGAAAAGTTTGATTTTGGCGCGCACGGCGCACCGTCAAAAGTGCGCAGCGCAGGTCAAAGCGCAACTAGCGCACGGCCTGCGCACGATCTGCGCACCCTATGCTAAAGATAGGGTGCGCCGATCGCAGGCGCCGCTGTGCGCTAGGAGGCGGCGCTACAAGGAAGGGGCGGGCACGCCGGGCAAAGAGCCGGCTCGGGGGCGGAGCTACCCCCGGCCGTGCGTGCGCTTAAAAAGCGCGAATGTGAAACCAGCCTAATATAAACATGGAAGGGTGCTGTGTCCCCCAATGAAGGCTCCAAGAAACAGATTTTGCGGTAAGCAACCAAAAATCCCATTTTCTTTTAAAGATAGAGATGCTATCCTGCGCAGATCCAGAGACATTAAGGAACTTGCTATTAATGGGAGGAAAGTCTCCATTTTCCCTGATTTTTCCCTGGAGGTGCAGCGTAAAAGGGCGCAATTTATTGAGATTAAAAAACGCCTACGTGACTTACAGGTGACATATTCCATGATGTACCCTGCTAGACTGCGGATTGATGTGAATGGAGAAACGCACTTTTTTGATACGGCGGGAATGGCGCTGTCCTGGCTGGATATTAATGAGAGGTCCATGAGGAGGAAGAATACTTGAAGTTCTCCCTTTTTTCGCCACCAGGTGTTGTTACTCCTTTTTGTCTAGGACGCTATGCTGGTATAATTACTACTGTTCATTCCATTTCGGATTCAGGGCGGGAGCTGACCGGATTGCTGTGGACACTCGTTACAGTGACAAGCTGTGGACCCTTCTCCCTGCGTTGACTCTGGGCGAGTTTTCTAGCCCTGATTCTCTCTATTTGAGAGAAATGTGCAAGTTACACTTGTGTTTGGGGGTAGGGGCGCTGTGCACTGGTGTGCAGTGCTCCCTCTCCCTCCTTTGTTTTTTTCGTTTGTTGTTGTATTCCCTAATTGTTCTGTGGGATGTGATGTGCGTCAGCCGTGTCACCCAATTCATTGTACTGAGGGATGGTGGAGATTGCCTCTCTCCCTCGGGAGTGGAGTATGTTCCGATTTCTCATTTTTTAGTCTGCTCTTATGGCGATATCACTTAATATTGTAGCGTGGAATGTTAGGGGGCTCGGGGATGCAAATAAGAGATGTGCTATATTTACTAATATGCAGAAATTTTTCCCGGCTATCCTGTGTATGTCTGAGACCCACATGGTGAAAGATAATATTCATTGGCTAAGAAAGGGATGGGTTTCACATGAATATCATTCCACGTACTCGACCCATGCGCGGGGTGTCAGTGTGCTGGTGCACAGGTCCATCCCCTTCTCATGTACTAAATCAGTGGTTGACCCTGGGGGCAGATTTGTATGTTTGCTTTGCACGTTATACGGTATACAATTTATTTTGGTTGCCATATACATCCCCCCCGCCCTATTCAGTCGAACCAGTAAAAAGAATCTTGTCTATTTTGGGTTCCTTTCCCCCTGCGCCAACTCTTCTAATAGGAGATTTTAATACATATTTGCATCCCTATTTGGATAAGTTGCATTCGGGAAACATATCAGAAGATGCAGCCTCAACCTCATTTGCTAGAACGTTAGTGGAGCTGGGTATGGTAGATCTTTGGCGTGTCCAAAACCCCACAGCCAGACAGTTTTCCTGCTACTCTAGCTCCCACCACGCTATGTCACGGATAGACCTGGCCATTGGGAATACACTCATGACCCCATATGTACGAGGGGTGGCCTACCTGCCTAGAAGTGTATCTGATCACTCGCCGCTACATGTCACAATTTCATGGGGACACCCCCTCACCCTATCTAGACCTATCTGGAAGCTTAATCCCTTCTGGATCCAGCTTATAGGGGGATCTTTGCATGATGCCATTCTAGAATATTTTCAACTTAATGAGTACTCTGCATCATCACACATAGTCTGGGATTCCATGAAAGCCTATGTCAGTGGCTTATATATTAGAGAAATATGCACACGGAAAAGCCAAAATAGACGCTACACCCAGAGTCTGATCCAGGAGATGTCTGTTGCGGAGGCTGCGGTGATACTCAACCCGACAGAGGAAACTAAAAACGCTTTGGAGAAGGCACAGGGGTCGCTCAGGGAAAACCTCATGTCGGCGGCAGCAAATAAACGTTATTTCCTCAAACAAAAATATTTTATAGAGGGGGAGGGAGTAGGACATTTATTGGCCACGGTCATTAGAGCACAGGACGGATCTTCATATATCAATAGGCTAAAAATGGACTCGGGTGGTCCTGTGACAGACAGTGCGGACATAGTGAGTGAGATAAGGAGGTATTATATGCGACTATACACATCAGATTGCAGTCTCACGGAGACTGAGATTGAGCAGTACCTGGATGCTCTCTCTCTCCCTGCATTGGCTGATAGCAATAGGGATTCATTGGATCGGGACATCCTGTTGGAGGAGTTGGAGGAGGCGCTTGGTCAGATGCAAAATGAAAAGGCTCCAGGAATGGATGGCCTGCCTGGCGAGTTTTACAAAACCTATGCACCCTTACTGCTACCTAAGCTACTTAAGGTATTTGAAGAGGCTGAAAGGCAGAGGGTCCTCCCGCCATCTATGAGGGAAGCTTTGATAGTTTTAATATTAAAGCCCGGAAAGGATCCAGAGGTTCCGGATTCATATCGCCCGATTTCCCTATTATCAACAGATGTTAAATTATTGGCCAAGGTACTCGCCAATAGGATGTCCCGAGTTATCTCATCTGTTATACAGAGGGATCAGACGGGATTTATCCCAGGCAGAGCCACATCTATGAACCTTAGGAAACTATACTTGGGGATTCAACATAGTTCTGGGGAGTTGGGTGGAAGAGCAATTTTGTCCTTAGACGCCGCTAAGGCGTTCGATAGTTTGGAGTGGGGTTTTTTGTGGGCGGTACTTCGGAAAATGGGCATTGGACACAGATTTATAAATTGGGTGAGGCTGTTGTATGGCTCGCCGGTGGCGAAGGTTGGGGCTAATGGCAGGGCCTCTGAGTCTTTTCCTCTTGGGAGAGGTACTAGACAGGGGTGCCCGCTCTCGCCCTTGCTATTTGCTACTGCGGTGGAGCCATTGGCAGTTGCAATTCGGAAGTCCAGAGAAATAATGGGATTCAGATGTGGAACTGTGGAGTTGAGGATATCATTGTACGCGGATGATTTACTTCTATATTTAGATAAGGTACATTCCTCGATTTTGCCGGCAATGGAGGTCATTCGAGAATTTGGGCTGAGGTCTGGTCTTCGGATTAATTGGTCCAAATCAGCTTTAATGCCGATAGACCCTCTCCCGGCGGATTTCTCAGATTTGCAGATACCGGTCCCTGTAGTTCGGAGGTTTAAGTATCTGGGTATAATTGTTAGTCCTGCCCCGAAGGATTTTCGGGCTCTGAATCAGGAGCCCCTGTTGCAGCGATTTAGAGCAAAAGTACATACTTGGTGTCGCCTGCCGTTGTCGAATATTGGTAGATCTAACTTAATCAAAATGGTAATGATGCCACAATTATTATATTTGATACATAATTCTCCGGTGTGGATCTGTAGGGACTTTTTTGCAAAAATAAATACATTATTCCGGGAATTAATTTGGAAGAAAAAACAGGCTAGGATTCGCCTGGAGATACTGCAGCGAGGGAAGGAGGAGGGAGGATTGGCGGTGCCAAACCCATTCATATACTTTATAGCCTCCCAGATGCAACATCTTAAGGGTTGGGGTAGAGAAGGGGCGTGTGACAATGGTGGTGATATTGTGAGGGAAGGATCAGTATGGAAATATCCAGGGTGCCGGTTGGAGGTGGGAAGACGGCAGATAAATGGGGCACGATACCCCACGTTGGCTATGATTTTCAAGGTGTGGGATAGGGGTAAGTCTCTTTTGAAGATAAATGGGCCTACGGAATTGTGGCCATTGTGGCGAAATCCGGATTTGCAAGATATCAAAAGGCTGGTGGGGTTCGGAAGATGGGAAGATAAAGGGATTTATCTGGTGTCACAAATTTTGCAAAATAATACTCTTAAGAGTTTTGAACAATTGAGAACAGAATTTCACCTCCCCCACGTCTTCTTTTATCAGTACTTACAGCTAAGACATGCATTGGAAAAACAGAGAAGGACAAATCCGGTGATAGTGACACATAATCAAACACTCCATATGCTACTTACATCTGAGTCTTCTAGGGGACTTATCTCTGAATTATATAAAAGATTATTGCCTGCCCATCTGGAGACATATCCACTGACTGCTGCTAAGAATAAGTGGGAACGGGACGTTGGCCCCCTGACGGAGGACCAGTGGTCCGATATTCTAGAACAGGTCCCTAAAATGGCGGTTTCTGAGTGCCAGCGGCTTTCGCAAATATATCTCATTCACAGGGTATATAAAACACCCAGCTTATTATTTAAAATGGGACTTAGGCCCAATACACAATGTGTTAGGTGTGGGCAGGATGATGCCCACTTGATGCATGTTATGTGGGAGTGCGGGCACATTGGGGATTTCTGGAGGCAGACCCTGGGACTCATAGCCCAAGTATACCATATCACAATACGACCGTCACCTCGTCTATGTTTGTTGAATTTGTGGGAGGAGGGGGGTTGACCCGGACTCTGCAGTGGCCCTGGGAATAGCACGCATCCTGTATCAGGCAAGAAAGATACTTGCATATCATTGGTTGGATCCTATGCCACCAACATTGTCAGAGCTTAAAAATAAACTAAATAATGTCATCAGATTGGAAAGGGGGGCTTATTTAAAAAGAAATGCATTAAGAAAGTTTTACAAAATTTGGCAGCCATGGATGGAGTCACCGGGTCTCCCCTCGGGCGCACTGGTACAGGATGCGATGTTGGACCAGTTGCTGTTGTGCTTGCGATGAGGGGATGCTTGGGGGGTGAAAATAAAGTCTAGTGCCCTTTGTGGCGAAGTAGATTTTGAGTGGCGCGGTGGGAGGGGGCTGGGGTGGATTGGACCTGATATCCGCGGGGGGGGGGGGGGGGCGAAATATGATGCGGAGTGGCGCGGCTGGCGGGGATGGTTTTCCCGCTGAAATGAGGCACTGATGTATAATTTTGATTTTTGTTTATTTGTGGAGCCATGTTGTTTATAGGCTCAATTTTATGCAAATATCTGTGTTTTGAGATTTCTTCTTTTTATTTATTCTTACACAGGAAGAGTTTTACCCTTTAAATAATATCTGCTCTCAATGTAATTTTTACTAGCTATATAAGATGTCATATTCTTTCTGTATTGATTCCTGAATGTTTAATAAAAAAGATCTGATTCAAAAAAAAAAATCCCATTTTCTCTATCGCTTCATTGGGGGACACAAGAACCATGGGACATCATAAAGCAGTCCCTGGGGAGGGAGAAAACAGGAACTTCATTCAGGTCAGAGATCTCACCACCTGCTGCCTGCAAAAATCTTCTGGCTAGACTGGCGTCTGCCGAAGTGTAGGTATGGACCTTATAAAACCTTGAAAAGGTATGAACAGAAGACCAGGTAGCCACCTTGCACAGTTGCATGGCTGATGCCCTATGAATCTATCAAAGCTCCAAGGACCAGACTAAGAACCCAGAGGGCCACTGGAGACCTGTACGGAGGGGCTGTATGTGCCACCCCCTGAAGAAAGGTTTTAACCTGCAGATGGGAAGCTAAATTCTTCTGAAAAAGAAGAGATTGTGCTGATACTTGGCCCTTTAAGGAACTCAAGGCAAGACCAGCATCTAACCCTGCCTGAAGGAAGGCTAGTACAGATGGTAAGGAACAAGACATAGGTGTGATGTGATTAGATTCACACCAGCTAAAATACGCCTTCCAGGTTCGATGAAAGACCCTGGAAGAAGAAGGCTTCCTCGCATGCACCATTGTGCTAATCACCCAGTCTGAAAACCTAGCCGCTCTCAATATCATGGTTTCAACGGCCATGCTGTCAAATTGAGCAACCAAGAATTCGGGTGGTAGAACGGTCCCTGAGCCAAAAGATCTGGTCTGTCAGGGAGTTTCCAGGGGGCGTCTGCGAGGAGATTGATTGCTTCTGCGAACCAGGCTCTCCTGGGCCAATACAGAGCGATCAGTATGACCGGCACCCCTTCCGCCTTGATCATCTTCACCAACCTGGGAAGGAGAGGAAGGGGAGGGAACAGGTGAGGGAGTCAGAACTGTGACCATGGAATGGCCAGAGCGTCGACCCCTACTGCAAGAGGATCGTGGGACCTGGAGACAAACTGTTGGACCTTTCTGTTCAGCCGAGACGCCAGTAGGTCCATATCCAGGGTCCCCCATTGAAGAGATATCTGACGAAATACCTCCTGATGTAGGGACTAATCCCCTGCTGCGAGCCCTTCTCGGCTGAGAAAGTCGGTGGCCCTGTTGTCTACGCCGGGGGGTGTGAACTGCCGATATGGCTGGAATCAACGCTTCTGCCCAGCTGAAGATTTTGGATAACTCTGCCATTGCCCTGGAGCTCCGGGTCCCCCCCGGTGGTTGATATTTGCCAATGCTGTGACATTGTCCGTTTGAATCCAGACCGGCTGGCCTTTGAGGAGTCCTTCCCAATGAAGGAGGGATTGAAGGATGACACTTAACTCGAGAACGCTGATCGACAGCGAGGATTCTTGAGACGACCAACATCCCAGAACTGTCCAACATTGGACCAAGGCTGCCTACACCATATATCCCCCTGCCTGTGGGATCTGGTGCGCGAGATCAGCTAGTTATGTCGGTGGTGCCCCAGCCAGAATGCCCTGTCTAAGTTGTTTGACCCATTTTGCAACCGATTTAGACACCCAAGCTGAGGCAAAGGCCGGACATAATATAGCGGCTGCTGCCTCGAAGGCAGATTTTGCCAAGGATTCCACCATCCTGTCATTAGGATCCTTGAGGGCTGCCCCACTGGCTAGTGGAAAGACTGTGTTGGTAGTCTCGACACTGGCGGATCCACCGAAGGGGAGGCTGTCCTGTTGGCGGTGAGTTCCGGAGGGAAGGGATACAGGGTCCCAAAATGACTTCCTCTCTGAAACCGCCTAGTCGGATTCTCCCTTTCCCTAGCCAACACTTCCTCAAAATCTCAAAAGACTTTGGAGGGGGACTTTTGCCACTTAAACGAAAACGCCTGATCAGCGGGTTTCGATGCAGAGTCCTGAATGTTAAAGGTCTCATTGACAGCGGCAATGAGGCCCTGGACCATATCCTTGATGTCCTGGGAATGCTCTGACCAGAACTCCGAACCCTCCTCTGAGTGTGTCTCTGATAACGCCTCGCCCGATTCCAGGGAGGAGGATCAGGATGAGGCAGACTGCCAGACAAACTCTGGCGTGATATGGAGCGAGCAGGTGACCTGGGCTGGTGGTCCTGCCTGAACCTCTTACGGCCACTGGAAGACCCAAAAAAGGACTCCTTCGGCATGCTGGAAGCCACTGGAGTGTGAAGTGGCAATTTGTTGAGTACCGTTTCCAGTTACCAAGGTCTGTGACACCTTAGTAAGATCGGCCATGGATTTAGACAAGGAGGAAGCCCAATCTTGGCAAGGAATCTCACTGTCCCTGAGGCAAAAGATGACCCCTGGGCAGCGGGCAATGCAGCATCATCAGCCTCTTGAGATAATGCAGGGGTTCTGGCAGGAAAGGAAGGTGAGCTGCTCCTGTTATCCTGCATAGGTGATACAGTGGGTTTACTACAGTCCAGGCACAGAGGGGAGGACTGACCTGAAGGAAGCCTGCCATTACATGAGGTACATACGAAGTATTTAACCATGGTAGCAGATGAAGAGGAGGAGGTACGGGACCACTCTCCCTTGGGCGTACTGTCTGTCCCAAAAACAGATGCTGGCGGTTAGGGGGGTAAAGAGCGGTGTAGAGAGAGTGACAGCTGTAGCGCAGCAACTCACGGTATCGGTGTCCTGTGTCCCCGATACTCCGTCAGAAGGGCCAGCTGGTTCCGCTTCAGAGAAAAACACCGCCGACCCGAAGAGCGAGAGGAGAGAGAGAGCCGAAGTGGACAGTAGATGCCGCTGTCCAGAAGCCTTATATGCCCACTGGAAGAAGACTCTAGGTGGCGAAGCCTACCCCTGAAGTGCTTCGCCCGAGAAATGCTGGGACCTTCTGCTGGGGGAAGCACGCGCTGGGCCCGGCGTGAAGCTGAGGGCTGGATTTTTCGCGCCCCCGTCGCTGGGGTATTGGAAAACCACACCGCAGACCCGGGAAAAAAAAATAGGAGAGGGGGACACCAAGATGACTGCTGCGCCGGAATGCTGGAAAGGAGCGAACTGCTGGGTTCTGCGTGGAGCCGAATTCAAGAACCCCTACCCCTGCTCCAAAAGGTAAACCTGTCTTGAGCCCTCATTATCTTCTTTCTTCTTCCTGTATTAAGCGGAAAAAAAAAAAAAAAAAAATTAAAAAGGCAAAATACTGCAGCCCCTTGCTTTCTGCTCACCCTGTGAAAGGGAGCAGTTTTACTTGAGAGAAAAGATTGCTGTCCCAATTTCTTTTCTGCAGGACACCTCCCTTAACCATCAGGTTCTGGTGGGCGAGCGGTGGAAGACGGAAGTCAGGACCGGGTCCGATCACCTAGACACGCTTCTGTGTTAGGGTTTAAGGTCCTGCCTATGGGAACTATGAGGATACAGGGTGGCAGTATACGCCGAACTCATAGCTCCCGTGCGGGAATACAGTAGTGACAAACCCACTCTGTATCCCTCTAATGGTTACCTAAAAGGTAACGAAGCACATTGAGGTAGGTATGGGTCTAGTGAGAGACCCCTGTCACCTCCTGCTGACACTAGGCAAAACTGATTGTCCTACAGCCAGTCAGGGGGGCTGAGTACTGCGGAGGCGGAGTTAACATTTTTTTCATGGCTTAGTGTCAACCTTCTTGTGTCCCCCAATGAAGCTCTAGAGAAACTTTTGCTACATTTGAAAGTTAGTGTTCAGGCACAAGGCCTTAAAGTTTTCTCCAGCTGAAGACGACTGCTAGGATATGTGCACGATCAGAAGGTATCGTTCATGCATCCTATTATAAAGACTAGGACAAGTGCACAAATGACTGCTGATTGGGGGGGGGAGATCAGAAAAAGAAAATTCTCAAAAGAGAATCCTTTTGGATTTTTAGGCTAAATACTAGGGTTCCATTGGGTATGAATTCCAGACAAGATTACAAGATTTAATATTGCAATATTAGCATTATACTTTTTCAGTACTTTTTAAGACATTGTTTGTTATATATATGTTCTTATTTATATGTTTGATACTTTTTTCTCTCCATTTTTTTTTTTGAGTCTTATTGTCTACTAGCTGAAGAGCCCGGCGCTGCCCGGGCATAGTAACTAACTGTGATTAGTTATAGCAAATTATAATTATCCTCCATCCCATAGTCCCGTGCCCATATACCTATCATACATATCCACGATCCCATAGGCCCGTGCCCATATACCCATCATACATATCCTCCATCCCAGTCAAGTGCCCATATACCCATCACACATCCTTCATCCCATAGTCCAGTACCCGTATACCAGTCATACATATCCTCTATCCCATAGTCCCGTGCCCATATACCCGTCATACATATCCTCCATCCCATAGTCCCGTGCCTATATACCCATCATACATATCCTCCATCCCATAGTCCAGTGCCCATATATCCATTATGACATCATAATGAGCGGCGGCAGGGCTTGCAACCTATGACGACATCAGCTTCGCCATGGCAACCATTGTGACATCATAATGAGGGGCGGGGCTTGATACGCACACACTGCTTCCCCAGTATGCAAATAGGGGCATTATGACATCATAACGAGGGGCGGGGCTTGACACGCACACACTTTTTCCCCAGTATGTAGATAGGGGCAAAATTGTCTGGTGAATTGGAACACGCGGGGTTAAAATTTCGCCTCACAACATAGCCTAGGACACCCTCGGGGTCCAGACGTGTGACTGTGCCAAATTTTGTGGCTGTAGCTGCCACGGTGCGGATGCCAATCCCGGACACACACACATACATACACACTTTGAGCTTTATATATTAGATTATATGAATACCCAACATTATAGGGTTAACCTTTCTCATGTGTCTCATTACTTGATTTTTTCCACCTGATGCAATTGTGATTTGGGTATATAACCCTATTCTTTTCAGTTTTTTGTATACCATGATTAAAGGCCTTCAACTTTTGTGATGTAACTGCGATCTCACCAGCGAGATCGCTGTGTGTGACAGCGATCAGCCCCCCTGCCAGTATCGCTGATCGCTGGAAGAAACCTCTGGACATTTCTTTGGTCGCTGGTCTCCCGCTGGCCAGCACGCATCGCTGCGTGTGACAGGCAGGAGACCAGCGATCAGGTGTAAAAAAATAATAAAATAAAATAAAAAAATATAGTTATTCTCACCTTCCGACGTCCTGTTCAGCCATCCCGCCTCTCTCCACGCTCCGGTCCCAGTGATCCTTTGCACGAATGACCGCGAGACTTTGTTATCCCTCGAGACCGTGACATCTCGCGGTCATTCGTGCAAAGGATCACTGGGACCGGAGCGTGGAGAGAGGCAGGATGGCTGAACGGGACGTCGGAAGGTGAGAATAACTCTATTTTTTATTTTGATTCTATTTTTTACAGCGATGGCCAGCGATGCCGGGCGCTCGGCATCGCTGTGCTGATCGCTGGTGAAGCCGTCTGTGTGACAGCTCACCAGCGATCACATAGCGACTTACCAGCGATCCTGACACCTTGATATCGGTGTCAGGATCGCTGATAAGTCGCTTAGTGTGACGGGGCCTTAAGGCTTAACTGCTGAAACGCGTTGGTCAGTCCATTGGACCTGGCATTTCTGTGTTACCCATTTTGTGTTTTTTATGCTCTTAAAGAATTAAATAAACTACAGTTTTTATACAAGTGGATGGTTTCATCGCTGGAGCACACTTTTTTCCTTTTTCTTGCTGATTATCTGTGCCCGAGGCTGGGGCGGCTCCGTGCAGAGGACTTCTACTGACACAGTTCAATATGTTGTGGTGAGCTGACTTTCCTTTTCCCTCTTCCCAGCTTATTTTTTATTCAAGTGAATACTCACTGTTGATAAGATCCTTTTTTTAAAAACTAGTTCCAAAATAGCAAGGTACCCCTTATTCATAGTGAAATGCCCAACAGTTATCTATAGGGATAACCTGCTATCATAGAAAGAACCCTTCAAAGGGAACCTGTTGCTTATATCAGAATTTTGTGTTAAATGTATTTTTGCCTATTATATACACACGGTCAAAATTGTTTATACCCCTCGTTTAATGACAGAAAAACCCACGCTGGTCAGAGAAATACCTTGAATCTGACAAAAGTAATAATAAAAATCTATGAAAATGAACAAATGAAAGTCAGACATTGCTTTTCAACCATGCTTCCACAGAATAAAAAAAAAAAAATAAAGCTCATGAAATAGGCCTGGACAGAAATGATGATACCCTTGAAAATAATGTGACAAAAGGGACATGTTAAATCAAGGTGTGTCCACTAATTAGCATCACAGGTGTCTACAATCTTGGAATCAGTGAGTGGGCCTATATAGAGGGTTACAGATACTCACTGTGCTGTTTGGTGACATGGTGTGTATCACACTCAACATGGACCAGAGGAAGCAAAGGAAAGAATTGTCTCAGGAGATTAGAAAGACAATTATAGACACACATGTTAAAGGTAAAAGTTATAAGACCTTCTCCAAGCAGCTTGATGTTCCTGTGACTACAGTTGCACATATTATTCAGAAATTTAAGCTCCATGGGACTGTAGCCAACCTCCCTTGCGTGGCCGCAGGAGGAAAATTGATGACAAATCAAAAAGACACATAATACGAATAGTAACAAAAGAGTCCAGAATAACTTCCAAACAGATTAAAGGTGAACATCAACCTCAAGAAAAATCAAGTGTCAGATCACACCATCCGTCATTGTATGAGCCAAAGTGGACTTCATGAGAGACGACCAAGGAGGACATCATTGCTGAAAAAAACCAAAAAAACAAATCATAAATAAGCCAGCCAAACTACATGTTGACAAGCCACAAAGCTTCTGGGAGAATATCCTATAGACAGATGAGACAAAAATTGAATTGTTTGGCAAGGCACATATGCTTAATTTCCTGTCTGTGAACATAGAGCTTATCAAGAAAAGAACATTGTCCCTACCGTGAAACATGGAGGAGACTTATGTTCTGGGGCTACTTTGCTGCATCTGGCACAGGGTGTCTAGAATCTTTGCAGGGTACAATGAAATCTCAAGACTATCGAGGGATTCTAGAGAGAAATGTGCTGCCCAGTGTCAGAAAGCTTAGTCTCAGTCGCAGGTCATGGGTCTTGCAACAGGATAATGACCCAAAACACAGCTAAAAACATCCAAGAATGGTTAAGAGGAAAACATTGGACTATTCTGAAGTGGTCTTCTATGAGCCCTGACCTAAATCCTATTGAGCATCTTTAGAAAGAGCTGAAACATGCCGTCAGTTTGCTCTTGAGGAGGGACCAAAATACCTGTCGAGACGTGCAGAAGTCTCAATGACAGTTACAGGAATCGTTTGATTGCAGTGATTGCCTCAAAAGGTTGTGCAGCAAAATATTAAGCTAAGGGTACCATCATTTCTGTCCAGGCCTATTTTTTTTGAAAATTCTGTGGAAGCATGGTTGAAAAGCAATGTCTATAATGATATATATAATTATATTTATAATATCTATACCTATACATACACTGAACAAAGATATAAACATGTTTTTGCTCTCATTTTTCATTAGCTAAATTCAAAGATCTTAAGGTATGTTTCCACATGGCGTAATACATCAGGATTGAATGCTGTGTACAGCCGCAGCGTTCAATCCGTAGCATCCAGATGTTACAGCATAGTGGAGGGGATTTTATGAAATCCCGTCTCCACTATGTGTACAAAGACGCAGGTGACAAACCCACGTATACGCACATGCGGTGCGTCATTATAGACTGCAGCATGTCTATTTATCTTGCGGAGACGCAATATCACCACGTGTAAAAAAAAGGGGGCAATGCTTTGGGCAGAGCGGGCTTTCAGCTGCGTCCAAAGTGCTGCTACTATGCAGCATGGAAACATACCCTAAGACTTTTTCTCTGTACATAAAAGGACTTTTTGTCTTAAATATTGTTCACAAATGTGTCTAGATCTGTTAGTGAGCCCCTCCTCCTTTGCTGAGATAATCCATCCACCCGACGGATATGGCATATCCAGATGCTGATTACACAGCATGATTATAATAATTCCCCCTGTGCAATAATATAATAATGATTGCACAGGGGTGCCTTAGGGGAGCAAAGAGCCAGTCAGTATCTGGTGTGACCACCATTTGCCTCATGCAGCGCAACACATCTCCATCGCAGAGTTGATAAGATTGTCAATTGTGGAATGTTGGTACACTCTTCTTCAATGGCTGTGCAAAGTTGCTGGATACTGGAATGAACTTGAACACGCTGTCGTATAAGCCTATGCAAAGCATCCCATGCTCAATGGGTAACGTGTCCGGTGAGAATGCTGGACATGCAAGAACTATGCACAGCCATTGAAGAGGAGTGAACCAACATTCCACAGGCCACAATCAACAACCTGGGCAATCAGGAAGAGCCCAGCTGCTCGCGTGAATGGACCCAATAACCAGACCCATTTGCAGCCTGATAGACACCTCTCCACTACTAACCCCCAGGGCTTAATGGCAGCTGTGATCTTTGACAAATCACAGCGGACATTAACCCCAAAACCACTATCCCATTTGCCAATGCACCAGGAAAATAGGGAAGATACGGGCAAAGAGTCAGAATTGGTGCATCCAACGGAACACAGAACTCCGGCGGTGCAAATGCTGAGCCACCGTGCTGCTCAAATTCAGATGCTGATTTCTCAGTAACAGAGGAACAGTCAATGTAAAGAATGTATAATATGTGCAATAATAGCACACCAAACATGAGAGCAGGGTCTGTCCTCATCTGCAAGTATTCATATCAGCAAATGGAGGTAAAATAATGAAAGCCTTCTGGTGCTTCTTCCTACATTAACCGATTCCCCACTGTAGATAAACATCGGCGCTAGCTGGGCTTTGTGCAGCTCTGATGTTTCCTTACGGTCGTTGGTCATGCAGTGATCAAGACCCCGAGGGTTCTGCAAGCGCTGAGATTTCAGTGCAGAGTGGTAGCTCTAACAGGTGACATCATCAGGACCCGATTGGATCAAGTGCCAATGATGTTAACCCTTTGCAATCTTCTAGATGCCACGATCGCAGCATCTAGAAGACAGCAGAGGGACAGCGCTGCTTTACTCACCATTCCGATACCCCCCCCCAATGAGATGTGCTCACATCTCGGGGCATCCAGCAGCTGAGCCTAACAGGTGATCTATCAGTGTAAAACTGACAGGTGTCAAACATTGCAATAATTGTGTATTGCAATGCATGAGACCAGTGATCAGAAAAATAAAAATTGAAGTCCCATACAGGGACTAAGTAAAAAAATCGTAGTTACTTACCGATAACGGTATTTCTCCGATCCCATGACGGCACCACGGAGAGAGGGGATCCGCCCCACGGGGACAGGAAATCTACCAATAAAAAGGCGGTACCTCTCTCCCGCATCAGTTGCTTTACAGAGCATTAATGTAACTTCAGCCTAATACTAACAACACTTTGAGAAAAAGGAATTTCTATAATTATTAAACTGCGTAGAGGAGACGCCACGTGACTTTTTGACTATATTTACAATAAGTGCGCACCCCACGCGTGTAGGGAGGGAATATATGGGTGCCGTCATGGGATCAGAGAAATACCGTTATCGGTAAGTAACTACGATTTTCTCCTTCCCCCATGACGGCACCACGGAGAGAATTGCAGAGACTATTGGGGGGGACCACTGCCTCCAGCACCATTCTACCAAAGGTTAGATCTGAGGAGGTGGCTAAGTCCAGCCGATAGTGGTTGAAGAAAGTTGAAGGAGAGGACCAAGTAGCGGTTCTACATATCTGCTCAATGGAGACGCCTGCTCTCTCTGCCCAGGAAGTTGACACTGCTCTTGTGGAATGGGCCGTTATTCTGCCTGGGATGTCCGCGCCTTCTGACGAGTATGACAAGGTGATGGCGTCCCTTATCCACCTCGCCAGCGTGCTCTTTGAGGCCTTTCGCCCTTTCTTTGGCCTCTGGAAGCAGACAAAAAGAGCCCTATCCTTCCTACACTCCCTGGATGCCGCTAAGTATTCCACTAGGCATCTCCTGACATCTAATGTGTGCAAGGTCTCTTCTCCCTTGTTTTTGGGATTGGGGTAAAATGAAGGGAGAGATTTCCAGGGTTCTGTGGAATCGGGACGCTACCTTCGGCAGATAGGCTGGGTCTGTTCTAAGTATCACCCTGTCGTCCAGAACCTGTGTGAATGGCGGAAAGGCTGAGAGGGCCTGGATGTCGCTAATTCTACGGGCTGATGTGAGGGCTACCAGGAGGGAGGTCTTGAGAGATATTAATTTCAGCGGTGCTTTCTGCAAAGGTTCAAAGGGCGGCTTGGTCAGGGGTGAGAGTACTAAGTTTAGATCCCAGGGAGGGGTGTTTAGGGAAGCCACGGGCCTGGATCTACCGGCTGCCTTAATGAACCTGGACACCCAACTATTCCCCGCCAAGTCACAGTTGTATAGGGCCCCCAGGGCTGCCACTTGAACCTTTAGTGTGCTGGTAGCTAGGCCTTGCTCTAAACCCCTTTGTAGGAACTCTAAGATGTTTGATATGGGTACCTTCCTCTTCGGACTAGCCTTTGATACTGAAAGGAACTTTCTCCAGACCCTCCCGTACTGTTTAGTAGTTATCGGCTTCCTGCTTTGAAGTAGCGTGAATACTAAATTTTGGGAGAAGCCTCTGTTGATTAATAGAGCCCTTTCAAATTCCAGGCTGTAATGTGTAGATTCTCCGCCTGAGGGTGCAGTACTGGGCCCTGGGAGAGTAAGTTCGGGATATCCGGGAGGACCCAAGGATCGGAGATGGACATTCTCCTCAGCCACGAGAACAACGTCCTTCTCAGCCAGAAGGGGGCTATTAGTATTACCCTCGCTTTGTCCTCCCAAATCTTCCTCAGAACTGATGGAATCAAGGCTATTGGTGGGAACGCATATGTAAGGGGAAAGTGCCAGGGGATCATAAGGGCGTCCAGCGCTAACGGGTCCCCGGATGGTCTATGGAGCAGAATGTTTTCACTTTCCGATTCGTTTTGTTGGCGAATAGGTCTATGTTGGGTTTTCCCCATAGCTGTGTGATCTGAATGAAAACTTTCTGGTTCAGCTCCCATTCGCCCTGTCTCAGCTGTGTGCGACTTAAATCTGCCATCACGTTGTCTGACCCTTTTATGTGTAATGCCGTTAGTGAGCCTAGGTTCTCTTCTGCCAAGTGGAAAATTGACTGTCACGTCCAAGTACAGGATCTCGTGCCCCCCCTGATGATTTAAGTAAGCAACTACCGTGCTGTTGTCCGAGAACACTCTTACGTGGTGGGCCCTGAGGGAGTTTAGAAAATATAGGAGGGCGCGCTTCACCCCTATTAGCGCCTTCATATTCGAGGAGGCTGCCTTTTCGTCCTCTGTCCAGACTCCTTGTGCTACTTGGTTGTCCCAGTGAGCCCCCCACCCCCTGGGGCTTGCGTCTGTAGTAAGGATCTGCGAGACCGGTATCACCCAAGGAACCCCCCTGGCTAGGTTGGAAGGTTCCGTCCACCACTGTAGAGCGAGCTGTTACGGGTGAGATGTTTAACTGCCCTTCTAAATTCCCATGAAGAGAAATTTCTGCCTCTAGTATCTCCCACTGGAGAGCTCTTGTATGAGCTTGGGCCCACTGGACCGCTGGCAGGCAGGCTGTCATTGAGCCGAGCAAGGACATGGCCTTCCTGAGTGTCATTAGTGTCCGTGTTATTGCTCCTGTTGCTAGCTGCTCTATGTGTAGCCGTCTCCCTTCGTGGAGGCGGCACTCCTGCCTGATGGAATATATGGTTATGCCCAAATATTTTTGCACCTGGCTCGGAATTAGCAGAGATTTCGGTAGGTTCAGCAGCCAACCTAAGTTGGACGAAGATTCCATAGTCTGGTTCAACTGGTTTCTGCAATGGCTCGGGGAGTTGCCTACTACTAGGAAGTCGTCCAAGAATGGGACTATTAGGGTATCTTGTTCTCTCAAATGTGCCATAACATCCGATATGATTTTCGTGAATAGTCTTGGGGCGATGGCCAGCCCGAATGTGAGGGCTTTGAACTGGTAATGTTTTATTTCTCCCCCTATTGTGACTGCTATTCTGAGAAACCTGCGGTAGTCCGTGTGTATAGGGACATGATAAAAGACGCGTACTAAGTCGAGTACTGCCATGTAACAAGCTGGAAACAATATCTTTACCGCAGATTTTATTGTCTCCATCTTGAATGGAGGAATCATTAGACATTTGTTTAACCTTTTCAGGTTTACTATCGTCCTGCATGTCCCATCTGGTTTCTTCCGCAAGAAGATAGGGGAATAGAAGCCTTCTCTTTTCTTGGTAGGGAACTTCCTGTAACACTGCTTTGTCCACCAGGGTCTGAATCTCCTGTTGTACTGCAACTTACTCTTCTATCAACTGCCTCTGTGGGGTCACTACGAAAGAGGGTTTGGGTAAGGTGTGGAATTTTAACTTGAGACCTGTTTCTATAATGCTTAGGATCCAAGAACTGTCTGATATCTTTTCCCAGGCTGGGAAGAAGAGGCTCAATCTTCCCCCTACCTGGGAGACACCTTCATTGGGGTTGCTTCTTGTCAGCCGGTTTTCCGAACAAGAACCCCTTCCCTTTGCTTCTTCTATCTTCCCACTTGTCCTGGGAGTTTTTAGGCGGCTTCCTCTGGATAAATTTCCTGCTCCGAAAGCGTTTGAAGGGGAAATTGGATGGGTTAGGGAAAGATTTATTTTTATCCCCCGCTTTCTCGAGTATATCGTCCAGTGTAGGCCCGAAAAGGAATTCCCCTTCACAGGGGATGGAGCACAGCTTTGTTTTTGTTTGCAGGTCTCCCGTCCAGCACTTGAGCCATAGGGCCCTTCGCGCTGCGTTCGAGAATGAGGCTGCTCTGGCTGTCAATCTGATTGAATCCGCAGATGCGTCCGCTAGAAATGCTGCTGCTCCTCTCATTAGCGGGACGGAGTCCAGGATTGCTCCTCTTGGCGTTTTGTTCCTTAGTTGGTCGTCCAGCTACACCATCAGGGCTCTTGCTGTGCAAGTGGCAGCTATAGCGGGTTTTAGAACACCTCCGGCTGCCTCCCAGGCTCCTTTTAGGAACGTATCCACTTTTTAATCCATAGGGTCTTTCAGCGTCCCCATGTCCTCGAACGGCAGAGAGAATTTTTTGGAGGCCTTTGCTATGGCTACGTCCACTTTCGGTGCCTTGTCCCAAAACGAACAGCTTGGCTCCTCAAAAGGGTATTTCCTTTTCGGTGCTAGGAGGCCCTTCTTCTCTGGGCTTTTCCATTCCCTCTGTATGAGCGCCTGGATTCTATCATTCATGGGAAATGACCTCCTTTTCTTCTGCTCCAACCCGCTAAACATGGCATCCTGGATGGTCCTCTTAGGCCTGGTGTCTACTAGGCCCACAGTGGTTCTGATAGACTTTATTAAGCTATCCGTCTCTTCTATAGGGAAGCAGCAGCGACCTTCCTCTTCAGACGACGGGCTGTGTCTGATGAAGACCCGCTTTCCTTTTCACAAGGCTCTGACTCGGGTTCCTTCCTTTTGGGTTTCTTATGCTTTTTGCTTTTCCCCTGAAGGGTTTTGACGGTGTTCTCTACCTGGTGGGCGATTAGGGCTCTAAGGTCATCAGCGAACCCTGGGTGTCTTCCTTGCATATTGTATGTTCAATGCAGGACTGGCAGAGCCTTTTTCCCCATGCCGTGGGGAGTTCCTCCTTGCAAAGTGGGCAAACCTTGTGGTTGGACTTCTGCGTACACTTTTTCCCCTATAAGAAAAGGAGGACAGGCCCTAATTACAGCATATACGTTCACGTAGTCCACTCACCCGCCAGCCCGAAGGATACCTGAATCAGACGTGGGCCCTGGATCGGCACGCGGCTTGTCCTTTGGGACCCCTGCCCCCCCCCGGACTCCTTGCTGCGTCAGGACTCCGAACGGCTGCTGCTGCCGTGTCATTGCGACTGCTCCTTCGTCTCCTTCTTACGGTGCTGCTGTGGTGACTTTCGTGGCTGCCGCTGGTGTTCTGTGTCTGAGGACATGTCCAGCAGCCGCTGCTCTTCTGGTTCAGTGCTCATGGCTCCAGGTGACCGGCTGCGCTATGCCTGTGTGCTTTTAAACTAAGCGAGGCAAGTTTCAAAAAAAATTTATTTTTTTCCTGCGCGCCCCCGGCCAGCTGGTTTGCGACCGTCTCATCCTGTGGTGCATTGCGCTGGCGGCGGCGTCTCCCCCTGCCCTCCGGCGCGTGTCGCCGCTCCGCCCCGCACGTGCGCACCACCGCCGGCTCCCAGAGGTGCATTGCGTGGGCGGCAGCGTCTCCCCCGGCTGCCGGTGCGCGTGGGGGATACCTGCGCCCGCTGGCTCTCTCCCACCTCAGTACCTCTCTGGCCCAGGGATGCTTCCAGCCGCCATGGAGGACGCCATCCTGGGGGAGGACGGATTTTCCAGCTGCCATCTCTCGCCCCCGCACACCCTGGAGGCCCGCTGACCCCAGCGGTGGCGCCTCGGGTAACCGCCCCAGCTGGGGCAGGGGGCTCCCGCTGCCATCTTTCAGACTGGTCGGCCCCAGCATCCGTTAAGTCTGTAGGTTCCCTTATGGGGACAGGAAACCAACTGATGCGGGAGAGAGCTACCGCCTTTTTATTGGTAGGTTTCCTGTCCCCGTGGGGCGGATCCCCTCTCTCCGTGGTGCCGTCGTGGGGGGGGGGAGGAGGAGAAGAAAAAAAAACATTTGTTATCACCACGTCCGGAACAATCCGACCTATGAAACTGTCACACTAATTAACCCCTTCAATGCACAACTTAAAACAACTGCTTTTTAATCAACCGCAGAACAAAACGTGGAATAAAAAGCGATCAAAGAGTCAAATGGAAATAAAAATGGTACCGATAAAGACGTCTTATTGTTCCGCAAAAACCAAGCCGCCATACAGCTCCGTCAGTAGAAAAAAAAAAAAATTATAGCTCTCAGAATAAAGTGATGAAAAAAAAAAAAAATTTCTATATAAAATAGAAAGCAATCTTTTACACTTTTATTGTGTAAAAGTGGCAAAACATAAAAAAAACATAAAAATTATGTATCACTGTAATCGTACTGACCAGAAAAAAATAATGCTGCCTTATCAATTTTACCACATGAGAATGGGAATAATAAAAAACAAAAAACAATTGCTGGTTTTTGTTCATTCTGCCTCCCAAAAATCTGAATAGAAAGCAATCAAAAAATGGAATTTGCCTGAAAATGGTACCAATAAAAATATCAACTTGACCCGAGAAAAACAAACAGTCACATGACTGTCTATGGAAAAATTATAGCCATCTAAGGGTGGTTTCACATTTGCGTTTCCAGCAGCAGCGTCGGCCTGCGCATGGCCGCCGCTAAGCCCCGCCCCCTCCGGTAGCTCCGCTTAGAGGCGCATGACGCTGCATGCGACCTGCGTCCCCTATCTTTAGCACTGGGGATGCAGGCCGTGCACAGGTATGCGTTTGGCAGCGCATGCGCCCTTTTGACGATGTGCCGACCGGCACCAAACGCAACCTGTTGCAATTTGGTGCGCTCGGCGCACCGTCAAAAGGACGCATGTGCCACCAAACGCATACCTGCGCACGACATGCGTCCCCAGTGCTAAAGATAGGGGATGCAGGTCGCATGCAGTGTCATGCGCCCCTAGGCGGAGCTACCGGAGGAGGCGTGGCAGGGGGCGGGGCTTAGTGGCGGCCGTGCGCAGGCCGCTGCTGCTGGAAACGCAATTGTGAAACCACCCTAAAAATGACAGTCAATTTTATTTATTTATTTTTTTTTTTTTTTAACAAAAACTAGCGTTTTTCAGTGAGTGA
Organism: Dendrobates tinctorius; assembly: GCF_039654945.1. Classification (NCBI taxonomy): domain Eukaryota; kingdom Metazoa; phylum Chordata; class Amphibia; order Anura; family Dendrobatidae; genus Dendrobates; species Dendrobates tinctorius. The sequence goes on from NW_027361679.1 coordinate 122,821,453, forward strand.
CAGCAGCCAAAAAGGAAAAAATAAAATATATATAAAAAAAATCTGGTATTGCTGTAATCACACCAAACCAAAGAATAAAGTTGCATATACCACATGAGGAACCTTGTAAAAAATAAAACCAATTCTTCACCTGCTGTTGATTTGTTCATTCTGCCTCGGCTCTGTGCTCTACGCCGAGCGCTTACACAGGGGCTTCCGTGTAAATATCTGAAATGCATGATTCAGATGGAACGCCCAGCGGAAGATTCCCTATAATAAGGTAGATGGAGGCACTGTGGATGCTGTAGGACTTGTGATCCAGCGGTGTCCGTCTTTTTAGGCATACATAAGAGTACAGTTAGCCACAGTTTGGCGCACTTCTGAAAAGGACAACACTGAACAGAGGCCAGACGAAGTTTAGAGTTGCTCTGCTGCCTCATTATTTTGAATGGATTCCTCGCGGGTTTCACCTGAATCACGTCACTCAGAGGGCATAATGTACCGTTCACTACAGCAGCAGATTGCAACATCCACTGCCGCTTGTTTCTGGAAAATTACCATCGTCAATACACCATAGATAAATTGCCAAAGGGGTATAATTTCCAAAATGGGGTCACTTGAGGTGGGATTCTGCTCTTCTACTGTACAGCCACATATGGAGTATTGCCAATTCCAGCCGAATGTGTGTGACACATTTGGGCATTATTTTTACCCATTTCCCCTTGTGAAAATGTAAAATCTTGGCCTAAAAAAGTAATTTTTCTTCACTGCCCAATGGTGTTAATATGCCACCGCGGAAACGCTGAAAAAACGCATCTCATGCAATCCTATGGGATTCCGCAATTGCTGTGCCCATGCTGCAGATTTTTCCGCTGCGGAATCGCATTGAGGAAAAATCCGCAGCATGTCCATTAATTTTGCGGAATCGCGGCGATTCCGCCGTCATAGGATTGCATTGAAACGCTCACTTTACGCATGTGGCCATGCCCACCAAACGTAAAGTGAGCCCTTCATGTGTGGATGGTACCCAGGGTCTGGAGGAGAGGAGACTGTAAAAAAAAAAAAAAGAATTAAAATAAAAAAATAGGGATATACTTACTACCTGTGTCGGCCTCCGGAGTCCTCAGTGGTGCACGCGGCGCTGCCAGCAACTTCCGTTCCCAGGGATGCATTGCGAGAATCACCCCAGATGACGAAGCACTCGCGTGACCGCTACGTCATCTGAGGTAATTCTCACAATGCATCCCTGGGAACGGAACTTGCCGGAAGCGTCGCCGAGGACCAGGAGGACTCCGGGGGCCGACAGAGGATAAGTATATCCCTATTTTTTTATTTTTTTATCATTTTTAACATTTTTTTACTATTGATGCTGCATAGGCAGCATTAATAGTAAAAACTTGGTCACACTAGTAAAGTACTACGCTTCACAAGTGTGACCAACCTGTCAATTACTTTTCCAAGCGATGATTCATATCGCTTGGAAAAGCACTAGCATTCTGCAAGCTAAAAACGCCTGCATAACGCTTCGGTTTTGCGGGAAAACGCATGTGAATTACATGCGGCGGGGAGTTGCGGAAATGCTGCGGACAATTCTGTGGGCACATAGCCTAAATGTGATATGGTCTCCACAATCTATTCCAGCCAAAATGGCGCTCATTCCCTTATGTGGATAGGATCAGGGGTCTGCAATCCGCTTAGTTACCAACCTCTCTGGTTTAGCTTGGTCTTGCTTTCCTCCTCGGTGAACTAATCATAACAGGAAACGTTATTTATGAACTGTTATGTGTGGCCTAACTCTCTGGTTTAAGAGCATAAAAATTCAAAGCTTGAAAAGTGTGAAATTTTCAAAATTTTTCAGAAATAAAAGCAAGTTCTATCGAACAAATGTTACCACTACCATGAAGTACAATATGTCACAAGAAAACAGTCTCAGAATCAGTGGGATCCATGGAAGCGTTCCAGAGTTATTACCTCATAAAGGGACAGTGGTCAGAATAGAAAACAAAATTGGCCTGGTCACGAAGGGGAAAGCAGGTTCTGGCGTGAAAGGGTTAACCACACAGTAGGAAATTGATTATCAAAATTTGACAGATTGCAACTCCTCTCTCTAGCTAGCAGGTATGGTCTGTGACCTTCTCTATCAGAATAGAGGAGCCAGTTGCAATCAATTATCACCTTGGCTCCACACAGTCAGCACTACGTAGAAGCCTCCAAATACAGTGCTGATGTGCCATCCACACATCCATTATATAGAGGCACTGTGGGAGTAGGGAACACAGTATCCTTCACGTGCTCACAGTATACACTGGAAGATTTCCAATTTTAGAGAATGAAAATGCAATGTGTGTATAAACCCTAAAATTGTCATATCCATGGCTGTACGACAATAGCCGAATATAAGAATACAAACATATCTATGACGTGCGGAAGCAAGTTATCTGCCACCAACATGTTTGGTCACTAAGAACAGAAACAGAAAGTAAGACAACTGCAATAAACAGTATACCAGTGCCCCACCTAGCTAGGACTTGTGCATCACGTGCGGCCTCATTTATCCCTCTATATACCTGCCTAACGTGCCTGGTTTACACCTGACTCTCCCCTGATGAGGTAAAAGAAAGATCAGGCCTGTAGGACTTCAACATGACTGATATTTTTATTGAAAAAAGTTCCACTATCAACTAAAGCTAAAGACCTATAGTATAGCAGCCAATGTCCAAATCACCAGCAGAAACGCATGTTTCATCATGTCTGGCTGCCAAACAGTGTCACTGTGGACCAGAGAGTTCAGTGCATGCGGTACATACAGGGCGAGAGGCAGCGCCACTGACTCATGAGACAAATGTGGAGTCTTACAAAATCCAGCACATGCCGACTGTTCTGGGAAGTGCTTACATTGCATAGATGCAGCTCTACAGCAGGGAAGGTCTATCTTACAGCATCTGTTACATGCCCCGAGGTATAGACGCCTGGCCCTAATAGAGATTCCCTTTAAAGAGGAGGGGGTCAGCTCTTTTGACACGTCTGTTTTAGTAAATACATGTCTCACAGAAAATAAATCCTTGAGGCCCCTCGTATCCCCCTCTCCCTTTTGTCCTTCATCTACCATTTTTCCTGAGGAGACAGGAGCTAGCACTCAATGCTGCCTTTATGTAAAATGCAGTGTACAGAGATGTGAAGCAGATTAAAATGTGAAGATTCCTCTTTATGCCAAGGTGACTGAAGAGGATATGTATTGTCCACAGAGAGACAGGAAAAGGTTATTAGGATCTGAAGAGGATCAAAGGAAGATCTTGCACCCTTTACAAATAGCTATGGTCACTGCAGTTACAATAACCCAGCAGACAGTATGTCTCCGGGAGAAAATATAGAATATTGGAATTTCTATACATCCAATATTAATGAGACGTACATCTTCAGCACCTGGATAACTAGGCAAAAATACACATTTTCTCATAATTATAACCCCCACCAAAAGGCCCCAAATCCATAGGAGCCATATAACTGCCAGGAGCTAGGCCATGTTTGGTCTCTAAGCATAGCTAAAATCCCGATACAAAGATGACATCGGTCTCAAACGTCTGTGATCACACTATGAGGAGTTATTGCATAGATTGGGATTTCCTACAATCATGAACACTACTGGGCCCATGTGAGGTCATCACAGGGGGGGTGGGCGAGACTCAGGGTCTGATAAAAGATAGATCCCAATCATCAGTGTTCATGCAGAGATACATATCGTGTATGCAGGGACCCTGTTTATTGAAGGCCTCAAGCGAAGCGCTCTCCTTCGGCTAAACTGAATTGTCTCAGCGATCAATGTATTAAGTTCTGTTACTCCCTTTTATTTTCTGTGCCTGTTTATGCTGCATTGTTTTGTCCCCCTTGTAAAATCTTTCGTATATTTTTCATAAACACTGCCTCCCTTTGGATTAAATATAAAATTTAATAGTTCTGTAAATTACGCCTCGAAGGCACTAGCTACCGTATAGTGTCTAATCGACCGAGACAGACTAGTTTTGGGGTCGGCGAGTCTGGGGTCATCGGAAAGTTAGCGGTGACCATACCGGGGTGTATACCCATATTCCAAGGTGTTGGAATCCGGAGGTGTATATGCCATATGCTCACCGTTAATTTTTCGATAGCCAGTCTAGTGGTGCGAACAGGCCGCGGCCTTCTCTGTTGATCGTTGGCCAATCGTGTAATTGTTCGGACAACAGGGGGCAGAAGAGAGCAGTTCGCTCCAAAGATCACAGCAGGTGGTACTCATGACCTCCCTAGCCTGTGATATCAAGAATTTGTGGTATTAAGAAAGTCCTGACAAACTTAAATCCCTGACAACATGCATTCCCTTATAACTTTGCAATCCTGGAAAAATATTTTCTTAGGACTTTTAATTGTACCTTTCCTGTTATTCTTCCAGGAAACATATGAATAAAGTGATAATGGAACATGACCATTCCCCTTGTCAATGGGATGTGTCACTACACAGTCTGACACTGTCCTTTCAGTGCCCATTGTCGATAACTTTTTTTTTTTTAGATTGTACAAATGGACACATTGCCCAAAAGTAAGTCCAGCACACTCAAGAAAAAAACAAAAAAACAAAATAAAGCTGATTTTCACATATGAGAAGAAAAAATGGATGCCTGATTGAAGGCAAAAAAGTACATTCCCATTAATGTATTATATGGTGCCTGCGTGGACGGCAATGTTTGGACTGATTGCGGGTGCCCGCACTGGAGTCTATGTAGCCAGTTTAGGTCAGGATACAAGCAGCGATCCATATGAGGACAGTGTAGTATGGACATGGCAGCATAGCCTAAGGCGGCTTGCAGATGAATTCATAACAAACAGCCAGTTTTCCATCCGTATGGTGTTACGTGTATGTCTTTCACACCTGTATGCCCATTTTTTTCCCATTCACAATAAAAACAATGACAAAAGAAGGCGCCACAATTCAGTTTCCTATGTAATCTTTGCAAAAGATCCTTTGAAGGGGTTTTCAGAAAATAATGTCCCCAAGCTCCAATAAAAAATATAAGCTTAGCTTTTCTTGTCCTCCCCAGGTCAAGGGCTGAGTCTCTGCCACTACTCCTGGTGCCTGTTAGGGTATGTGCAAATTGTTCTTTATTACAGGAGAGTGTACTCTGAAAACATGTTCAGAAAACACTTGAGAATGAACATATGCATTCCTATGTCACAAAAACCTGCTGTGCATATGTTCAGGCTTTTAAGCACCTTTTACCCGCTTCAGGTTTACACAGTAGCCAAGCAGTTACAGGTGATAAGTCCATTCTTCAGGCACATTCTGCAGGGAAGACGCTCTAGAATTTCCAATGCAAGTCAATGGGAAGGCTCAGAAGATGCCAATCAGTGATCTCAGCCGCCCCGATCAGCTTGTGCCGTCATCTCAGGCAGAGCCGCTGAGCTCAGTTACTCCCTGCAGCGTTGGTAACATGACATCAGCACTGCAGACAATACCAGAGACATGCAGCAGCAATGGCGACTCAGCGATAGGCCCTACAAGAGCGAGGAAAGAACTTCTTTATATTTAAACGAATTGCAGAATTGGAGAAGTTTTCTGAAACTGGAAAACCCCTTTTTAAACACATATAGTCTGTACGGCATCTTATTGCGTTTGTTTCTTTAACTCATGTATCTGGTTTTGAGGACAAATCTCATCCATGTAAACAGAAGACACTAGTGCACGGGTTGTGATGGAAGACAATATGTAACACTCACCAAAATCCCCGTGCTGCCAGGGTGATGTGCCGCAATCGCTGAGGGCTGCCGTGGTCACACGGTCGTTACAACAGAACCGCTGGTCAGTATTCATATTTCCTGACCTATAGCCCCCTACACGGTGGGTGATGGACCCCAATACATAAAGTGCCACTGCTGGTATACAGACACTTTCTACCTACACCGACACTCCGGCCACACATTTACACCCAGCTGTATTGATGCACAGAGCTGGGTGTGACTCTGCCAGGCACACGGCAGGCACACGACAGACGAAAGGCACACGACAGGCGGCAGGTCGGCGGGCACACGACCGGCAGAAGACACTTGACAGGCAGGTCGGCGGGCACACGACCGGTGGAAGGCACAGGACAGGCGGCAGGTCGGCGGGCACACAACAGGCGGCAGGTCGGCGGGCACACAACCGGCAGAAGGCACTCGACAGGCGGCAGGTCGGCGGGCACACAACCGGCGGAAGGCACTCGACAGGCGGCAGGTCGGCGGGCACACAACCGGCGGAAGGCACTCGACAGGCGGCAGGTCGGCGGGCACACAACCGGCGGAAGGCACTCGACAGGCGGCAGGTCGGCGGGCACACAACCGGCGGCAGGTCGGCGGGAACACAACCGGTGGAAGGCACTCGACAGGCGGCGGGCACACAACAGGCGGAAGGCACTCGACAGGCGGCAGGTCGGCGGGCACACAACCGGTGGAAGGCACACGATAGGCGGCAGGTCGGCGGGCACACAACCGGTGGAAGGCACACGACAGGCGGCAGGTCGGCGGGCACACAACCGGTGGAAGGCACACGACAGGCGGCAGGTCGGCGGGCACACGACCGGTGGAAGGCACACGACAGGCGGCAGGTCGGCGTGCACACGACCGGCGGAAGGCACACGACAGGCGGCAGGTCGGCGGGCACACGACCGGCGGAAGGCACACGACAGGCGGCAGGTCGGCGGGCACACGACCGGCGGAAGGCACACGACAGGCGGCAGGTCGGCGGGCACACGACCGGCGGAAGGCACACGACAGGCGGCAGGTCGGCGGGCACACGACCGGCGGAAGGCACACGACAGGCGGCAGGTCGGCGGGCACACGACCGGCGGAAGGCACTCGACAGGCGGCAGGTCGGCGGGCACACAACCGGCGGCAGGCACTCGACAGGCGGCAGGTCGGCGAGCACACAACCAGTGGAAGGCACACGACAGGCGGCAGGTCGGCGGGCACACAACCGGTGGAAGGCACACGACAGGCGGCAGGTCGGCGGGCACACAACCGGTGGAAGGCACACGACAGGCGGCAGGTCGGCGGGCACACAACCGGTGGAAGGCACACGACAGGCGGCAGGTCGGCGGGCACACAACCGGTGGAAGGCACACGACAGGCGGCAGGCACACGACAGGCAGCAGGTCGGTGGTCACACGACTGCCAGCAGTATGGGTGGGGAAACAATGGGAAGCCTCCGGGTGCCCACCTACATCACCATACATTACGTACAGCACAACTACCTGCTTATCCCCACTTGCTGGGACTTTTAGTTCCCAACCACATAAAGACCCGGCCAAGCAGCGTTAAGTGTACACGACGCTCCTAGCCCCAGCGCTCACCACTCTACTTCCGGGACGTGTCCCGTGGGTCCTCACTCCACACTGATCCCGAACACCGAAGCCACCAGGTGGGCTGCCGCCTCACAGACTTGTCCCCAGACGGAATCCTCGCTCCCGGCGCTTTGTTTACAACTTTTTTCCCCCCCCGTTAACGCTTCCGGTCCCAGGAGCCCGTATAGCAGAGGTTTCCGCTCTTCACTTCCTGCTTCCTGCAGCCATCTTTAGTTTACACGAACTTCCGGTCTTTGACATCATTGGGCGTGACGCTAATCACCATGGCAACGAGAAGTTTCTCAACTGCGACGTCATCGAGCGTCAAGTAGGGCGTAATTGTCAGTGCGATTGCGCCACGTTCCTTGCGCAATTCCTACGCCATATTCGTCACGGTGCTCTACGCCTTGTGCGGTCAGCCTAGCTGCAGACTGGGCCTCCCTGGGGTGACTGGCAGTCACAGGGAGTGCGGACAGGTCTTCAATAGCTGCATGGCATTCTGGGTGAAAATCATTTTTTTGTAACTACAATAGGTACTATTAACCCCTTCACCCCCGAGCCTGTGTGCACCTTCCTGACCAGGCCAATTTTTACAATTCTGACCACTGTCCCTTTATGAGGTAATGACTCTGGAACGCTTCCATGGATCCCGGTGATTCTGAGCATGTTTTTCATGGCATATTGTACTTCATGTTAGTGGTAAGATTTCTTCACTATGACGTATGTGTTTGTGAAAAAAAAACGGAAATACATTTCCCACATGTTTACAGCAGCACAATTTTTGATACAATTTTTTTTTTTGTTAGGAAGTTATAAGGGTTAAAAGTTGACCAGCGATTTCTCATTTTTCAACAATTTACAAAACCATATTTTTTAGGGACCACCTCATATTTGAAGTGAGTTTGGGGGTCTATATGACAGAAAATACCCAAAAGTGACACCATTCTAAAAACTGCACCCCTCAAGATGCTCAAAACCACATTCAAGAAGTTTATTAACCCTTCAGGTGCTTCACAGGAATTAAATGTGGAAGGAAAAAAATTAACATTTAAATTTTTTCACAAAAATGTTAATTTAGCCCACAATTTTTTGATTTTCACAAGGGTAACAGAAGATATTGCTCCATAAAATTTGCTGTGCAATTTCTCCAGAGTACACCGATACCCCATGTGTGGGGTAAACCACTGTTTGGGTGCACGGCAGGGCTCGGAAGTGAAGCCGCGTCGTTTGACTTTTTGAAAGCAAAATATGCTGGAATAATTAGCGGATGCCATGTCACGTTTGGAGAGCCCCTGATGTGCCTAAATAGTGGAAACCCCCCCACAAGTGACACCATTTTGGAGACTGGACCCCTCAAGCAATGTATCTACAAGTTTATAACATAAAGCCGTGAAAATAAATAAAATCCCACAAAAATGTTTTTATCCACAGATTTATTATTGTCACAAGGGTAACAATAGAAAATGGACCCAAAATTTTTTGTATGCCGATACCCCATATGTGAGGGAAAACTGTTTGACCACACCGCAGGGCTCGGAAAGGAAAAAGTGATGTTTTAGAACGCAAACTTTCATGGAGTGGTCTGCGGGCGTCATGTTGCGTTTGGAAACCCCCTACAAGTGACCCGATGACCCCTCTAGAAATGTATCTAGATGTGTGTGAGTATTTTGAACCCACAAATGCTTCAAATAATTTTACAACGCTGATCTGTGAAAATTAGAAAAATTTATTGTTCCCAAATGTTGTTTTAGCCCCATTTTTTTCATTTTCACATGGATAGCAGGAGAAAATGGAACCCTAAATTTGTTCAAGCAAGGAGAGTTTTCCAGTGAGCATTGGAGGAACAGTTTTGCAAAAACGTCTTAATATTTAATGAATGAAAAACATTACATATTGTGACAAAAAACTCCCCCCTCCTAAACCTACGCATTTCGGTGGATGCCTTTATCAAGTTGTATCATTTTTCCATAAATTTGTTGTGCATTTTCACCTGATTACACCATATTGTTAGGTGTCAGGTTCCTGCCTCAGGACAGAAGGAAACCCAACCCTTGCCTTCTGCAGTCTCCCATTCCTCTCTAGCCACAGAGGAGGCCGCTCAGCAAAGACATCATTCCCAGCATCTTGCTCAGACTAGCACTGTGGGTTTGGTTGCTGCTGCCACCCCTGGTCCAGCTATAGCAACGCATGCTGGTCAGCAGCAAGCTACTCCAGGGACTAAGTCCTCCTTTCGGTCTACTGAACATGCCCGTGGGACGGTCTCTCATTGGAGATCAGAGGTCACATGCTCAGGTCCTTCTCCAGCTCGGATTGGACCATCAGGAAGGTCCCGGAAGGACTCTGCTTTAAAAGGTTTGCATGGCCACTCAGTCATGCGCTAGTATACATTGTATTTGGTAGAGATGTGTGTGATGATGAATACTTGTGAACCGCTGAATGACTCATTATGAAACCCCTTCCCTTTGATATGCATGTTATTAGGGTTAGAGTTCAGAGTCAGCGCCGAGTTGTTTGGCACTGCCTAGCGCCGCAGTGCTCCCAGTTCCTCACACATGCTAGCGCCTGTGTGCACCAATCTACCTAAGGCACCACGCTACCGCAGGTACTGCAGCATCCTATGCGCTTTCCAGGCCTGAGTGTAGGCTGGTTAGTGGCGTCCGCCAGAGCTGCACCCTGTGACTTCTAACTGGGCACAGCATCCTATAAGTGTCTGTTCAGGCATTGCGGTTGCGGTGCCGAGCACTAGTGTGACTAGAGGGACTCAAACCCAGTGTCTCAGGGGTAGAGTTCTGTGTCTATACACCAGTGCTCACACTGCCGAGCTCTGAGAGCGTAAACAGGCTGCGGCATTTGTGTTTGGCAGTCAGGCGGCTCTGTGAGGTAAGAGTCCGCCTCTGTACACATTAGGTGGAGTTAACCCCGTGGGTTCCTCTATTGTACTGCCATATAACGTCCGCCATTACCGAGCAGCAGTTACCATCTCTGCACGGTGGACCCCGGGCTGCGAACGCACCTTATACCTTCTTTATTATTTGGTGCGTTCCGCCAGCCCGTAACACATATGTGGTTGAAAACTACTTTTGAGGCACAGTTCAAATCTCAGAAGGGAAAGAGTTCCATATTGGAGTTCAGATTTTGCTGGACTGGTTTGAGAGTGCCAAGTCATATTGGCAGAGCCCTGAGGTCCAAAAACAGCAGAACACCCCATAAGTGACCTGTCACGGGTTTACTGGGTTAGAGAGGAGCCAGAAGACCGCAGAGTTTGATACTACTCCTGCACGGATTGAAAGCATTTCACCTTATTAAACAGTGTAAATTTCTTTGGGCAGTGCAGGGGTTAATCTGCTCTGTTGAGAGCTCCCTCTCAGCTGTGCACTGTTAGCCTCTCCAATCTATAGATATAAAAACGAGTGTATATGTGTGTATTGACGATGATGTCATAATGGTTGCCATGACGACAATGATGTCATAATGGTTGCCATGGCGAAGATGATGTCATAATAGGCTGCATTGGCGAAGATGATGTCATAATGGGTATATGGGCATGGAACTATGGGATGACGGATGTGTGATGGGTATATGGGCACGGGACTATGGGATGGAGGATATGTATGATGGGAATATGGGCACGGGACTATGGGATGGAGGATATGTATGATGGGTATATGGGCATGGGACAATGGGATGGAGAATGTGTGAAGGGCATGGGACTATGAGATGGCGGATATGTATGATGGGTATACAGGCATGGGACTATGGGATGGAGAATATGTATGATGGGTATATGGGCACTAGACTATAGGATGGAGGATAAAAATTTGTTATAACTAACCACAGTTAGTTACTATGCCCGGGCAACGCCGGGCTCTTCAGCTAGTCTATATAAATTAGGCACTGGCTAGCAGTCATTGTCAGAGCAAGCTTATGCTGCATGGCTGGAGGTTGTTATAGAAAAAGGCGTTGGTGGGTTTATCTGTGATTGTTGCTAGGTTTTGGGTGTGTGATAATTTCCTTTCTTCTCCTACTTTGGTTTAACCCCATCCTCCACTCCCATATGCATTCCTATGTTGTATGTGTGAGTATATTTGGTATTTTTCATTACCCCTGTCCATATTACTTTGTTAGTCTGGTTGGTGTATTGCAGTACACTACTACTCCCCTCTTCTCTAGGTGAGGGAAGAGTTCAGACTGAGGGCAGATTCAGGAGCTAAGGCAAGGTACATGGCCTCGGCATCTTCACCATCAGAAGAAATCTGGGGAACAGGGCGAGCTAGGGCGCCCTTAGCGTTAAGGACAGGGAAGGAGCCTCTGGTCTCGGGACACCCGACAACAGAATCATGACATGACCCCATTTAACAAACTACACCTCTCAATTCACCTAGGGGTGCAGTGATCATATTCACAACACAGGTGTGTCACAGACTTATATACCATTGAGCAGTGAAGAAATATAATTACATTTTTACCACCAAAATTAAGTCTCGGACCCAGATTTTACATTTTTACACTGGGAAATGGGTAAAAATGGCACCAAAATTTGTCTCACAATTTCGACTGAATGTAGAAATACCCCAAGTGTGGCTGAACAGTACTATTCTCCTCCTGGAGTGCAGATTTTCCCTGAATAGTTTGCAGACTCCTTATACAGAGCTCCTAGGTGCTAGAAGAGCAGAATCCCCCTCAAGTGAACCCATTTTTGAAATTATACTCCTTTGGGATTAAGGACGACTTAAGGAGCTAAGGCAAAGTACGTGGCCCTATCATCTTCACCATCAGAAGTAATTGGGCGAGATAGGGCGCCCCTAGCATTAGGGACAGGAAAGGAGCCCCTGGTCCTGGGACACCCGGCAACAGAGTTGTGTATGTGACAGCTGGCACCCCACAGCAACTCTGATTCCGCTGTCAGTAGTTATAGCGGCATAGAGGGTCATCGCGCAGGGAGGGGGCTCCCTGCGGGCTTCCATCAAGACAACGTGATATGTTCGCGTTGTCCTGATGGTCTCCATTGAGACCACCGGCACCAAGATGGCCGTGGGGTCCTTCTGGTGCAGGGAACGTGTCTTGTGAACATGCCTCCTTCCCTGCCTTTCAGATCCTGATCTGATACTCTTCAGTGCAGAGTGTCAGATCAGCAATCAGATGTAAAATAGTAATATCCCATACTGGGACAATCTAAAAAAGTAAAAAAAAAAATGTTAGAATGTGTAATAACATTTTTAATTTTTTTTTTTAAATCCCTAAATAAAGAAAAAAAATATATTTTTCCAATAAATACATTTATTTAAATAAAAAAACAAACAGTAAAAGTACACATATTTGGTCTCACCGCGTCCGTAACAACCCGCTCTATAAAACTGTCACACTAGTTAACCCCTTCAGTGAACACCATAACAAAAATGAAAAACAAGGCAAAAAACAATGCTTTATCATACCGCCGAACAAAAAGTGCAATAAAACGTGATCAGAATGAGACTTCCGGTTCCGGCGCCTGCATGTGAGGAGGAGATCTCCCAGCGCTCCCCAATTCCCTGCCAAAAGGCAGCAAAAATACCCTAAACCGGACTTAGCACACCGCCTCATGGATAGATACGTCCTCAGGAACGGCGGTAAGGAGACATCACAGAGCCGGGGGAAGGAGACACGCGCGTCTCTGAAAAAAAAAAATGGCGCCGACGTCGGGCTCAGCAGCGGCTGCAAAGCAGTCAGTGAAGAAAGCGGGGCAGGGAGGAGAGAGAGGCGGAGGGGGAACGCTGCACAGAGCAAGAGAAATGACCGCAGGGGATCCCACTGGGACCCATAGCACCCCCAGGACATACAATACCCCCGAGGTACAGAGCACCCCTGAAGCATTTAGTGCCCTGGAGGCGCGCAGTACTCCTGAGACACACAGTCCCCCTGAGACACAGGTGCCTAATATGGACTATAAAAAATTGGCTGAAGAGGTGGCAGGACACTTACTGCCAGAGATAGCACCCAGACTTAAAGAATATATTAGCTCTGCCCTACATGACATGCAGAAGCAATTAAACGAGACAGCTGAACAAGTGACCGCAGTAGAAACACGTATCTCAACACTGGAGGACGATGTATATGATGACCATGCAACAATATCCAGATTGTCGAAGGAAAATCTGATCTTGAGGGACAGAATCGATGATCTGGAAAACAGATCCAGACGGAGCAACATCAGGATCATAGGAATTTCTGAAAAATTCCCCATAAAAGACCTAAGAGAATTATGCGAAAACATGATCCCTGAGGCACTGGGGGTCGAAGCAGGCAGGAGAATCGAGCGAGTACACCGCATTGGTCCCTCAAAAACCCCGACCGAATCGGGCAACCAGACAAGACCCAGGCAGATCATCATAAAATATTTGGACTTTACAGACAAAAATGACATCATTCAGTCCTACAGGAGACTCAGACGTCCCCTTGAAATCAAGGGAGAAAAGGTGCTCTTGTTCGAGGATTTTTCTGCTGAGGTGACCAGACAACACAGAGCTTTTAGTGTAATATGCTCAGAAATGCACAAAAAAAATTCGGTTCCAATTGAGATACCCAGCAACCCTCTACATTAGACACCAAGATGGCTCTTCACACTCGTTTTTGAATCCCAAAGAGGCAGAGAAATACCTCAAAAACCTGAGAGGTGATCATACCGGGGAACTGAGACCACAAAAAACTGCAAGCAATCTCAGGAATCAACATAATGACTGACCGATGGAAAAGAGGACAGGGGACCGAGACTAACATCTGAATTACTGAGAGCCCAGGGACAATCTAAAATTCCTGGGAAAACCTGAGAATCCACCCGGCAGGATCATACCAGAAGACGAATCTAAAATGTTGTCCCTACGGTCAGGGATTGAGACATAAGGGGGGGGGGAGGAGGGAAAAGGAAAAAAAAAAGGAAAACAAAAGAGAGGGGGGATGGAAGGGGAGAAGAAATAAAGGGAGTGAGGAAAGGGAGGAGGGGAGCAAGGGAGAAAAATGAGCGGGGAAGAAGTGAAGTCAAAAATTGACAAAAGCCAAATTTGGCAAGGGCCCTGGAGTCACACTTCAGGTCCCTCATGGGTTAAGGGAAAAGAGAATAGGTTTACTCTTGTTGAAAATGTTTGTTGGAATTGTAATTATAATCTTGAATTCCTTGTTAAGATTCTTGCACCGGGCGCTCTCCGGATGATAGTACGGAAGAAAATCAGAACACAAAGAAAAAGAAAGGCAAAATACGCTCACGATCGTGTCCCAGTACCCATTGCCAATGTGTCACCCGAAGTGAAACAGGAGGTAAACTACATCACACAATGCAACACAACCAGATTCACATACCCTAGACGTACTCTAGCATATAGATCACCTACACAAAATTCATGCGGATAGTTACTTGGAATATAAAGGGTTTGCGGTCTCCACAAAAGAGGTTAATGATTCTTAGACATCTCAAACGTATCAAACCAGATATAGCCCTATTACAAGAGACATTTAGAGATATCAGATTTCCAGAGGATGGAAAAACTATGGGTGGGCAAGACAATACGGATCACCAGCAGTCAATAACAAAGCAGGTGTACTAATCCTAATAGATAAAAATTTACAACATCAGATAGTGGATACCCAATCAGACAATGCAGGGAGTTTACATTCAATCACCATAACTACTTCTGGAGGTACTGTGAGAATCATGTGGGAATAGTGGATGAGGGCAGGTATATTTCGCCCAGATTCCTTTCCTATGTGGCCTAGTCTGGTCAGTATCGCACCTGCTTGCTAATGAATAATGGGAGGTGGATATAAAAGGATGCCAGGTGGTTGTGTGAGTGTCTCAGCCTGGGAACACAGAGAGCCTGTCTGTGTGAGAGACACACGTGAGTGGAAGCAGTGCCCACTGCAACTGTGGTTTGGCTGGACGGGAGAAGCCCGCCAGTTGGTAGTTAGGTTGTCCATTGTTTAGTTAGTGCCGGACAGGCAAGGATTTGTTTTATGTTTTATTTCCTTTTGCATTGCTTTCACCATTCATAAACCTGACCCAGGGTCAGTTACACCCGAATCCCAGCTCTGCGCCTGAGTTTCATGCTGAATGCACGTGACCTTTGACCCCAGCAAAGGCGATCCCGGAGTGTTTTATCACATTGTGGTGGAGAACGCGGGCATCACGTTGCAAGCATGAGCATGGAGGACGTGGTGAAAGCGCTGGTACAGTCCACCGCCGTCCAGCAAGAAGCTAATCAGGTGATGATGGCCCAGCTGAAGGAGTTGGTGGACATGACAGTTACCGATCGTTCGCTTCTCCAGCAGGTGGCGCAGCGCTTGGCAAGCTTACCTGAGCTTAACCTGGAAGCCGAGTCGAGAGTGATTCACGTGAGTCGGTACTGGCAGAAGATGACGACCGAAGATGACGTCGAGGCATACCTGACCACGTTTGAACGGACGGTGGTGCGAGAAAAATGGCCGAAGGCACGATGGGCCGGCCTGATTGCCCCGTTTCTTTCCGGTGAGGCCCAAAAGGCTTATTATGCCTTAGAGCCTGAAGCCGCGCAGGACTTTGACAAACTGAAAGCCGAGATCTTGGCCCGGCTGGGAGTGACGACCGCTGTCCGTGCACAGAGAGTGCATCAATGGACTTATCAGCCGGATAAACCACCGCGGTCACAGATGTTCGACCTGATCCACGTGACGAAGAAGTGGCTACAACCCGAGGTGCTGACAGCGCCAGAGATAATCCAGAGAGTCGTCATGGACAAGTACCTGAGAGCTCTACCGCCAGCCCTGAGGAAGTGGGTAAGCCATGGAAATCCTACGACGGCAGTTCAACTGGTGAATCTGGTTGAAGGTTACTCCGTGGCGGAAGGACTCCGAGACGACGCTACCCCACCTCGTTCTTCATCATCTCCACGTGGAACCGGTAAGACTGTTCCAGGGAGTAGGGGAGATGGAAAAATCCCTAAGACAGTGGGGGAGGAAAACGGGACTGCCCGCACTGCGAGGCCGAGAGTAACGAACTATGGTCTAAGCAAGGGGCCCGTTAGGTGTTTCCGCTGCCAAGAGATGGGACATATTGCTGCGAACTGTCCGGTCACTACTGAACCCATGCAGTGTGACGTCACAGACTCTAAAAACCGCATGTCTATGGTTGCACGGGTAGTGAGTGTGAATGCCGGTCAAAAGGATGTGGAAAATCACTTGTGTGATTTAACTGTTGATGGCAAAAATGTGGTGGCATTGTTAGACTCGGGAAGTGTGGTGACTCTGGTGAAGGCCAGTCTGGTGTCAGCCCCGACTGGACCATCAGACAAATTTTCTGTAACGTGTGTGCATGGAGACACCTGTTCGTACCTCACCACGGTCATATGCATTACAACTTCCTATGGGTCTGTGCAACATAAAGCGGGACTCGTCCCGGCGTTATTGCATGATGTTATCCTGGGCCGGGATTTTCCCCACTTCTGGCAATTGTGGGAGAATCAGTTGATGTCCTCGGATAATAGTGTACATGGTTCTTCTCCCAGGGAGCGTGTGGGTCCCGAACCCCTGGAAGAGGTCTCCCCGGAAGACTCGGGGGAAGAGTCTGCGGGAAATGACCTGCAGTTCCCGTTTTCAGTCATGGCGGGTGATACGGAGGAGACCAGGGAAGAGGAGGAGGCCGACAGCCGTCCACCTCCCCGTTTGCCGGATTTAGAAGTTCAGAAAGATGACTTCCAAAGCGAGCAAATAAAGGATCCTACCCTTTCTCAGGCTAGGACAAATGTAAAAGTGATAAATGGGGTACCCGTAGAACCTGGCTCTAGGCTGGCATATCCTTACATGGTTCTGGAGAATGATTTACTCTATCAGATAGAGAAAAAGGGGGAAGATACGGTGCAACTTTTAGTCGTGCCAAAACCCTACCGGCGGCAGGTGTTGGACCTGGCCCACGGACATGTGATGGGAGGTCACCTGGGAGTCCAGAAAACCACCGAAAGGATATTACACTGTTTTGTTTGGCCAGGCGTGCATCACGATATTCGTGTATATTGTGAGTCTTGTCCTGACTGCCAAGCCTCTGCACCTAAGCCCCGGTTCTGTAGCCCTTTGGTACCCCTACCTATTATTGAAGTCCCGTTTGAGAGGATTGGGATGGATTTAGTTGGGCCCCTTCCACGGTCTGCACGTGGACACCAACATATCCTGGTCATCTTGGATTATGCCACTCGTTACCCGGAGGCCATCCCTTTGCGTAACACGGCCACCAAGACGATTGCCAAGGAACTGGTGCATGTGTTTAGTCGGGTCGGTATACCAAAACAGATACTCACCGACCAGGGGACCCCCTTTATGTCCAGGGTAATGAAGGAGCTCTGCCGATTGTTACAAATCGAACCGTTACGCACATCCGTGTATCACCCTCAAACAGACGGGTTGGTTGAACGGTTCAATAAAACTCTGAAGCAGATGCTGAGAAAGGTGATAGACAAGGATGGGAAGAACTGGGACTATTTACTTCCGTATTTTCTTTTTGCCATCAGAGAAGTACCCCAGTCTTCCACGGGATTCTCGCCTTTCGAGTTATTGTACGCCCGACGTCCTCGCGGACTATTAGACGTTGCAAAAGAAACCTGGGAGGGTCAGGTCACTCCGTTTAAAACTGTGATAGATAACGTCACACAAATGCAGGACCGTATTGCGGCTGTTATGCCTATCGTCAAAGAACACATGGTACAGGCTCAAGGAGCCCAAAAAAGAATCTATGATAGGGGCACCAAGATCCGTACGTTTGCACCCGGAGATAGGGTGTTGATCCTGGTCCCCACGGTGGACAGTAAGTTCCTGGCAAAGTGGCAGGGCCCCTTTGAGATCAAGGAAAGAGTTGGTGAAGTAAACTACAAAGTATACCAGGCAGGTAAACGGAAACCTGAACAGATTTATCATGTAAATCTGATAAAGCCCTGGAAGGATCGGTCTGCCTTGTCAGCGGAGCTGGCCCGTCCTGTCTGCTCGCATACCGTACCGGAGGTACGGGTTGCAGAGACTCTCTCGGAGCGTCAAAAGACTGAGGTCAGGCAGTTTCTACTTCACAACCAAAAGTTTTTCTCAGAAAAACCCGAGCAGACTACGCTAATAAAACATGACATCGTAACGGAACCTGGTGTCACAGTTTACGTAAAGCCCTACCGAATCCCGGAAGCGCGCCGTGAAGCCGTTTCCCGAGAAGTGAAGGCAATGTTAGAGTTAGGTGTCATTGAGGAATCGCACAGTGCTTGGTCCAGCCCGATTGTGCTAATTCCTAAACCGGACGGCACCATCCGGTTCTGCAATGACTTCAGGAAACTGAATGCGGTCTCAAAATTTGATGCCGACCCCATGCCCCGGGTCGACGAGTTGATAGATCGGTTAGGAAAAGCCCGGTATATTACGACCCTAGACCTAACAAAGGGGTATTGGCAGATCCCTCTGGTGGAGGCTGCCAGAGAAAAGACAGCATTTGCTACCCCAGAAGGTCTATTTCAGTATGTGTATATGCCGTTTGGTCTGCACGGAGCACCGGCGACCTTCCAGAGACTGATGGATCGAGTCCTGAGGCCACATAGGCAGTACGCTTCGGCCTATTTGGACGACATTGTCATTTACAGCTTGGACTGGGAGACTCATCTCCAGAAAGTACAAGCTGTGATTGACGACCTGTGGGAGGCAGGTCTAACCGCGAACCCCAAGAAATGTCACATCGGGCTAGAAGAAGCCCGGTATTTGGGGTATGTAATTGGGAGGGGTGTTGTTAAACCCCAGGTTGATAAGATTCAGGCGGTTCAGGACTGGCCACAACCTGTCAACAAGAAGCAGGTGCAAGCCTTCCTGGGGATCACCGGTTATTATCGCCGGTTCATACCCAATTTTGCAGCCATCGCTACCCCCCTGACGGATCTTACAAAAGGGAAAGACTCCGTCATGAT
Organism: Dendrobates tinctorius; assembly: GCF_039654945.1. Taxonomy (NCBI): domain Eukaryota; kingdom Metazoa; phylum Chordata; class Amphibia; order Anura; family Dendrobatidae; genus Dendrobates; species Dendrobates tinctorius. The sequence goes on from NW_027361679.1 coordinate 122,840,702, forward strand.
TAAATGGAGTTTAGCGGCTGAAGAAGCCTTCCATAGCCTAAAACGGGCACTTTTATCACAGTACATACAAAATATTAAACATTTATGCCCCTAATGAAAATAGGAAAAAATACTATCTTTACTATACTTTGAAGACTTAGGCAAGAAAGTGAAAGAACTGGGAGCGCAGGTGGTCTTCTCTTCCATCCTCCCAGTGGATGGCCATGGAACAAGGAGGTGGAATAAGATTCTGCAGGTGAACAACTGGCTACGTCGATGGTGCCGTCAGCAACTATTTGGATTTCTGGATCACGGAGTGAACTACTTATACGATGGACTACTTGCTAGAGATGGGGTGCACCTTACGAAGACTGGAAAGCATGTATTTGGAAGTCGCCTTGCTACACTTGTAAGGAGAGCTTTAAACTAGAACAACATGGGAAGGGAAGCAAAAGACCAGAAAAAGCCATACACCTGACAAATGCTATTGAGAACTCTGCTATTAGAAGTGGAAAGGAAGAACAAAGACGAAAGAATCTAATTAGTAAAAATATTGGAGAAAGAGAAACCAATCACAAACTAAAATGTTTCTATACTAATGCACAAAGCATGGGCAACAAACAAGGAGAATTGGAACTACTAACACAGGAAAAGAAATATGATGGCATTGGAATCACTGAAACTTGGTGGGACAATACACATGATTGGAATACAAGACTAAACGGATACAACTTATTTGCAAGAAACAGACTTGATAAACGAGGAGGGGGTGTTGCATTGTATGTTAGAAACGCGTATATCTGCACAGAGATTGAAGCTTCAGAGACTGGGAGTTCTGTGGAAACTGTTTGGGTAAGAATACAAGGACAGAACAATGGAAAGGACACCATTGTAGGCATTTACTACAGGCCGCCTGTGCAAGCTGAAGATATGGATGAACTCTTTATGCATCAAATGGCCAAGTTCTCCAAAAAATATGACATAGTTGTCATGGGAGATTTCAACTATCCAGACATTTATTGGGAATCTCTCTCAGGCAAAACTAACAGGTCAAGGAAATTCTTATCCTCTCTTGCTGACAACTTTATCTTCCAAGAGGTAGGGGAGAAAACAAGGGGAACTGCTACCTTGGATCTAATCCTTATAAACAGGGAGGAAATGGTTGAGGAGGTAAAAGTGGCTGGAACCCTAGGAGGTAGCGACCATGCTATTTTAGAATTTTGGATAACTAGAGGCGGAAGACCTGTGAAGACTCAGACGTCAAGGTTAGATTTCAGAAAGTCAGATTTTAAGGGATTCAGAAAGATAATTGGAGGGATCCAATGGCTGGATATCCTTAAAGACAAAAATGTCCAGGAAGGATGGGAAATCTTGAAAAATGAAATTCTCAAAGCACAGTTGTTAACAATTCCGAAAAGAGGGAAGAATAGGAAGCATTTAAGGAAACCAGGATGGGTGAACACAGAATTTAAGCACATGCTAAAAAGGAAGAAGAAAATGTTTATAAAATGGAAAGAGGGAGGCATATCTAAAGAAGAATATAATGCTGTCTGCAGAACCTGCAGGGCACAAATCAGATTAGCTAAAGCTGAAAATGAATTGAGGCTTGCAAGAGATGTCAAAAGCAATAATAAAGGATTTTGGGGATATGTCAAAAGTAAAAGAAAAGTCAAAGATGCTATAGGATTTTTACAGGATGAAAATGATGAAATGGTAAGACAGGATGTTGAGAAGGTCGAACTTTTAAATTCCTATTTTGCATCTGTTTTCTCTCAGAAAGGAAATGTAACACCAACTGTTATTCACTGTCCTATTAAGGGAATAGAAGAATCCAGGATATCTACAAACAGAAAGATAGTGAGGAAACACTTAGCTAACCTAAATGAATTCAAGTCTCCAGGTCCAGATGAATTACACCCCAGAGTACTGAAGGAGATAGCAGAAGAAATTTTTGAACCCCTCTCCATAATCTTTGAAAATTCTTGGAGAACAGGAGAAGTGCCAGAAGACTGGAGAAGAGCAAATGTTGTTCCTATCTTCAAAAAGGGGAAGAAGGTGGACCCAGGCAACTATAGGCCGGTGAGTCTGACTTCTATACCAGGAAAGATCTTTGAACAAATTATTAAACAACATGTATGTCAATACCTGGATAAGAATGAAGTGATCAAACAGAGTCAGCATGGGTTTGTAACTAATAAGTCATGTCAGACTAACTTAATTTCCTTCTATGACGGTATCACTGATTGGGTAGATCAAGGAAATGCTGTAGATATAGTATATCTTGACTTCAGCAAAGCATTTGACAAAGTCTCTCATACAATCCTTATTGAAAAAATGACTAAGTATGGAATGGACAAGGCAACTGTTAGGTGGATTCATAACTGGCTTAGTGATCGGACCCAAAGAGTGGTCGTAAATGGCTGCACATCCAGTTGAAAGAATGTCTCAAGTGGGGTACCACAGGGCTCTGTCCTGGGCCCTGTATTGTTCAACATCTTTATCAACGATTTAGATGAAGGAATTGAGGGTAAACTGATTAAATTTGCTGATGACACAAAGCTAGGAGGGATAGCTAATACTAGAGAAGAGAGAGAGAGGATTCAAAAAGATTTAAATAAACTGGAGAAGTGGGCAGCAACTAACAGAATGGTTTTTAACAGGGAGAAATGCAAAGTACTACATCTGGGCAATAAAAATGAAAAAAGCATATATAGAATGGGAGGAATAGGGCTAAGTAACAGCACATGTGAAAAAGACTTGGGTATACTAATAGATCACAGACTGAATATGAGTCAACAGTGTGATGCAGCAGCAAAAAAGGCAAATGCAATTCTAGGATGTATTAACAGAAGCATACAGTCTAGATCACGTGAAGTCATTATTTCCCTCTACTCCTCTTTGGTCAGACCTCATCTGGAATATTGTGTCCAGTTTTGGGCACCACATTTTAAAAAAGACATCAACAAACTGGAGCAAGTTCAGAAAAGAGCGACCAGAATGGTGACCGGTCTGCAAACCCTGTCTTATGAGGAAAGGTTGCAGGATTTGGGAATGTTTAGTTTGCAAAAGAGAAGACTGAGAGGAGACTTAATAGCTGTCTACAAATATCTAAAGGGCTGTCACATTGTAGAAGGATCAACTTTATTCTCATTTGCACAAGGAAAGACTAGAAGCAATGGGATGAAACTGAATGGGAGGAGACACAGATTAGATATTAGAAAAAACTTTTTGACAGTTAGAGTGATCAATGAGTGGAACAGGCTGTCACGAGAAGTGGTGAGTTCTCCTTCAATGGAAGTCTTCAAACAGAGGCTGGACAGACATCTGACTGGGATGATTTAGCGAATCCTGCTTTGAGCAGGGGGTTGGACCAGATGGCCCAGGAGGTCCCTTCCAACTCTACGATTCTATGATTCTATGATTCTATCAATATCTAGAACAGGAAATATTGAAAGACCCAACACAAAATCTAATAATTGGAGGCAATTTCAATTCAGTGGTGAATACCTTAGAAGACAGAAAAAACAAATCGCAAAAGATATCGGTGGTGAAAAGCCACGACAAAGTGATTCCCCTAATGCTAGAGAACACGGGATTACATGACGCGTGGAGATATCTCCATCCACAGGATAGAGAATACACATTCTATTCTAATGCCAAGGACTCATGGTCAAGATTAGATTACTTTTTCGTCTCTCCACCCATCCTCAATAAACTCATTTCGGCCACAATACATGACCTGGTGATATCAGACCATGCACCAGTGGTTATGGACCTGGCAGAAACGTTCCCTAAAGGAACAGATTATCTGTGGAGGTTCCCTAGGTATTTATACGACAGTGAGGACTTTGAACTTAGATTGAAAGAGTGGTGGGGGGAAATAAGAGGATAACAAAGCACATGAGACTAACCCATCCCTACTATGGGAAACAATTAAAGTAGTCATGAGGGGGAAAATAATTTCATATACGTCTGCTATTAAGAAAAAAGCCCAAGAAAAGTACAACGTACTTACGAATAAGCTCAGAAACACACTTTATTTCAAAGTCACCCTAATAAATTAAATAGGGAAAATTGGATAATGGAACAAAGAGAGTACAATACTTGGATGGAAAAAAGGGAGCAATTATTTAAAACATCTCAAGAGGCCAAATCCATAAATTCGGAAATAAAGCAGGAAAATTGATGGCCTCCATGGTCAGAAATAGATTCTTTGCGCAAGGTCCACGACATTTAAAGGATCAAAATGGAGAAATACAAAATAAACCAAAAGATATAGTTAACATATTGGGAAAATACTACAAAAACCTTTATACGGCCACGGCAGATCAAGAAATACCAAATAACACCTTACTTGACCGACCAGATATCCCCATGCTGACAGACGACCAAAAGCAGCTCCTCAATGCACCCATCACAGAAGAGGAAATAAAATTAGCAATTAAAAATCTAGGGAATGGGAAAGCCCCGGGTCCGGATGGCTACTCAGGAGAATTTTTTAAGCTTCTAAAAGATGAAGCAACCCCTATTATGACAGAAATATTTAACGGGATAATGGAGGGGAAACCCATGACGAGGTCCAGCAACTTAGCATATATTAAGGTTTTACCAAAACCAGGAAAAGACCCCATGTCGCCAAGTTTATATCGTCCCATATCCCTAATAAATGTAGACAATAAATTAATGTCCAAGATCCTAGCCGACAGATTGGCAGATATATTGCTAAAACTAATATCTGACCCGCAGGCGGGATTTGTAAAGGGGAGATCTGCGACGATCAACATGGGGAAAGTCATGCTGGCATTGGACAGGGTAAATCTCAAACCCAATCTAAACGAGAAACCAACACTGTTAGCAATCGATGTGGAAAAAGCATTTGATAATGTCAGATGGGAGTGGCTTTACAAGGTGATGGCGAAAATGAATTTTGGAGGTCCCTTTTTGGCCTGCATCAAAGAAATATACTCAAAACCCGAAGCCCAGATTTACATTCCAGGTTTCCTTTCTGATAGATTCCAGTTGTCCAAGGGTACAAGACAAGGGTGCCCATTGTCACCATTGCTATTTAATATAGCGCTGGAGCCTCTGGTGAGAGAGCTATCTGACCCATTATTGTTCCCTGGAATTCAGATCAACAAGGAGGCAGTGCGAGCTATCTTTTTTGCAGACGACATTCTGCTTTTCCTTGGTGATCCATTTGAACAGGTGGAAACGGCACTGAAAACAATACACACATATGGGACTTACTCGGGCTTTAAAATTAACAAAACAAAGTGCGAGCTACTTCCCTTGGGAAAGTGGGACACGAGAAACTAAGACAAATTAAACAAAGCGCAATTGGGGGTGAGCATTGCGAAATCCTATATCAAATATCTGGGCGTTAAAATGGGGGGGAGCCATCCTCCATATATAATCTAAATTACCCGCCACTAATAACAAACATAGTGAAAGATCTAGAAAGATGGAGAGACTTACCACTAAATTTGACAGGGAGAGTACAGCTTATTAAAATGATGAGCACCTCAAAATTAATGTACCACCTACAAACAATCCCATTACTCCTGAAACATAAAGACATAAAAATTTTAAACACTGCGTTCTCCAAATTCGTCTGGAGAAACAAACAACCGCGCACAAGTCTCAAAAAGCTGATGACTCCAAAGATAGAAGGGGGCTTAAACCTACCTAGTGTTAGAAATTGCAATATAGCATGCCTTGCGAGGTACCTTCTGAATTGGATACACGAGGAGAGCAAATATTCTGCCTATAAATTAGAGAAAGACTACGCTCAACCGTGGGATCTTAGATCCTTAATACACGCAAGAATAAAGATGCTACCGCCCAAAATAAAAAACTCACTGATATTTAGAGACACCATAGCCACCTGGAAGACGGTGAGAAAAAAATATAAGTTATCGTTTAGAATATCAAAACACCTTCCAATATGGAACAACCCAGAATTTCTACCGGGGGGTAGAAAATAAATTATATAAGGAATGGAGAGATAGGGGTATAAAAGACATCACACACTTGATACATCCCACAGAAAACAGATGGCTATGTAAAAAAGAAATAATAGAGAAATTCAATCTAAAAGAATATCAAACTGTACAATTTGAACAAATTAAATACCATGTCATGGCCCAACTAGTAGATACGCAGACTGAGTTCACACGTAATGCGTTTGACATAATGGTTAATTCAGCGAAAAACTCATCGTCTATATCAAAGCTATATAGCGAGATGAGAGAAGTCCTCTTAGACAGCCACCCAGACACATTCTATAAGAAATGGGAAACGCAACTAGAGGATAAAGATTTGGGAGACAAAATAAGGAAAGGTTGGATGAAAGTCCGCCAGTTCCTTGGAAATGAAGGCTGGAGAGAAACTCAATATAAAATAATCCATAGGGCGATTTACGCCTTCCAGTTTCCAAAGGGCTCTGCAGCATCAGAAAGAATCACCCACTGTCCCAAATGCAACACACCATATACTGATCTACTTCACGGTTTGCTGACTTGCAAACTAGTAACAGACCTCTGGTGGGCGGTGAGAAAATTTATGGAAAATATCTGGGACTGGGGGGACGAGATCCCGGTGAACTTGGTTCTCTTCCATTATTGGGAGGAACAATCTAAAATACGACTGGGAAGCGGAAGCCCCCCGCAGGTTGTACATATAATTATTATGCTCACGAAGAAATTACTATTAAAATATTGGCTAAAGAAAGAAATACCAACCATTAAAGATCTCACGGAACATCTAAAACATATAATGCTTCTTGATAAATTGGAAGCAGAGAAGAGAAAGTCCAAAGATACAGCTAAATTTTTCACGAAATGGAAACAGTTTATTAGGGAACATTGCAATGGGGAAGAAATAAAGCGTAGTATAGTTGGTGCATTTGTGGGCACAACGTGGTATCACACAGAATCTCTGGGAGGAACATTGGGTATACTAAAACTGAATTAAACGACCTAATGAAGCGATGACCGTCGGCCGGAGAGCGTCTGTTGTGAGTTCATTTTCCCCTTCACCATTGAGGTCTGATGAACTCCCTCTTCTGGTGAAGGAAGGTAGTGAGGCTGATTACAAAGCACCTGAGCAGAATGATGATGACTGGGTGACTGGGATTGCTGACTGGATATAAGGCAGCCGACGCCCTTCTGCCTTGCGGGTGATTACTCTGAGGGATTCTTGGAGACCAGTCTGATTCCTGCTCCTCAAAAGCTAAGTTTTCTGCTCTACTTTTTGCATTTGTGTTTTGGTTTTGTTTTTCTGGATTTCTGCCTTTCCCTGCTGGGTGAGCTGAATTCCTTTTTGCTCTGTCTTCAGATAATACCTGAGTACTGATATAGTCTTTTTGAAGCCTAGCGTCTTCAGGGATTTTTTCCCTATCAGTCTGTTGGCTCTTGTTTTTGAGAGGGTTTTGGCGGATTGCAGACAGCAGCTTTTCTATTCTGTCCTATTTAGTTAGCTTGGGCCCCATCATTTGCTCAGCCTATCTTTCTATCTGTGTGAGTGTTTTTTCATCTTGCTTCACCGTCATTATATGTTGGGGGCTGCCTATTGCTTTGGGGTCTGCTCTGGGGCAGTTTAGATTTCCCTTTCTGTCTTTAGGCTATGTAGTTCTCTGGCTGTGATCGAGGGGTCTAGGGCACCGTAGGAACCCCCCACGGCTACTGCTAGTTGTTGTTGTTAGGTTCAGGGGTCTGCAATCCGATAGCTGCCAACTTCTCTGGTTTTCTGGACTTAGCTAGTATTTCTGTTTTTGCCTCCTATGGTGATTCATTCATAACAGAATCACCCGCCATACCGCAGATCCTAGTGTACTCAATAGCAGGAAAGAATTGTAAAAAAAAAAGGAAAAAAAAAAAGTGTGTATATTTTTTCCTCTATATCTCTGAGGCCGTAGGGGGAACTTTTTTTTATCTCAATTGAGATAAAGCAATTGTCTGATCGTGTGGAGCAGCTCGCTGTGGAAGTGCGGGGAATTTCCGCCTACCTTGCTCATTCACATGCTGCTGAACCAAAGATCCCTACTCCTGATGTGTTTTTTGGGGATCGGTCTAAATTTTTGAATTTCAAAAATAATTGTAAATTACTTTTTGCCTTGAAGCCTAACTCGTCAGGGAGCTCCGCGCAGCAGGTTAAAATTTTCATCTCTTTGCTGCGTGGCGATCCCCAGGATTGGGCGTTTTCTTTGAAACCAGATGATCCTATTCTGACTAATGTGAACGCATTTTTTCAAGCCTTGGGGTTGTTGTATGACGAACCTAATGCTATTGATCAGGCTGAAAAGAACCTGTTGGCATTGAGTCAGGGTCGAGATTCTGCAGAATTGTACTGTCAAAAATTCCGAAAGTGGGCGGTCCTTACTACCTGGAATGATAATGCCTTGGCAGCTCTCTTTTGGAAGGGTTTGTCAAAAGCCGTAAAAGATACTATGGTGGGATTTCCTGTTCCCTCTGGTCTTGACGATTCTATGTCATTAGCCATTCAGGTTGATCGGCGTTTACGTGAACGCAGGACTGCACAAGAGGTGTTGCCACCTGTTGAACAAGTGTCTGAACCTATGCAATGTGATAGAGTTTTGTCCAGGGAGCAATGTCAGGAGTTCAGAAGGCGTAATAAGCTGTGTTTTTTTTGTGGAGATGCCTCCCATATTATTTCTGTCTGTCCTAAACGAGAGAAACGTTTTGCACACACGTTTTCTGTGGGTGGTGTTCAACCTAAGTTTCTTCTGGCAATTACTCTGATCTGCTCCCTGTCCACATTTTCCGCCAAGTCTTTTGTGGATTCAGGAGCAGCCCTGAATCTAATGGACTTGGATTTTGCTAAACGTTGTGGATTTCCGATGACACCTCTGCAGACGCCTATCCCTTTGAGGGGGATTGATGCTACTCCTTTGGCGAAAAATAAACCTCAGTTTTGGACCCAGGTGGTAATGCGGGTCGCCCCAGACCATCAAGAAAATTGCAGATTTTTGGTGTTGTATAATTTGCATGATACCATTGTTCTGGGGTTTCCCTGGTTGCAAATTCATGATCCAGTTTTGGATTGGAAATCTGTGTCTGTGGTGAGTTGGGGTTGTCGGTGTGCCCTTAGTGTGGCTCCGGTTTTTTCCACCTCTCCTCAGTCGCATGATGTTCCTGACTATTTGGCGGACTTTTATGATGTATTTAGTGAGAATGAGTCAGCGTCTTTGCCTCCTCATAGGAGTTATGACTGTGCAATTGAACTGAGCCCGGGGTGTAAATTTCCTAAGGGTTGGCTCTTCAGTTTATCTGTACCCGAGCACGAGGCTATGCGATCCTATATTAAGGAGGCGTTGGAGAAGGGTCATATTAGACCATCCTCTTCACCCTTAGGTGCCGTATTTTTTTTCGTGGCCAAAAAGGATGGTTCATTAAGGCCTTGTATTGATTATCGAGCCCTCAACAAAATTACTATTAAATATCAGTATCCGTTACCCCTGATTTCGGATCTATTCTCCAGAGTTAAAGGTGCTTGCTGGTTTACCAAGCTTGACCTCAGGGGGCGTATAATCTTATCCGCATTAAGCATGGGGATGAATGGAAGACGGCGTTCAATACTCCGGAGGGACATTTTGAGTACCTGGTGATGCCTTTTGGGCTCACTAATGCCCCTTCTGTCTTCCAGTGCTTCATGAACGACATTTATAGAGACTTTGTGGATAAATTTTTGATTATCTATCTGGATGATATTTTGATCTTCTCCAAGGATTGGGATTCTCATGTGGAACATGTTCGGACTGTGTTCCGGATCTTGAGGGAGAATTCCCTGTATGTCTAAGGATCGAAATGCCTTTTTCGGGGTACATAGGATTTCATTTTTGGGATTTATTTTGTCTCCGTCAACTATTGAAATGGACCCGGCCAAGGTACAGGCCATTTATGATTGGGTTCAGCCCACTTCTTTGAAGGCCCTCCAGAAGTTTTTGGGTTTTGCTAATTTTTATCGGAAATTTATAGCAAAATTTTCTAGTATTGCCAAGCCATTGACTGATCTGACTAAAAAGGGTGCTGATGTGTTGAATTGGTCTCCGGAGGCTGTTTCTTCCTTTCAGGAGCTGAAGCGAAGATTCACTTCTGCCCCGGTTTTGCGGCAACCTGATGTCTCACTCCCGTTCCAGGTAGAGGTGGACGCTTCTGAGATTGGTGCAGGAGCTGTTTTGTCCCAAAAGGATCCTGTAACATCTAAAATGAATCCCTGTGCTTTCTTTTCCCGAAAGTTCTCTCCATCTGAACGTAACTATGATGTGGGGAATCGCGAACTGTTAGGCATGAAATGGGCATTTGAGGAGTGGAGACATTGATTGGAGGGAGCTAAACACCAAGTCGTGGTCCTCACTGACCACAAGAATTTGATTTACCTGGAGTCGACCAAACGCTTGAACCCTAGACAGGCTAGGTGGGCCTTGTTTTTTACACGTTTTGATTTTGTGGTCTCTTTTCTTCCTGACACTAAGAATGTCAAGGCAGGCGCCCTCTCTAGGAGCTTCTTTGCTGATTCTCCTGTGGTGACCAAGCCTGCTACCATCTTAGGCGAAGGGGTAGTTCTTTCTGCCATCTCGCCCGATTTGAGACGTGCTCTGGAAGCCTAAGCGTTGTCCCAGTGGAAAGTTGTATGTTCCTGACCAGTGGAAGAAGAGAGTGATGTCTGAAGTTCATTGCTCTGCATTAGCTGGTCATCCAGGTATTTTTGGTACTAGAGATCTGGTGAGTCGGTCTTTTTGGTGGCCCCCCTTGTCTCGTGATGTCAGGAATTTTGTGCAGTCCTGTGGGACTTGCTCCCGGTCTAAACCTTGCTCTCGCTCTAGTGGGTTGTTGATGCCTTTGCCAGTCCCCAGGAGGCCATGGACCCATATTTAAATGGATTTCATCTCTGATATGCCTGTCTCTCAGAGAATGACTGTTATTTGGGTGATTTGTGATAGGTTCTCTAAGATGGTTCATCTTGTACCACTCCCTAAGTTGCCATCTTCCTCTGAGTTGGTGCCCCTGTTTTTGCAACAGGTGGTTCGCTTGCACGGGATTCCTGAGAACATTGTATCTGACAGAGGAGTTCAATTTGTGTCAAGATTTTGGAGGACTTTCTGTTCCAAGCTGGGAATTCAGTTGTCTTTCTCCTCTGCTTTTCACCCTCAGACCAATGGGCAGACGGAGAGAACAAACCAGACCTCGGAGTCGTATTTGAGATGTTTTATTTCCGCTGATCAGGATGATGGGTTTCATTTTTGCCCTTGGCCGAATTTGCTTTAAATAATAGAGCTAGTTCTGCCACTTTGATGTCACCTTTTTTTTGTAACTTTGGGTTTCATCCTCGATTTTCTTCAGGGCAGGTGGAGGCTTCTGCCTGCCCAGGTGTTGACACTGTGGTGGAGAGAATGCACCAGATCTGGGACCAAGTGGTGGATAAGTTATCTCTCTCCCAGGAAAAGGCCCAGCGGTTTTCCAACCGACATAGGACCATTGGTCACCAGTTTAAGGTTGGTGATATGGTTTGGTTATCATCAAAAAATATCGCTATGAAGGTGGCTTCTCCTAAGTTTAAGCCTAGATTTATTGGACCTTACAAGATTTTGGAGATTATTAATCCGGTCTCTTTTCGTTTGGCTCTTCCTGTCACATTTAAAATTCATAATGTGTTTCATAAGTCCTTGTTGAAGAGGTTTGTTGAACCAGTTGTTCCTGGGGTGGCACCTCCGGACCCTGTATTAGGTGAAGGTAACATGGAATATGAGGTAGAGAAGATACTGGATTCCCATCTGGCTAGAGAGAGACTCCAGTATTTGGTTAAGTGGAAGGGTTATGGTCAGGAGGATAATTCCTGGGTCTCTGCCTCTGATATTCATGCCAAAAGATTGGTGCGTGCCTTTCATCGGGCTCACCCTGATCGCCCTGGTGGCGTGGATGAGGGTTCGGTGAACCCTCCTCAAGGGGGAGGTACTGTTGTGAGTTCATTTTCCCCTTCACCATTGAGGTCTGATGAACTTCCTCTTCTGGTGAAGGAAGGTAGTGAGGCTGATTACAAAGCACCTGAGCAGAATGATGATGACTGGGTGACTGGGATTGCTGACTGGATATAAGGCAGCCAACGCCCTTCTGCCTTGCGGGTGATTACTCTGAGGGATTCTTGGAGACCAGTCTGATTCCTGCTCCTCAAAAGCTAAGTTTTCTGCTCTACTTTTTGCATTTGTGTTTTGGTTTTGTTTTTCCTTGTTTTTCTGGATTTCTGCCTTTCCCTGCTGGGTGAGCTGAATTCCTTTTTGCTCTGTCTTCAGATAATACCTGAGTACTGATATAGTCTTTTTGAAGCCTAGCGTCTTCAGGGCTTTTATTCCCTATCAGTCTGTTGGCTCTTGTTTTTGAGAGGGTTTTGGCGGATTGCAGACAGCAGCTTTTCTATTCTGTCCTATTTAGTTAGCTTGGGCCCCATCATTTGCTCAGCCTATCTTTCTATCTGTGTGAGTGTTTTTTCATCTTGCTTCACCATCATTATATGTTGGGGGCTGCCTATTGCTTTGGGGTCTGCTCTGGGGCAGTTTAGATTTCCCTTTCTGTCTTTAGGCTATGCAGTTCTCCGGCTGTGATCGAGGGGTCTAGGGCACCGTAGGAACCCCCCACGGCTACTGCTAGTTGTTGTTGTTAGGTTCAGGGGTCTGCAATCCGATAGCTGCCAACTTCTCTGGTTTTCTGGACTTAGCTAGTATTTCTGTTTTTGCCTCCTACGGTGACTCATTCATAACAGCGTCCTGGTTGACCCCGAATGGAGGGATTTGTTCTAACTGTAGTCTGATAAAGTTTTAGGGTAAGGGGAGGGGGTTTGTAGTAAAATGTTATATGGGGAGGGTGGGAGAGGGGGAGGGAGGGGGGAGGGAGATACTCCTAGTTCAAATTGAAGCCTAAAGAAAAGAAGAGATACTATTATTAATGTCTGACAACCCTGTGATGTAATAATTTACATAGCACTATGTCTCTTTTAAACTGTATAAGTTTGTTTTGCTTTGTAAAATCCAATAAAAAGAGTTTAAAAAAAAAAAAACGTGATCAGAATAAAGCGATGCACAAATAATTATTTTTTCTATAAAATAGTTTTTATTGTGTAAAAGTGCCAAAACATAAAAACACGATATATCTGTGGTATTGTTGTAATCGTACTGAACCGAAGAATAAAGTTGTCCTACCAAATTTACCACACGCGGAATGGTATGAAAAAAAAAGCAATTCCTGAATTACTGATTTTTGTTCATTCTGTGTCTTAAAATTCAGAATAGAAAACGATCAAAAAATGTCATGTGCTCTGAAATGGTACTAATAAAAACGTCAGCTCGTTCCGCCAAAAAACAAGCAATAACATGACTTAGGCGGCTGAAATATGAAAAAATTATAGCTCTCAAAATATGGTGTGACGCAAAAACTATTTTTTTTTCAATAAAAAGCATCTTTTAGTGTGTGACAGCAGCCAAACATAAAAAACCAATATAAATCTGTTATCGCTGTAATCGCATCGACCCGGAGAATAAAGTCACCTAATCACTTATATTGCATGAGGAATGGCGTAAAAAATAAATAAAGCCAATTCTTCACCGGCTGTTGATTTTTTTCATTCTGCCTCCCAAAGATCGCAGTAAGGCTTGGCTCACATTTATCCTGCGCTCTGCGCTGAGCGCTTACACCACGGTTTCAATGTAATTCTCTGAAGTGCGTGATTCAGGCAGAACCCCCGGCGGAAAATTCCCTATAATGAGGCAGATGGAGTCACTGTGGATGCCTTAGGACCTGTGATCTGGCCATGTCCATCTTTTTAGGATTGCATAAAAGTGCCATGGGCCACAGTTTTGTGCACTTCCGAAAAGGACACCGCTGAACAGAAGCTAGACGGAGTACAGAGTAAATCTGCTGCCTCATTATAGTGAATGGATCCCTCGGGGGTTTCATCTGTCACGTCACTCAGTGATTTAGATGGAATCTCCAAAGTAGGTGCTCAGCGTAGAGCGCTGGATAAATGTGATCCCAGACGTTATGTAAAATGTTCCCAATAAAAGCTTCAACTCAGTCCACAAAAAAAAGCAAGTCCCCACTCAGGTCTGTCATCTGTTAAAGGAAATATAAGGGTGCTTCCACGTTACTATTAGCACAAAGGCTCTGGAAAAGCCAAATGGCTCCTTGCTCCCCAAACAAAATTTATCAAATTATCAGCTCCCAAATCCAAATGCTCCCCCCCTTCTGTGCTCCAGTGTGCCTAAAGAACATGTTTGGCATTTCTGTAATGATGAGAGACCACCTAATTTACAAGTGCATGTCTCCAGAAACATGAGTTGGGCATAATGTACTGGTGAATGCAAGGTACTGGTCACTACCACAGCAGTTTGCATTTTTCATTCAGCAACATCCACTGCTACTTGTTTGTGGAAAATACTCATGGAGTCAAAATCATCACTACATCTGTAGATAAATTCCCGAAGGGTTATAGTTTCCAAAATGCAGTCACTTGAGGGGGGATTCTGCTTTACTAACACTTAGGGGCTCTTTATATGGAATCCACAAACTACGGTATAGTATAGGAAAATCTGCACTCCAGGAGGCAAATAGCGCTCCATCCCTCCCGAGTCACTCCATATGGCAAAGTAGTACTGTACGCCCACATATGGGGTACCGCATTTTTCGGACTATAAGACGCACCAGGCCATAAGAGGCACCCCAAATTTTCAGAAGGAAAATAGGGAAAAAAAATAATGTGTCAAATGGGGGTCCGTACTACAGTCCGAATAAGCTTACCAGGGAAGGGATCCGGCACAGGTGGAGGAGTGGTCACAGGGGTCGTTCAGTGGTCCAGGCAGATGCAGTGGCCTCCAGGAAATCCCATCCCAAGCTCTGTGCTGGGGCACTGTGCTGGGGCAGTTGGGCTGTCCTGGGGCACTGTGATTGGGCAGGTGGGCTGTGCTGGGGCAGGGGGGCTGTGCTGGGGCACTGTGCTGTGCTGGGGCAGGTGGGCTGTGATGGGGCACTGTGCTGTGCTGGGGCAGGGGGGCTGTGCTGGGGCACTGGGCTCCGGTGCAGGGGGGCTGTGCTCCGGTGCAGGAGCAGCAGCTCCTCGGGCATTTCCTCAAAGCCCGGAGGCCCCCGCACATCCGTTGCTGCCATGTTGCGGTGGCTTCCGGGAACATGGACACCGGGATCAGGTTCAGATCTCGTCCCGAGATCTTGGGAGATGAGATCTCGAGACGAGATCTTGTTGCCGAGATTTGAATCTCGTCTCCCAGGGGCTCTGCTAATGTAACATGGCACCCTCAACAAGTGCAGCAAAATATGCACTGTAATATGGCGCTACTTCCCTTCTGACCACATATGTGGTATCTGTGAACTCAGGAGAAATTGCTCAACAAACATTGGGGTCCATTTTCTCCTTTTGCCCGTGTGAAAATACAAAATTTGTATCTAAAAAGATTTTTGTGGGAAAAATGTGATTTTTTTTTTTTTAATTTTCACGGCTCAACGTTATAAACTTCTGTGAAGCACCTGTGGGTTCAAGGTGCTCAATACACATCTAGATAAGTGGTGTCACTTGTGGGGGGTTTCCACTGTTTAGGCACATCAGAAGCTCTCCAAACACGACATGGCATCCACTAATTATTCCAGCATATTTTACATTCAAAAAGTCAAATGGCCCTCCTTCCCTTCCAAGCCTTGCAGTGCACCCAAAACGTTGTTTTCCTCTACATATTGGTTATCTGCGCACTCAGGAGAAATTGCACAAGTCATATGGAGCAATTTCTCTTGTTGCCCTTATGAAAATGCAAAATTTGGAGCTAAAAAAAATTAGATTTTTTTTTATTTTCACGGCTTAATATTATAAGCTTCTGTGAAGCACCTGGGGGTTTAAGGTGCTCAATACACGTCTAGATAAGTTCCCTAAAGGGTCTAGTTTCCAAAATGGTATCACTTGTTGGGGGTTTCCACTGTTTAGACACATTAAGGTGTAACACCTGTGCCCGTACCTTCGCAGGGTCCCCATCGGGGTTCCCGTTCTCACGCTGCTCCACCCGTGCTCGTACCTCCGCGGGGGTCTTCGTTCTCTCTGCTTCCCACCGCTCTGCCGCTGTCTCTGGCTTCTCTCCTGCTCCCTGGCGCGTGGCCAGCACTTCCCCAGGTATGGTGCTGAGGTCGTGCACACTCCCGGTCTCTTAAAGAGACAGCGCACATTTTTTAAAATATGCCTCTAACCAATGATGTTACGCTGTGTGCTATTTCTGGCCCCTCTGCCATAGGGAGGGCGCCGGAGCAACAAGTGCTTCCTGTTGCTAATTTCCGGTTCAGTGTTCTGTTTGCTCTGAGCTCTGCTGTGCTTTGCCTGTACCCTGCTTGAATATGGCTAATACTGTTTGTTTCCTCAGACTACGGGTGATTCCATACTCAGCACCTGGGACGATACCAGCGCTGTCTGTATTACTGCTACCTGGTCCAGCCATCTGAATAACCCGTATCCAGGACTACGATATTAATGCCTGTGCCAGCTCCGTCCCTTGCTCACGTCTCCTGTTGTCTGACTTTATCACTGCCTGTTATCCCTGCCTGAATTCCTGCACCGCTGGGCCAGCTTCTACATGTCCAGGGTCTGACTGTAGGTTGCACCTGTGTCCCCTGGGCGCGTCCCTTTCCACTCTGATCCTGTACGAGGGGTCTTACTACAGTTATCTGGTGTTCACATAGTTCTGCCCCTTGAAGTTAACTCGGGTCGTGGTTCCTTGGTTCCACAAAGAAAATTGAAATAAACGAATGTGCACTGTAACACCTGAGCCTCCGCTTCCATTCTTTACAGATTGCTCCGGCCATGGAACTCGCTGGGTGCCACGCACCTCCGGCTGCAGAGCTGTGTCGAGTTTACTCGCCTAAAGGATCAGCAGGACAAGATCATGACCTATCTACGCAAATTGTCTACCTGTGTGGATTCGGTAACATCCTCGGCTACTCCCATCTCGACCACTGGCTTCCAGGTTCCCTGTTGTACGGCAGGTAAAAGTCTTCGCTTGGCAGCTCCCACTCGGTTTAATGGCGATCCCGCTCAGTGTCGGGGGTTCATAAATCAATGCATGCTGCACTTTGAACTCCTGGGGCATATGTTTGCTACTGAACGGGCCAAGGTGGGCTTCATTATGTCACACCTCACCGGAGAAGCTCTCGTCTGGCTAAATCCTTTTTGGGAGAGAGGGGATCCTCTGGTTAATAAACTTCAGTCCTTTCTAGAAGCTTTCCGCAGGACCTTCGATGAACCCGGCCGCACCTCTTCGACAGCTTCCTCACTACTCCGGCTGCGCCAGGAGAGCATCACTGTGGCTCAGTATGCAGTACGTTTCCAAACTCTCTCCTCAGAGTTATCCTGGAATGATGAGGCCTTGATGGCTACCTTCTGGGAGGGGTTACCGGGAGAATAAAGGACCAGCTGGTTGGTCGGGATACTCCTGCTACTCTGAACGACCTGATATCCTTGGCAACCCGGATTGATCTTCGCTTTCAAGAGCGTTCTAGGGAGTCCAAGCGGGAGAGGAAACCTATTTGCTTGAATCCAAATTTCTGGAGACTGTCTGTGTCCTCGCCCCCAGTTTCCCTTTCTGAACCTATGCACATGGATCAAATGAGCTTGGCCAGGCAGCACATCGCGTGGAAGAGAAATGTTTCTATTGCGGCAGATTTGAGCATCAGATTCGCTTTTGTCCACTTAGGTCGGGAAACTCCAGAGCCTAGGTTCGATAGGAGAGGCTACCCTAGGTAAGGACCATCTCTCTCCATCTCTGAAAATGACTGTTTCTGTGTCCTTCGGCACAGGTAAATTTTCAGAACTTTATCTCATGGATTCCGGAGCTGCAGGGAATCTTATCCGTTATCTTATCCGTTATCAGATTCCTGTTCAGCTCCTGCCTGTCCGGTTACAGACTGTGCCAGTGGAAATCCAGGTAGGTCTACTGCATTCTGAAAGAATCTGTTTTTATGTTTTACCCGGTTTGTCTCACCCCTTGCTTCTAGGTTTGCCTTGGTTTTGAACCCATGAACCCATTCTAAATTGGAGAACTGGAGAAGTTCTGCGCAGGTGAGATTACTGTTCTGAATGATGCATCTCTCCCATTCGTCCAGTTACTCCTTCTGTTCAGCCAGCTGCGTTACCCAGGGTTACCATCCCCTTACCGGGCCTTCTCTGACGTCTTCGGGAAAAAGGAGTCTGAGAGACTACCTCCTCACAGGTCATATGACTGTCTCATAAATTTGCTTCCCGGAACATCTCCCCCTCAAAGGCGAATCTATCCTCTTTCTCATGCAGAGACCCAGACCATGTCGGAATATATCCAGGAGAATCTGACTAGTGAATTTATTAGAAAATCATCTTCCCCGGCAAGGACAGGATTCTTCTTCGTCAAGAAAAAGGACGGAACTTTACGGCCCAGCATTGATTACAGGGGTTAAACCAGATCACGGTAAAAAATAGATACCCGTTGCCACTTATTTCTGAGCTGTATGATCGTCTCCAAGGGGCCAAGATCTTCACTAAACTTGATCTCAGAGGGGCCTACAACCTGATTCATATACGTGAAGGAGACGAGTGGAAAACAGCCTTCAACACCCATGATGGACATTATGAATACCTGGTAATGCCATTTGGCCTCAGTAATGCACCCGTGGTCTTTCAGGAGTTTGTAAGCAATATTTTTAGATATCTTTTCTAATCGTGTTGTTGTCTATCTGGACGACATCTTGATTTACTCCGAAGACCTACCTACGCATCGGAGACATGTCCCCCTAGTCCTTCAAAGGCTCAGAGAGAACAGACTGTATGCTAATTTTTGAAAATTGTGTCTTAGAGCAATCATCCCTTCCTTTTCTTGGTTGCATAGTCTCGCCCACAGGTCTGAAGATGGATCCCGAGAAACTATCTGCTATCCTCAAATGGTCTCGTCCGTCTGGTCTTAAAGCGATACAACGGTTCCTGGGATTTACCAATTATTATCATCAATTTATTCCACATTTTTCCACCCGAGTGGCACCTATCTCGGCCTTAACCCAGAAAGAGGTGAATCCCAAAAGTTGGACCCCGGAGGCGGAGGATGCCTTTACTTCCTTGAAAGAAGCCTTCTCTTCCGCTCCCGTCCTCCATCGACCAGACTCTGATAAACAATTTTTTCTCGAGGTAGATGCTTCTTCCATAGGTGCTGCAGCGGTCCTCGCTCAAAGATCTACCGGTTGTGTGGTTTCATGTGTTTTTTTCTCAAAGGTTTTTTACACTTCTGAAAGAAATTATTCTGTTGGAGATCAGGAGTTGTTGGCAATCAAGTTGGCCTTCCAAGAGTGGCGACACCTTCTCGAGGGAGCAGTTCATCAGGTTATCATTTTCACTGATTTTAAAAACCTTGCCTAGCTCCAGTCTGCACAGAGGTTGAATCCCTGCCAGGCCAGGGGGGCCTTGTTTTTTGCTCGATTTAATTTTGTTCTTCATTTTTGTCCAGCTGACAAGAATGTCAAGGCCGATGCCCTCTCCAGAGCCTTCCTACCACCTGACTTCGGGGAAGAACCTCAACATATCATTGAACCATCCAGGCTAGTGCCTGAAGCCTCTGTCAATCTCACCTGGCCTCCTCCAGGAAAAACTCTTGTGACCATCTTGAACAGGAATCGTGTCCTTCGGTGGGATCACTTCCAAATTGGGCGGTCATGCTGGTCAGAAAAAGACATTACAATTATTCTCCTGTTATTACTGGTGGCCTACCATGGGCAAAGATATCCAGGAGTATGTTGCTGCCTGTCCTACGTGTTCCCGTAATAAAACTGGGAAACTCTTGCCGTACGGGCAGCTTCTGCCTCTTCCTATTCCATCCGCTCCCTGGTAACACATCGCAATGGACTTTCTTACGGATCTTCCTATCTCTTCTAGCTGTTCCACTATCTGGGTGGTGGTGGTTCGTTTTTTCGAAGATGGCTCACTTTGTTCCTCTGCCTGGTCTTCAGTCTGCTCCTGAGCTTGCTGAATACTTCATACAGCACATTTTTCATTTCCATGGATTTCTTCTCCACATTGTGTATGACAGGGGTGTCCAATTCACTTCAAAATTCTGGAGGGCACTTTGTAAACTAAAGAAGGTAGAATTAGACTTTTCTTCTGCTTACCATCCTCAATACAATGGACAAGTGGAGAGAATCAACCAGATCTTGTCCGGTTTCCTGCGTTACTTCGTTAATGTGTGGGTCAAGTTACTACCCTGGGCCGAGTTTTCATATAATAACCAAGTAAGTGAATCCTCTGGGAAGTCTCCCTTCCAGATTGTGTTTGGTCTGCAACCCGGAATTCCCATCTCTGAGCCCTCAGGCATTTCGGCTGTTGATACTTATGCAGAGGAGTTCTCAAAAGTATGAAGTGATACCAAGTCCCCCTGGAAAAGGCCTCTCAACGTATGAAGAGACATGCGGACAAAAGACGCCTGGATGCTCCAGTTTCCAGCCCGGAGATAAGCTATGGCTCTCCTCCAAGTACATCCGTTTGAAGATGCATTCCTACAAATTGGGTCCTCGCTTCATCGGTCTCTTTGAAGTTTTAAAACAAATTAATGCAGCTTTGTATAAACTGAAATTACCCGCTTCTTTACGTGTGCCTAACTCTTTCCATGTTTCCCTCCTCAAACCAGTAGTCTTGAGTTCCTTCTTTAAGGATCCGGGTACCACTCCAGATCCCGTCAGTGAGCAGGATGTCTTTGAGATAGAAAATATTTTGGCCACAAAAAAGTAAGGGGTAAGACCTACTTCTTGGTGGATTGGAAGGACTTTGGTCCTGAGGAGAGGTCATGGGAGCCTAAAGAAAACATCCAGGCTCCTCATCTTCGGAAGAGATTTTACGCAGACTTGAAAAAGAGGGGGTGTAAGGAGGGGGATACTGTAACACCCGTGCCCATACCTTTGCGGGGTCCCCGATGGGGTTCCCTGCTCTCACGCTGCTCCGCCCGTACCTCTGCGGGGTCCCCACTCTCTCTCAGATTCCCGCCGCTCTGCCGTGGTCTCTGGCCTCTCTCCTGCTCCCTGGCACGCGGCCAGCACTTCCCCGGGTATGGTGCTGAGGTCGCATGCTCCCGGTCTATTAAAGAGACAGCACGCATTTTATAAAATATGCCATTAACCAATGATGTTACGCTGTGTGCTATTTCTGTCCCCTCTACCATAGGGAGGGCGCCGGAGCAACAAGTGCTTCCTGTTGATAATTTCCGGTTCAGTGTTCCGTTTGCCTGTACCCTGCTTGAATACGGCTAATACTGTTTGTTTGTACTCTGCACCTTGGACGATACCTGCACTGTCCGTATTGCTTCTACCTGGTTCAGCCATCTGACTAACCCGTATCCAGGACTATGACAGTATTGCCTGTGCCAGCTCCCTTGCTCCCGTCTCCTGTTGTCCGACTTTATCACTACCTGTTATCCCTGCCTGAATTCCTGCACTGCTAGGCCAGCTTCCACATGTCCGGGCTCTGACTGTAGGTAACACCTGTGTCCCCTGGGCTTTCCATTCTAACCCTGTACGAGGGATCTCACTACGGATATATCTGGGGGTTCACATAGTTACGCCCCCTGCAGTTAACTCGGGTCGTGGTTCCACAAAGGAATTTGAAATAAATTAATGTGCACTGCATTACCTGTGGCTCCGCTTCCATTCGTTACACAGGGGCTCTCCAAACGCAACATGGCGACTGCTAATTGTGCCAGCAAATTTTACATTCAAAAAGTGAAATGGCTCTCCTTCCATTCCGAGCTCTGCCATATACCCAAATAGTAGATTTTTCCCACATATGGGGTATCGGCATGCTCAGGAGAAACAAAACGTATGGTCCATTTTCTCCTGTTACCCTTGCGAAAGTAAAAAAAAAATAGATCTAAATAAAAACATTTTTGAAAGAAAAGTAAATGTTTATATTTTTTCCACATTCCAAAAATTCCTTTGAAGCACCTGAAGGGTTAATAAACTTCTTGAATGTGGTTTTGCATACGTTGAGGGGTGCAGTTTTTAGAATGGTATAATTTTGGGGCATTTTCTGTCATATAGGCCCCTCAAAGTCACTTCAAATGTGAGGCGGTCCCTAAAAAAATAGTTTTGCAAATTTTGTTGTAAAAATTAGAAATCGCTGGTCAACTTTTAACCCTTATAACTTCCTAACAAAAAGAAATTATGTTTCCAAAATTGTGCTAATGTAAAGTAGACATGTAGGAAATGTTATTTATTAATTATTTTGTGCAATATGACTCTCTGATTTAAGGGCATAAAAATTAAAAGTTTGAAAATTGCGAAATGTTCAAAATTTTCACCAAATTTAACTTTTTTCACAAATAATTGCAAGTCCTGTCAAAGAAATTTTACCACTATCATAAAGTACAATATGTCATGAGAAAACATTCTCAGAATCACCGGCATCCGTAGAAGCATTCCAGAGTTATGACCTCATAAAGTGACAGTGGTCAGAATTGTAAAAATTGGATTAGTCAGGAAGGTGAAAACAGGCTTTGGGGTGAAGGGATTAAAAATTCTTTGTAGTCCACTATTCCCAAAAAATGTTTGGGATGTATAATAGTACAGTCAGTGTTAGACCTCAGCCTTGCCATTTCTTCAACCAGGCCGATAAGAAATTATAAAATTAAACCTGCAGAAAAATAAGGCCCAGCGAGCTTGTCTTTCAGACCACCTCTTAACTGTATGGATCAATGCTAGATAATATAAAAACGAATGTATGTGTGTGTATGTGTGTGTGTATCGACGATGATGTCATAATGTTTGCCATGGCGACGATGATGTCATAATAGATTGCAGTGGTGACGGTTATGTCATAATGGTTGCCATGATGACGATGATGTAATAATAGGTTTCCATGGCAACGATGATGTCAAAATTGTTGCCATGGCGCAGATGATATCATAATGGGTATATGGGCATGGAACTATGGGATGGAGGATGTGTGATGGGTATGTGGGATGGTTCTCCTGTAGATGTTCCAGGACTAATTGGATATGCCTGCAATGCTCCTCCAAGGAATTTGAAAATATAAGAATGTCATAAAGACAACAAATCGATCCAAGAAATCTCAAAAAACATCATTAATGAAGTGCTGAAAGGTGATAGGGGCGTTGCTAAGGCCGAAAGGCATAACCCAGATATTTAAATTGTCCGTATCTAGTTCTAAAGGCAGTTTTCCACTCATCTCCAGGGCAAAGTCTCTCCAGCAACTCAGGAATTAAAGGGAGTGGGTAGCGATTTTTAATGGTAATCTTATTTGTTTCTCTGTAATCAATACATGGCCGCAGGTTGAGTCCTTTTTTTCTACAAAAAACAAGGGCGCCTCAGCTGATGAAGAAGACGGCTGAATGAAGCCTTTCTCTTATTTTTCATCTAGATATTCTTTTAGTACTTTCATTTCTAGCTCAGAAATATTGTAAATTTGCACAAACGGAAAGGATGCACCAGGAAGCAATTCAATGGGACAGTCATAAGAACGATGAGGAGACAGTTGATCGGTTTTCTTATTACTGCAGATTTCAATGAACTGCTGGTACTGAGGTGGTAGTTTATCATCATTCTGATGAGAAATCTCAGATTCTTGAATTTGTTTATAAAGAGATACATTAGCATGGCAATTGTTCTAACAGTACTCAGAGGGAAAGGTAATTGTCCTCAATGCGCAGTTGATAGATGAATTATGGATTGAAAACCAGGGCGTTCCTAGAATAACTGGAAATTTTGGAGATGAAATAAGATGAAAACTAACTGCTTCATGAGGATTCGGTTCAATACAGATTACAAGTTCAATTGTCTCGTGAGTAAGGCTAGTTTCACACTAGCGTATGGCCGTCGTGCAGAGGGCTACAGACTTCCTCTGTGAAGCTCCGCCCATGGCCGCACCTCCTCCTGTCAGCTCCGCCTACCTCGGCATGCGGCGTGCGTACCCTGTCTTTAGCATTGGTATCCGCATACATCGACACGGCCTGCATACCCAATGCTACAGATAGGGTACGCACGCTGCATGCCGAGGTAGGTGGAGCTGACGGGAGGAGTTGCGGCCATGGGCGGAGCTTCACAGAGGAAGTCTGCAGCCCTCCGCACCACGGCCATACGCTAGTGTGAAACTAGCCTAACAGGTCCAGACGATAAAGGTGATCCATCCACAGTTTCCATATCGATTGGCATTGATTTAGTCCTACTTGCAATGTTATTATAAAGTGTGAATAGTAAGTCCATGAAATTACCTCCTGCTCCAGAATCTAACATGGCGGAGCATTGTATGCGAACGACAAAATGAGAAGATGGCAATTGCTCTTTGCCTTTATCCTGCATTACAGATGAGATGGTCTGCATAACCGTATCAAGCCGTTTGGAAAGGTCTTGCAGCTTTGGCATTTGCGAAGGCTATAGTCCTTTTATTAGGACAGGTAATGGCAAAATATCCCGAACTCCCACAATAGAGGCATAAATTTTCGGTACGTCACCTCTCCTTCTCTACTGCAGAGAGAGGTTTTCGGATTACATCAATTTGCATAGGTTCAGGCACACTTTCCATTTCCTCTTGTTGACTGAGTAAAGGAGTAGTTAGGGTTGTTTCCAAATACAGTCTTTCCTTTCTTCGTTCAGTGAGTCTCTGATCAATTAGGATGCACAATTGAATAAAGTCCTCTAAATTATTAGGGGTCTCGACCCTTGCAAGTTCATCCTTTATGAGCCCTGATAATACTCAGTGAAATTGACTCCTCTGGGCAGGTAAATTCCATGTGGTGTCTGCCACCTAGCGGGGGAATTCTGAGGTATATTCAGTGTAGCAGTTCAATGCACTCTGCGGTACATGGAGGTAGAAAACAGGAACACTGTCTCTTTAAATCTTCAGTTGGTTTATTATACGGTGGCATAAACCAACAAGAAGAGAAAAGTAAAACACAGACCTTCAGGCAAAAACAGGAAAACAACAAAGAAATAAAAAATGCTTTACACAGTCCATACATTTGTGGGAAGCTGCCCGCTGTGCAGCACCACAGGTTCAGTCTTTCCTCCTCAGGACACAAACCACTGGAGATCCTCTCTCCAGTCCTGCTGAACCAAGACTGCCTCTGGAGCTCAGCTATTTAAGCCTCAGATCACACCCTGGAGTGGAGATAATGTGTAAATCTACCCACTCTATGGATGTCCACATAAAAGCCAGTCCAATATATAAATTAGCTTAACCCATCACAGCACTTAGTGTGCTGTAGGATAAAACTTTGAGTTTTATATCACTGACACCATTAAGCATAATGACATATATCTCCCAACATTTTACAAGTGACTTTTACCAGTCCTCATTGAACATCGTGATTTGGTCTTGGCCGGACAGCCTGATAATAAAGCCACTAATGATCTTCTTTCTCTGCATTTATAATGGTCAGGAGTACATCGGGATGTCCAGGAGTATGTATCCACCTGCAGTGCCTGTGCGCATTCTAAAACCTCTCATACTTGTCCGTCGGGATCTCTCCAACCATTGGCCTTTCCCATGAGACCATTTATCGGTCAATTGCACTACTGATCTACCCGTATTGGTGAGGAATACTGTAATTTTGGTGGTAGTGGACAGATTCAGTAAAATGTCTCATTTTATTGTGCTACCTGCTTTACCTAATGCCAAAACCTTGGCGCAAATTTTTATCAGAGAAATTGTAAAATTACATGGGATCCCTACTGATATTGTTTCTAACCGGGGGTCAAGTTCATTTCCAAATTTTGGAGGGCGTTTTGCCCTCCTTTGGGCATCCATCTGTCATTCACTTCGGCATTTCACCCGCAGTCTAATAGGCAAACGGAATGAGTTAACCACAATCTTGAGACTTATCTTAGGTTTTTTGTGTTTGAGCATCAGGAGGATTGGGTTACCTACTTATCTCTACCTGAATTCGCAATAAATAGTAGTTGTTATGAATCTACTGGTAAGTCCCCGTTCTTTGGGGCATACTGTTTTCATCCTCAGTTCAGCTCATTTAATAAGAATTGTTCTTCTGGGATACCTGAAGAAAAATGATTTTCTTCCTCTATTACTTCTGTGTGGCAAGGGGTTATTGATATTTGAGGAAGATGGGGTCCAAATATAAGAGTATGGCTGATCGGAGATGTTTGGTGGGTCTGGACCTGTGTGATGGTGACATGGTGTGGTTATCCTCAAGAACATTAAGTTGAAGGGTCCCTCTTGGAAACTGGGTCCCAGGTTCATCGGTCCTTATAAGATTGTATCCGTCGTCAATCCTGTAGCATTTCACCTTGCTTTGCCACCCAACTTTAGGATCCATAATGTGTTTCATCAATCTCTACTCTGAAAGTACGTTGTGTCTTTTGTACCATCACCGCTACCGCCACCTCCAGTCATTGTGGATGGAAACTTAGAAGTTCAGAAAGCCACGGTCACTTCAGTATCTGGTACACTGGAAAGGATACTGTCACGACTCAGCTGCCAGGTGACCGGGGACCAATGGCCTCCACCCTTGCCTTATCTCCTGGATCAGCCCTCCGTCTGTTCCCTTCCCCTACCCAGGGAAGAGGGGAGCTGTTGTGCACCGCAGTACACCAACCCGGCAAACAAGGGTAACTGAAAATACCAGGCATACAAATATTCACTCACATATAACAGAGAAATGTACCGGGGAGTGGAGCATGGGGGAAAAAAGCAAAATAAAAGGAGGGTAGGGAAATATCACACTTACAAACCCACGCAACAGTCACAGATAACTCCTCCAAATTCCTTCTCATATAAGCACTAAAAACACCTCTCCTCCAAGCCATGCAGCATAAGCTAGCTCTGACGATGTGTTTTAATCAGGATTCAGATTATATAGGGAATAGGAGTGGTTAACCGAGCTCAGCTGAAAGCTCAGACTCCCAGAGCTCCAAACATGGCCGATTAACCCTTGTTCTGCCATAAGAAATTAACACAATTTTGTAATGCCGGTATGTCTGTATACTAATATAACAGGGAATCAGCAATACTGAACAGAATGACATAAGCTGTGACAAATGAGCAGGGTCCAGCACAAATCCCAGCAGGGAATAATGCTGAACCCACACAGCAAAGCAGAAAGCAGAGAAAGAAAAAAACTATATCAAATGCAAAAGATTCCAGCAAACAAATAACTTATCTGAATGATGCAAGACCAAGGACGGAAAAAAGCAGACTTCACAATGCACAGGAAGAGAAACCAAATCACCAGCAGCAACTGAAGGAAGCTTGCTCACTTAAATCCTCCCAGTCTGTAACCCCTGACTTCCAATCATCGTCTTCAGGTGATAGACTTCTGTCAACGCGACCAGCTCCACTACCCGCATCAACCACCAGAGGGAGCCCCTACTCAGAAATCAGATCAAGAGAGTTCAAAACATACCTGTTTTTCTACGACCACTGATGCTCTCCGTGGGCATGAGAGATTCGCCGCTGGCAGGGGTTAAGTTTTCTTGCTCCTCTGCTGGTGTGACATCTGCTGCTTGAGCCCACTGGTCTTCAGGCTGGTCTTGAGTTGTATCACCTTCTGGAACTACTGGCTGGGGAAAGATCAAGACGGGCACAACTATGGCCTGATTCAGTCTTGTCCAATCTGGAGGGAACTCTCCGAGTACTGTGCTGATCTTTTTCTCTACCTTTTCCATGGGCTGAGGAATGTCTGGGTCTTCAGTCCCTTCCTTTAGTTGGTCAGGGCATGGCTTTAGATGATCTCTTGACACTGCTGCTAAAGTTTCTTTTCCATCCTTACTAATGAGGCACACCTTGGTGTTATCAAAGTCTGAAGGTAAAACGGTGTATGGCTCAGCCTCCCAATGGTCATCTAGTTTGTGCACTCGTCTCTTCCTTTTGAGTACCTGTTCTCCAGGTGACAAGGGAACTGCAGGGGCGTGCTGATTGTAGTTTCTTTCCTGCTTCTGTCTTGACTGGGACAAACTTCCTTCCACACATTCTTGCACTTTGTGGTATTGCTGCTGCCATTCTGTATCCCAGTCTGCATCTGGTGATGTCACCTCAGGTGTTAAAACCCCCATGTCCAAATCAATGGGTAACTTGCCAGGTCTTGCCCTCATCAGGTAGGTTGGTGTGTAGTTGGTGGAATTTACTGGAATATAGTTGTATAAATCTACCAGATCCGGCAACTTCTCTGGCCATAGGTTTCGTTCTTCCAGAGGCAAGGTCTTCAATAGGTCAATTACCACCTGGTTCATCTTCTCGCACATGCCATTTGTCTTTGGATGGTATGGCATCGTCCTGATCTTCTTGCAGCCGTACAGGTTACAGAACTCCTAGAACACTTCTGCCTCAAAGGTTGGGCCTTGGTCGGTGAGCACTTGCTCAGGGTAACCGTGTGGTCGACAAAACTATTCTTGAAATGCTTTGGCTGCCGTCTTTGCTGTTTGGTCTTTGACAGGCACGACTACCAAGAACCTTGAGTAATGGTCGACGATGGTCAGAGTGTAGGTGTAGCCATTCCTACTCCAAGTGAACTTCACATGATCCAAAGCTATCAGTTCAAGCAGCTGTTTGGTGACTATGGGTTGTAATGGGGCTCGCTGGCTGTTGCGGTCTTTCCTACGCAGGTTGCATGGGCGACATTCTCAGCACCACTTCTCAATGGCTCTTCTCATGCTAACCCAGTAGAATCTTTCACAAAGTAGGACCTCCAACTTCTTCCACCCGAAATGTCCTGCTCCATCGTGGTACGCCTCCAAGACCATTGGCGTATCCCGCTTCGGGACTACCACCTGCAGAAACATGAGTGCGTGAGTTGATATTCCTCCAACACAGCTTACCCTCATAGGTGAACAGCTTGCCCTTCTCCTTCCACAACTGCTGCGCTTCCTGTGGAGCATCTGGACCAGGATGTGAGTAAGCTTGTGTCAGTAACTCCTTTACTAGGCGGACTGTTGGATCTCTATCATTCATCTCTGCCCACTCATAGTGGGGCAATGGGTTTAATGTGGCTTCTTGCATGGTGTAGCGCTTGTTTCTCACCCCTTGGTAGCGTTGGGATGAAACTGGGCGGTGGAAGGCTGGTAACTCGATTTCTTCGAGTGCTTCCGGAAATTCTCCCCCGTCTGGTGAATTGGGCATCCTGGACAGCGCATCAGCATTAGCGTTCTTATGTCCCGCTTGGTACTTGATGGTAGTTGGACAGGCAGGCCATCCATCGCTGCTCCAGTGCACACAGCTTTGCCGTTTCAAGGTGGGTTAGTGGATTGTTGTCGGTGTAGATGGTAAACTTCGCTGAAGCCAAGTAGTGCTTAAAGCACTCCGTTACCGCCCAGACTATGTCAAGGAACTCCAGTTTAAAGGAACTGTAGTTGTCAGGGTTCCTTTCAGTGGGATGAAGCTTCCTGCTGGTGTAAGCAATCACTCTCTATCTGTCTTTCTGCACCTGTGACAGCACTGCTCCCAATTCCACGTTGCTGGCGTTAGTGTAAGGCACAAATCATTGGTCATAGGATAGGCCAGTACTTCATCTCCCGTGAGAGCCAGTTTCAACCGTGTTAAGGATTCTTCTAGATTGTTGTTCCACTCAAACTGAGGACTCTTGTTCTAGGCCTTCTTGGATTGGCCCACTAGCAGGTCTTGCAGGGGTCCGGCTATTTTGGTAAAGCCCTTGATGAATCTCCAGTAGTAGCCCACCAGTCCAAGAAACTGCTGTACTTCATGAATGTTGTTGGGTTTTTGCCAGTCCCGGATAACGGTCACTTTGTCAGGGTCTGGTGCCACGCCTTCCGCGCTTACCATATGGCCTAGGTACTGCACCTTGGGTTTCAAAAGGTGACATTCGGACTGTTTTACTTTCAAGCCAAAATTGGACAGGGCTTCGAACACTTCGGCTAGGTGCTTCAGGTGGTCCTCATAGGTTTTGGAGAAGATGATGTCATCTAGGTACAGCAGAATGGTTTCAAAGTTTTTATGTCCTAGGCAGCATTCCATTAACCGCTGGAACGTCCCCGGTGCACTGCAGATTCCGAATGGCATGTAGTTGAACTCACAGAGTCCCATTGGTGTCGTAAACGCTGTCTTTTCTTTGTCTGCTTCTGCCACGGGAACCTGCCAATACCCACTGGTGAGATCTAAAGTTGAGAAATAGTTAGCAGATCTCAGTGCAGCCAATGATTCCTCAACTCTAGGTAATGGGTAAGCGCCTTCATGTGTAATGCTGTTAATCCGTCTGTAGTCAACACACATTCTCATAGTACCATCTTTTAACGAGGACTAATGTAGCTTCCCAGGGGCTACAACTGTCTCTGATTATCCCACCCTCCTTCATCTCCCGTAACATATTCTTTGCACATTGTTAGTGTGCTGGAGGTACAGGCCGGTACCTCTCTTTAATGGGTGGATGATCTCCTGTGGGGTAATGATGTTGAACCCCTTTTGCCTGTCCAAAGTCTAGAGGGTGTTTGCTGAAAACCCGCTCATACTCTCGAGCCACCCGATAAGCCCCATGCTTTTGGTGCGAAGGGGTGGAGTCAGTGCCCACGTGTAGCTGCTGACACCAATCCTCCAGCTACCCCTCAGAGCCATTGTCCTCCACCTGATCGGACGGAAGTAAGAGTTCTGCTGCCACTATTGCATTGTTACTGACAGTGAACAGCTTAGCAAGGGTGGCATATCGGGGCAAATGGATCTCTTTTTCCCCACAATTCAAGATGCGTATTGGTACTCTCCCCTTGTGGACATCGACTACCCCTCTGGCTGTCAGGATGGTGGGCCTATTATCAGAGCACACTGGTTCTACCAGGGCGTGGTAATCTTAACCCCTGTGGCCTATTGCTGCCTGACACCAAATTAACATTTCACTCCTTGGGAGTATTGCAATGAGGAATGGATCACTCATTCTGACACTGTCGACTTCTCCACCAGAGAGCTCTACCTGTTGTCTCTGCATCAGTGCTTTAATCTCATTCTGCAGGACACACTGCTGACTGGAACTGGCGGTCTCGGCTACCTGTTGCAACAAAACAATAATTTCTGCAAGACAATTTTCTATTACATTAGTGCCTAGAGTTATCTTAGGATGGCATTCTCGTTTGTCAATATCAACTACAATTAAACCTTGCGACTGCAACTCTACTCGGCCAATCTTAATGGTCACCTCTTTAAACCCCACCTGAGGCAAGGGCTGACCATTACTGGCAAAGATGGCAAGGTGTTCATCTGTCTGAATCAGCCCAGTACCGCTTAAAGGGGTTGTCCACTATTTTATATTAACCCCCCAATGTATCCCCCCCAGGGCCCCTAATGAATTTTGTAAATACCTTCTGTTGCCAATACTGCCTGTGAGCGGCGCTATCCGTGGCCGCTCACAGGCAGCACGTGACCCCCAGGCTGTGGCCGCCGCTAATATCCGCTGATGTCATGTCAAGTTCCAGACTCTGGAAATTGATGTGACATCATCATCAGGCGTGACCCAGCCTCCTCAGATTGCTGTCACTCATCAAGAGTGACTGGGCTGTGGGTGGTGCTGCACCGCACGTCACAGCCCAGTATTGAGCGTGCGCACTGTGCGGGTGGGTCTGCGGGCTGTGCGGGTGGATCTACGGGCTGTGCGGGTGGGTCTACGGGCTGTTGGGGGTCTGCAGGCTGTGCTGCGGGTGGGTCTGCGTACTGTACTGTTGGCGGGTCTGTGGGCTGTGCTGCGGACAGGTCTGCGGGTGGGTCTGCGGGCTGTGCTGCTGGTGGGTCTGTGGGCTGTGCTGCGGGCAAGTCTGCTGGCTGTGCTGCGGGCGGGTTTGCGGGCTGTATTGCGGGAGGGTCTGCGGGCTCTGCTGCGGGAGGGTCTGCGGGCTGTGCTGGGGGCTGTACGGGTGGTCTGCGGGCTGTGCGGGGGTATGTGTGTGTGTGTACATGTGTATGTGTCTGCAGGCATCGTCCGATGGGACTACAAGGCCCATTGGGCTATGCCTGCTACAATGACAGTGAGTGACACAATAGCCAATGATGGGACAGTAGTAGTCCCATCATCCGGCTAGTGCTGAATGTAAAAAAAAAATTAAAAACATACAGAACATACAACATATAACATGCAGAACATATGGGTCGCCCTCACACCCAGGGCAGCGGACACTCGGTACCGGGCCTGTGTCAGGGGGAATGTGTCACAGCAGCGGTGACCCGGTCCGTGGCCCTGGGCGCCCAACATCAATGGCAGTGATGTTAATAGTGTAATAGTTTATATAGATAGTTCGTGACGCCACCTGTGGTGTTTGGAAAGCAAGATGTTAAGCCAACGCTGCGTGCAGTTCTACTGGGACTGATAGTGTGGTGCAGCAAAGATGGTGTAGCTCCCCACAGGTGGAGCTGTAGTCCCAGGGCAGTGTAGGTGCAATGGATGAGGAGAGGCGCAGAATGGTGTAGATGCTGGTACCCAGGTGTAGCGGTGCTGGAATAACTGGAGGACGCCAGAGTATGCGGTTCCAAAGCTTTACTCACTGTTTGCAGTTCACACACCTGCCTGCCTCCGCACTGTGTTCTTCAGGTCAGGGCCCCAGCCAACCTCCAGGCAGGATAGGATTCTCCCCTCCACACTCCGCCAATATGTACCTAACTGAACGACTCCTCCAATGCGCCTTTAGGTGTGAAGCACTCCAGTACTTAGTTACCCTGGAATGCCTCTCTCTAGGTGTTCCTAGTCTCTACTTGTATGACAGCTGTAGCCTGCTTCGGGGACTCCTCTCTGCGTCCCGGCTCACTATCCAAGTGCTGTTGTGTCCCAAGTCTATGATGGGAGTAAGGCGTTAGTGGCTCACTACTCCTCCGGTGTCTGTTGCCAGACATAAAGATCCAATCAACCTCGGGGATCGGGCCCCGGCCTTTGCGCTCTGGACTGGAAGGGTTATCTCTCTTTCTCAACCTGCTTCCCACTGTCCTTCTATTCTCCTTCGTTCTGATCTGTTCTATCTCTCTTATGGAATCTGTAGTCTCCAGTCTACGTCTCTTTCTCCTCTTTCTTCCCATGCCAGCTGGCCCAGTTCCCTGGGGCAGCTGCAGCACTCCTTCCTCCATCCCTTCTTCCAGGGATCCCCACTCCTCACCGAGTGGCTGTCCTCTCCTACTCTGCCTGCCTTCTTCTGCGGACTGACCTAAAATCCTACACCTTCCTCTCTTTTATATCTAACTCCACCCGCCTCCCCAGCACCTCTCATGTTACGAAGCCAGGGACCACAAAAGGCACCCTATGACCTTTCCAGCATAAAGCATGGTTGGGTCCCTGCTGAACTATCCTGTGTGTGGGGTGCAGGTGTTGGAATGTGGAAGGGAGTTCCCACCCTACCTAGATGATGGAGTGTTGTGAGTTCATTCTCACCAGTTGTGAGTTCCCCTTCTGGACTCCCTCTGGTGGTGACGGGAGGTGGTGCGGCTGGTTTGATCAGTGGAAATCTGCCACCTGAGAACGAGGATGATGATTGGATCTCGGGATTCTCAGATTGGATTTAAGACAGCCGACGCCCTATTCAGTTGCTGGTGATTATGTTATGAATGGGTCACCGAGGAGAAAAAAAACAAAACAAGCTAAGCCACAGAAAACCAGAGAAGTTGGTATAGTCTGAGACAGAGCAAAAAGAGACCGAACTAGTAAGGGACAAAAAGCCAATTGGCAAAATACTGATAAATAAGAGTGGAAATTCAGCTCAGCCCCCAGCCGGTGCTGGCAGACCACAAAAAAACTGAGTAGACCAACAAAATCAAGTGTGAACATTAGCAGAAAAACTTAGCTTTAGATGACTGGAACAGAGCTGAAAACCAAGAGCTGACAAGCCAGAAGGAATCACCAGCAACTGAATAGGGCGTCAGCTGTCTTAAATCCAATCTGAAAATCCCGAGATCCATCCTCGTTCTCAGGTGGCAGATTTCCACCGATCAAACCAGCCGCACCACCTCCCGTCACCACCAGAGGGAGTCCAGAAGGGGAACTCACAACTGGTGAGAATGAACTCACAACAGTGGGGTACCACACCTTAGGAGAAGGTGCAGTACCTCTGTGGCGACTGAAGCCTCAGGGGCGCCACATACCCCCCCGTTAAACACAGCACGTCCGCGGGAAGCAAGACAACAAAAGTACAATACAGGAACACACAAAAATTTTAAATGCTGTTTAACAATACTTATCTAATCTTCCTAATGTAGGAGGCACATTTCTTAAACGTTACAAACAGGCTAACTTCCTATCTTAGTATCAAAAATTTTCTTTAAATGCAATTCCTAGTTCAAAGTGCAATTATTCTTTCTCTCTCTTTCTACTGGACGCAAGACACTGACCATCTGTACTTGGCCTGTCACCTGTCACTTTCAATTCTTTATTCTTTATTCAATTCTCGCATTCTATCTCAAAACTTTTCTAATTTTCTGTATCGAACATGCTACAAAAGACATTTACTTTTCATAAGGCACAACATTATCAAATACGTTATCATAAAACATTCAAAGATTCTTGCAAAGTGCTGAACACTGCTCCCAGCCGGGATTTCTTGCAGTGTCCCTTGAGGTAGACATCATTCTTCGAAAAGTGTCCATTCAAAAACATTATCTTCGCAAAGTGTCTTTGTGTAACCATTATCTTCACAAAGGGGTCCAATATGTAAAACCAAGAAAGAGCACCCAAAGGGGTGCAAACTATGTACAATAAAGTTTTGGACCAATCAGCATCTATGATCTCTACAGTTCCATTTCAAGACAACGCTGCCAATCAAAAACTGGGCAACATGATAACAAAAAGACAAAAACAAAAGCACAACTGGTGCAAACAAAACCCTCCTGGGTAACAAGATTTGTTAAGTGTTTTTCTTAGTGTTGATCCCCTCCTGGGGTTCTGGAAGCTGAACTGGAACTGTTCTCAGAGGTGGTTTCTTCATCCTGCTGACTACTGGCTAGCCGCATATACTCTTCCTCCCACAGGGTGATACGGGGACTGGTTGGGGTAATCGAAAGGGCCATAGAAATGTCTACCGCTATTCGCGATTCAGCTGGCGCCGTCATTAAGTCTTCTGGGTCTGACTCCTCAGTGTCCATTGGGACTTCAGTCAACGGCACTGCAGTCGGGGATCGTCGGCTGAGGTCAACTGGGCTATTCCTATCCCTGGGTTCCGCTCCCAAAGCTAGGGTCAACCCCGGGGCCGTATCCATACCTGGCGGATCCAGCTGCGGTCCCGGTTCCCGTTCCTGGTGGTAGATGGCAGCAGCCGCAACTCCCGGAGTGACTGGTGGGATAGGCCGCAGTTGGATCCGTGCCGGGGCCAGGCCGGTCTCAGCTGGGGTTGTCGGCGGAGGCCCGTGCCACCGCGCCCGGTCCAGGCGGAGACGCGGTCCCGTTCCTCCATTCTGTTCCAGAGCCCTCATGTATCTCCTCCGGACGGGGCTCACCCGATGACAGTATCTGTTGTGAGGCGGTGGCGGACGCAGCTGAGGATGAATCAGCGGTCGCAGCCTCCGCAGGGGCGGCCTAGAGGTGAGTGGCTTCTCCTCCCCCTGTTCTTCTGTCTTCTCTGCTCGTTTCATCATGGCGTTCTGGCGTTCTTCTTCTTGCTCAGCCCTTCTGCTCGCCACTGGCTTCCTCTGCCCCTCCTTCAGGGGGCGGCGTCTTCTTCCAGCGCCTCCATACCAAGCCAGTATACGAACCCCTTGGGGGGTGGGCCATGCATCTGTCACATAGTAATTCAGGCATGGAAGGCCCAATACTCTTCGCGGTCTTTTCTTAGGACCTCCCATCTTTCCACGCCCTTCTTCTTTGCGCCAGCGGCCATTTTTGAGATTCATGTCACAGTCTATTAAATTTGGTCTTTTGCACATTTTCAAAAGTTGTAAATCCAAGGCACACAGAACCTGATGGCATCGGGTCTCGTCATCCTGTTCGTGACACCAAAATTGGGTCACCCTCACACCCAGGGCAGCGGGACATTCGGTACCAGGCCTGTGTGAGGGGGAATGTGTCACAGCAGCGGTGACCCGGTCCGTGGCCCTGGGCGCCCAACATCAATGGCGGTGATGTTAATAGTGTAATAGTTTATATAGATAGTTCGTGACGCCACCTGTGGTGTTTGGCAAGCAAGATGTTAAGCCAACGCTGCGTGCAGTTCCACTGGGACTGATGGTGTGGTGCAGCAAAGATGGTGTAGCTCCCCACAGGTGGAGCTGTAGTCCCAGGGCAGTGTAGGTGCAATGGATGAGGAGAGGCACAGAATGGTGTAGATGCTGGTACCCAGGTGTAGCGGTGCTGGAATAACTGGAGGACGCCAGAGTATGCGGTTCTAAAGCTTTACTCACTGTTTGCAGTTCACACAACTGCCTGCCTCCGCACTGTGTTCTTCAGGTCAGGGCCCCAGCCAACCTCCAGGCAGGATAGGATTCTCCCCTCCACACTCCACCATTATGTACGTTACTGAACGACTCCTCCAATGCGCCTTTAGGTGCGAAGCACTACAGTACTTAGTTACCCTGGAATGCCTCTCTCTAGGTGTTCCTAGTCTCTACTTGTATGACAGACAGCTGTAGCCTCCTTCGGGGACTCCTCTCTGCGTCCCAGCTCACTATCCAAGTGTTGTTGTGTCCCAAGTCTATGATGGGAGTAAGGCGTTAGTGGCTCACTACTCCTCCGGTGTCTGTTGCCAGACATAAAGATCCAATCAACCTCGGTGACCGGGCCCCGGCCTTTGCGCTCTGGACTGGAAGGGTTATCTCTCTTTCTCAACCTGCTTCCCACTGTCCTTCTATTCTCCTTCGTTCCGATCTGTTCTATCTCTCTTATGGAATCTGTAGTCTCCAGTCTACGTCTCTTTCTCCTTCTCTTCTTTCCCGTGCCAGCTGGCCCAGTTCACTGGGGCAGCTGCAGCACTCCTTCCTCCATCCCTTCTTCCAGGGATCCCCACTCCTCACCGAGTGGCTGTCCTCTCCTACTCCGCCTGCCTTCTTCTGCAGACTGACCTGAAATCCTACACCTTCCCTCTCTGTTATAGCTAACTCCACCCGCCTCCCCAGCACCTCTCGTGTTACGAAGCCAGGGACCACAAAAGGCACCCTATGACCTTTCTAGCATAAAGCATGGATGGGTCCCTGCTTAACTATCCTGTGTGTGGGGTGCAGGTGTTGGAATGTGGAAGGGAGTTCCCACCCTACCTGGATGGTGGGGTACCACACCTTAGGAGAAAGTGCAGTACCTCTGTGGCGACTGAAGCCTCAGGAGCGCCACACATACATATAACATACAACACATAACATAGAGTACATACTTACCAATCACATAATTTACTGAAACCCTCGTTTCCTTTAATAAAAATAAAATAAACCAACATATACTCACCTCTCTGCCGTAGTCCAGTTAATAGCGAGGGTCCCACGATGATCTCCCGTGTAGAGCAGCCGATGAAATGACAGGCGGAGCTGTGTATCCCTCCGCCGCCGGCAAAGAGGTCCCGTAACCCTAACCCTAATTCTCACGCAGCATTGCTGTAAAGTGAGAATCTGAACTCAGGTAACCTCAGTGATGCACTGCAGGAGGCATTGTCTCCTGTCAGTTCATTACTGGGAGGCCCTATAGAGCAGTGACATCACCTGATGTCACTGTTCTATAGGGGAGATCGTCGTGGGACACTCGTTATTAATTGGACTGAGTCGGACAGGTTGGTTTATTTTTTTTACTTTTTATTATAGGAGACCGAGGGCGTTGCTTGGATCTGGGCGTGCAATAAAAATATGAACACCGTGTTGTGTTTTATTTCATTAAAATACTTTATTGTTATGTGTGTATTTTTAACTCTTTATTAATATAAGATTAATAATGGACAAGCGTCTTATTGACGCCTCTCCATTAATAACCGGGCAAGGTGACAATAAACCCCTTATTACCCCATATCCCACCGCTACACGGGAGTGGGAAGAGAAGGGCTAAGTGCCAGAATTGGCGCATCTTATAGATGAGCCATTTCTGGGGCGACTGTGGGCTGATATTTGTAGCCGGGGGGGCAATATCCATGGCCCCTTCCTAGGCTATGAATATGAGCTCGCAGCTGTCTGCGTAGCTTTTCTGCCTATAAAATATAGGGGGACCCCACATCAGTTTTTTTTAGGTCCCTCTATTTTAATAGCCAGTAAAGGCTATGCAGACAGCTGCGGACTGATATTCATAGCCTGGGAAGGGGCCATGGGTATTATGGGTTTTACCCCCTTCACAGGCTACAAATATTGGCCCCCGGCCGTCGGCATTGCCCTTCTGGCACAGAAAATTGCGCGGGATCCCATGCCATTTTTTTCAGTTTTTTTTCTTTAAATGAAACATTGTTCATTAATAAACATGGATATGTATATATCTATGGACATAGCTATGGAAATATCTATAGATCTATCAATGGATAGATCTATAGATATAGATAGATATATGGATAGATATATCTATGTATCTATCTATCTATATATCTATCTATCCCATATCTATCTATCTATCTATCTATCTATCTGTCTGTCTATCCCAAATCTATCCCATATCTATCTATCTATCTATCTATCTATCCATCCCATATCTATCTATTCCATATCTATCTATCTATCCATCTATCTATCCCATATCTAGCTATCCATCCCATATCTATCTATCTATCTATCCCATATCTATCTATCTACAGTATCTATCTACCTATCTATCCCATATCTAGCCATCTATCTATCTATCTATCTATCTATCTATCTATCTATCTGTCTATCTATCCCATATCTATCTATCTATCTATCTATCCCATATCTATCTATCTATCTATCCCATATCTATCTATCTATCCCATATCTATCTATCTATCTATCTATCTATCTATCTATCTAAATCGCAAAAACAGACAGCAGCACAAACTTGAGCAGATTTTGGGTGCAATACTTCCTGAGAAATGCGGTTGTCCAACGCAAAATATAAATGGAAAAAAATCAGGCAGCACTCCAGTTCAAAGACAAATTGTGGACTTTAATCCAGCACAGAGTGGTGCAGCGTTTCGACCTCACAGTACGCTTTGTCGAGCACTGTCTCTCTGTGTGTCTAATGGAGTGTGGGTTGGACAAATGTAAAAGAGGAGGTTGGACTAGAAATGACATCACAAATCTTTTTTTTTTGTTAACTAACACATCTTTATTTAGCTTACAAAAACGCATACAAATCCGCATGTAAAAAGCAACTGAAAAACACATAAAAAATGCACCTGCGTTTTCTGCCAAGAGATGCGGATACTGTGCAGAAAAATCCGCACTTGAATCCGCAACGTGTGTTCATACCCTTATAGCTTTCAGCACTATAATTGTATTTATATGGGTACAAAAAGAATGTCTGTGTTTGTGCAATGTGCATGCATTCATGTGGGTCGCCCTCCCAGGGCTGTGGGGTACTCGGTACCGGGCCGGTCTCTTAGAGGGAGATGTCACAGCAGCGGTGACCCGGTCCGTGGCCCTGTGCACCCATGTAAAAGGGGTTAAGTGGTGGAATAAAGTTTATGAGTGATTCGTGACGCCACCTGTGGTGTTCGGCAATGAAGATGTTAAGCCGACGTTGCAGACAGATCCTCTGGGACAGATGGTGTGGTGCAGCAAAGATGTTATAGCCCTCCACAGGCAGGGCTGTAGTCCCAGGGCAGTGTAGGAGAAGTGACACGTAGATGGTGCAGTGTCAGGCGCGGGAGATGTAGCGGTGCTGAGTAGGTTGACGCAGGAATAAGTGGAGGACACCAGGGCATGTAGTTCCAAAGCTTTACTCACAGTCCGTTGTGGTACAAGGGCCCGCATCCGTGCCGTGTCCTCTATGTCAGGGGCTCAGCCAACTTCCAAGCAAGATGAAGTCTTCCTTTCCAACACTCCGCCAACATGTGCTTTTCTGAACGTCTCCTCTTATAGCGCCTTTAAATGAAGTACTCCTAGTACTGAGTTACACTGGAGTTCCTCCTGTGAGATGTTCCTATGAACTCTACTTGTACGGCAGACAGCTGTAGCCTGCTTCGGGGACTCCTTGCTACCTAGTCCCGGCTCACTATCGTTGCTGTTGTGCCCCCAAGTCTTGTGTGGGAATAAAGCGGTGACAACTTCTATTCCTCCGGTGTCTGCTGCAGGACCATTAGTATCCATACAACCTTGGGGACCGGACCCCGGCCTTGCGCTGTGAACTTGGGAAGGGTTCTGCTCTAACCCTAGTCCTTAGTTCCCTTCTTCTCCTCACGTTCCGTACAAATCCTTTCCTTCTTATGGAGAGAGTCAGGCTTTCTATCAATGTCCCTTTCTTGTGCCAGCGGACCCAGGTCACTGAGGTCGGCTGCAGCACTTCCTTCATCCATCCCACTCAGGGGATCTTCTCTCACCGACTGCCCTCGTCAGACTGACCCAATCCTAAACTCTTCCCGCTCTTTTGGTGCAAACTAAACTCCACCCGCCTCCCAGCACGCTTCGTGTTCCATGCAGGGAGCCACCAAAGGGTGCTTTGCTACACTACTGTGTTGTGTGGGATGCAGGTGTTGGAGTGTGGTCAGGTGGCTCCACCTTACCCGGATGGTGGGGTACCACACCTCAGGAGGAGGTGCAGTACCTCTGTGGCGACTGAACCCTCAGGGGCACCACACATGCATGTGCATGCTCGTGCGTGTGTGTGTGCTCATGATGCTTGGAATGTGTTACAATAAGATGCTTCAGAAGTTCAGATTGAAGATAGAGGAGGGAGAGGAGAGAGGGGTTTGGGTGTGTTTTAATGCAACTTGGAACTTGTAGTATTAGAGCACAGTAAGGAGAAAGGAAGTTGTCGATTAACCCCATG
Organism: Dendrobates tinctorius; assembly: GCF_039654945.1. Taxonomy (NCBI): domain Eukaryota; kingdom Metazoa; phylum Chordata; class Amphibia; order Anura; family Dendrobatidae; genus Dendrobates; species Dendrobates tinctorius. Next base: position 122,881,509 of record NW_027361679.1, read on the forward strand.
AGAGCTGGAGCCAGCACTGAGGATGTGCTGCTAGAGCATGATAAAAGGTAATATTGCTAAAATAAACACAGTGGATGTTTTGAGTGGCACATAATAGCAAGATTTATGAAAAAAAAAGTTATAGTACTGGACAACACCTTTAAAGAGGGCATATGGCATCGTTGTCACCTGGGGGCTGGTGTCCAGCAAGGTGTTTATCGGGAAGCCATCAATCATGACGGGCAGGACCGGCCGTCCTCCCACGTACTTGTCTCGCCAGCAGGGCCGGCGTTATGGGCAGGCAGACCAGGCAGCTGCCTAGGGCCCCCACTCCCCCAGGGGCCCCCAGCTAACGGCACATCATGCAGCTGCTATGTGTGCCCCCGGCTCTGACTCCCCCCGCTGCCACCGCGGCAATGATGGAGGAGAGAGTGTCAGCTGACGCTCCCTCTACCATCATTTCCTGCTCTGCTTCTGACACAGCGGGTGCACGAGGACGCCATCGTGCTCTCACTGTGTATCAGGCAGAGCAGGAGACAGCACGAGGAGAAGGTGAGGAGTGTTTTTTTTTTTTAAATATATCGTGTGCGCTGGACTGTGGGGCCACTCTCGCGGGGGGTATGCTATGTGCGCTGGGCTATATATACCATGTGGGGCTGCTGGGATGTATATACCATGTGGGGCTGCTGGGTTGTATATACCGTGTGGGGCTGCTGGGCTATATATACCATGTGGGGCTGGTGGGCTATATATACCATGTGGGGCTGCTGGGCTGTATATACCATGTGGGGCTGCTGGGCTGTATATACCATGTGGGGCTGCTGGGCTGTATATACCATATGGGGCTGGGCTATATTATATATACCATGTGGGGCTGCTGGGCTGTATATACCATGTGGGGCTGGGCTGTATACCATGTGGTGCTGGGCTGTATACCATGTGGGGCTGGGCTATATACTATGCGGCTGTGTTACATACCATGAGGGGGTACATTTTACATTATATTCTATGAGGGAGGCTGTGTTATATAATATGGGGGGCTGCATTATATTATATGGCTCTATGGGGAGGTGGGCTGTATTATATTCTATTTAGGGCTACATTATATTCTATGGGGGGCTGTATTATATTTATTATATTCTATGGGGGAGTGATTGCATCATACTCTGAGGGGGCTTCATTATACTTTATGAGGGGGCTACATTATATTCTATGGGGGCTGCATTATACTATATGAGGAGGGCTACATTGTATTCTATGGAGGAGGGGCTACATTATACTATATAAGGGGCTGCATTATATTCTATGGAGGGCTGCAATATACTCTGAGGGGGCTGCCATATATTCTATGGAGGGGCTGCATTATACTATGAGGGGAGCTGCATTATATTCTATGGGGGGTTACATTATATTCTGTGGAGTGGCTGCATTATACTCTGTGGGGTAGCTGCATTATGCTTTAAGGGGTGGCTGCATTATACTATAAGAGGGGGGCTGCATTATATTCTATGGGGGGTTACATTATATTGTATGGCGAGGCTGCATTATACTCTGTGGGGTGGCTGCATTATGCTCTATGGGGTGGCTGCATTATACTGTATGTGGGCTGCATTATACTGTATCGAGGACTATGGGGAATGCATTATATGAAGAACTATGGGGTGCATTATACCATGGGAAGTGAATTGTACTACATGGATGACTATGGCAGTGCATTATACTGTATGGAGCACTATGAGGAGTGTATTATACTATATGGAGGACTGGGCAGTGTATTTTAATATATGGAGGGCTATGAGGAGTGTATTATAATATATGGAGGGCTATGAGGAGTGTTCTGCCCTCTTAATAGGGCAAAGAATGCTTTATTATTGCTGGGTGTCACGCCGCCGCTTGCGCTGCCGCTCCCCGTGCCCCGTCATACTTACCAGGCTGCAGCTTCCCGGCGCGTCCCCGTCCTATCTCCTGCCCTGACAGTGGCGCCTGCTTCCTCCCAGGCGCACGCACACTGCGGGCCTTGCCGTGCATGCGCACTTCCATCCTTGTAAGCCCAGCCGCTCCTCCTGGTCCTCTCTATGATCTGGAGGACCCTGACCCGGAAGCTCCTCCTCACCTTCCCTTATCAGGCCGCCTCTTCCTATTGACGCTGCCTGATCGTCACTTGCATTCCTAGTGATTCTGGCCCCACACTGACCTGCATCCTCCTCTCCTTCCTCCGCTCCCTTCAGCTCCGTAGTACCTCTTATCCGTGTTACCTTCACCATCCTGCCTGTGTTTCTGTGTTCCAGCCGTGCCATCCTGTGTCTCCATCCTGCCTGTGTTCCTGCCGTGCCATCCAGTGTCTCTGTCCTGCCTGTGCTCCTGTGTTCCAGCTGTGCCATCCTGTGTCTCCATCCTGCCTGTGTTCCTGCCGTACCATCCATTGTCTCATTGTCTCTGTCCTGCCTGTGCTCCTGTGTTCCAGCCGTGCCATCCAGTGTCTCTGTCCTGCCAGTGCTCCTGTGTCCCAGCCGTGCCATCCGCTGTTCCTGGCCTGCCCAAGTTCCTGTGTTCCAGCCGTGCCTGCCTGTATCTCCGCTCTCTCCGCATTCCCTGATTCTCATCTCACCTCTCTACCCGGCTGCCTTGCCTATCACCTGTTACGTTCAGCTGCCGCGGTAATAGTTTCCCCAGGGCCTGTCCCTAACGCTCCCTGTATAGGGGGTGGTCCACCTGGCCCGTTCGCCCGGGGGAGGTTCGTTGCCGTGGTCCAGTGGGTTCACCCTTGGGGATCCTTACAGTAAGATCAGGCCATGGACCCCGCTGGTACCTCAGCAACCGCCCAAAAGGAACTAGTATTCCTACAGGAAAATCAGGCCCGGATCATGGCTTTCCTAAAGACCATGGAGTCCCTGCTATCTGCACTACCGTCCTCTGACCCTGGAAATGCGTCCCAGCTGCCAGTCTCCAGCAGGAGCTCTCCCAGCAGCGCGATACTCAGGCCCATATTTTAAATTATATGGCCTCGGTGGATAACCGACTCCTCTCTCTCTCCAATCCGCCGCCGCTGCCCCTGTTCAGGCTCCTGTTCCACATCCACCACCATGCACTTTGAATTGCTGCCCCAGCAATACCCCACTGACCGTGCCAAGGTGGCCTTTGTGTATCCCACTTGGAGGGCGAAGCGTTGGCCTGGGTAAACCCCCTTTGGGAGCGAGACGATCCGTTGGTCTCCCAGCTCTCCACGTTCCTAGAGACCTTTCGCAAGGTTTTTGACGAACCGGGATGTCTGGCCTCTACCACTGAGTCCCTTTTTAATCTCCGCCAGGGTACTCTCTCAGTGGGCCAATATGCCATTTAGTTTCGCACCCTGTCCTCTGAGCTCGGGTGGAACAATGAGGCCCTGGTGGGAGCATTTTGGCGGGGTTTTTCTGCTCATATCAAGGACGAGCTGGTGGGTCGTGATACGCCAACGACCCTGGAGGATCTCATTTCCCTTGCGACTCGCATTGATTTGCGCTTCCAGGAGCGCTCCCACGAGTCCGCCACCTTTCTCTAGCAACACGCAGTCCCTCCGGCCCACGATTCGGCTCTACCTCCATGGCCCCAGCCTCTGAACCTATGCAGGTAGATCGCCTCAAACCGACAGACCAGCGCCACCAAGAGAGGCTCGCCCAGGGTCTCTGTCTCTACTGCGGCAGTTCCTCCCATCTACTGCGCTCCTGTCTGGTTAAACGCCTCCGCCTAGGACAGGTAAGAGAGGCCTCCCTAGGTGTTAGTGATACCTCTCTACCCTTGACCCTCTCTGTCCTGTTGAATCTCAGTTCCACCTGCGTCTCCGAGCTGGCCTACATTGATTCTGGGGCCGCCGGGAACTTCATCCAGCTCGAGGCGGTCAAAAAGTTGCGGATACGTGTCAGATCCTTGAAGTCTCCTCAGCAGTTAGCTTTGGTCGACGGCACTCCCCTGCGGGAGGTCGTTACCTTGGTCACCGAAGAGGTGGAGTTACAAGTCGGAGCTCTGCATCGGGAGAAGATAGCCTTCTTTGTACTGCCCTCACTATCCCACCCGCTCCTCTGAGGTCTTCCGAGGTTAAGGACTCATGAACCCGTCCTCGATTGGCGATCTGGGGACATTCTTCGATGGGGCCAATCTTGCCAGTCTACGTGTCTACTTCCCGTTCAGCCCATCAAGTCTCCTAGGACTCCTGCAGTACCCGCGAACTTGCCATCGGCCTATTGGTCCTTCGTGGACGTTTTCAACAAGAAAGAGGCAGAGAGTCTGCTCCCGCATTGTCCATATGACTGCCCTATTGATCTCGTTCAAGGCTCTACTCTACCCCGGGGCCAAATTTATCCTCTGAATCCTCTCGAATCCTGAGCCATGTCCGAGTACGTCCAGGAAAATTTGGCTAGAGGCTTTATTCGGAAGTCTTCCTCACCCGCAGGCTTAGGCTTTTTTTTTTGTCAAGAAGAAGGACAGGGCTCTTCATCCTTGCATCGACTACCGGGGCCTCAATAATATCACTATGAAGAACAAGTACCCGCTCCCTCTCATTCCGGAGCTGTTCGATCGGCCGTGGGAGGCACGAATTTTCACCTAACTGGATCTTCGTGGGGCCTACAATCTCATCCGTATTCGCCCGGTGATGAATGGAAGACCGCTTTCAACACCAGGGACGGCCACTATGAATATTTGATCATGCCCTTCGGCTTGAGCAATGCCCCCGCAGTATTCTAGGAATTCATGAATGACATTTTCCGAGATCTCCTGTACTCTTGTGTGGTAGTGTATCTGGACGATATTCTTGTCTTTTCCCCGGATTTGTCTGCCCATAGAAAGAGCGTCCGTCTAGTCCTGTCACGCCTGAGGGAAAATCGCCTGTATGCTAAACTGGAGAAATGCTCCTTTGAGCAAACCTCTCTTCCGTTCCTAGGGTACATCGTTTCTGATTCCGGCTTATGCATGGATCCAGAGAAAGTGTCAGCCGTGCTCAACTGGCCACAACCTCGTGGGGTCAAGGCAATTCAACGATTCCTTGGTTTCGCAAATTATTACCGGCAGTTCATCCCTCATTTTTCCTCCTTGACCGCTCCAATCTCTTCTCTGATTCGTAAGGGGGCCAACCCTCACGTCTGGTCCTCAGAGGCCGAAAGATCCTTACTTGCCCTGAAACAAGCCTTTGCTTCCGCTCCCGTCCTTCATCGCCTGGAGACTAACAAACTTTTTATTTTGGAGGTGGATGCCTCTGCCATCGGGGTCAGAGCCGTACTCTCTCAGAGATCTCCTTCCGGATGGCTGGTCACCTGCGGCTTCTTCTCAAAGACATTCTCCACCCCGGAACGGAATTACTCCATTGGTGACAGGGAGTTCTTGGCCATCAAAATGGCGTTGGAGGAATGGCGGTACCTGTTGGAGGGAGCTGTGCATCCTTTTAAGATCTACACGGATCATAAGAATTTGGCATACATTCGATTGGCACAGAGGCTTAATCCACGACAAGCGAGATGGTCCTTATTTTTCGCCCGTTTCGATTTTGAATTACACTTTCGTCCGGGTAGTAAGAACCTCAAGGCTGACGTGTTGTCCAGATCCTTTCTTGCTATCGATACGGAGGAAGATCTTAAGCACATCTTGGACCCCTCCAAGATCATCACGGTGACACCTCTCAGTTTGTCCACTCTACCACCGGGTAAGACCTTCATCCCAGAGACCAACAGGAGGCGAGTCTTGCGCTAGGGACATGCCTCCAAAATTGCAGGCCATGTTGGGTTCGAAAAGACCCTTCTTCTCGTGTTCCGCTACTATTGGTGGCCTACTCTTCCTCAAGATGTTCAAAGTTTTTTAGCCCCGTGTCCATCCTGTGCCAAAGTCCCCAGGCAATTACCTTCCGGTCTCTTGCACCCGCTTCCTGTTCCTTCGGCTCCCTGGCAGCACATTGCTATGGACTTTATCACTGACCTGCCTCGCTCTTCTGGATGCACCGTCATCTTCGTCGTTGTGGATAGATTCTCCAAGATGGCTCATTTCATCCCTCTGCCTGGTTTACCCTCGGCTCCAGAATTGGCGAAGGTTTTTATCCATCATATTTTTCGTGCCCATGGCCTCCCTCAACATATTGTCTCAGATAGGGGAGCCCAGTTCACCTCCCGGTTTTGGAGAGCGCTCTGTAAGTTTATGAACATCACGCTGGATTTTTCCTCCGACTATCACCATCAGAACAACGGTCAAGCAGAGCGTACTAACCAAATTTTGGTTAATTACCTCCGACACTTCTCCAACGGTCACCAGAACGACTGGTCAGACTTACTCCCATGGGCCGAATTTGCTTATAACAATCACGCCAGCGAATGTTCTGCCATGTCCCCCTTCTTTATCGTCTACGGGCTACATCCAGGCGTGCGTCTACCGGTTCCTCCTGTCTCGGGTGTGCCGGCCGCCGATCTTCTGTCTGGGGAGTTCTCCAGGATCTGGCAGGAGACCAAGACCGCTCTCGAACAAGCGCGTGTTAAGATGAAAAGACACGCGGACAAGAGGCGCTTGGATTCACCTCTCTACCATCCTGGCGACAGGGTCTGGTTATCCTCCAAGTTCATCCGCCTTAAGATCCCTTCGCACAAATTGGGCCTCTGGTATATTGGACCCTTCGAGGTCTTGGCTCGCATCAACAACGTCTCCTACAAGTTGAAGCTCCCCGCCTCGCTTCGCATCCCCAATTCGTTCCATGTTTCTCTTCTGAAACCAGTGGTTCTCAACCAATTCCATGCCTCTACTACCCGCACTCCACAGCCTGTTTCCGCAGATGATGTCTTTGAGTTTAAAGACATTCTCGCCATGAAAAGGCTAAGGGGAAAGACCTTTTTTCTAGTAGATTGGAAGAGTTTTGGCCCAGAGGAGAGATCTTGGGAGCCTTGGGAGAACATTCACGCTCCTCGGATTCTGGCAAGATTCCTTTCCAGCCTTGGGAGGGGGCACGTAAGGAGGGGGGTACTGTCACGCCGCCGCTCGCACTGCCGCTCCCCGTGCCCTGTCATACTTACCAGGCTGCGGCTTCCTGGGCGCGTCCCCGTCCTTTCTCCTGCCCTGACAGCGGCGCCTGCTTCGTCCCGGGCACGCGCACACTGCGGGCCTCGCCGTGCACGCGCACCTCCCTCCTTGTAAGTCCGGCTGCTCCTCCCGGTCCTCTCTATGATCTGGAGGACCCTGACCCGGAAGCTCCTCCTCACCTTCCCTTATCAGGCCGCCTCTTCCTATTGACGCTGCCTGATTGTCACTTGCATTCCTAGTGATTCTGGCCCCACACTGACCTGCGTCCTCCTCTCCTTCCTCCGCTCCCTTCAGCTCCGTAGTACCTCATATCCGTGTTACCTTCACCATCCTGCCTGTGTTTCTGTGTTTCAGCCATGCCATCCTGTGTCTTCATCCTGCCTGTGTTCCTGCCGTGCCATCCAGTGTCTCTGTCCTGCCTGTGCTCCCGTGTTCCAGCCGTGCCATCCTGTGTCTCCATCCTGCCTGTGTTCCTGCCGTACCATCCAATGTCTCTGTCCTGCCTGTGCTCCTGTGTTCCAGCCGTGGCATCTAGTGTCTCTGTCCTGCCAGTGCTCCTGTGTTCCAGCCGTGCCATCCGCTGTTCCTGTCCTGCCCGAGTTCCTGTGTTCCAGCCGTGCCTGCCTGTATCTCCGCTCTCTCCGCATTCCCTGATTCTCATCTCACGTCTCTACCCGGCTGCCTTGCCTATCACCTGTTACGTTCAGCTGCCGCGGTAATAGTTTCCCCTGGGCCTGTCCCTAACACTCCCTGTATAGGGGGTGGTCCACCTGGCCCGCTTGCCCGGGGGAGGTTCGTTGCCGTGGTACAGTGGGTTCACCCTTGGAAATCCTTACAGTGGGTTAATTATAGCACCATCTAGTGGTGGCTGAATTTATAGCAGTGTCTTCAATAGCATTATAAAGCCTGTGACTTTAACAGAAGCAATGCACTATGAGATTAAAGCAGTGCTTTGTGGGAAGGAAGCAATGTATTCTGGGATGAAGAAGGGCCATTTTGCTTCTGTGGATCTCATAGGATGCACATGTTATTTTGTCCTCCTGTGTAACCTTTGTTTTTCCTGCAACGTCTCTACTTGAGTCACTACCCGGCTAAAGCATATCTGGTAAGAGTCAGTGTTTTCTTGCAATGCAGTGATTCAGAGAGGTGTTATTTACTGTCTAGCAGCCAAGAGATGTCATTAACCCTTTAGTTGCCAGTTCTCAGTAAATGTAATCATAAACTAATGTATTCCTATGTAATGTTTGCATCTCAATGTACACTTCTGTGATTGTGTTAGCTATGATCATCTGCCCAATACTTATGCATGTTATTTGTATTCCTTGTAGTTTTATCGCGCATGTTCTATACGCTTCACAAATAAACAAGTTAGACTACAGAGAACAGTCTGCTTATTTTGGAAGACAGAGCTGTGGTTTATACTGTATGCTGGATTGCACATCGTGTCAGCGTGCCTGAAGGCAGAATAGTAAAACAGATTGCCATACGCCTGCGACAGTGAATTCAAGCTGTAAGGGACCGCTATCACCCAGACTGCTCCGCATACGGGTACTACAGCCGCCGCCATACAGCCACAGGAGACAAGCCCAGGGCTCAGTAAAGGACCGCCAGTCGCACGTGGTGATTGCATATATTGTACGGGACCGCTAACACCCACTGCTCTGCATACGGGTATCACAGCAGCCGCCATACAGCCACAGAATGCCACTGCAGCCCACCAAGAAGTGCTACATCTTTCCCGCCACGTGGATGCCCGCCATACACAGACTGTTTCCCTCCAATATACTCAGCAGTACTCAGCCAAATGCACAATGTCTCAGAAAAGCACATCCTCACTCAAAACGAGGTCACGAGCAAGCTCCAGCAGATCGTCATTAGCAGAGCTAGCTGCTGTCGCTCGCGCCGAGGCTGAGGCAGCCAAAGCAAGATCTTCCTTCGCCGATCGAGAGATGCATCTAAAGCTGAGACAGGCAGATCAAGATGCAGAAACCGTCCATTTGCAGGCAGAGAGAGAGGCGGAAGCTGCACGGCTGCAAGCCGAAACCGCCCGTTTGCAGGCAGAGAGAGAGGCGGAAGCTGCACGCTTGCAAGCCGAAACTGCATGTCTGCAGGCAGAGAGAGGCGGAAGCTGCACGTCTGCAAGCCGAAGCCGTATGTTTGCAGGCAGAGAGAGAAGCGGAAACAGCACGTTTGCAAGCAGAGCTAGAAATACTTGCGGCAGACAAAGAGACAGCAGCCGCAATAGCTAAAGCAGAGTATTTGGAAGTTATGAAAGATCCTGATTATGAAAGACACAGCAACATTCTCGGACCAGATCTAGAGCAGCAAGATCCAGCGCAACGCGTCGCAGAGTACGTCCGTCAACATTCCAGCGTAGATGACAGCCCTGGCGCATCATATCGATCAGCCCATGCCGATTACCAGCGATCCAAACCTGAGCTTCACTACCATAGGCGAGGAGACATCCAGCACAGAGAGGTCGACTACAGCCTCCGTTCCACTGAAAAGAAGGTACAGCTCCCATCCCGCCTTAAAGAGACACCTTCTTCACCAACAAGGTACCGCACAGACTATTCGGAGTCACAAGCGTCTTACAGGTATGGTGATGCACCACACACTAGACATGACAATTACACACCGGCTCGTGCCAGCACTGACAGAGCCATCAAAGACCTTGCAAAGTTCCTTGCCCGCCAAGAACTGGTTACAAAGGCACTTGCAAAGTTCACTGACAAACTCGAGAACTATCGGTCATGGCGAGCCTCGTTCTGGAACACCATTCATGGTCTGGACCTTTCTTGTGGCGAGGAGTTAGATCTCCTGGTAAAGTGGCTCGGAAATGAGTCAGTCGAGCATGCCAAAAGACTGAGAGACATTAATGTAAAACATCCTCACACAGCCCTACATAAAGTGTGGGAAAGACTTGATGAATGCTATGGGTCAGTAGAAGTCATAGAGAATGCTTTATATAAAAGAATTGAGGATTTTCCTAAGATAGGACCTAAAGGTTATCTAAAGCTTAGAGAACTGAGAGATTTATTGAATGAGTTGCAAGTTGCTCAGCAGGAAGGAGACTTGCCCGGATTGGCATTCTTAGATACTGCTAAGGGTGTCAATCTGATAGTACAGAAACTTCCTTACAACGTACAAGAAAAGTGGATTACATGTGGTTCAGAGTATAAACACAATCATAATGTATCATTTCCTCCTTTCACTGTATTTGTTGATTTTGTCACCAAACAATCTAGGATTAGAAATGACCCTAGTTTTGATTTTCATGTTCCACTGCCACTGGTGTCAAATCTGGTAAGACACCTGTGGCAGTCCACAAAACTAACATTGATTCCACAGGCCCTCCTCACAAGGTGAATAAACCCCCTTCATACGAGAACAAACCTCAGGATGTCAGTAAATATTGTCCTCTAGACAAGAAACCACATCCTCTTCTAAAATGCAGAGCCTTCAGGGAACAAGCCTTTAGAGGATCGCAAAGGCTTCCTCAAGGAGAACAACATCTGCTTCAAATGTTGTGCCGCAACCTCTCACTTTGCCAGGAACTGTGAAGCTAGCGTGAAATGTGCAGAATGCAGCGGCACGGATCACAATACATCCTTGCACCCTGGATCACCTCCACGAGTGTTGTCGCAAGCAGAGGAGCACGATGGGAAGCAGAAGGACACTGACGAAGACACCCCTGAGGTCAGTTCCAAATGTACTGAGATCTGTAGAGGACTCACAGGAGGAAGGTCCTGTTCAAAAATCTGCCTTGTCCGAGTCTATCCTGCAGGCCGCAAGGACAAAGCCTTCAAGATTTATGCAATCCTGGATGACCTGGTGATCTTCTTTGACAACTTCAGCATCATAGGCCCTGGTTCTCCCTACACCCTGAGGACATGTTCAGGTACCGTTGAGACGGCGGGGAGAAAAGCAACCGGATACAAAGTGGAGTCCACACATGGCCAGACCTGCCTATCATTACCGACCATCCTGGAGTGCAACCAGATTCCTGACAACAGGTCAGAAATACCTTCACGGGAGGTGGCGACATATCACCCCCATCTAAAGCGTATAGCCCACCTGATACCTGAACTAGATCCAGGAACCCCAATAGCTCTACTTCTGGGGAGAGATATTCTACAAGTCCACAAGGCTAGAGAATGTATAAACGGCTCCAGGAATGCTCCGTACGCACAGAGGCTCGACCTTGGATGGGTCATCATAGGAGACGTCTGCCTAGGAGGAGCACACAAGCCAGCCTTAGTTGACAGCATGTTTACCAATACTCTTGAAAATGGAGGTCCATCTCTCTTCCAGCCATGTAAGAGTAGCTTCTTGGTAAAAGAGTTGCCACAGACATGGAAAAAGACTTAGGCATCTTAGTCAATAAGAAGCTAAATTGGAGTGCTCAGTGTCAGGCAGCTGCCACCAAAGCAAATAGGGTCATGGGATGCATTAGAAGAGGTCTGGGGACACGAGATGAAAACATAATTCTCCCTCTGTACAAAATCACTCGTCAGACCACACTTGGAGTATTGTGTGCAATTTTGGACGCCGGTGCTCAAGAAAGACATTACTGAACTTGAAAGGGTTCAAAGGCGGGCTACTAAAATGATAAATGGAGTTGGTTCACTACACTACCCAGAAAGGTTATCAAAATTAGGTCTATTTACTCTAGAAAAGAGAAGACTTAGGGGAGACTTAATATATATGTACAAGTATATCAGAGGGCAATACAGAGATCTCTCCAATGAACTGTTTGTACCAAGGACTGTGACAAGAACAAGGGGGCATTCTCTTCATTTGGAGGAAAGACAATTTCTGCACCAGCATAGAAAAGGGTTCTTCACGGTAAGAGCAGTGAGGCTCTGGAATTCTCTTCCTGAGGAAGTGGTGATGGCCAACTCACTGAATGAATTTAAGAAAGGAATGGATGCTTTTCTTGTTAGTAACAGCATAGAAGGTTACGAATAACAGAGTATTATAGGTAGATGGTTGACCCAGCTTAGGGGAAGTAATTTTTTTCCCTATGGAGAAAATTGGCTTCTACTCTGTGGGTTTTTTGCCTTCCCCAGGATCAACAATGCAGAACAGCTGCACTAAAAATAGGCTGAACTAGATAGACATAAGGTCTTCCTTCAGCCTTCAAAACTATGTTACACACAATGCTCCTCTACCTTGTCCATTAGCTGATCCTTCCTGTGAAGACCACGCATGTGACGGTGACCAAGATCACATAGGGTGCACAGTTTTCCACAGAACAAGAGAGGACAACAAGGTAGCAATGTCAATAGACAACAGATTGTTTTTGGACATCATGGATAGGTAGATGGTAAGAGATGAGTCAAAGAGTTGGATGGCCCCTCTACCATTTAAACCTCAGGGGCAACGCTTACCCACCAGTCAGAAGTCTTGTAAAGGTTGGCACCATTGCAAACCCGCGTTTACCGCTCCTAACATGGAAAACGCCAAAAACACGATAATTCGTACCACACAACGCGAGTGTTACGCCAAAGAAATAGACAACCTTAACAAAGGTCAACCCATTTCTAGAGACAATGTCTTGAAAAAGCTTGATCCAATAGTTGACCAAAATGGGCTGATAAGAATTGGAGGTCGTCTTCAGGAAGCCAAGGTGGAATTTGTGGAAAAACACCCTGTAATAATTCCTGGTCATCATCATGTGACTACTCTGCTCTTACAGCACCATCATGTTTTGGTGAGACATCAAGGCCGATTGTTTACCGAAGGGAAACTACGAACTGCTGGACTATGGATAGTCAGAGCAAAGAGATGTGTGAGTAAGCTCATTGTCATGATCTGACAGTTTTAAATTGCACTGGGTGAACTTTTTTTACTTTGGAAAGTTCCAAGGTGTCTTGACTGTCCCCGGTGGTGGTTAGCAGTATTGCACTTTAGGTTTTTGTGCACTTAATTAGGGATCAGGTGTGACACCCTATAAAGGTGTGCTAGGGGGTGCAATCACTGCCTGTGATATTGTGAGAGTGTGTTCACTCTGTTTTTGGAGAGCCTGGATGAAGGATGGAGCTGGTGAGGAGTCCTGCGCAGCTTAGCCAGGGGGGATGTGTTTCAGCTATGGTGTCTGGACGAAGGGCTGGCATGGCGTGGTGGAGTCGCAGTGATGGTGTCAGCGGGAAGTGTCTGCATGGGCTGGTGGAGTGGCGACTATGGAGAGTGGCACTCACCATGTGGGACTTGGCCGCTGAGCTGGACTCAAGCATGCTCGACTTCGTGTCAGCAGCTGAACTCATCCTTGGGACTCTGGTTCTAAGCAGCTGCAACTGGTGGTGGACTCTGCTCCAAGGCTGCACTAAGGTGAAGGATCCTGTTATGGTGATGGATCCGGGTGGAGGAGAAGATGCACTCAGGTGGAGGGCTCTGTTGCTGGGAGCGCATGCAACAGAGCAAAGCTAAGTGGTGTTTCCCCTGTATTGTCTCTTTCCTCATGTGTGTTATTAGTGCAGTGGTGGGATTAGTCTCCGCACCGACCCATTCCCTAGTGAGGGTTTAGGGTCAGGGTGAGCAAGGGCGTTAAGGTACGCGTGCGGCGACAGGTGCGGAGCCTGTTTAGGGAATGTAAGGAGTGCAGGGACACTGGCTCAGGGGAGCTTAGGAGGTCTCCATTTCCCCATTCCCTATCGCAGGGCCCACCATTGTTAAAGTTTCCCAGGTTCCCCCCTTATTATTTAAATTCGCCGTACTGGAGGCGGGGTTTCCAGATTTTATGTATATAACGTGTAATACCCAAATTCGCCAGGTGGAGGCGGCGTATCCACCTGCACGTTTTATTATTTAAATGCGCCCCACTGGAGGCGGTGTATCCAGGGTCACGTGTGTCACATGGGTTCGCCTTGCGGAAACATCTGCGTCCCGACACACGTGATTATGACACTCATCTTCATCAACTGTGACTTGTCGCAAAATCCGCGGCGCGACTCAAAGCCCAAAGATGGCCAATCTCCCATCAAACAGACTTAGTATGGATCCTCCCTTTACCAATGTCGGACTGGATGTTTTCGGGCCATGGTCTGTGGTTACACGGCACACCAGAAGAGCCCAAGCCAATGCAAAACGCTGGGCAGTTATGTTTACCTGCATGTCCATCAGAGCTGTCCACATAGAAGTGATTGAATCCATGGACACATCAAGTTTCATAAATGCACTCCGACGTTTCATTGCCATCAGAGGCACAGTGAAACACATTCGCTCTGACAGAGGCACAAATTTCGTAGGAGCAGTGAGAGAACTCCAAATTCCTTCCAACCTAGACATTACCAGTGTGGAAAGATACCTAAGTGAACAGGGATGTACCTGGACCTTCAATTTACCACACTCTTCTTACATGGGAGGTGCTTGGGAGACGATAATAGGAATAGCAGAGTTTAGACAATTATATTAGAGCTGGAATAGTCCCAAGACACCTTAGAATAACTCTTGCACCAGGCTATAGATATAAGAGCCCAGGTTTAATAGCCAAGTGGGAGAAAGAAGCCACTGATAGTTCCATTAGGTTGATGAAACTGTTATTGGAAGAAGAAAAAACTACTCTAAGTAAGCTAAATGACAATTTGAAAGAACAGATTGAGGTCACAAAAAAGTTTGTGAGTGAACCCGATATTGCAGTGAAAGAGCTGAGCTTACAAAATAGTATTGAGAGATTCCAATACCACTTGAAAGATCGTAAACACAAAGATCGTAAACACAAACTTTTTAATTGAGACTTATTGGAATTCAGAGAGAATAAAGCCTATTCTGTATCTTTGGGTCGCAATTTCAAGGTCCCTGATACCGATATCTCCTCTTCGGAGGCAGGAGTGTCTGATACAGAGACAAGACCGAGGTATCAGAGAGGGAGAGGTAGAGGGAGAGGTGGTCGGGGAGGTAATAGAGGAGGGAATAAGAGGTCACCACAAAGGGATTTTTTAGATCAAAGTTACCCTCTGAGGAATCGACAAAATACTCACAACGCCCCTTAGAACCACAGGTCCTCAATCTCTCTAAACGTCCTCTAACGGATACAGAAATGAGTGTTCTAAGTAAAGGATTGTCTTTTGTTCCCACCACGGACTATGATTGTTTTGAAGCAATAAAAGATTTATATTTGTTTGCTCGTAAACTCAAATGGCGTAAACATTTTGTTAAAGAGGACAAAAGAACCTCGAACGAATTGGGTATAGATGATAGTCTTTTGGCGGATGTGCGTTTTTTATTCAATCTGGGAGACCTGAATCCCAATGACAAAGGGGATGGTCCCTTTACCACCTTAAAAAATAAAAGCACAAGGATGCCACCAGTAACGGGAGATTTAAACTCTATCGATGTATTCGTTAATTTAGTATCAGAGGAGCTTTTGGAGCTGAAAGGTTCTACCAAGGTTACATTTCATGATCTCTCAAAAAAGGAAATGAGCAGTCTTAGAGATTTGGAGTCGGACAGCAATATTACGATTAAGCCCTCCGATAAAGGGGGCAATATAGTGGTCATGGACACTTCATTATATAGGACGATGTGCACCACTATCCTGGAAGACAAAGAAAATTATGAAATACTAACATGTAACCCGACCAGTAAGATTGTGGGTAATCTCACTAGGCTAATTAATGATGGCTTCGATGCAGGGGTGATCGATACAAATGAAAGGGGTTTCCTTATCCCTGCATACCCCGTAATGGCCACATTTTATTGTCTTCCAAAGGTCCATAAAGGGGTAAATCCCCTGAAGGGGAGACCAATTGTGGCAGGTATTGGGAGTATAACACAGAACCTAGGTCTATACCTAGATCAGGTACTTAGACCTTATGTTCTTTCCCTTAATTCATATGTACGTGATGCCACTGACTTCCTTGGAAAACTGGATGGGATATGCTTAGAGACTGATATGATATTGGGAGCATAGATGTGGAGGCATTATATTCGTCAATTCCCCATGAAGTGGGTCTGAAAGCGGTTGAAAGCTATTTACAAACTAGGGGTTTACAGTTTCATAGACACAATGAATTTTTGATCAAAGCATTGGATTTTTGTCTTACCAACAATGTTCTCCTGTTTGATAATAAATTCTTCCACCAGCTCAGGGGCACAGCGATGGGGAGCCTGTTGTGAGTTCATTTTCCCATTCACCGTCAATGTCTGATGAACTCCCTCTTCTGGTGAAGGAAGGTAGTGAGGCTGATTACCAAACACCTGATCTGGTAGATGATGACTGGGTAACAGGAAATTCTGACTGGATATAAGGCAGCCGACACCCTTCTGAGTCGCTGGTGATTTCTCTGCTGGATTCTTGGAGACCAGTCTGATTCCTGCTTCCCAAAGATAAGTTTTTGCTCTGCTATTGAACTTATTAGTTTTGTTTTGTTTACCTTGTTTTTTGGAGTTCAGCCATCCCCGGTCGGGGATGTGCTGAGTTCCATTTTTTTCTCTGATCAGTTTGTCTCGTTGGTCTGTCTTCAGAATTTACCTGAGTGCTGATATAGTCTTTTTGAAGTCCTAGCGACTTCAGGGCCTGTTTTTCCTATCAGACGGTTGGGACATTTTTTGGTAGGGTTTTTTACGGATTGCAGACAGCAGCTTTTCTATCCTGTCCTTTTTAGTTAGCTTGGGCCCCATCGTTTGCTCAACCTATCTTTCTATCTGTGTTAGTGTTTTCATCTTGCTTCACCGTCATTATATGTTGGGGGCTGCCTATTGCTTTGGGGTCTGCTCTGGGGCAGTTTAGATTTCCCCCTTTCTTTCTTTAGGCCTACTTAGTTCTCCGGCTGTGATCGAGGGGTCTAGTGCATCGTAGGAACCCCCCACGGCTACTGTTAGTTGTTGTGGATAGGATCAGGGGTCTGCAATCCGATAGCTACCAACCTCTCCGGTTTTCTGGACTTAGCTTGTATTTTTGTTTTTTCCTCCTTCAGTGACTCATTCATAACAGAATCACCAGCCATACCGCAGATCCTAGGGTACTCAATAGCAGGAAAGAATTGTAAAAAAAAAAAAGAGT
The DNA here is from genome assembly GCF_039654945.1 of Dendrobates tinctorius. Lineage (NCBI taxonomy): Eukaryota > Metazoa > Chordata > Amphibia > Anura > Dendrobatidae > Dendrobates > Dendrobates tinctorius. The sequence continues at coordinate 122,898,520 of NW_027361679.1, forward strand.
TTGTCAGAATTTTTTTTTTTTTTTTGTTGTGTATATTTTTTCCTCTATGTCTCTGAGGCCGTAGGGGGAATTTTTTTTTTGTTTCTCAATGGAGATGAAGCAATTGTCTGATCGTGTGGAGCAGCTCACTGCTGAAGTGCGGGGAATTTCCGCCTATCTTGCTCATTCACATGCTGCTGACCCAAAGATCCCTACTCCTGATGTGTTTTTTGGGGATCGGTCTAAATTTTTGAATTTTAAGAATAATTGTAAATGATTTTTTGCCCTGAAGACTAACTCGTCGGGGAGCTCCGCGCAGCAGGTTAAAATTGTCAACTCTTTGCTGCGCGGCGATCCCCAGGATTGGGCGTTTTCTTTGAAACCTGATGATCCTATTCTTACTAATGTGAACGCATTTTTTTAAGCCTTGGGGTTGTTGTATGATGAACCTAATGCTATTGATCAGGCTGAAAAGGCCCTGTTGGCATTGAGCCAGGGTCGGGATTCTGCAGAGTTGTATTGTCAAAAATTCCGAAAGTGGGCGGTCCTTACTACCTGGAATGATGGTGCCTTGGCAGCTCTCTTTCGGAAGGGTTTGTCAGAAACTGTAAAAGATACTATGGTGGGATTTGCTGTTCCCTCTGGTCTTGACGATTCTATGTCATTAGCCATTCAGGTTGATCGGCGTTTGCGTGAACGCAAAACCGCACGAGAGGTGTTGCCACCTGTTGAACAAATGTCTGAACCTATGCAATGTGATAGAGTTTTGTCTAGGGCGCAACATCAGGAGTTCAGAAGGCGTAATAAGCTGTGTTTCTTCTGTGGTGATGCCTCGCATATTATTTCTGTCTGCCCTAAAAGAGAGAAACGTTTTGCACACACATTTGCTGTGGGTGGTGTTCAACCTAAGTTTCTTCTGGCAATTACTCTGATCTGCTCCCTGTCCACATTTTCCGCTAAGGCTTTTGTGGATTCGGGAGCAGCTCTGAACCTGATGGACTTGGATTTTGCTAAACGTTGTGGATTTCCTATGACACCTCTGCGGACGCCTATCCCTTTGAGGGGTATTGATGCTACTCCTTTGGCGAAGAATAAACCTCAGTTTTGGACCCAGGTGGTAATGCGGGTCGCCCCAGACCATCAAGAGAATTGCAGATTTTTGGTGTTGCATAATTTGCATGATACCATTGTTCTGGGGTTTCCCTGGTTGCAAATCCATAATCCAGTTTTGGATTGGAAATCTGTGTCTGTGGTGAGTTGGGGTTGTCGGTGTGCCCTTAGTGATGCTCCTGTTTTCTCCACCTCTCCCCAGTCGAATGATGTTCCTGACTATTTGGCTGATTATTATGATGTATTTAGTGAGAATGAGTCTGCGTCTTTGCCTCCTCATAGGAGTTATGACTGTGCAATTGAGCTGAGCCCTGGGTGTAAATTTCCCAAGGGTCGACTTTTCAATTTATCTGTACCGGAACACGAGGCTATGCGATCCTATATTAATGAGTCGTTGGAGAAGGGTCATATTAGACCATCCTCTTCACCCTTAGGTGCTGGGTTTTTTTTCATGGCTAAGGCCTCTTTCACACATCAGGTTTTCGCCGTCAGGCGCGATCCGGCGCTTTTGACAGAAACCGGATCCGGCGAAATGCAATGCCGGATTCGGTTTCCCCCCCATTGACTTGCATTTGCGCCGGATCGCGCCGGATGGCCATGCGTTTCATCTGGTTTTCGCCGGATCCGGCAATGTGTCGCGATCCGGCGTCTGGAAAAAACGGCGACTGTAACGTTTTTTGTCTCCGGCGAAAAAGCCGGACACGCCGGATCCGGCGCGTCCGGCTTTTTCACACAATGAAAGCCTATGAGCGCCTATGCGGTTTTTTGGTCTGAGCATGCTCAGTAGCTCTGCCCACAGGAGATATATAAAAGCAAGACAATGGGACCCTCAGCCACACCCAACATGCCACCCAAGCCAAGAACCAGGAGCAGGAGAAGGCAGCAGACATCTGCAGCAGCAGCACCATCAGCACCACCCCAAATGGAGCAGCATGCTGAACAACGGGAGGGGAGTCCAGAAGCAGATGAGAGACGGTAATTATCAAATCCCCCATTCCTCCAAACTAGGGCCATGGAATATCAAGATATTCATTGGCCCTTTGTTTCTCTTTATTCAACAGCCGCCAAAGAGATGCAGCAGCAGCAGCAGAAATGGCATCACTGGCAGCAGCAACAGCAGCAGCAATACCCACAGCCATGGAGTCTGGCCATCAACAGGAAAGCACATCTTCTTCTGGGAGCCCTCCCTCGCATCGTCAGCGTTTGACGGCAAGTTTTTATTTCCAAAATCCATCATCTCTGTAATATATGTCTATTCATTGCCTTTTATTTCAAAACAGGAATCACAAGATGAAGAGGAGCTCCCAGAAGAAGAAGGAAGGGGTGGACAGACACCTGGAGTGGGCTCACAATTGGTAAGTTTTTTGCATCAAACGCAGAAACACAACATCACACTACACACAACACATAGAAAACAATGTTCTGCAGACCACACACAGCAAACAAATGCCTACATCCAAAGACATAACATTTTTTGTTTTCTTCTCTAGTCTTCCCAATCTGGTGCTCGGCCAAGAGGTCCTCGCAGTGCCTCCCAGGGTCGTCGGCGACAGCAACGCGGCGGTCACCAGCGTGTAAGTATAAATATTTTTGCTTTGTTTTTTTGCACTTTTTATTTCATTTCTTTTGTGGAGGCTAATTATGTTATTTTTGTCTTTTTCTTTAACAGCCTTCACAGCGTGCTCCCGACTCTGACGGTGAGGATGGAGGGATTGATGTGGACCGCCTCATCGATCTCGTCAGACAAAGGGAGCCGCTCTGGAATATGGCTGACCGCCGCCACGCTGACCTTATCGTTACCCGACGACTCTGGGAGGAAATCTGTTCGCTCCTTGTGGGCCGCTGGGAGGACCTCGATGTTCGGGCCCAGATTAAAGAGCGTAAGTATATACAGTACCGGTTGCTTGATGTAAACCAGTGTTTCCCGAACTCCAGTCCTCGTGGTCCCCACGGATCATGTGTTCAGGATTTCTATTTACTATGGAAATCCTGAAAACATGACCCCTGGGGACCATGAGGACTGGAGTTTGTGAAACACTGATGTTGTATACTAACCACTCCTTTCTCGTTTCAGGGAACAGAATTGTGAATCGGTGGCGGTCTGTGAGGGATCGTTTCAAGAAGGAGTTCAATAAAGAGATGCGGGCCCCGAGTGGATCTGGAGGACGCAGGAGCAAGTACAAGTACGCACAAGCCCTGTCGTTCCTCCGGGAAACAATGCTCACCAGAAGGTAAATATTACACACCACATGTGAAAAAAATGTTAGATGTAACTTTTTTTTTTCAGCCAGGGCCATACCATGTCAGTATTTTAATTGTTTTTTTTTCTCTTTATTCCACAGCACGGTGAGCAGCACTCGGGAGCCTGCACGATTGGACCCTTCTGAGGCGATCCCTGAGGAGACCGGCACCGAGGGACACTTTGACCGCCCCGGTACATCTGCACCTTCCCAGCCTTCCCACACATTCGACCCATCTGTCCCATCCACCAGCACAGGAGCATCGTGGCCGCCTACATTACATGAAGCTGCTGGTGAGGAGATCGCTTTCCCTTTACCCCACCCTTCTGCCCCTGCCACCTCTAGTACACCTGCGGGTACTGGGCGGCAGCGGCAGAGGGGTCAGGAAAAGAGTTATGCGCAAGAGTTCTTGCATCTGAATGCATCTTTCCAGAACTGTCTAAAAGTCTTGTCAGAGCAAATCTCCGCAGGCTTTCAGCAGATCAACTCCAGCATTCTGGAGGTGAAGACACTTCTGCAAACCATGCATTCAGAAGCAAGATCTTCGCCAAACCACACCTTTTTCAGGTCTGTTGTGGAGCGCATGGCAACACTATCTCCTACCCAGCAGATGCATGTAATGCATTCGTGCCACGGTGCTCTACAGCAGGTTACCTCCCAACCTCCACCTCCCACCACTGTAGTTCCTCCACCTGCACCCCCTCCAGCCACTTTCCATCCTCCCCCTCCTATTACATCTGCACCCCCTCCAGCCACTTTCCATCCTCCCCCTCCTATTACATACCAGCAACCTGCCCCGTACCAAACTCCTTCCCCGTGCCAAACTCCTTCCCCATACAACTTTCCATCAACATCATCTGCTCCTACAGTCCCTGCCCAACTCTCCACTCCACCGCCCACCACCTCTTCTGCCTCCCACATGTCCACCCATTCTGTAGCTTTTTCCACACCTTCACCTCTAACTGTTCCTTCCCCACCACGATCCCAGTCCTCTCTCCACACACCCAGTGTCGAAGTGTCCCGTAGCCCCTCCAGCAGTATTTCCACCCCACAGTACACAGATTTGTAATGTGTGTTTTTTGTAATAAAAATGCCCATTGGGTTTAAAACCTTTATTAGGCCGGTTTCACACTAGCGCATTTTCAACGCGCGCACGGCCGGGGGTAGCTCCGCCCCCGATCCGGCTCTCTGCCCGGCGTGCCCGCCCCTTCCTTGTAGCGCCGCCTCCTAGCGGACAGCGGCGCCTGCGATCGGCGCACCCTATCTTTAGCATAGGGTGCGCCGATCGTGCGCAGGCCGTGCGCTAGTTGCGCTTTGACCTGCGCTGCGCACTTTTGACGGTGCGCCGTGCGCGCCAAAATCAAACTTTTTGGATTTTGGCGCGCACGGCACACCGTCAAAAGTGCGCAGCGCAGGTCAAAGCGCAACTAGCGCACGGCCTGCGCACGATCGGCGCACCCTATGCTAAAGATAGGGTGCGCCGATCGCAGGCGCCGCTGTCCGCTAGGAGGCGGCGCTACAAGGAAGGGGCGGGCACGCCGGGCAGAGAGCCGGATCGGGGGCGGAGCTACCCCCGGCCGTGCGCGCGTTGAAAATGCGCTAGTGTGAAACCGGCCTTAAAAAAGTTTTTTGCACTTTAAAAACATTTTACAAAAAAAAAAAAATTTTAAATAAAAGTTAAATTATCGTTTCACAATGGTTGTCTGTCATTTCTTTCTGCGGCGAACTATGTTTAAAAAAAAGGTTAAATACAGGGTATTTCAAAGGTAAAAAGGTATTCAAAACCAGGTATATAACTGTGGGTAAATTTTAGCTTTTTGCCACAGTTGTGTTCCTGGTTGTGTTTGAAGCAAAGTATTTCACCTGAAAAGTTGTGTTTATTGTTGGTGATTTCCTAACAATGTACACAACTTTTGTTAAAAGGTGAAATACTTTGCATAAAACACAACCAGGTACACACCTGTGGCCTAAAGGTAAAAATAGTAAGACCATGACAAGATAGCCAACTTTGGTTGGCAAAGGTATATACTGTTGGTCCAGAAGGTACACAAGTTTGGTTAGGGCACAAATCTTTCACACTCTGTCATCCCAGTGTACTCTGCCTTGAGGTGACATAAAGTATAGCGGAAAATTGTCCCTGAAACCGTCACAGAACTTCTAGTGGTAATATTTCCAATGACAACATCCATCTTCGCCAGTAACTTACTCTTCTCTCCAACCTGCACTTTCTTCTCTACAACCTGTCAAAGAAGGGCTGTAGGAACATGCTATATATAGTTTTCCAGTAGCCAATCCCGTTCGGAAGGCCACAAGGGTCAATTTTAAAAACCGGATCCGGCGTAATCTGTAGAAAAACGGATAGAAAAACGGATGAACCGGATGAGACGGATCCGGTTTTGTCTGTCAAGAACAAGACGGATCCGGCAGAAAACCGGATCCGGCACATCAGGTTTTACAAAACATTTGCCGGATCCGGCATTCCGGCACGACGCCGGATCGCGCCTGACGCCGAAAACCTGATGTGTGAAAGTAGCCTAAGAAAGATGGGTCATTAAGGCCTTGTATTGACTATCGTTCCCTCAACAAAATTACTGTTAAATATCAGTATCCGTTACCCCTGATTTCTGATCTATTCTCCAGAGTTAAAGGTGATTGCTGGTTTACAAAGCTTGACCTCAGGGGGCGTATAATCTTATTCGCATTAAGCATGGGGATGAATGGAAGACGGCGTTTAATACTCCAGAGGGACATTTTGAGTACCTGGTGATGCCTTTTGGGCTCACTAATGCCCCTTCTGTCTTCCAGTGCTTCATGAATGATATTTTCTGAGACTTGGTGGATAAATTTTTGATCATCTATCTGGATGATATTTTGATCTTTTCCAAGGATTGGGACTCTCATGTGGAACATGTTCGGACTGTGTTCCGGATTTTGAGGGAGAATTCCCTGTATGTCAAGGGATCGAAATGCCTTTTTGGTGTACAGAGGATTTCATTTTTGGGATTTATTTTGTCTCCGTCAACTATTGAAATGGACCCGGCCAAGGTACAGGCCATTTATGATTGGGTTCAGCCCACTTCTTTGAAGGCCCTCCAGAAATTTTTGGGTTTTGCTAATTTTTATCGTAAATTTATAGCTAATTTTTCTGGTATTGCCAAACCATTGACTGATTTGACTAAGAAGGGTGCTGATGTGCTGAATTGGTCTCCGGAGGCTGTTTCTTCCTTTCAGGAGCTGAAGCGAAGGTTCACTTCTGCTCCGGTTTTGCGGCAACCTGATGTCTCACTCCCGTTTCAGGTAGAGGTGGGCGCTTCTGAGATTGGTGCAGGAGCTGTTTTGTCCCAAAAAGATCCTGTAACATCTAAAATGAATCCCTGTGCTTTCTTTTCCCGAAAGTTCTCCCCATCCGAACGTAACTATGATGTGGAGAATCGGGAACTGTTAGCCATGAAATGGGCATTTGAGGAGTGGAGACATTGGTTGGAGGGAGCTAAACATCAAGTCGTGGTCCTTACTGACCACAAGAATTTGATTTACCTGGAGTTGGCCAAACGCTTGAATCCTAGACAGGCTAGGTGGGCCTTGTTTTTCACACGTTTTGATTTTGTGGTCTCTTTTCTTCCGGGCACTAAGAATGTCGAGGCAGAGGAGTCTAGGAGTTTCTTTGCTGATTCTCCTGTTGTGACCAAGCCTGCTACCATCATAGGTGAGGGGGTAGTTCTTTCTGCCATCTCGCCCAATTTGAGACGTGCTCTGGAAGAGTTTCAGGAGGACAAACCTGAGCGTTGTGCCATTGGAAAATTGTATGTTCCTGACCAGTGGAGGAAGAGAGTGATGTCTGAAGTTCATTGCTCTGCATTGACTGGTCTTCCAGGTATTTTTGGTACTAGAGATTTGGTGAGTCGGTCTTTTTGGTGGCCCGCCTTGTCTCGTGATGTCAGGAATTTTGTGCAGTCCTGTGGGACTTGCTCTCGGTCTAAACCTTGTTCTCGCTCTAGTGGGTTGTTGATGCCTTTGCCGGTGCCCAGGAGGCCATGGACCCATATTTCAATGGATTTTATCTCTGATATGCCTGTCTCTCAGAGAATGACTGTTATTTGGGTGATTTGTGATAGATTCTCTAAGATGGTCCATCTTGTACCACTCCCTAAGTTGCCATCTTCCTCAGAGTTGGTGCCCTTGTTTTTGCAACAGTTGGTTCGCTTGCACGGGATTCCTGAGAACATTGTGTCTGACAGAGGAGTTCAGTTTGTGTCAAGATTTTGGAGGACTTTCTGTTCCAAGCTGGGAATTCAGTTGTCTTTCTCCTCTGCTTTTCACCCTCAGACCAATGGGCAGACGGAGAGAACAAACCAGACTTTGGAGTTGTACTTGAGATGTTTTATTTCTGCTGATCAGGATGATTGGGTTTCATTTTTGCCCTTGGCCGAATTTGCTTTAAATAATAGAGCTAGTTCTGCCACTTTGATGTCACCTTTTTTTGTAACTTTGGGTTTCATCCTCGATTCTCTTCAGGGCAGGTGGAGCCTTCTTCCTGCCCAGGTGTTGACACTGTGGTGGAGAGAATGCACCAGATCTGGGACCAAGTGGTGGATAAGTTGTCTCTCTCCCAGGAAAAGGCCCAACGGTTTTCCAACCGGCATAGGACCATTGGTCCCCAGTTTAAGGTGGGTGATATGGTTTGGTTGTCATCAAAAAATATCGCTATGAAGGTGGCTTCTCCAAAGTTTAAACCTAGATTTATTGGACCTTACAAGATTTTGGAGATTCTTAATCCAGTCTCTTTTCGATTGGCTCTTCCCGTTACATTTAAGATCCATAACGTGTTTCATAAGTCTCTGTTAAAGAGGTTTGTTGAGCCAGTAGTTCCTGTGGTGGCACCTCCTGACCCGGTATTGGTTGAAGGTAATGTGGAATATGAGGTTGAGAAGATACTGGATTCTCGCCTGGCTAGACAGAGACTCCAGTATTTGGGTAAATGGAAGGGTTATGGCCAGGAGGATAATTCTTGGGTCCCTGCATCTGATATTCATGCCGAAAGATTGGTTCGTGCCTTTCATCGGGCCCATCCTGATCGCCCTGGTGGCATGGAGGAGGGTTCGGTGACCCCTCCTCAAGGGGGAGGTACTGTTGTGAGTTCATTTTCCCCTTCACCGTCAATGTCTGATGAACTCCCTCTTCTGGTGAAGGAAGGTAGTGAGGCTGATTACCAAACACCTGATCTGGTAGATGATGACTGGGTAACAGGAAATTCTGACTGGATATAAGGCAGCCGACACCCTTCTGAGTCGCTGGTGATTTCTCTGCTGGATTCTTGGAGACCAGTCTGATTCCTGCTTCCCAAAGATAAGTTTTTGCTCTGCTATTGAACTTATTAGTTTTGTTTTGTTTACCTTGTTTTTTGGAGTTCAGCCATCCCCGGTCGGGGGTGTGCTGAGTTCCATTTTTTTTCTCTGATCAGTTTGTCTCTTTGCTCTGTCTTCAGAATTTACCTGAGTGCTGATATAGTCTTTTTGAAGTCCTAGCGACTTCAGGGCCTGTTTTTCCTATCAGACGGTTGGGACATTTTTTGGTAGGGTTTTTTACGGATTGCAGACAGCAGCTTTTCGATCCTGTCCTTTTTAGTTAGCTTGGGCCCCATCGTTTGCTCAACCTATCTTTCTATCTGTGTTAGTGTTTTCATCTTGCTTCACCGTCATTATATGTTGGGGGCTGCCTATTGCTTTGGGGTCTGCTCTGGGGCAGTTTAGATTTCCCCTTTCTTTCTTTAGGCCTATTTAGTTCTCCGGCTGTGATCAAGGGGTCTAGGGCATCGTAGGAACCCCCCACGGCTACTGTTAGTTGTTGTGGATAGGATCAGGGGTCTGCAATCCGATAGCTACCAACCTCTCCGGTTTTCTGGGCTAGCTTGCTTTTTGTTTTTTCCTCCTCGGTGACTCATTCATAACATTCAGGCCCAGATATACCGCCTCCGGGGCAGGGCGGGGGAACAGAACAAAGCGGGAATCAAGGCAGGGAATTTGGTACCATAACTGAGACAGACAAGGTCCACAGACACGAGACACACATAGCAAAGTCCAGGAGCTTTGTGAGTAGCTCTGGCCCCACCCATAGGGCAGGGTAAGTTTATAAAGGCAATTGGCTGGGGACAGCATTTCAAGCACACACGCTAACCCTGATAAAAGCAGGGAAGGTGTGGCTGCGCACACCCTAAGCACACACAGAAACCATTGCAGCACAATCAGTGCAGGAACTGCAGCTTAGAGCACCTGGCATTGTCTGCAAGCCTAGACACACATGGAAAGTCATGCACCAGCTGCAAATGACCTCACAACCCGCGGACAGCTTCCACAGTGGCAACCAGGGACCGCACATGCGAATGGTCAAGCAGCAGAGCAAAGACCTAACACCACATGTGCAGCTACGCAGCAGAGAAGGGAACTGAGCAGGCTCCATACAGGTAACAGCCAGCAGTATCCCAGCTCAATTAGGGGGAAAGGAGCAAGGGGTTAAAGCAAAAAACATGCATTGTCACGCCGACAACCAAATACAAACAGAATGGCGTGACAGTCCTGCTCCTGCACAGCCGTCCACCGCCACCAACACGCAGAGTCCTGCTCCTGCATGGCCGTCCACCGCCACCAACACGCAGAGTCCTGCTCCTGCACGGTCGTCCACCACCATGCCTACGGAACCCACCACTCCCACCCTTCCTAGGAGACGAAAAAGCCATCAACAAAGCCGTGGAAAACACAAGAGGAAGAGACGAGAAACGAGGCGTGAAAAAAACTGTTGTGCTCCCTCCACCACCCTCACCTCCCAATGTGTCTGTGTTGTCCAATTTGTCTCTCCCTTCTAATGTGTCTCTCCCGTCCCATGTTTCCACTCTTAATGTGTCTACTTCCATCCTTGACCTCCCAGACCCCACACATTTATTAGGCTTTTCCCCTGGAACCCCTTCATTGTCCACCCCTAGCCAATCCTCCCATCTCCACACCCCTCAGGTCCCTAACATTTCCCCCTCATTTTGTAAAAAGTTAAAAAAATTTTTAAATAAAATTGTGTTGTTTTTCTCCTATCACTGCTTGTTTTTTGTCTCTTTCGTCACCGTCAACACACACCGTGCACCGTCAACACACATATCGCCGTCTACACACACTGTGTTTTTCGCCACCTCATAGCTCCATGAAACACAATCTTCTCTTCTTTTTCTTTGATTTACACTGCAACTTTGCTTCATGTCTCTGTCATGGAGTTATGAGGTGGCAAAAACACAAAGAGGACTGAAAATCCTCCAGAAAAAAATTAAGTAATAAGAGCACAAAGGGTCAGGGGTCAGCAATGCTCACCTGCCCAGGAGTCAGCACTAGTGGACTCAGGATGCTGGGTTTTCTGCATCCTGAGTGCACTAGTTCTGACACACGGGCAGGTGAGTAAAGATATAAGGAAGATTAGCTCCATCATCTCTTCAGTCTGCATTAATCTATTGGACTATAGATTAATGCAGACTGAAGAGACGATGGAGCTAATGAGAAGTCACCTACCATAGCACTGACAGAGAGAACAGGTGTAGTGTAAAGCATGGGTGACATACATAACCCAATCTGCATGAAACAGGGAGTGGACAGGTGTTTCACTAGAGGTTTTATATTGTCAGCAAACATTAAAGGTACATTTTAACATTCCAGGTCCATAACATTACATAAAGTTACAAGAACATTTTACTAAACCATTTCATCTTGCCATGCCACACGTCCAATCTCAGAAACAAAGTAGGCCGCGAATCTATCCCTCATTTGGGCAACTTCCCTTGTTGTCCTCAGAGGGTGATGATGGTAATCTGGCAACGGGTTACAAACAGGTTCATCAAGTTCGAAGTTTGGTCGCTCTTTAGCCATTATGTAGTTGTGGAGAACCACACATGCCATGACCACCTCATCGACTGTCTCAATTTTGATATTAATTGCTGTCCCTAAAACGCATCATTTCGAGACAAGCATACCAAAGGCACACTCAACAGTTCTTCGTGCCCTGGTCAGTGGGTAGTTAAAAATCCTTTTTGTGTGGTTCAAGTTCCGATTGGAATAAGGTTTAAGGAGGTTTCCACACATCTGAAAGGCCTCATCCCCAACCACTACACATGGCATTGGTGGGCCTTCAGTGTTGGGAAGAGGTCGTGGCAGGGGAAAATTAAAATTATTCCCATACAACCGTTGGCCCATGTCCGAGTTTTTAAATGTCTGGGAGTTATTACCAAAAGAACCAATGTCCACGGTGAGAAATCTACAGTCCGCAGCTGCAATCACCATGAGCACTATAGGGAAGTATTTTTTATAATTAAAGTACTCGGATCCACTTAGAGCCGGTTTGGTAATCCGAATATCATTTCCATCCACTGCTCCCAAACAGTTGGGGAAATTACAAAGTTCCAAGAATTTTTCTGCAGTTTCCTGCCAGATTTCCGTGGTGGGTAGGAGGATAAATTCCTCACGCAGAACGTCCCACAAAGTCCGGCAGGTGTCTGCAACAATCCCAGAAAGGGTGGAAACGCCAATCCGGAATTGGAAGTGGAGCGATGGAGCCAGGAATCTGCCAAACAGAGCAAGAAAAAAAAATATTCAGAATAATATTATTTACAACAGGGGTTTTGAAAAACAAAAAAAGGAAATAAATTAAGTATATTGCGGAACAATAAGAATTATGACAGGGGTTTATTTTTAAATATTACGCACCTTAGTGTGACCAGCAGACGTTCCTCAGCAGGAATTGCTCTACGTAGCTGTGTGTCCTGCCTGCTAATGGCTCCTTGTACACGTATTATATCTCAATTTCTGCCACAAATTTGTGCAGACATAACAAAGGCAAATAGGCAAAAAAATAGATGAATCAATAAAACCAATCATTTATTAATAAATTTCATAAAATTCTTTTTTACAAGGAAATTTCTAAAAAAGGGAGTACAAATGTAATGATAGATGCTCACAGAATTAAGCTTTATGCAACATAATCACAGAATGTTTTTTTCTTTTCTTTTTTAATTTTTTACATACAAATAATCTCCAAATAGTGTTTCTTTCTTAAGCATAAATTCATAAGCTATATTTATATAAACTTCTGTATAAATATTTTTAGGGAAAGGCCCGATAGTTCTAAAAGCAGAAGAAACCCATCTTTGATTAAATAGTGTAAAATACAAACTGCTGAAGGTAAATAACAATTGGGTTTAACTCCCTATACTATGTGTATACCATGATAATCAAAGACAAGGCTAACTAATCCTTAATGAAGTAATCACAATGCATAAATGCTCAGATAGTAGCGACTTTTGTTCTCAATGTTTCTCTGATTAATTACAAATACTTATAAACAAAAATGCATAAGCTTACTTGATTGTGTAAATATGTATCTAATTGTTGTAACAAAGGAACAACCTAACTGTGTGTGCGGCAAAGAAAATTTCTCCTTAATATGAATATATCCAATGCCTAGTGCAGAGAACTACAGGTTAATCATGTGTCCTGCTTAATATGCCAGCTATACTGATTCAATTTGAAATAAGCTATTCCTGCATGATGTAACAATGCAATCCTGTTTGAAATTATACAACAACTTACATGTAAGCTGGCATATTAAGCAGGACACATGATTATCATGGTATACACAGAGTATAGGGAGTTAAACCCAATTGTTATTTACCTTCAGCAGTGTGTATTTCACACTATTTAATCAAAGATGTGTTTCTTCTGCTTTTAGAACTATTGGGTCTTTCCCTAAAAATATTTAGACAGAAGTTTATATAAATATAGCTTATGAATTTATGCTTAAGAAATAAACACTATTTGGAGATTATTTGTATGTAAAAAATTAAAAAAGAAAAAAACATTCTGTGATTATGTTGCATAAAGCTTAATTCTGTGAGCATCTATCATTACATTTGTACTCCCTTTTTTAGAAATTTCCTTGTAAAAAAGAATTTTATGAAATTTATTAATAAATGATTGGTTTTATTGATTCATCTATTTTTTTGCCTATTTGCCTTTGTTATGTCTGCACAAATTTGTGGCAGAAATTGAGATATAATATGCTGAATTGAGGTGGCTATTAGTTTTGGACTATTTTGTTATGTATATCCTTGTACACGTAGCAGCAAATCCCTGAAGCTCTCTTGAGACATCCTCGTGTACTCAAAATATTTCTCTGGGTTTTCACGGAGCTCACTGTATAAGGAGTGGTAGGCTCCAAGGCTCTCCCGGACTTCAACAATGGGGTGTTGCCAAAAGCGCCGATGCAGTCTTCTCCGTCTTTGTCTTTTCCGTTCTTACTCACAAGCAAATGCAAAGGCAAGAAACAAGTCGATATCCAGATTCCGACAGAAACTCTCCATGCGAAGATCCATCTTGACACAGGATACAGGAGCAAAATCTGCGGATTTTCATCTGACCCCCTGACGAAGGCAGACGCCGAAACGCGAGTCGGGGACGGGCGCAAGCCACTATATATTTTTATGAGCAGCATGGATTAATACACAATCCTTTAGGAATATACTTTCATTTGAAGCTGCACATATACACTCACTGGCCACTTTATTAGGTACACCTGTCCAACTGTGTGTTAAGACTTAATTTCTAATCAGCCAATCACATGGCGGCAACTCAGTGCATTTAGGCATGTAGACATGGTCAAGACAATCTCCTGCAGTTCAAACCGAGCATCAGTATGGGGAACAAAGGTGATTTGAGTGCCTTTGAACGTGGCATGATTGTTGGTGCCAGAAGGGCTGGTCTGAGTATTTCAGAAACTGCTGATCTACTGGGATTTTCACGCACAACCATCTCTAGGGTTTACAGAGAATGGTCCGAAAAAGAAAAAAAATCCAGTGAGCGGCAGTTCTGTGGCCGGAAATGCCATGTTGATGCCAGAGGTCAGAGGAGAATGGGCAGACTGGTTCGAGCTGATAGAAAGGCAACAGTGACTCAAATTGCCACCCGTTACAACCAAGGTAGGCAGAAGAGCATCTCTGAACGCACAGTGCGTCGAACTTTGAGGCAGATGGGCTACAGCAGCAGAAGACCACACTGGGTACAACTCCTCTCAGCTAAGAACAGGAAACTGAGGCTACAATTTGCACAAGCTCATCGAAATTGGACAGTAGAAGATTGGAAAAACGTTGCCTGGTCTGATGAGTCTCGATTTCTGCTGCGACATTCGGATGGTAGGGTCAGAATTTGGCGTAAACAACATGAAAGCATGGATCCATCCTGCCTTGTATCAACGGTTCAGGCTGGTGGTGGTGGTGTCATGGTGTGGGGAATTTTTTCTGGGCACTCTTTGGGCCCCTTGGTACCAATTGAGCATCGTTGCAACGCCACAGCCTACCTGAGTATTGTTGCTGACCATGTCCATCCTTTATGACCACAATGTACCCAACATCTGATGGCTACTTTCAGCAGGATAATGCGCCATGTCATAAAGCTCGAATCATCTCAGATTGGTTTCTTGAACATGACAATGAGTTTACTGTACTCAAATGGCCTCCTCAGTCACCAGATCTCAATCCAATAGAGCATCTTTGGGATGTGGTGGAACGGGAGATTCGCATCAGGGATGTGCAGCCGACAAATCTGCGCCAACTGTGTGATGCCATCATGTCAATATGGTCCAAAATCTCTGAGGAATGCTTCCAGCACCTTGTTGAATCTCTGCCACGAAGAATTGAGGCAGTTCTGAAGGCAAAAGGGGGTCCAACCCGTTACTAGCATGGTGTACCTAATAAAGTGGCCAGTGAGTGTATAATATACTTTTATAGGATTAGCCAATACTGGACATTGTTTATATCTGCCATTGTGCTTTTTTACCTATTGGGACTTTTGTCCATTTTTGTCCATATGATTATCCATAATCACTCTCTAAAAAAATCTTTTTTTTTTTTTAATTCGTTTATTAACCATAAGCAGTTATATAACACACACACATTTGGTACAAGATACCAGGCTTGATACAAAGTGTGTATATATATGCTCAGATACAGTCATATGTTAAAGTTTGGGCACCCCTATTAATGCTAACCTTTTTTCTTTATAATAATTTTGGTTTTTGCAACAGCTATTTCAGTTTCATATATCTAATAACTGATGGACTCAGTTATATTTCTGGATTCAAATGAGGTTTATTGTACTAACAGAAAATGTGCAATATGCATTTAAGCAAAATTTGACTGGTGCAAAAGTATGGGCACCTCAACATAAAAGTAACATTAATATTTCGTAGATCCTCCTTTTGCAAAAATAACAGCCTCTAGTCGTTTCCTGTAGCTATTAATGAGTTCCTGGATCCTGGATGAAGGTATTTGTGACCGTTCCTGTTTACAAAACAATTCTAGTTCAGTTAAGTTTGATCGTCGCTGAGCATGGACAGCCAGCTTCAAATCATCCCACAGATGTTCAATGATATTCAGGTCTGGGGACTGGGATGGCCATTCCAGAACATTGTAATTGTTCCTCTGCATGAATGCCTGAGTAGATTTGGAGTGGTGTTTTGGATCATTGTCTTGCTGAAATATCCATCCCCTGCGTAACTTCAACTTCGTCACTGATTCTTGCACATTATTGTCAAGAATCTGCTGATACTGAGTTGAATCCATGCGACCCTCAACTTTAACAAGATTCCCGGTGCCGGCATTGGCCACACAGCCCCAAAGCATGATGGAACCTCCACCAAATTTTACTGTGGGTAGCAAGTTTTTTTCTTGGAATGCTGTGTTTTTTAGCCTCCATGCATAACGCCTTTTTGTATGACCAAACAACTCAATCTTTGTTTCATCAGTCCACAGCACCTTCTTCCAAAATGAAACTGGCTTGTCCAAATGTGCTTTTGCATACCTCAGGCGACTCTGTTTGTGGCGTGCGTGCAGAAACGGCTTCTTTCACATCACTCTCCCATACAGCTTCTCCTTGTGCAAAGTGCGCTGTATTGTTGACCGATGCACAGTGACACCATCTGCAGCAAGATGATGCTGCCGGTCTTTGGAGGTGGTCTGTGGATTGTCCTTGACTGTTCTCACCATTCTTCTTCTCTGCCTTTCTGATATTTTTCTTGGCCTGCCACTTCTGGGCTTAACAAGAACTGTACCTGTGTTCTTCCATTTCCTTACTATGTTCCTCACAGTGGAAACTGACAGGTTAAATCTCTGAGACAACTTTTTGTATCCTTCCCCTGAAAAGCTATGTTGAATAATCTTTGTTTTCTGATCATTTGAGAGTTGTTTTGAGGAGCCCATGATGCCAATCTTCATAGGAGAAGCAAATAGGAGAACTACTTGCAAGTGGCCACCTTAAATACCTTTTCTCATGATTTGATACACCTGGCTATGAAGTTCAAAGCTCAATGAGGTTACAAAACCAATTTAGTGCTCCAGGAAGTCAGTAAAAAGTAGTTAGGAGTGTTCAAATCAAGAAAATGATAAGGGTGCCCATACATTTGCACCGGTCAAATTTTGTTTAAATGCAGATTGCACATTTTCTGTTAGTACAATAAACCTCATTTGAATCCAGAAATATAACTGAGTCCATCAGTTATTAGATATATGAAACTGAAATAGCTGTTGCAAAAACCAAAATGGTTATAAAGAAAAAAGGTTAACATTATTAGGGGTGCCCAAACTTTAACATATGACTGTAACATGAAAACGTGAAGCATAACATGTACACCAACTGTGTGTAAATAAAGCAAACATAGTATCAATTAAATCACAGTAGTATTGTGTCATGGTATTATAGCAGTAATAAAACCTGCCTAGCTTCTAAACCCTACCTACATCTACCAAAACATTAAACTATTCCGCAGCCTACATCTATACAATGAGTAGTTTACTGTGCGACATCTCCGCTCTGCAAAGTGAGACGAGAGGAGTTCCACCTCTCCCAAATCTTCTCGAATTTACCCGGGCACCCTCTATTCTGATACAGTGTACGTTCATATGGGATAATCGCATTTACCAGAGTGATCCAGGACCCAAGAGAAGGAGGCGAATTTCCCATCCACCGTAATGCTAGTATCTTCCGTGCCATGAATAGAGTCTCCCGTAGAAAAACCCCAACAAAATGACCCCATACTTCCTCATCCCACACTCCAAACAGACAGGTCAGTGGTTCAAGGGGAACTGGGGTTTGTACCAAAGATGTTAATAATGACGTCACTTCTCTCCAGTATTGCGCAACAACAGGACAGCACCAGATCATATGGATAAAGTCTGCACCTATTGAATGACATCTCAAACATTCCGATGACGGGTATCGGCCCATCTTAAAGAGTCGAATTGGAGTCAAATACAATTGATTAATAATATGCAATTGTATCATCCTATTGTTGGCAGACGGAGATACCCAGATTGGTGACTCCAGGATTTCTTCCCATTCTTCACCCTGTGTATCTGGGATGAGCCTCTCCCATTTCTTCTTAACTGAATCTAGGGCACATTCTGTCCCCACTGACAACATATATATATAGAGAGAGGAGATGAGACCCTGATGTCCCTGTGATTTGAGAATCCCTATCAGGGGTAGAGACGAAATGGCATTATCTATACCCGTACATCTCATGTGCGACTGGAAAGCTAATCTTAACTGTAAATAACGGAAAAACTGGGATCTCGGGACACTACGATTAACTTGTAATTGCTCAAAGGATACCAATGTTCCAAGATCATATAGATCACCTACCGTAGAGACACCATACTGAACCCAGAACTCAGCGGATGGATGCTCCAGTAGTACTGGGAGGTAGTCATTATTCCATAGGGGCATTTCAGCTATAACATCCCCAAATCTAACTACCCCCCTAATCTGTCTCCATATCGATCGTGCCAGACGAAGCAGAGGTAGCAGTTTCGGGACATTTATTTTCTTCATTTCCAAAAAACCCAGTGGGCAACTAATTCCTGTAGCATGAAGTAGATGACTCTCAGAATTCGGGAGATGACCTCCAGGCATCCATGTACTTATGGCCTTGGCCTGTCCAGCTAGATAATATAAAAAAAATCAGGTAACGCTGCCCCTCCTCCCCTCTTGGGCCTCTGCAGAGTGGCTAGTCTAAAGCCCCCATTACACATAGCGATATCGCTAGCAATATCGCTGTAACGTCACCGATTTTGTGACGTTATAGCGATATTGCTAGCGATATCGCTATGTCTGATACTTACCTCCGACCGCTCCCCTGCTGGTTATCGCTGATCGCGCGAGAAAGTCTTGGACCGTTTCTTGTCGGGCACTTCCTGCTGGGCTTCCTGTGGCGCCGACGAGCGGCGCGTGGACGCGGGCGGGAGGACGTCAGGATCGCCGCGTCTGACAGGTAAGTAGCGATCCCCGTCCCCAGCGATGTCGCTGGTGAGATCTACCTGTGTGGCAGCTCACTAGCGACCACTTAGCGATGCACCAGCGATCCATATTGTTGTCGGGATCGCTGGCGCATCGCTAAGTGTAACGGTACCCTAAGTTTAGGCCTGGCTTTCCCCCAAATAAAGGATGTGATTTGGGAATTCAGATTAGCAAAAAAGGATTTGGGCTCCACCACCGCACTATGTTGAAAAAAGTAGCTAAGCTTGGGGAGTAATATCATTTTAATTAGATTAATACGTCCGGCTACAAACAGTGGAAGTTTACCCCAAATCGCGAATTTACCTTTGACCGTCTCCAATAATGGTTGTATATTGAGTTGCAGATCAAATTTACTACCTTTAGGCTGAGTTCACACGTGGTGTTTTTTTCACGTTTCCGCGGCTATTTTAACCGCGCGATTTTGCCGCGAAAACGCGAAAAATAAGCATCCCATGCATTCCTATGGGATTCCGCAATGCTGTGCTAATGCTGCGGTTTTTACCGCGGCGGAATCGCTTCACGGTAAAAACCGCAGCATGCTCATTAATTTGCGGAATCGCGGCGATCCCGCACCCATAGGAATGCATTGTTCCGCTTATTTCCCGCATGTGGCTGTGCACACCATGCGAAAAGTAAGCAGAACATTTGTGGTTGGTACCCACGGTCTGGAGGAGAGGAGACTGTCCTCCGGGCTTTGGGTACCATATCCCTGTAAAAAAAAGAATTTAAAAATAAAAAATATTGTTATTCTCACCCTCCGACGTCCCGCGCAGCCTTCCCGCTTCTCTTCACGCTCTCGTTCCCAGTAGTGCTTTGCGAAAATGCCCGCGATGACGTCCGTTCTCGCGGGATTGCGAAGTCTTGCGGTCATTCGCGCGACGTCATCGCGAATTACCGCGAGACATCGCGTTCCCGCGAGAACGGACGTCATCGCGGGCATTTTCGCAAAGGATTACTGGGAACGGATGCGCGGGACGTCGGAGGGTAAGAATAAAACCATTTTTTATTTTTTTTTACATTTTATCTTTTACTACTGATGCTGCATAGGCGGCCTCAGTAGTAAAAAGTTGGTCACACTCATCAAACACTATGTTTGACGAGTGTGACCAACCTGTCAATCAGTTCTCCAAGCAATGCTACAGATCGCTTGGAAAACGCAAGCATTTTGCAAGCTAAATACACTTGCAAAATGCTAGTTTTTCCGCGGGAAAATCGCGGGAATTTAAAATGCGATTTTCCCGCGGACTGGAATTCCGGAATTCTCGCGGTAATTTCCGCGAGAGTTCCGGTACGGGTGCACTTAGCCTTAGAGATGTGAACACACAAATATTTAAAATTGGTTACAATGGGCAGTGAGGAGAGAGTCTCCAGTCGTGGCATTGGAGCATGGGAAAGAGGCATCAAAGCAGATTTCTCCCAGTTTATGTATAGGCCAGAATATGTACTGAATTTATTTATGGTAGTGATCACTCTTGTCAGGGTCTCCTCCGCCTTGTCCATAAATATCACCATATCATCAGCATATAGGCCTATGGTATCCGTCCGACCTGCTATTTCTATACCATCAATATTAGGGGAAGATCTTATACGAATTGCCAGCGCCTCAATAGCAAAAGCAAAAAGGGCGGGGAAAGGGGACACCCCTGACGAGTTCCCCTATACAGTGATAATGATTCAGATATGGAGTTATTTCCGATGACCCGGGCCTTGGGCTTCATGTATAAAACATTAACCCATTCTTGGAATCTATCGCCAAATCCATACCTCTGCAAACATGCACGGAGAAAAGGCCATTCAAGCGAGTCAAAGGCCTTAGCCGCATCTAGCGATGCCAGTATCCATTCATTATCTGGTACCAGAGAGCTATATTGAACCACTGACTGGACTCGCCTGATATTTATGGAGGTGCTCTTCCACGGCATAAAACCCGTCTGATCGGGGTGTACAAGATCTAATATAACTGAATTTACTCTTTTGGCCAACATTTTTGTAAAAATTTTATAATCCACATTTACTAGTGATATGGGCCTATAAGATCCACAATCTAAAGGGTCCTTCCCCTCTTTTTTAAGAACTATTATATTGGCCTCGTAAAAGGACTCCGGCATGCATCCCCCCTCCCAGATCCCACGAAACACTGCCAACAAAAGGGGCGCCAGTATATCCTGATATTTTCTATATAACTCCACAGGAAATCCATCTGGCCCAGGGGCCTTCCCGGAGGCCATGTCTTTTATGGCATCCTCTACCTCCTCCAGAGTAAACTCAGCATCCATAAAGGCCCGCTGGGAAGGACTTAGCGTGGGAAACTCTATATCTGACAAATAATTTAGACACTCCGGGCCATCCACATCAGTCTTAGAATTGTACAATGAACCACAATAGTCAGAAAAGCATTTTAGTATCTCCTCAGTTGAGGAAACCACAGTACCACCCGAATCACGAATCTGTAGAATTGTGTTAGTCGCATTATGCTGTCGCACTAAGTAGGCCAGAAATTTACTTGCCTGATTCCCCATTTCAAAATAAGACTGCCGGGCAAAAAATAATTTACGGTTCGTCTTGGTATCAGTGTGTTGAGCATATAACCTTTGGGCGGCCAGCCATTCTACCCTATTACCGTTAGATTGATCCGATATATAAGCTGCCTCCGAGTCTTTCAGATGCCGCTCCATCTCCCCATCCTCCTCCGATGTCACCCGCTTAATGTGAGAAATCGTAGAGGATAGACAACCCCGTAAATAGGCTTTAAGAGCATCCCAGAATACATTAATATTTCGGGGTTCGGGGTGGGATGAGACGAAGCAACGTAACTGATCTATCGTTCAGCCAAAAAGGGTTCCGCCTCCGAGCCATCCTATATCTTCTCTCATTATATGGTTGTAGGCCTAAGCCCATGATATTTATATTGCACTTTATATATGAATTATGCTGCATCTACCTGAGCCTATCTAGGAACTATCTAATTGCACTTTTTCAGATTTCTGGAATGATTTATTGATTCTTTTTGTATTTGTACAATATTTCATGAAGTGGTGTTATATTTGAGTGCATACTATTTGTGCAAACTATCTCCTGTGTCGCCTCTTTTGGTCATTTTTTTCCCACCTCCTGCATTTATCGTTTGAAAACTCTTTTTCAATAAATATTTATAATTAACATTGGACGTTTTTTTTTTTTCGGTTTTTCTCGTTGTGTTATGGCTCGTGTCAAGGAAAATCTGGACATTTTTTTTCCCTATGGAACGCATGTGGATAAAAAACGCAAACGCGTGCAAAAAGGCGTAAAAGTGCGGGTTTTTTTTTACGCTGTGTTATCATGCGGTTGCGGACGATACGCTGCAGACTCAACTGCAAATGTGAACCGAGCCTAAGGGGACAGTTTGAGTTCACAGAAGTTTGATCTACTTGGAGTTATATTCTGTTCAGTGTTCCCTTTATTTTGTGAGCAGTGTATATATATAATGTGTGTATTGCTGATCTACGTGTGTGTGTATATGCACACTGTATGTGTACAGGCAGAACTTTATACACTGCCACCTCCACACGGCCAGCTACTACAGCAGCGCAGAGCACAACTCACTGCCAGGCTCCGCCCACACACGTGACTGATCACCTGATCATGACATCATCAAAGGTCCTTGCGCTCACTAGGATGTAGCCTGCACCGTGATGATCCTCCAGCTGGCCTCCCTGCGCCGTGTGGTCCGGAGGTGACCGCTCTTCCTGCAGTGTGTCACCTCGCCGCTGGCCGCGCCGGTCAGGGTGTAGGGGCTGCGGGACAGTCAGGGCGTGTCTGCCAGTGACAACATTGCTCTCCGCTGTGACACTCCTGGCAGGGTCAGGCTGGTGCCACCCCGGCATGGATGAAGAGGAGACTCCCGACATTGGGTTCCTGCCAGACCTGGCCGTGGGCATGGACACGTTCATTCACCGCATTGACTCTACGGAGGTGATCTACCAGCCACGCCGGAAGCGGGCGAAGTTGGTGGGGAAGTACCTGATGGGAGACCTGCTGGGTGAGGGCTCCTACGGGAAGGTGAAGGAGATGCTGGACTCAGACACCCTGTGCCGCCGGGCTGTGAAGATCCTCAAGAAGAAGAAGCTGCGGAGGATCCCGAATGGGGAGGCGAACGTCAAGAAGTGAGTGTGTCACTGAATATGGGGGGATGTGACCTCCAGTGCCATGGTCCCCTTAGGTTGCACCCATGACGTCTCGTCCATCTAGGTGACCGCTGCAGCCCACCGCAGCAGTAGTGAGGTGCACCAGATCGGGGGCAGCATCTGCTGTCGGGATCATACGTTTTTGCTATGTTTACATTCCTCCACAGCCCCTTTATACATTTTAAATTCACTTTAGGTACATGACTGTTCCCCTGTCCAGATGTTCGGACTTAGCCTCGGTGTATCCACTTTCCGATATAATCACGACCTGGTTGTCACCCAACTTTCCTAGTGTCCTGAATGGCAGGTCAGCCATTGAGGGAACGGTGAATAATGGTCTATGTTGGTTGTCACTCAGATGACGAGCGGCCGATCACTACGTGATTGTCCTATACAGGTAACGATTCCATACAGCAGTGGAGAAGATGCAGCGGCCTGGTCGTCTTCTGAGATGTCCCGAGCTGCCGCGAGACAGTGTTGGGCAGCCGCACTTCATCGTCCCAAGGGGATACATGAGAAACCTGGGATTGTTGTGGTGGGGTGAGCTATTAGCATTAGGCCACGGTCAGTATTTGGTTGGTATTTTACCTCAGTATTTGTAAGCCAAAACCAGGAGAGGAACAATCAGAGGAAAAGTATAATAGAAACCCGTCACCACTTCTGGATTATCACCCACTCCTGGTTTTGGCTGAGAAATACTGAGGTAAAAAACTCACCAAATACTGACCGTGTGTGCATGGCCTTAGTCGGGATGTGACTGCTGCAGCCGGTACACAAACACTGGAGTAGTGCCGGAGAGCAGGGGAAGGTGAGTAGCTGCTCCGTTTCTTATTTTCAGGCAGCACAATCCAATGGAAAGGTCCAATTCTTAGCGGAAAACCCTTGACATGGGTGGTCCACTACTGCAGACTGCTGCATAGGTGGTTTTCAGTTACAGGCTTCCAGTGGCCTACACTGGGCTAAAATGGTAAAATCGGCTGTTGGCCACCCTCCTTGGGAGCTGCCGCTCCGCTGCTCTCGTCTTTATTTACTGGCTATGGGCGTCACATCAGAACTGCAGCCATTAAACGTAGGCTGGACTGGAGGAAGCCAGGAGCCTACATCCAGAAAACATCTGTAATCCAGAGCGTACTTAGCTCATGCACTTCCGCTTTTTGGCCCCTCAGAGCCCTGAGTCCTGACAGCGGATATGTGACATATTTGTTTATGCCACAGGACTAGTGGGGAGCACAGTTCAGAGTGGCCAAAAGGTGCAAGTGCAGGAGGTAAGTATACTTTTTCAATTTTAAACATCAGTCTCTGGACATTTAAATGGGGTGTTTGTTGGTGGACAATCCCTTTAAGTGCGGGTTTGTACATTATCATTTGTTATTGCTGTGCATTTTTAACTTTTAATAACAGATTTCAGGCCTTACGAACATGTGAATCATTGAATGTGCAATTAATATAAGTGAAATATTTATGGATCCCAAATATCTTTGAAACTAGCCCAGAGTTTTGGTTCTGGAATAGAATTCCCTTCCTTCTGCTAAGATATTTTGGCCATTGAATGAGGAATCAATCTGTTTACATGTTTGCTTACCATGGCCTTTATCCATAGATTGCAGGGATTCACTATGTGCCGCTCTGACAGCACGGAAATGTGCTGTAGTGGGAGCAGCTATCCGGCACACGTTGATTAGTGCCTACAGACAGGCACGCACAGTGCTCATCTTGTTTGCCACTAACCTGGAGTCATGAGGAGTCTATGCAGGTCACCAGTAGAGCACTTAATTTCCATACCATATACAGGCGCTTCTCACAAAATTAGAATATCATCGAAAGTTTAATTTATTTCAGTTCTTCAATACAAAAAGTGAAATTCATATTTTATATAGTCATTACAAACAGTGATGTATTTCAAGTGTTTATTTCTGCTAATGTTGATGATTATGGCTTACAGCCAATGAAAACCCAAAAGTCATTATCTCAGTAAATTTAGAATACTTTATAACACCAGCTTGAAAAATGATTTTAAAATCCAAAATGTTGGCCTACTGAAATGTTCAGTAAATGCACTCAATACTTGGTCGGGGCTCAATGCGACGTGGCATGGAGGTGATCAGCCTGTGGCTGAGGTGATATGGAAGCCCAGGTTGCTTTGATAGCAGCCTTCAGCTTATCTGCATTGTTGGGTCTGGTGACTCTCATCTTCCTCTTGACAATACCCCATAGATTCTCTATGGGGTTAAGGTCAGGCGAATTTTCTGGCCAATCAAGCACAGTGATACTGTTGTTTCTAAACCAGGTATTGGTACTTTTGGCAGTGTGGACAGGTGCCAAGTCCTGCTGGAGAGTGACATTTCCATCTTTAAAAAGCTTGTCTGCAGAGTGAAGTATGAAGTCCTCTAAAATTTCCTGGTAGACGGCTGCACTGATTTTGGTCTTGATAAAACACAGGGGACCTACACCAGCAGATGACATGGCTCCTGAAACCATCACTGATTATGGTAACTTCACACTAGACCTCAAGCAGCTTGGATTGTGGCATCTCCACTCTTCCTCCAGACTCTGGGACCTTGCTTTTCAAATGAAATGCAAACTGTACATTCATCTGAAAACAACACCTTGGACCACTGAGCATCCGTCCAGTTCTTTTTCTCCTTGGCCCAGGTAAGATACTTCTGCCGTTGTCTATTGGTCATGAGTGGCTTGACACAAGGAATGCGACACTTTAACCCATGTCCTGGATAAGTCTGCGTATGGTGGCTCTTGAAGCAAGGACCCCAGAAGCAGTCCACTCCTTGTGAATCTCCCCCAGATTGTTAAGAAAAGGCCATTTAACAATCATTTCAAGGCTCCGGTTATCCCGGTTGCTTGTTCACCTTTTTCTACCACACTTTTTCCTTCCACTCAGTTTCCATTAATATGCTTGGATACTGCACTCTGTGAACAGCCAGCTTCTTTAGCAATGACCTTTTGTGACTTGCCCTTCTTGTGGAGTGTGCCAGTGTCTTTCTTTTGGACATCTGTCAAGTCAGCATTCTTCCCCATGCTTGTGGAGCCAACTGAAACAGACTAAGGGACCTTTATAAACACTTAGGAAGCCTTTGCAGGTGTTTTTTTTATTAATTATTGTAATTTACTGAGATAATGACTTTTGGGTTTTCATTGGCTGTAAGCCATAATCAACATTAACAGAAATAAACATTTGAAATAGATCACACTGTGTGTAATGACTTTATATGAGTTTCACTTTTTGCATTGAAGAACATGGATGTGGCCTACAGGCTTCATTGCTTTGAGATGGTATACTAAAGCAATCTCTACATTTTCATTAATATTTTCCATTAAACGTAACCATTTTGCTATCACTGACCTTCCCATTATCATTATAGGTTTTCCTTCTTTCCTATGCTGATTGCTTTTGTAGAGAATCTGAGAGTGATACCCAACAATTAAGGCAAAGCTATTTCAAAAACATCAGTTTCTCATGTGCTTCTAACTGCAGTTAATGCTTTGAAAAAGTATTCATACTTCATGAAATGATTAACATTTTTTCATGTTACAGTCACAAATGTAATTGTATTTTCTGTAATCTACCAACACAAAGTAGCAAGTATTTGTGAAGTGTAAAGGAAATGATACATGGTTTTCTAATTATTCTAAAAATATAAATCTGAAAATTGTGACGTGCATTTGTATTCCGTCCCCACTCCTTTGTACGATCAACTTCCCCTGCAATGACTGTCTTCAGGTATGTCTCTACCAGCTTTAAGAAGCTGAAATTTTTGCCCATTCATCTTTCCAAACTACCACTAGCTCAGTGAGATTGGATGGAGGCATCTGTGAACAGCAATTTTCAAGTCTCGTCACAGTTTCTCAGTGGGCTTTACGTTTGCATGATGTGCAGTGTTAGCTTTTCCGCCACACACATCTTTTTAGCATTTAGCCAAAAAAATTCTACTTTGGTCTCATCTGACCAGAGCACCTTCCACATGCTAGCTGTGTTTCCCACATGGCTTTTTGCAACCTTCAAATGGGACTTCTTATGACTTGTTTTGAAAAATGGCTTTTTTTCTTCCCACACATCCATAAAGGCTAAAATTAGGAGTGGGACAATTAAATGAAAAGTATGAAAGAAACAACTTCTGCATTTTTCACGCGCTGGTGCTTTTGGCTTACAAATACTGATGTAAAATACTGACCAAATAATGAATATGTGAATTTGGCCTAATAGTTGTCCTGTAGATAGACTCTCTTGCATGAGGTATGAATCTTTACAGCTACTCCAGAGTGACCATGGACCTCTTGGCTTCTTCTTTTCCCTTGACTGGGATGTCAGTTTAGGTGGACTGCCATGTCTTGGTAGGTCTACTGTTGTGCCATAAGCTTTCTATTTTTGCATGATGAATTGCACAGTGCTCCGTGAGATGTTCTCTACTACTTTACCCTGACCAGTCTGGTGTGTTCCTAACTTTACATGGTGCTGTTTGATCTCTGATGTTCTCAAACAAACCTCTGGGGCCTTCACAGAACAGGTGTAGTTATACTGAGAATAAGTTACACAAGGTGGACTCAATTTACTAATGATGTGACTTCTGGAGACAATTGGTCACTCAGGATTTTATTTAGAGGTAAATGCACTTCACAATTTTCAGATTTTTATTTGTTAAAATATTTAGAAAACCATTTATTACTGTATTTTCTTTACACTTCACACAGATATTTGGGGGCATGAATACTCTTTTAAGTTGCTGTATCAGTAAGAGCCTTGCTCCCATCAGGATCATGCCTAAAAACAGGCTTTATTACCTCAGTCCTGGTGGGTATGTCCCTTACTGGCACCCGAACAGGCAGCTGGATTAGTTACAGTATAACATGTTGGTTTGCCAGTTTGCAGAGGTTTCCTTCAGCCACTGTTCCAGGCTTCTTTTTTTTTTTATGTCTTTAAGATACTGTATACTGGGGGGGAAAGTATTTAGTCAGCCACCAATTGTGCAAGTTCTCCCACTTAAAAAGATAAGAGAGGCCTCTATTTGACATCATAGGTAGACCACAACTATGAGAGTCAAAATGAGAAAACAAATCCAGAAAATCACCTTGTCTGATTTGGCAAGATTTATTTTGCAAATTATTGTGGAAAATTTAGTTTTTGGTCATTAACAAAAGTTCATCTTAATATTTTGTTATATCCTTTGTTGGCAATGACAGAAATCAAACGTTTTCTGTAACTCTTCACAAGGTTGGCACACACTGTTGGTGGTATATTGTCCCATTCCTCCATGCAGATCTCCTCTAGAGCAGTGATGTTTTGGGCCTGTCGCTGGGAAACACGGACTTTCAAATGCCTCTAAATGTTTTCTATGGGGTTGAGATCTGGAGACTGGCTAGGCCACTGTAGGACCTTCATATGCTTCTTATAAAGCCATTCCTTCATTGCCCTGGTGGTGTGCTTGGGATTATTATCATCATGAAAGACCCATCCACGTTTCATCTTCAATGCCCTTGCTGATTGAAGAAGGTTTGCACTCAAAATCTCACGATACATGGTCCCATTCATTCTTTCATGTACACGGATCAGTCATTCTAGTCCCCTTGCAGAGAAACAGCCCCAAAGCCTGATGTTGCCACCCCCATGCTTCACAGTAGGTATGGTGTTCTTTGGATGCAACTCAGCATTCTGTCTCCTACAAACACAACGAGTTTTGTTTCTACCAAACAGTTCTACTTTGGTTTCATTAGACTATATGACATTCTCCCAATACTCTTCTGGATAATCTAAATGCTCTCTAGCAAACTTCATACGGGCCTAGAAATGTACTGGATTAAGCAGGGGGACACATCTGGCACTGCAGGATCTGAGTCCCTGGCGGCATAGTGTGTTACTGATGGTAGCCTTTGTTACGGTGGTCCCAGCTCCGTGCAGGTCATTCACTAGGTCCCCCCGTGTTGTTCTGGGATTTTTGCTCACCATTCTTGTGATCATTTTCACAGCACGGGGTGAGATCTTTAGTAGAGCCCAAGATCGAGGGAGATTATCGGTGGTCTTGGATGTCTTCCATTTTCCTATTTATTGCTCCCACAATTGACTTCATCACACCAAGCTGATTGCCTATTGCAGATTCTGTCTTCCCAGCCTGGTGCAGGACTACAATTTTGTTTCTGATGTCCTTTCACAGCTCTTTGGTCTTCACCATAGTGGAGTTTGGAGTGTGACTGTTTGGGGTTGTGGAGAGGTGTCTTTTATACTGATAACAAGTTCAAACAGGTGTCATTACTACAGGAAATGAGTGGAGGACAGAGGAGCCTCTTAAAAAAAGAAGTTACAGGTCTGTGAGAGCCAGAAATCTTGCATGTTATTAGGTGACCAAATACTTATTTTCCACCATAATTTGAAAAAATAAATCTTGCCAAATCAGACAAGGTGATTTTCTGGATTTGTTTTCTCATTTTGACTCTCATAGTTGTGGTCTACCTATGATGTCAATTACAGGTCTCTCTCATCTTTTTAAGTGGGAGAACTTGCACAATTGGTGACTGACTAAATACTTTTTTCCCCACTGTATGTGCACATGAAGTCGTGTGGGTTTTTTTTTTTTTTTTGTGGAATTCTGCTGGAAAAAGCACCACAACACAACATGACGTACAGCAGTGTAAAAGCAACTTTGCTGTGCACATGTACTGTCTTTTATTTATTTTTTTTAACTGCTTTTAGAGTTAGGAAACCATGAAGAGGTAAAATACAGTAACATATTCATCCTTAGGGTGATGTACTCTTGGGAGCCGCTTACTAGACCTCTGGCTTTTTCCTGAAGCAGCTTTTCCTTGGAAGTGCCAGAGTCTAAAACTGTGATGTGCACATATCCTTAGGCAAAAAGAGAAAAAAATTCTTTGACCGCGAAAGTGGATTTCCTGTACAGGTGAACCGGAAGAGTTCTCCAAGCTTTTTGAATCTGTTTTAGTGGAAGATTCTGGAGGGAGATGATCCGCTTAAAAAACACAACTCTATAAACTTTCCAGGCAAGAACATGATCAGAAGCTAGTCTTAGATGAGGAAAGCTTTTCCCAATGAATGTTTTAGGGAAGACACTTTTGAATTATAAAGCCCCCCCCTTACCCACACACACATTAGAAAGATCTACTGTAAGTCAAGAGTCCCCAACCTGTAGCTCGAGAGACATATGTGGCTCATGGTCCCATGATGTGTGGCTGTCAGTCAGCTTGGTGAATTGTCATCAGGTTTAGCAAATAGTTATGAAGAGCAGGTTTCCAGATGGTGACTTTTGTGAATGGCCTTGCAGAGAAGAGCAGCTCTAGATGTGCATATTCTGGGGGCGTGGGGATAGGATGACACTGCCACTTAAAGGGGTGCTTGAAGCTGGATGCAACAGTGTGGTATATATGATTGATGTAAAAATACTGAATGGGGCAGAAGGCGGTGGGGGGTATTACTGAATGGGGCAAGAGGCGATGGGGGGGGGTGTTGCTGAATGTGGCTTTCACCGTAAGAAAGGTTGGGGATCACAGAAGTGTTCAGGTAAGAGTTCACTAGTGACAGTTATACACATGAAGTCTGTAGATAATGTATAGTGTACGGGTCCATATACATGGGCCAGTCGGTGGAACGATACAGCCACTGGTCTGTAAACTTTTACTAATTGGCGGTCATTTAAATGCCTTTTTACACAGACTAAAAGAGGTGATGCACACTGAGCGATCTGTTTTAGATCACTAAGTGAGCAAAGGCTGCCATAGTTCTTGGTAATGCAGGGCCTGTTTACACAGGATGATGCATCGCCGAGAAATGTTTTTTATTGCGCTGCACAGATCACTTTACCCATTGAACGAGCGCTGTGATCAGCAGATAATCGTGAAATGAGCGTTTTTACAATGCTCATTCAAATTATTTTCCAGTGTAAATGCAACTTTATGTGTACAGGTAAGTCCAATGACTCACCGGTGATGTCTCGAATTTTGCCCCTTCCCTTCCCAGCCAAAATAAAGCAATGTTAGATTTAGTTACCAATAAAATATAGATTATAATGTCACAGAGGGATCAATTTGGTCCAAATCCAAAGAAAATAAAGAAAATTGAGGTGTTAAATAAACTGTGTCCAAAATTTTAGCAGTAAGCTAAAGTAAGATATTTTTGCCCATAAAGGTCTAATTTTCGGACACTGCCAAAATATGTGTAGAATATCCCCATACCTGCTGCAATTTCTCCAACAAGAAGAATTATGAGAATTGATCATGGACAGTCTAGCTGGAGTGAGAGACCACCTATTAACGAGTTTACAGTAGGATTCTTGTGGCGACATTGAAATTGTCGACGAATAGGTAAAGGATAATGCATTTTCCCAGTCTGCAGGTTCTGTAGTCATGTGGAGTGCTGCACCCCACTTCAGCATATGAGGTTTTGACCAAATTAGTGTCAATATTAAGCCATTTATAGACATAGCTAAAGCTTCTAAACATTTTATGATCCGAATTGCAGATGAGATTTGAGGAAGGTTCCGAAAGAATAGGATTATTTAGATAAAAATGTTTTGATTTGGTCTTCAATAATCAATTATCGTAGGAAAGCAGAAGGAATATTAAAATCTTTAATGTAGCTGAAAGTGAAGACATCTTTGCCGTCATATATGTCTCGCAATCTCTCAATCTTAGCGTCAACCCATAATGGATCTAGGGTTTGTCTGTCTAGCGATAAAATTAAGGATAATTTAAAATTTTTCATTGAATTAAATCCTTCTTAGGTTTCAACATCTTTTTCCATGCCTCAATGGACGCTTGAAAAATGGGATGATTATTGAGAAAATAATTTTTTTTGTAAAAAATTGTTTTAAAATAATGAAGTTTAGTGGGTTATTTTTGTTAAAGAATGCGATATCATGCCATGGCTGTAAATATTTTTGAGGCCACCGATAGTTACTTTGTACAATTAAGTTAGTGAGATAATGTGGTAATATTTGGTAGTCCCTTATCTCCATGAAGCTTGTTTTTATATAGAACATTGGTGGCAATTCTCGCTTTTTAGTTCCCCATATAAGAGTTAATTTGTGACTGTATATTAGTGAGAGATGAAGTAGACATTTTTAAGGGGCGAGATCTAAACACATATTAGACTTTAGGTAAAATGATAGACTTAATGATCATTATTTTCCCCAACCAAGTCAATTCTTTATCTCCAAAAAGGATAAAATCCTTGGAGAAAGTTTTTGGTAGGATTTTTAGATTTATGGGAATTGGAGAATCAGTATATTTAGTAAACCTCAGGCTGTGTGCCCAGGATGCGATTTTTAAGCGTTTTTGCCGTGATTTTCGGCGCAAAAACATTTAAAAATCGTGTACAGAACGCCCCCCCCCATGCATTCCTATGGCATTCCGCACATGCTGTGCTAATGCTGCGCTTTTTCCCGCGGCGGAATCGCATCGCGGAAAAAATCGCAGCATGCTCATTCTTTTGTGAGGAATTGCAAAGAATTGCCGCAATTCCGCACCCATAGGAATGCATGAGAACTGCTTACTTCCCGCATGTGGCTATGCCCACCATGCGCAAAGTTAAGCGTCTCATGTGCGGTTGGTACCCACGGTGTGGAGGAGAGGAGACTGTCCTCCAGGCCCTGGGTACCATACCCCTGTAAAAAAAGAAAAAAAAAATCGGGGTATATTTACCTTCCGACGTCACGCGCAGCCTTCCCGGGCCTCAGCGTTCCCAGTAATGCCTTGCGGCAAGGTCCTGTGATGACGTAGTCTCGTGTGACTCTAGCGGTCTCGTGAGATCGCTATAGCAACGCAAGGCCAACGTCATCACAGGTCTCGCAAGGCATCGCTGGGAACGGGAGCGTCGCTGAGACTGCGCGGGACGTCGGAAGGTAAATATACCCTGAATTTTTTTTTTTTTTTTTTTTACATTTTTTACATTCTTTCTTTTACTATTGATGCCGCATAGGCAGCCTCAATAGTAAAAACCTGGTCACACTTGTCAAACACTATGTTTGATGAGTGCGACCAACCTGTCAATCACATTCCAAGTGATTCTTCAAATCGCTTGGAAAGTGCTTGAATATCGCACGTGAAAATCGCGGCATAATCGCGCTGAAAAAACCGCGCAATTTCTGGGAAGGAGTCCGGTTTTCAGTGTCCGTATTTAAACGCAACGTGGGCACATAGCCTTAAACCTAGGTATGTAAAATCCCTTTCCGTCCAACTCCAGGGGGAGATTTGTTTAATTTTATCTATTTGTGAAGAGGTCAAGTAGAAATTTACGACTTTAGATTTAATTTAATAAATTTTAAAGTATGAAATTGAGGAAAAGGAGTGTAAAAGTCTTTGTAATTTTGAAATCAAAATTGTTGGGTTTGTTAAAGTTAGTATCTTATCATCTGCATACAGTCCAATTTTAAATTCCCTAGAAGTGGTTGATATTCCTGAAATTTCCTGGTCGTCCCTGATTAGTTGTGCTAAAGGTTCTATTGCCATGGCAAACAAAATAGGGGAAAGGGGACAGCCCTGTCTAGTTCCATTTTATTTATTTTTATACTCATGGAGGTAGAAAGGTGGTTGATTGCATATATTTTAGCTTTGGGATTAGTATATAAAGCCATAATTTTAGTCAAACAGTTTGAGTCTAGGCCGAATTTTTGAAGTGTCGCTTGTAGATAAACCTACCGTAGTTTAGGCGATCAAATGCCCTTTTCGGCATCTAGTGAAATTATAGTAGAAACAATTTTTTTAAGTAATTTAATAATATGTTTAAGTCTTCTAGTACCCTCAATAGATTGTCTGCCTTTTATAAAACCAATTTGATCATTTACTATTACCGGTAGTTTGGGGAGAATAATGTTCAATCTGTTAGCAAGGATTTTGGAGAGAATTTTGGAGTAAATTTTTATCAGGGATGTTGGTCTATAATTAGTTATAATGTTCAAATCTGAATGTGATGTAGGAATAAGAACTATTGTCGCCTCTAACGTTTCGTCAGGGAAACAACCTAGTTCTGAAGCAGCATTAAAGATATGTGAAAGATGTGGGGCAAGGAGTTTTCCATATGATTTATAATACTCATTATTAAATGCATCCGGACCCGGAGCTTTAAACGATTTTAGGTTTTTAACCCCTTCATGACCCAGCCTATCTTGACCTTAATGACCTTTACCATTTTTTGCAATTCTGACCAGTGTCCCTTTGAGGTAATAACTCAGCAACACTTCCACACATCCTAGCGATTCTGAGACTGGTTTTTTTTGTGACATATTGGGCTTCATGTTAGTGGTGAATTTAGGTCGATAATTTTTGCGTTTTTTTTTTTTTTTTTAAATGGAAATTTGGTGAAAATTTTGCAATTTTTAAGCTTTGAATTTTTATTCTGTTAAATCAGAGGGTTATGTGACACAAAATAGTTAATAAATAACGTTTCTCACATGTCTACTTTACATCACCACAATTTTGGAACCAAATTTTTTTTCTTGTTAGGAAGTTATAAGGGTTAAAAGTTGACCAGCGATTTCTAATTTTTACAACAAAATTTACAAAATCATTTTATTTTAGAGACCACCTCACATTTGAAGTCACTTTGAGGGGTCTATATGGCAGAAAATACCCAAAAGTGACACCATTCTAAAAACTACACCCCTCAAGCTACTAAAAACTACATTCAAGAAGATTATTAACTCTTCAGGTACGTCACAGGAACTAAAGCAACGTGGAAGGAAAAAATGGATATTTTAATTTTTCCAACAAAAATTTTCTTTTAGCATCAATATTTTTCATTTTCACATGGGTAACAGGATAAAATGGATCCTAAAATTTGGGCAATTTCTCCTGAGTACACCGATACCTCATATGTGGTCATAAACCACTGTTTGGGCGCACGGCAGGGCTCAGAAGGGAAGGAGCACCATTTGACTTTTTGAATGGAAAATATGCTGGAATATTTAGCTGTTGCCATGTCGCGTTTGGAGAGTCCCTGTGTGCCCAAACATTGGATCTCCCCCACAGGTGATCCCATTTTGGAAACTGGACCCTCCAAGGAACTTAACTAGATGCATAGTGAGCACTTTGAACCCCCAGGTGCGTCACAAATTGATCCTTTAAAAAAATACTTTTTTTTTTTTTCACAAAAATTTTCTTTTAGCCTCAGTTTTTTTCATTTTCACATGGGCAACAGGATAAAATGGATCGTAAAATTTGTTGGGCAATTTCTCCTGAGTACACCGATACCTCATATGTGGTCATAAACCACGGATTGGGCGCACGGCAGGGCCTGGAAGGGAAGGAGCGCCATTTCACTTTTTTAATGGAAAATTAGCTCCAATCGTTAGTGGACCCCATGTCGTATTTGGAGAGCCCCTGTCTGCCTAAATTTTGGAGCTCCCCTACAAATGACCCCATTTTGGAAACTAGACCCTCCAAGGAACTTATCTAGATGCATAGTAAGCACTTTGAACCCCCAGGTGCTTCACAGAAGTTTAGAACGCAGAGCCGTGAAAATAAAAAAATTTTTTTTCCTCAAAAAATGATTTTTAGCCCGCTATTTTTTATTTTCACAAGTGTAACAGGAGAAATTGGACCCCAAAAGTTATTGTCCAGTTTGTCCTGAGTACGCTGGTACCTCATGTGGGGGGAACCACTGTTTGAGCACACGTCGGGGCTCGGAAGGGAAGTAGTGACGTTTTGAAATGCTGACTTGATGGAATGGTCTGCTGGCGTCATGTTACGTTTGCAGAGCCCCTGATGGGCCTAAACAGTGGAAACCCCCCACAAGTGACTCCATTTTGGAAGCTAGATCTCCCAAGGAACTTATCTAGATGTGTGGTGAGCACTTTGAACCCCCAAGTGCTTCACAGAAGTTTATAACGCAGAGCTGTGAAAATAAAAAATCATTTTTTTCCACAAAAATAATTTTTTTAGCCCCCAATCTTTTATTTTTGCAAGGGTAACAGGAGAAATTGGACCCCAAAAGTTGTTGTACAGTTTGTCCTGAGTACGCCCCATATGTGGGGGTAAACCAGTGTTTGGGCACATGTTGGGGCTCGGAATGGAGGGAGCACTGTTTGACCTTTTGGACACAAAATTGGCTGGATTAAATGGTGGCGCCATGTCGTGTTTGGAGACCCCGTGATGTACCTAAACAGTGGAAACCCCTGAATTCTAACTTCAACCCTAACCCCAGCACACCCCTAACCCTAATTCCAACCTTAATTTTCCAAGATGGAGGCGCCCATGATCTGGGACATCGGGACGGCCAGAGGGACATAGGAGGTACCGGTGGGGGGGGGGGGGGAGGAGAGCAATGTTAACGGCAGTGACAGCCACCGTCAGTCGTTGGCGGGGGTCGATCGCCTCTGTCAGTCGGGGGGGGTCGGATCAGTGTCTCCAGCCATGCCCGATGCTATTGCAGCATCGGCCATGGCTGGATTGTAATATTTCACCTAATTTCATTGGTGAAATATTATAAATCGCTCTGATTGGCTGTTAAAAGTGATACAGCCAATCAGAGCGATTTATAATATCACTTTTAACAGCCAATCAGAGCGATTTATAATATCACTTTTAACAGGCAATCCGAGCGATCTTAGCCACGGGGGGGCGAAGCCACCCCCCCCCGGGGTAAAATACAAAGGGTCCTGTGTGTGCGCTTGTCGGGTGACCTTTCAGTGGCCCCGGTCACCCGACCCGCAGGGGGCTATGAATTCATGACGCCACATAGGCGTCATGGGTTGGGTTGGCACCGACTTTCATGACGCCTATGTGGTGTCAGAGGTCGGGAAGGGGTTTAATAGTGTCAATAATTTCCTCAACATTAAAAGGATAAGAAAAGTCAAATCTTCAGATAATTTTGGGAGATTAATAGATGAGAGGAAGGAGTCAATGTAATGTTTGTTAAATTGAGTGTTTGGTTGGGATTGTTCAATATTATATAACTAGATGGAGGCCCGATGCTATCACATCGGGAGGGCACAGTGCTCTGCACGCAGGATTTCCGTTACAAACAGAGATATACTCGCCTTCCGACGGCCCCCGATCTCCTCTCCACGCTCCCAGCATCTTCTGGTCCCAGTAATGCTTAGCGCGAAGGACCGGAGGTGACGTCACTCTCGCGAGAGCGCGACATCATCAGCGGTCTTTCGTGCAAAGCATTACTGGGACCGGAAGATGCCAGGCGCGTAGTGAGAAGAGGGAAAGAGTCTGGGGCCGTCGGAGGGTGAGTATATCACTATTTTTTAATTCCTTTTTTTTTATATTTTTAATTCTAATATATATATATATATATATATATATATATATATATATATATATATATATATATATATATATATATATATATATATGTGTGTGTGTGTTTGTGGTACCCAGGGCCTGGAGTAGAGTCTCCTCGCCTCCTAACCCTGGGTACCATCCGCACGTTGAGCAATGCGCCGGTCATCTCCCGGCTGCGTCGCTGCTGACCTCCGTGCAGCAGGAGATGACCCCCGGCAACCGTCGGGAGATCAGCGGCTAGCGCCGCAGATCTCCTGACGGTAGCGGTGGCGTGCGTCATTCAAATGCCACACCAATTCGCGGCCGGACTGCGCCTGTTGCTGATTGGTCGGGCGCGACCAATCAGCGATGCGGGATTTCCGTTACAGACAGAATTAGACGATTATATAGTAGATTTTCTATAATATTCCAGAAATGCATTAACAATATCTTGGGGGTGGGTTAATGAAACTCCTTTTGGAGAATTGATTTTTTTCTATTTTATTCTTTATTCTTAGTTTTTTGTAATCTGTTAGACATGTATTTAGATGGATTATTCAGATTAAGATATTGTTTAAATCTTGACGATTTAACCGCTGCATCATATAATGGAAAAAATAACGGATTTTAAATCTTGTCTGAGACTATTGATTTCTGACTGTATTATGGGACACGGTGAGGACCTTATTGCTTGGGCGCTTTCTTTCGCTTTTATTAATGCCTGTATTTCTTTTATTTTGGATCTACAGTATTGCTTTTCTTCATTTTGGATGAAATCTGTATTAAAACACCTCGAATTACCGCCTTATGTGCGTTCCATAATAAGAATGGGTTGTTAGGAACGGCCTTGTTTTCTTTAAAATAATTTTCAATAGCAGATGAGACTTCTTTATTATAAAGTGGGTTATGGAATAAAGAGGAATTACACTTCCACAAAAATTGATTGTTTGTCATTTGACCATCAATTATCTCACCTTCATTCATTTTTTTAAGGTGTTTTTCCTATTCATTAGAATAGGTGAAAAATGCTGAAAGAATTGACATGGAGCAGATATGAAACTGCTTCAAATCTTGAACGAAAAAATAAGCAATGTGTGCAAGAGATTTCAGGAATCATTCACTTTACTGGTGTAGGGTTCGTGGGCCGAGCTGGTGGGTGGTCCCTCTCTTACTGCGCAGAGATGTAATAGAGACCCGATGGAGGCAAATGTCGGGTACAACAGGTCCAAGTTTTTCTTCTCTTCCCGCCCACTTGTCGGCCTCCGCAGTACACCGCACTTCACTTTGCTTCACTTTACTTATCGGCCCTCCGTTCCCAGAGCCGCTTCCCGCACACCGTACTTTACACTGGGGACGTGTATGTATATACCATCCCCTCTTCACTCTTTGACGCTCCTGTCAGATCCGTCACTGTGACCGCCTTAGGCCCGTAAACCAACAGTACTTTTACTGATCAGTCGTTTCTCTCAGTACGGTATGCTTTACCTCAGTGCCTCGTCTTTTCTGCGGTACTTTCCTGTCAGGACCAGCCCCCTGACGTTCTCTCTCCTCAGTCCCCCCTGATTGGGTTTTCCTCAGAGTGTCCAGACTGTCTTAGTCCTCCAGTCACTTGAGCTCCCCCTGGGGACTGGAACTTTCTGGAACCCTCCCTCAGTATTTATACCTTTCCCGGTTCCCTCTAACTCCGCCCCCCATGACCAACGGTTTCCTAAGCTGATGTCAAGTCCTTTGCTCACACTCCTCCTTGCCCTCTAATGGTCAACCCAGGTATTGCACGTCCACTACACTTTCCTAGCTGTTTCCCCACTGTAATAACTGACACCTACCTACACTGTGCAAACCTTTCCTTCTTCACTCTGACTAGTCCGTCCGTCCATCCGGTCACCTTCCCTACACTGGTACTAGGAAATCCTTCAGTTTTTGTCAGAAATGTGCGAAGGAAAAACGTGACAATGGAGCAAATACTGCACATACCCGTAACAGCTGTGTTCTGATAGTGCACCTTACTATTCTTCGTTTCTGTACCCTACTAGACCCAAAATCAGCGAGGAACTGATTCTAGACGTGATATATAATATATGTGAACAGTCACGGAATCTTCATGATTTGGGCTCTGCGGGCCTCTTTTTTTTGAGTTGCAATTGAAGTGTAGACGTTCAGGTTTTATTAACCCCTTTAGAATGTATGACGTGTAGGTACGTCATAGGTCGCCTCCCTCTGTTTGATGTGGGCTCCGGCCATGAGCCTGCATGTTTTCAGGCACGTGACAGCTGATCTGATCAGCTGTCATGTGTTCCTAACGGCCGAGGGTGGAATTGCGATCCATCCGCGGCTCTTAACATATTAACTGTCGCTGTCAGTCTCTGACAGCGGCATTTAACATGCCATCGCCGGAAGTGTCTCTAGCTCTGCCCATCGGGAAACCTGTCACATGATTGGCGGGCACTGATGACTTGTCATGACAACCCTGATTCTGCAGGAGACCCCCGTGGTTATTACCAATCTGCTATGAGACTCAGATGAGCATTTCTGCTTCACATAGCAGGGCTGAAACTAAAAAGTTAAAAATAATTTAAAAAAAATCGCTAAATAAATTAGTTAAAAAAAAAAAAAAAATTCCCCAATAAATTCATTTTTTCAAAATAAAAAAACCCAAAATAATAAAAGTACACATATTTGGTTTCGCCGCGTCCGTAGCGAACCCCTTAAAATAAAAATAAAAAACGAAGCAAAAAATAATGATTTATTATCATACCACCGAACAAAAAGTGCAATAATGCGCGATCAAAAAGACGCATATAAATATCCATGGTACCGCTGAAAACGTCATCTTGTCCCGCAAAAAACGAGCCGCCATACAGCGTCATCCGCAAAAAATTAAAAAAGTTATAGCTCGCAGAATAAAGCGATGCAAAAATAATTATTTTTTATATAAAATTGTTTTCATTGCAAAAAACCGACAAAACATAAAAAAAAAACCTAAATGAGGTATCACTGTAGCCGTACTGACCCGAAGAATAAAACCGCTTTATCAATTTTATCGCACGCGGAACGGTGTAAACGCACCCCCCCAAAAGAAATTCATGAAACGCTGGTTTTTGTTCATTCTGCGTCCCAAAAATCGGAATAAAAAGCGATCAAAAAATGTCACGTGCCCGAAAATGGTACCAATGAAAACGTCAACTCGTCCCGCAAAAAATAAAACCTCACATGACTCGGTGGGTCAAAATACGGAAAAATTATAGCTTTCAATATGTGTTGATGCAAAAACTATTTTTACAATAAAAAGCGTCTTTTAGCATCTGACAGCCGCCAAACATAAAAACCGCCATAAATAGTAAATCAAACCCCCCGTTATCACCCCCTTAGTTAGGGAAAAATAATAAAACTAAAAGAAAATGTATTTATTTCCATTTTCCCATTAGGGTTAGGGCCCTAGGGTTAGGGCTCAGATTACGGTTAGGAGTGTGTTGGGGTTAGGGTTGGAGTTATAATTGGGGGGTTTCCACTGTTTGGGCACATCAGGTGCTCTCCAAAGGCAACATGGTGTCTGATCTCAATTCCAGCCAATTCTGCGTTGAAAAAGTCAAATGGTGCTCCTTCCCTTCCAAGCTCTGCCATGCGCCCAAACAGTGTTTTACCCCCACATATAGGATATCAGCATACTCAGGACTAATTACAAAACAACTTTTGGGGTCCAATTTCTCCTGTTACCCTTAGGAAAATAAAAAAATTGGGGGCAAAAATATCATTTTTGCGGAAAAAAATGATTTTTTTTATTTTCACGCCCAGGCGTTATAAACTTCTGTGAAGCACTTGGGGGTTCAAAGTGCTCACCACACATCTAGATAAGTTCCGTGGGGGGTCTAGTTTCCAAAATGGGGTCATTTGTGGGGGGTTTCCACTGTTTAGGTACATTAGGGGCTCTCCAAAGGCAACATGACACCCGCAGACCGTTCCATCAAAGTCTGCATTCCAAAACGTCACTACTTCCCTTCCGAGCCCCGACGTGTGTCCATACAGTAGTTTTCTCCCACATATGGGGTATCAGCGTACTCAGGACAAATTGGACAACAACTTTTGGGG
Organism: Dendrobates tinctorius; assembly: GCF_039654945.1. Taxonomy (NCBI): domain Eukaryota; kingdom Metazoa; phylum Chordata; class Amphibia; order Anura; family Dendrobatidae; genus Dendrobates; species Dendrobates tinctorius. The sequence continues at coordinate 122,939,692 of NW_027361679.1, forward strand.
TCCAATTTCTCCTGTTACCCTTGGGAAAATAAAAAAAAATGGGGACTAAAAGATGATGTTTGTGGAAAAAATACGATTTTTTTTATTTTCACGCCCGGGCGTTATAAACTTCTGTGAAGCACTGGGGGGTTCAAAGTGCTCACCACACATCTAGATAAGTTCCTTGGGGGGTCTAGTTTCCAAAATAGTGTAATTTGTGGGGGGTTTCTACTGTTTTGGTACATCAGGGGCTTTCCAAACGCGACATGGTGTCCGATCTCAATTCCAGCCAAAAACGTCAAATGGTGCTGCTTCCCTTCCGAGCTCTGCCATGCGCCCAAATAGTAGTTTACCCCCACATGTGGGGTATCAGCGCACTCAGGATAAATTGCACAATATCTTTTAGGGTCCTGTTACTCTTGGAAAAATAAGAATTGAGGGTGGAAAGATCATTTTTGTGGAAAAAATATGATTTTTTAATTGTACGGCTGTATGTTATAAACTTCTGTGAAGCCCTTGTGGGTTCAAAGTTCTCACCACATATCTAGATAAGTTCCTTGGGGGGTCTAGTTTACAAAATGGGGTCACTTGGGGGGGTTTTCACTGTTTAGGTACATCAGGGGCTCTCCAAACGCGACATGGCGTCCGATCTGAATTCCAGCCAATTTTGCATTGAAAAAGTCAAACGTTGCTCCTTCCCTACTGAGGTCTGCCATGCGCCGAAACAGTGGTTCCCCCCCACATATCAGGTATCCGCGTACTCAGGACAAATTGCACAATAACTTTTGCAGTCCAATTTCTCCTGTTACCCTTGGTAAAATAAAGAAAATTGAACCTGAAGTATTTTTTTTTTTGTGAAAAAAAAGTTAAATGTTCATTTTTTTTTTTTTTAAATATTCAAAAAATTCCTGTGACGCACCTAAAGGGTTAATAAACTTCTTGAATGTGGTTTTAAGCACCTTAAGGGGTGCAGTTTTTAGAATGGCGTCACTTTTGGGTATTTTCTATCATATAGACCCCTCAAAGCGGCTTCAAATGTGATGTGGTCCCTAAAAATAAAATGGTGTTGCAAAAATGAGAAATCGCTGGTCAATTTTTAACCCTTATAACTTCCTAACAAAAAAAAAATTTTGGTTCCAAAATTGTGCTGATGTAAAGTAAACCTGTGGGAAATGTTATGTATTAAGTTTTTTGTGTGCCGTATCGCTGTGATTTAAGGGCATAAAAATTCAAAGTTGGAAAATTGCAAAATTTTCGCCAAATTTCCGTTTTTTTCACAAATAAACGCAAGTTATTTGAATGAAATGTTACCACTAACATGAAGTACAATATGTCACGAGAAAATATTGTCAGAATCACTGGGATCCATGGAAGCGTTTCAGAGTTATGACCTCATAAAGGGACAGTGGTCAGAATTGTAAAAATTGGCCCGGGAGTTAAAATGCAAACCACCCTTGGTAGTGAAGGGGTTAAAATTTGAACCTCTGACTCCCTCTCTTTGGCGCGGGCTCCAGCTCTGAGCCCGTTCCTTTTCGGGCACATGACAGCTGATATACAGTATACAGCTGACATGTGCCTGCAACAGCTGCTGGTGGAATTGCAATCCACCCATGGCTGTTAACTAGTTAAATGCTGCTGTCAATCTCTAACTCGCTCTTACCGAAAGCGCGTCACTAAATCTGCCCATTGTTGACCCTGTTACATGATCGCGGGTCACCAATGGGTCGGCATGACAACCGGAGCAGACCTCTTTGGTTGTCAAGTCAGGTTGCGATGAGCGTCGCCCGGTGGTCGGTGTTCAAAGCAAGTGAGCATTTCTGCTACATACAGACAAATCTGATCATCGCCGCCTGTATGTAGTAGAGCCAGTCGGACAACTGCATCTTCTAGTCTCCCATGGAGACTATTGAAGCATGCAAAAAGTAAAAAAAAAATGTAAAAATGCAATCACCCCCCTTTCACTTCAATCAAAGTAAAACAATAAAAAAGAAAAATCAAACATAGACGTATTTGGTAGTGCCACGTTCAGAATCTGCCCGATCTATCAATATCAAAAAAAGTTAACCTGATCATTAAATGGCGTAATGAGAAAAAGTCAAAGTGCCAAAATTACACAAACAAGCCTATAAGCCTCTTCTACGGCCATTTACACTAGTTTAAAGGCTGTTCATACTGTAATTTCCAACTCTGTGCCTGTTTTTAATGTAACAATGTTGCAATATCTTAAACCGCCGATGACCGGAAGGAGGATGTTGAGTACTCCCCCATCTGATATTGATGGCTTATCCTAATGGTAAGTCATCAATTTTTAATAACTGGATAACCTTTTTAAGGATAGGGTCAGATGTAGCGACTGCCGTGGTGCGGCCAATTCCTGACAGTCGCAGCAGACGTCCAATATATTATGGGGAAATGCATGTAGATGGATTACTTACCCTCAATAGCTATGTGATTGTGCAAACTGTGCAGCCATTGACAATAAGTAATCAAGTTATGCATATTTCTCTAATATTGGACAGCGGGAACTGTAAGGAAACTTATGCACCTTGGCTCTTCGGCAATCACTAGGTCTGACTCAAATTGACCAATTTTCTTTGGTCAGAAACAAACAAATTATTCTGATTAATGGGCTGTTAATAGGGGTATATTGTTTAGGGTTTAATGGCTGTATATACATCCCTCACAATAGTAGAGGGCTAAATTCCGCATTCTACGTATTATTATTGGAAACAGCCATAGGTGGCACATAGGATGATGTATTTGTTTTAGCTTTTGTCAATGAGCAGTTCCACTTATACAATAATGCTTCCCGATAGGGAATGTGTCAGATAAAAAGAGGAAAAAAAAAATTTCAACAATTGAAAAAACTGTATTAATGTTTTAATTTTGTTAGTGGTAGAAAAGCTGAAAAATTATTTTAAGTTTTTACATTTTTATCTTTTAAACGGGGAGCAGCTGCTGAAATCTGACATGAAAACCTAGTGTACAACTAGCTCACATTACGACTGCAGTAAATGTGGGCGGGGTCTGATCACATGTCTGATGTCACTCCTCCCCTTCTGGGTGTTTGTAAAAGGATAAGCTAGGATGACGTTTAGGATCATAGTGAGGAGCCATTTTGTTAGAGACTGCAGTGTGATGGTGTCACCAAGGACTGTGGGCAGCGCCAATTCTGTTAGTGCTGCTAAATGTATCACACAGGATAGGGTTAGATCCATGCTTCTTCCTGTCCATTGCTGAACCGAGCTTGTGTTGTGATGGAGGAATTGTGGCTCGGAGCACAGCTCTGGAATCCAGTAAAGTGGCACTTGGCTCCCTCCACAGCTGCGCACTGGACAGCCCAGAGGCTGATGGAATTATGGGGGGATATGGTCAGCCATTTGCGGTTTTGCGTACTTGGTGTATATAATGAAACAGTCATTGCTCTGACACACACCAGCAAAAAAAAAAAATGGCGGCCCTCCGCTGCTGCAGAGAAAAAAAATGGATATTTTTTAAACTCTACATTTTATTTTGTTGTAAAAATAAAGTAAAGGATTGTACAATAACTATAAATGCCCAAAAAAATTTGACACATTTTCTTTTAACCCCTTCCCGACCTTGGACTTACCAGTACATCATGGTAGGTGCTTCCCGACCATGGCATTCAGGTGCTTGCTGTTTCTAACAGCATGGCACCTGGGCTCGTCATCACTTTTGGGTTTCGACGTCCCCCCAAGTACGATCACTATGACTGGATGTTTAGTTTGCAACAGCACCGATCATAGGCTGGAGCCTAGCAATGTCCGCATCACCAGGGCCAGCTCTGATTGTCACGGTCACTATCATTCCGTCGCACTGTGCTGGGCCTTGTGGTGCCACAGACTTCAAGCCTGTGCCATCATTTCTTCTGGTGCTGCTGCTGAAGAAAGAAGACGTTCCTAATCCCATTCTCCCTCTACCTAACCCCTTCCTGTCCTTCATCACTCTTCCCATTGTGCATCCTGCAGCCGCTGAACGCTGATCAGTGACACAAATCACTGATCCGCACTCGTGCTTACTATTTTCCTGACCGGCCTTCTTGTTTGTTGGCTAAATTTTTTTTTTGGATTAGTTGATTTTTCTGATGTCCGTTTAGGAAGTTTTTACTTTTACCAAATTTTTACATTTATTTTATTTTTAGACTTCCTTTCTAGACAGTTTTGGTACACACACAAACACCGCATATGTGAGAAAAAAGTCCCACTCATCAAAACCCGGTATTCAGCAGAGAAGGCATACACTTTCCTTTTATTTTTCTTATGACTCCTCTTCAAGTGATATAGTGAGGCCCCAGGACAGAAAATTACCCAGCACACACTGTTACTGACCCCGTATGGACCTCACCCCCGAAGATTGAGCCACAGTTTCCTGATTTTGTAGTGCAATCACAAATCCAATGTGACACCTCTGGCCTCACAGAAATAGACTTTTTCAAAGTCTTTTTCGCTGAGGATTTTGTAACTGGGCACATGTAGACACCGTAGAAATGATGCTTTGGGGCCTGGCCCTTTACATGGGACTATTGAATAAGCCAGAACTTTGGCAATATTTTGAGGTGTCCTTCTTGATATGACCCCCAACTTTGATTTTCCAAAGTTCGTCCTGATCACTTTAGCAACGAGTTTGCTGAGGTGTACGTTTTCCAAAGGGACAACTGCGTGGATGAGTCTCTAATACATTTCAAGAGGAGGCTCAAATTCCAAGAATACCTGCCCAGTTATCGGGCCAGGTATGGAATTAAACTCTACAAACTGTGTGAGCACCTCAGGGTACACCCACTGGTTTAGAGTTTATGAAGGGAAGGACATCCAGATTTAACCCCCTGAATGCCCCCCTGTCCTGGGAGTGAGTAGGAAAATTGTGTGGGATTTGGTGTACCCACTGCTGGATCAACGTTATCACATCTATGTAGATAAATTTTATGCCAGCATCCCACTCAAGTCCCTCTGTGCGCGAGCTATCGCAGCTTGCGGTACTGTCCACAAAAATCAGAAAGGCCTCTCAAAAAGACGCTAATTTTGCAGCTGCTCAGAAAGGTGAGAGCAGAGCCAATGTAGCAACAACATGCTGATGGTCAAGTACAAGGACAAGAGGGATATCCTTTTCTTGACCACCATACATAGTGATGGCAGCACACACAACCTCTGTATTAGGCACCTCGACACAGGTCCACAAACCAAACTGTGTCTTGGGGTACAACAAGAACATGGGGGGAGTTGCTCTCTCTTATCAAGTCCTCCAGCTGCTTTCGTACTATCACGATATGTCACCCAGACTGGTACGTACCTTCAGTTCCAGGAGTTAGTGATAAAGGCCCTAAAGGAGCGGGCCCTGGAACTAAAGGTACCCATATCGTACCAATGTTTCTCCAGAGAGGTCCCTCAAACCTCAAGGAAAGGAAGATGGCAAAAAAAGTGCCGAGTGTTACAAAAGGGAATATGCAAAGACCCCATTTGACAATGCGACACCTGCCTCGACAAACCCGGTCTGCATTTCAAAACGTTGCTCCTTCCTTTCCGAGCCCTGCCATGCACCCAAATAGTAGTTTTCCTCCACATATGGGATATAGGCGTACTTGGGAGAAATTGGCAAGAGATTTTGGGGTCCATTTTCTCTTGTAATATTTTATTTTTTTTAAATATCCACAGCTCAACTTTATAAATTTCTGTGAAGCACCTCGTGGTTCAAGATGCTCACCACACATGTAGATACATTCCTGAAGGGGTCTATTTTCCAATATCGGGTCACTTGTGGGAGCACATCAGGGACTTTCCAAGCGTGACATGGCATCCGCTCTCGATTCCAACCAATTTTGTGTTCAAAAAGTCAAATGGTGCTCCTTCTCTTCCGAGCCCTGTCGTGTGCCCAAACAGTGCTTTTTGGGGTCCATTTTCTTATGTTACCCTTGTGAAAATAAAAAATTGGGTCTAAAGTAAAATATTTTGAGTAAAAAAAAGTTCATTTTAATTTGTTCCTTCCACATTCCATTAATTCCTGTAATGCACCTGAAGGGTTAATAAACTTCTTGAATGTGATTTTGAGCACCTTGAGGGGTGCAGATTTGATTCGTGTCACTTTTTTGGTATTTTGTGTCATATAGACCCCTCAAAGTCACTTTAAATGTGATGTGGTCCCTAAGAAGAAAAAAAAAAAATTGTTAGAAAAATGAGAAAGCAGATCAACTTTTAACCCTTAACTTCCAACTATTTTTTTTTTTTTTTTGCTTCAAAAATTGCTCTGATATGAAGTAGACAAGTGGGAAATGTTATTTTGTAACTTATGTGTGGCATATCGCTGTTTTAAAGGCAACCTGACACCAGGGATGATGCTGTTAACCTGAAGATTAACTCGATATCTGCAGATTAACAGTGTTCTGATGCTGCCCGGTGCTTGCACGCAGCCGACTGCAACAGGGAGAAAATTATCATTATTCTCCCCGCCAGCAGTCGATTTTCAGTCATGGAGGCGGGCCTGGTTCAGTCACGCTCTGAGTATACAGAGCGGCTGCTGTAAATGTGCCACCCGGCACTGACTGGACACTGGCTCTACGTTGAGGCCAGCTCTCAGACAGGACTGGGGGCGCGGTTACAGTGACCGCTCTGTATACTCAGAGCGTGACTGAACCAGGGCCGCCTCCATGACTGAAAACCAAACTCTGCTAGAGAGAATAAAGATCATTTTCTTCATGCTGCATTCGGCTACGTGCAGGCACTGGGCAGCATCATAACACTGTTAACCTGCAGATTAACCCCATATCTTCAGGTTAACAGGGCTATTCCTGGTGACAGGTTCCCTTTAACCCCTTTCCTACAATGGACGTACTATTCCGTCCATGTGACCTGGGACCTAAGTCCCATGGACGGAATAGTACGTCTAGCGCCATCAGCTGCGCTCACGGGGGAGCGCAGCTGATCGCGGCCGGGTGTCAGCTGATTATCACAGCTGACACCCAGCACAATGTGTCAGGGGTGGTCACAGAACCGTCCCCGACACGTTAACCCCTTGCACACCGCAATCAAACACGATCGCGGTGTACCGGGGGTTAAAGAGAAGCATCGGGAGGGGGCTCCCTCCATGCTTCCCTGAGCCCCCCACAGCAGCGCAATGTACAGCGCTGCTGCGGGGGTCTCCTTCCCTGCAGGTCCCCGGATCCAAGATTGCGACGGGGGCCTGCAGGGAGCTGGCTTCCTCACTGCCCGCAGAGCGCAGGCATGAGGAAGCCTGCAGCAGTGCCTGTGACAGATCGCTGATCTGTCACAGTGATCTGTGATGTAACAGATCAGCGATCTGTCACAGGACAGTGATGTCCCCCCTGGGACAATGTAATAAAGTTTTTTTTTTTAAAAAAAAGTGTAAAAATAATTTAAAAAAAATCGCCAAATTAAAAAAACCCCAAAAACTATTCCCTAATAAATTCATTTTTTGGAAATAAAAAAAACAATAAAAGTACACATTTTGTATTGCCGCGTCCGTAACGACCTGCCCTATAAAACTGTCCCATTAGTTAACCCCTTTAGCGAACCCCTTAAAAAATAAAAAACGAAGCAAAAAATAATGCTTTATTATTATACCGTCGAACAAAAAGTGAAATAACGCGCGATCAAAAAGACGCATATAAATTTGCATGGTACCGCTGAAAACGTCATCTTGTCCCGCAAAAAAACAAGCCGCCACACAGCATCATCAGAGAAAAAATAAAAAAGTTATAGCTCGCAGAATAAAGCGATGCAAAAATAATTATTTTTTATATAAAATTGTTTTTATTGCATAAAAGCGCCAAAACATAAAAAAGACATAAATGAGGTATTGCTGTAACCGTACTGACCCGAAGAATAAAACCGCCTTATCAATTTTACCGCACGCGGAACGGTGTAAACGCACCCCCCCAAAAGAAATTCATGAAACGCTGGTTTTTGTTCATTCTGCGTCCCAAAAATCGGAATAAAAAGCGATCAAAAAATGTCATGTGCCCAAAAATGGTACCGATAAAAACGTCAACTCGTCCCGCAAAGAATAAGACCTCACATGACTCGGTGGGTCAAAATATGGAGAAATTATAGCTCTCAATATGTGGTGATGCAAAAACTATTTTTACAATAAAAAGTGTCTTTTAGCGTGTGACAGCTGCCAAAAGTAAAAACTGCCATAAATAGTAAATCAAACCCCCCCGTTATCACCCCCTTAGTTAGGGAAAAATAATAAAAAATAAAAAAAAGTATTTATTTCCATTTTCCCATTAGGGTTAGGGCTGAGATTAGGGTTAGGGGTGTGTTGGGGTTAGGGTTGGAGTTAGAATTGGGGGGTTTCCACTGTTTGGGCACATCAGGTGCTCTCCAAACGCAACATGGCATCTGATCTCAATTCCAGCCAATTCTGCGTTGAAAAAGTCAAATGGTGCTCCTTCCCTTCCAAGCTCTGCCATGCACCCAAACAGTGTTTTACCCCCACATATGGGGTATCAGCCTATTCCGGACAAATTGCAGAACAACTTTTGGTGTCCTATTTCTCCTGTTGCCCTTAGGAAAATAAAAAATTGGGGGCAAAAATAACATTTTTGTGGAAAAAAAAAAAAATGATTTTTTTATTTTCACGCCTGGGCGTTATAAACTTATGTGAAGCACTTGGGAGCTCAAAGTACTTACCACACATCTAGATAAGTTCCGTGGGGGGTCTAGTTTCCAAAATGGGGTCACTTGTCGGGAGTTTCAATAGTTTAGGCACATCAGAGGCTCTCCAAACGCACATGACACCACCTGACCATTCCATCAAAGTCTGCGTTCCAAAACATCACTACTTCCCTTCCGAGCCCCGACGTGTGCCCATACAGTAGTTTTCTCCCACATATGAGGTATCGGCGTACTCGGGACAAATTGGACAACAATTTTTGGGGTCCATTTTCTCCTGGTAACCTTGGGAAAATAAAAAAAAAAAAAATTGGGGACTAATTGATCATGTTTGTGGAAAAAATACGATCATCAGGGGCTTTCCAAACGCGACATGGTGTCCGATCTCAATTCCAGCCAAAAGCGTCAAATGGCGCTGCTTCCCTTCTTATCTAGATATGTGGTGAGAACTTTGAACCTACAAGGGCTTCACAAAAGTTTATAACGTACAGCGGTACAATTAAAAAATCATATTTTTTCCACAAAAATAATCTTTTCACCCCCAATTTTTATTTTTCCAAGGGTAACAGGACCCTAAAAGTTATTGTGCAATTTGTCCTGAGAACGCTGATACCCCATATGTGGGTGTAAATGACTATTTGGGCGCATGGCAGAGCTCGGAAGAGAAGCAGCGCCATTTGACGTTTTTGGCTGGAATTGAGATCGGACACCAGGTCGCGTTTGGAAAGCCCCTGATGTACCAAAACAGTAGAAACCCCCCACAAATTACACTATTTTGGAAACTAGACCCCCCAAGGAACTTATCTAGATGTGTGGTGAGCACTTTGAACCCCCCAGTGCTTCACAGAAGTTTATAATGCCCAGGCATGAAAATAAAAAAATCGTATTTTTTCCACAAACATGATCAATTAGTCCCCAATTTTTTTATTTTCCCAAGGGTAACAGGAGAAATTGGACCCCAAAACTTGTTGTCCAATTTGTCCTGAGTACGCTGATACCTCATATGTGGGAGAAAACTACTGTATGGGCACACGTCGGGGCTCGGAAGGGAAGTAGTGATGTTTTGGAATGCAGACTTTGATGGATTGGTCTACGGGTGTCATGTGCGTTTGGAGAGCCCCCGACGTACCTAAACTATTGAAACTCCCCACAAGTGACCCCATTTTGGAAACTAGACCCCCCATGGAACTTATCTAGATGTGTGGTGAGCACTTTGAACCTCCAAGTGCTTCACAGAAGTTTATAACGCCTGGGCGTAAAAATAAAAAAACATTTTTTTCCACAAAAATATTTTTGCCCCCAATTTTTTTATTTTCCTAAGGGTAACAGGAGAAATTGGACCCCAAAAGTTGTTTTGCAATTTGTCCTGAGTATGCTGATACTCTGTATGTGGGGGTAAAACACTGTTTGGGCGCATGGCAGAGCTTGGAAGGGAAGGAACACCATTTGACTTTTTCAACGCAGAATTGGCTGGAATTGAGATCAGACTCCATGTTGCATTTGGAGAGCCCCTAATGTGCCCAAACAGTGGAAAACCCCCAATTCTAACTCCAACCCTAACCCCAACACACCCCTAACCCTAATGTCAGCCCTAGCCCTAACCGTAGCCCTAACCCTAATGGGAAAATGGAAATAAATACATTTTTTTTATTATTATTTTTCCCTAACTAAGGGGGTGATAACGGGGGTTTGATTTACTATTTATGGCGGTTTTTATGTTTGGCAGCTGCCGCACGCTAAAAGACGCTTTTTATTGTAAAAATAGTTTTTGCATCACCACATATGGAAAGTTATAATTTTTCCGTATTTTGACCCACCGAGTCATGTGAGGTCTTATTCCTTGCGGGACGAGTTGATGTTTTTATTGGTACCATTTTCGGGCACGTGACATTTTTCGATCGCTTTTTATTCTGATTTTTGGGACTGAGAATGAACAAAAACCAGCGTTTCATGAATTTCTTTTGGGGGGTGCGTTTACACCGTTCCGCGTGCGGTAAAATTGATAAAGCGGTTTTATTCTTCGGGTCAGTACGGTTACAGCGATACCTCATTTAGGTCATTTTTTAATGCTTTGTCGGTTTTATGCAATGAAAACTATTTTATATAAAAAATAATTATTTTTGCATCGCTTTATTCTGCGAGCTATAACTTTTTATTTTTTTGCGGATGACGCTGTATGGCGGCTCGTTTTTTGCAGGACAAGCTGACCTTTTTAGCGGTACCATGGATATTTATATGCGTCTTTTTGATCGCGCGTTATTGCACTTTTTGTTCAGTGGCATGATAATAAATCATTATTTTTTGCTTCGTTTTTTATTTTTTAAGGGGTTCGCTAAAGGGGTTAACTAGCGGGACAGTTTTATAGGGCGGGTCGTTACAGACGCGGCGATACCAAATATGTGTAGTTTTATTGTTTTTTTTTTTATTTTCAAAAAATGAATTTATTGGGGAATATTTTTTTGGGTTTTTCTTTTTTATTGCATTGTCCCAGGTGGGACATCTCTGTCCTGTGACAGATCGCTGATCTGTCACAGGTACTGCTGCAGACTTCCTCATGCCTGCGCTTTGCAGGCAGTGAGGAAGTCGGCTCCCTACTGGCCCCCGAAGGTCCCCATCGCCATCTTGGATCCGGGGGCCTGTAGGGAAAGAGCCCCCCGCAGCAGCGCTGCACATTGCACTGCCGTGGGGGCCTCAGGGAAGCATGGAGGGAGCCCCCTCCCTGCCGATGCTTCCCTTTAACCCCCGGTACACCGTGATCGTGTTTGATCGCAGTGTACAAGGGGTTAATGTGTCGGGGGCGGTCCGTGACCACCCCTGACACATTGTGCCGGGTGTCAGCTGTGATAATCAGCTGACACCCGGCTGAGATCAGCGGCGCTCACCACGTGGGCGCCGCTGATCGCTATGACGTGCTATCCCATCCCTGGGAGTTAATTCCCAGGGCACATGGACGGGATAGTACGTCTCATGGCAGAAAGGGGTTAAAGGGAGTAGTTTTTAGAATGGTGTCACTTTTGGGTATTTTCTATCATATAGACCCCTCAAAGTGGATCCAAGTGTGATGTGGTCTGTAAAAATAAAATGATGTTGCAAAAATGAGAAATCACTGGTCAACTTTTAACCCTTTATAACCCCAACAAAAAAAAAATTTTGGTTCCAAAATTGTGCTGATGTAAAGTAAACATGTGGGAAATGTTACTTATTAAGTTTTTTTTGTGTACCATATCTCTGTGATTTAAGGGCATGAAAATTCAATGTTGGAAAATTGCGAAATTTTCAAAATTTTCGCCAAATATCCGTTTTTTTCACAAACGCAAGTTATATGAATGAAATTTTACCACTAACATGAAGTACAATATGTCACGAGAAAACAGTGTCAGAATCACCAGGATCCATGGAAGCGTTTCAGAGTTATTTCCTCATAAAGGGACACTGGTCAGAATTGTAAAAATTGGCCTGGTCATGAAGATGAAAGAAGGCTCGGAGATGATAGGGCGGTTAAGGCTCCATTCACGCTTTCAGTATTTGGTCAGTATTTTACCTCAGTATTTCTCAGCCAAAACCAGGAGTGGGTGATAATCCAGAAGTGGTGACGGGTTTCTATTATACTTTCCTCTGATTGTTCCTCTCCTGGTTTTGGCTTACACTTACTGAGGTAAAATGGTGAATGTGACCTAAAAGGGTGTTTTGTGCTCTCAGCAAACTTCTGCAGTCACGCTATACTATATGTCTGCAAATTCCCTAATAGAACATTGATGGAAGAAAATGAAAATCTCCTTGGCTTGCGACCACAACTCCGGAAATCACATACTGGTGGGCAACCTTGCTTCTGTCACAATTCGGCAATCTTCAGTTGTGTTCCGTGTAAATGAGCAACTTGCCTAATAATGGAACGTGACAGACTGCAATGCTTTCTGATCATGGAGATTGTTGCCTATAAACGTGGTGCTATCCGTCTATATTTGCCTTCAACAAAGAGATCCCAATGTTGGTGAGCTATTCCCATTCTCTGATCACCTAAGGCAATGTATTAGGACGAATCCGTTACTGTTATCGAAGGGTAAGACCATGTGATGGGAAATCTGTTTGTTTTATATAGCACTTGTGACTGATAAATGTGTCAGCTATACCCCTGCCCCAATCTGTCTGGTGCATTGCTGTATCACTTGCCTTAGGTCATTTTCCAGTTTATATTTGTGTTCTTCCTTTTTACTAGAGAAATTCAGCTGCTGCGGCGCTTGAGGCATCGGAATGTCATTCAGCTGGTGGATGTGTTATACAACGAAGAGAAGCAAAAAATATATCCTTTTTAAATACGTTTTCACTGGCAAGTCATAGGCCAGAAATGACTGAAAGTGGTATGGTAATCCTGTATAGAGTGGTGTGCCATGTAAGGAATATTTCAGATATTGACAAAAACCATGGCAATTCGTGCTACACTTATGAACTGGCTCAAATATCTGAATTAAATATAAAAAGTGTATTTTTTATTGATATGCTTAAATAAGAAGTAAATAGCAGATGCATTAGAGAACTATACCCACCAACAGTGCTGCCACCAGGAATTTCAGGGTCCCATACTGGCAACATTTTTGGGCCCCATTGAGACGCCGCCTAGGCTCGACCACCCACTCTTTGAAAAACCCCACTTCTGCACCATGGCCTCACCAATCACACATTAACAGTTCCCATTGAACACCAGATCTCATACATAGCGAGCAGTTTTTATTTGGCCACAAGGTTTTTTTAAGTTGCTGCCACAACAAGGTAGACTTTTTTGGCTGGGCCCTACCCTACTCTAACCTATTAAGCATTTCTTAAAATACCAAATACTCTTAATTTTTTTTTCTTTAAGGGAATGTGTCACATCCTTGTTTTAAAATGACCAATAATGCCACATAGAAGGGACAAATACAGTCACACCTTGGTAGACCACATATTTCCAACACATAGTGACTGAATAATACCACATACAAAGAACAAATACTTTCACACCATGACCGGATCACATATTACCACCACATAGTATTGTGTTTTTTTGTTTGTTTTTTTTAAATGATCAGTATTGTCGCATTCGGTGACATTATACACTGGAGTTCTGTATATAGTGTCATTGTACAGGTAATACATTGGTCACTGGTGACATTATATATAGGAGCTCTGTATATAGTGTCAGTATACAGGTAATACAGTAGTCACCAGTGACATTATACACAGGAGCTCTGTGTATAGTGTCAGTATACAGGTAATACAGTGATCACTGGTGACATTATATATAGGAGCTCAGAATATAATGTCAGTGTACAGGTAATACAGGCATCACTGGTCACATTATACACAGAAGCTCTGTATATAGTGTATTGTCAGTGTACAGGTAACACACTGACTAACACACTTTTCTTCTTCATCCAGAGCAGACCGGCATCACTTCTTCCAGCCAGGACTCGTCTCTGCATAAAATAACACACAGTTATCTAGAGCACCACTCCAGAGGACATTCCTCACGTTTTCCCTTTATTTTACACTGCAAAGCTCAATACAAACGTGCACCCACCATTAATATATAATTACTTATTATACAATCCACCATTCCAAATATAAATTGTAATTCACCACTTTGCTCCCAACTATAAACAGCCACTTTCCCCACCTAATAAATATATTAATTATATAAATTAATTAGCAGCTGTACTCTTTCCCCAATTCAATACCAGTCACTGCATTCTCAACGCCCCCCACTCTGTATCTTCTGCTCCCCTGATTCATTATATTTACATGCCCCTTCTACCCCAGTTCATTGTCATGTTTTTCTCTTTCCCACTCCCACCCTCTATTTATTATCAACTACTCTCCTCGACATTCAATACATCGTTTACTGTTCCCTACCCTCACTTTATCATTATTTGTTGCCCCATTCCAAATTCATCATTTGTTGCCCCCCACCCCCAATCTTCAATTCATCACTTGCTGTCTCCACCCCCATCTTCAATTCAAATGCTGTCCCCCACCCTCAATTCATCACTTGCAGGAAAGCATGATATTTCCATTGTACGGGGGGTGTCAAAGGAGAGAGTTTGGAGTTGTTTTGTGCACCATGAGACACTAATATCCATGTCCCCTATTCATTAGTACTGTCTATGCTTCTGTACTAATCATGCCTCATCGGCCCCGCCATTGCGATGATGGTTGCCCTGTCCCCCGCCCCCCGCACTTCATCCATTACCAGACATCTAGATAAGGTGGAGGGAGCTTGTGTAGCCGCCGTTCAGGTTTGACTGCCGTGGAGCTCTGGGAAAGCTCTTTATTACACCCAAGGGTTCGGTGACCAGAAGCACAAGAAGGGGGGGGTCTGGACTGGGTCTGGGCCCCCCTCTGTACTTCTGCTCACCAGACCAGCAGTAAGGGCAGTAATACCCTGATGATGGCCCTGCCCACCAAAGGAAATAACAGAAACCAATCCCTTAAAACCACACCAAAGGGTACCAGAAAGTAGTGCTCAAAGCATGGTTAAGCTTGGCAACATGCATGCATGCATACATACATACATACATACATACAGTGGGGAAAAAAGTATTTAGTCAGCCACTAACTGTGCAAGTTCTCCCACTTAAAAAGATGAGGCCTGTAATTGACACCATAGGCAGACGACAACTATGAGAGTCAAAATGAGAAAACAAATCCAGAAAATCACTTTTGTAGGGATTTGAAAGTCCGTGTTGCCCAGCGACAGGCCCAAAACATCACTGTTCTAGAGGAGATCTGCATGGAGGAATGGGCCAACATACCACCAACAGTGTGTGGCAACCTTGTGAAGACTTACAGAAAGCGTTTGACCTTTGTCATTGCCAACAAAGGATATATAACAAAATATTGAGATGAACTTTTGTTAATGACCAAATACTTATTTTCCACCGTAATTTGAAAAATAAATCTTGCCAAATCAGACAAGGTGATTTTCTGGATTTATTTATCTATTTTGTGTCGATCTCTGTGATTTAACCCCTTAATGACCGCCGATACGCCTTTTAACGGCGGTAGAACCACAGCGCCGTTAATTAACGGTGCTGTGGAAAAAGTAAATGGCGCCCCCCAGCGTCGATTTTCTCCTGGGTCACGGCTGCTGATCACCGTTATTAACGCGCAAAAAAAGATGCGATTTTACGTTTAATTTCTCTCTCCTATGATGTGATCGCACATCAGAGGAGAGGGAAATAGGGTCCCCGATTCCCCCCGATACCTCCCGGTGGTCCCCGGGCCCTACTACCTTCTCCGGTGGGCGCCGTCATCTTGGTTCCGGAAGAAAATGGTTGGCAGATTACATTGATTCATTTTGATCACTGTAATAGAGTTTATATGATAAATATATTTTCTGTATTTTATTATATTTTTCAATTTTCGGTTAGGGTTGGAATTAGGGTTAGGGGTGTGCTGGGGTTAGGATTGCAGCAAAAATTGAGGGGTTTCCACTATTTACCAACTTTGGGAAAATAAAAAAAATTGGGGGGGGGGAGATTTTTTTTCATTTTCACGGCTCTGTGTTATCAACTTCTGTGAAGCACTTGGGGGCTCAAAGTGCTCACCACACATCTAGATAAGCTTCTTGGGGGGGGGGGGTCTAGTTTACAAAATGGGGTCACTTGTGGGGGTTTCTACTGTTTAGGCACACCAGGGGCTCTGCGAACACAACATGACGCCCGCAGAGCATTCCATCAAAGTCTGCATTCCAAAATGGCGCCCCTTCCCTTTCGAGCTTTCCCATGCACCCAAACAGTGGTTCCCCCCCCACATATGGGGTATCGGTGTACTCAGGACAAATTGCACAACAACTTTTGTGGTCCATTTTCTCCTGTTACCCTTGAGAAAATAAAAAATCGTGGGATAAGAAATCTTTTTTTGGGGGAAAAAGAGATATATTTTCACTGCTCTGCGTTATAAACTTCTGTGAAGCACTTGGGGGTTCAAAGTGCTTACCACACATCTAGATAAGTTCCTTAAGGGGTCTAGTTTACAAAATGGGGTCACTTGTGGGTTTTTTTCACTGTTTAGGCACATCAGGGGCTCTCCGAACGCAACATGGCATCCGATCTCAATTCCAGCCAATTCTGCGTTGAAAAAGTCAAACGGCGCTCCTTCCCTTGTGAGCTCTGCCGTGCACCCAAAAAGTGGTTTACCCCCACATGTGGGGTATCGGCGTATTCAGGAGAAATTGCACAACAAATTTTGTGGTTCATTTTCTCTTTTAACACTTGTGAAAATAAGAAAAGATTGGTTCCGAAGTAAACTTTTTGCAAAAAAAAAATAAATAATTTTTTCCATCAACATTGCTTCATTTCCTGTGAAGCATGTAAAGGGTTAATAAACTTCTTGAATGTGGTTTTGAGCACCTTGAGGGGTCTAGTTTTTAGAATGGTGTCACTTTTGGGTATTTTCTGTCATGTACACCCCTCAAAGTGATTTTAAATATAATGTATAATGGTTTTGTAAATTTTGTTGTAAAAATTAAAAAATGAGAAATCGCTTGTCAACTTTGAACCCTTATGACTTCCAAACAAAAAAATATTTGTTTCCAAAATTTGCTGATGTAGAGTAGACATGTGGGAAATGTTATTTATTAAGAAATTTGTGTGACATATCTCTCTGATTTAAGGGCATAAAAATTTAAAAAATTTAAAGTTTGAAAATTGCAAAATTTTCAAAATTGTTTTTTTTCATAAATAAAAACAAGTCATATAGAAGAAATTTTACCAGTAGCATGAAGTAAAATATGTCACGAAAAAGCATTCTCAGAATTAGTGGGATCCGTTAAAGGGTTCCAGAGTTATAACCTCATAAAGTGACAGTGGTCAGAATTGTAAAAATTGGCCTGGTCATTAAGCTGCAAAATGGCTCTGTCACTAAGGGGTTAAGGGCTTGAAAATTCAGCGTAAGAAAATTGTGACATTTTTGCTAAATTTCCATTTATTTTTTTTCACCAATAAGCGCAATTTATACCGAATAAATTTTATTACTATCGTGAAGTACAGTATGTCTAAAAAAAAAAAAAACCTGTCTCCGAATCAGTGGGATACGTTGAAGCTTTCCAGAGTTATTACACCATAAAGGGACAGTGGTCCTAATTGTGAAAATTTGCCTGGTCATTAACGTGAAAACCACCTTTGGGAGTAAAGGGGTTAATACAGGTGCAGAGTAGGAGGGCTTCTTAACCTCTTTCTGCCATATGACGTACTATCCCGTCCATGTGCCCTGGGACTTAATTCCCAGGGACGGGATAGTACGTCATAGCGATCAGCGGCGCCCACGTGGTGAGCGCCGCTGATTGCGGCCGGGTGTCAGCTGATGATCACAGCTGACACCCGGCACTATGTGTCAGGGACGGTCGCGGACCACCCCCGACACGTTAACCCCTGGCACACTGCGATCAAACACGATCGCAGTGTACCGGGGGTTAAAGGGAAGCATCGGGAGGGAGGGGGCTCCCTCTGTGCTTCCCTGAGACCCCCACAGCAGCGCAATGTGCAGCGCTGCTGCGGGGGTCTCCTTCCCTGCAGGTCCCCGGATCCAAAATGGCAGCAGGGGCCTGCAGGAAGCTGGCTGCACTGCCTGTGACAGATCGCTGATCTGTTACAGCGATCTGTGATGTGACAGTTATGTCCCCCCTGGAACATTGTAATAAAGTAAAAAAAAATAAATAAAAAAATTTATAAAAAATCGCTAAATTAAAAAAAAAAAAATATTCCCTAATTTATTTTTTGTAATTAAAAAAAACAAAACAATAAAAGTACACATATTTGGTATCGCCGCGTACGTAACAACCCGCCCTATAAAACTGTCCCATTAGTTAACCCCCTTAGCGAACCCCTTAAAAAATAAAAAATAAAGCTTTATCATACCGCCGAACAAAAAGACGCATATAAATAACCATGGTACCGCTGAAAATGTCATCTTGTCCCGCAAAAAACAAGCCACCACACAGTCATCAGCGAAAAAATAAAAAAGTTATAGCTCTCAGAATAAACCTATGTAAAAATAATTTTTTTATATAAAATTGTTTTCATATCATAAAAGCGCCAAAACAAAAAAACTACATAAATGAGATATCGCTGTAACCGTACTGACCCGAAGAATAAAGCCGCCTTATCAATTTTACCGCACGCAGAATGGTGTAAACGCACCCCCCAAAAGAAATTGTTGAAATGCTGTTTTTTGTTCATTCTGCGTCCCCAACATCGGAATAAAAGCGATCAAAAAATGTCACGTGCCCGAAAATGATACCAATAAAAACGTCAAATCGTCCCGCAAAAAATAAGACCTCACTTGACTCGGAGGGTCAAAATATGGAAAAATTATAGCTCTCGAAATGTGGTGATGCAAAAACTATTTTTATAATAAAAGCGTCTTTTAGCGTGCGATGGCTGCCAAATATAAAAAACGCCATAAATAGTAAATCAAACCCCCCGTTATCACCCCCTTAGTTAGGGAAAAATAATCAAATTAAAAAAATGTATTTATTTCCATTTTCCCATTAGGGTTAGAGGTGTGTTTGGGGTTAGGGTTGGAGTTAGAATTGGGGGATTTCCACTGTTTGGGCACATCAGGTGCTCTCCATACGGTGCTCTCCAAAACCCCCTTGTGGGGGGTTTCCACTGTTTAGGTACATCAGGGGCTCTCCAAAAGCAACATGACACCCGCAGACCATTCCATCAAAGTCTGCATTCCAAAACGTCACTACTTCCCTTCCGATCCCTGACGTGTGCCCATACAGTAATTTTCTCCCACGTATGGGGTATCAGCGTACTCAGGACAAATTGGACAACAACTTTTGGGGTCCAATTTCTCCTGTTACCATTGGGAAAATAAAAAAAATTGGGGACTGAAAGATATTTGTGGAAAAAATGATTTTTTTTATTTTCATGCCTGGGCATTATAAACTTCTGTGAAGCCCTTGGGGGTTCAAAGTGCTCACCACACATCTAGATAAGTTCCTTGGGGGTCTAGTTTCCAAAATGGTGTCACTTGTGGGGGGTTTCCACTGTTTAGGCACATCAGGGGCTTTCCAAATGCGGCATGGCGTCTAATCCCAATTCCAGCCAAAAAAGTCAAATGGCGCTGCTTCCCTTTCGAGCTCTGCCATGCGCCCAAATAGTGGTTTACCCCCACATATGGGGTATCAGTGTACTCAGGACAAATTGCACAATAACTTTTAGGGTCCTGTTACCCTTGGGAAAATAAAAATTGGGGGTGAAAAGATCATTTTTGTGGAAATATGATTTTTTTAATTGTACAGCTGTACGTTATAAACTTCTGTGAAGCCCTTGTGGGTTCAAAGTTCTCACCACATATCTAGATAAGTTCCTTGGGGGGTCCAGTTTCCAAAATGGGGTTACTTGTGGGGGGTTTCCACTATTTAGGTACATCAGGGGCTCGCCAAACGTGACACGGCGTCCGATCTGAATTCCAGCCAATTTTGCATAGAAAAAGTCAAACGGCGCTCCTTCCCTTCTGAGCTCTGCCATGCGCCGAAACAGGGGTTCCCCCCCACATGTCAGGTATCGGCGTACTCAGGACAAATTGCACAATATCTTTTGCAGTCCAATTTCTCCTATTACCCTTGGTAAAATAAAAAAAAAATGGACGTGAAGTAATTTTTTTGTGAAAAAGTTAAATGTTCAATTTTTTTTTTTTTTTAAAACATTCAAAAAATTCCTGTGAAGCACCTGAAGGGTTAATAAACTTCTTGAATCTGGTTTTGAGCACCTTGAGGGGAGCAGTTTTTAGAATGGTGTCACTTTTGGGTATTTTCTATCATAGACCCCTCAAAGTGACTTCAAATGTGATGTGGTCCGTAAAAATAAAATGGTGTTGCAAAAATGAGAAATCGCTGGTCAACTTTTAACCCTTATAACTTCCTAACGAAAAAAATTTTGGTTCCAAAATTGTGCTGATGTTAAGTAAACGTATGTGAAATGTTATTTAATAAGTTTTTTGTGTGCCATATCTCTGTGATTTAAGGGCATAAAAATTCAAAGTTGGAAAATTGCGAAATTTTCGCCAAATCTCCGTTTTTTTTCACAAACGCAAGTTATTTGAATGAAATGTTACCACTAACCTGAAGTACAATATTTCACGTGAAAACAATGTCAGAATCAGTGGGATCCATGGAAGCGTTTCAGAGTTATTACCTCATAAAGGGACAGTGGTCAGAATTGTAAAAATTGGCCAGGTCATGAACGTGCAAACCACCCTTGGGGGTTAAAGGGAATCTGTCACCTACTTTTGGCGGTCTATTTAAGTGAAGTCTGTGCGCTCCGATGGGCGGTGTTTCCGATCTTTGCCGCCTCCTCATCCTTGGCCACCGTCCACAGTTTTTTTTCATGAATAGGAGTAGGTGTTGTGAGTTCATTTTCCCCTTCACCGTCGATGTCTGGTGAAGGAAGGTAGTGAGGCTGATTACCAAACACCTGATCTGGTAGATGATGACTGGGTAACAGGAAATTCTGACTGGATATAAGGCAGCCGACACCCTTCTGAGTCGCTGGTGACTTCTCTGCTGGATTCTTGGAGACCAGTCTGATTCCTGCTTCCCAAAGATAAGTTTTTGCTCTGCTATTGAACTTATTAGTTTTGTTTTGTTTACCTTGTTTTTTGGAGTTCAGCCATCCCCGGTCTGGGGTGTGGTGAGTTCCATTTTTGTCTCTGATCAGTTTTTCTCTTTGCTCAGAATTTTCAGAATTTACCTGAGTGCTGATATAGTCTTTTTAAAGTCCTAGCGACTTCAGGGCCTGTTTTTCCTATCAGACGGTTGGGACATTTTTTGGTAGGGTTTTTTACGGATTGCAGACAGCAGCTTTTCTTTCCTGTCCTTTTTAGGTAGCTTGGGCCCCATCGTTTGTGCAACCTATCTTTCTATCTGTGTTAGTGTCTTCATCTTGCTTCACCGTCATTATATGGTGGGGGCTGCCTATTGCTTTGGGGTCTGCTCTGGGGCAGTTTAGATTTCCCCTTTCTTTCTTTAGGCCTATTTAGTTCTCCGGCTGTGATCGAGGGGTCTAGGGCATCGTTGGAACCCCCCACGGCTACGGTTAGTTGTTGTGGATAGGATCAGGGGTCTGCAATCCGATAGCTACCAACCTCTCCGGTTTTCTGGACTTAGCTTGTATTTTTTTTTTTTTCCTCCTTCGGTGACTCATTCATAACAAGTAGGTGTCTGCCATCTTTCGCTCGTGCGCTAAGCATTCTTGGCTCGCGCACGCGCAGTATGCTTTGCCCAACTGCGGGCAAAGCCGAAAAGCCTGACTGCGCATGCGCCGGTTAATTAAGCCCCGGAAGTATTTTGCTGTGTTCCGGGGTTTAGTTAACCGGCAAATCAGTCAGTTTTATTATGTTTTTCTCTTATATTTATTGAACCCCAGGGAGGTGTTGCTCCTATCTGGTAGTCCCAACTGTTCTTGTTTTCTGTCTCACACTGTATATCGGCTCTCACAATCATTGTAATGATTCATTGTATGCATTTATAGTATTGTCTAATAAATATTGTATTATTGAATATACACTTCTCTAGTGAGCTTATTTCCTTATTAACACCATAGCCAAAAATTGACATACATGTAAGGCCTCTTTCACACATCGGTGTCTCCAGTACGTGTGGTGACAGTTTTCACAATACCGGAGACACGTACACGCTTTTGTCAGTGTTTCCACAGACCGTGTGTCCATGGACAAGCCAGAATAAAGTCCTTTATTTGACAAAATGACACTCCTTTATTAATCTCAATTAAACCATACTTACTGCATCGCCTAATCCAAGCAAAGCCCTTGATCTCCTGTAATAAAAATAAAGCAAAAAAACAATAATATACCATACCTCTCCATCGTTCTGTCCCACGCCGTAATCCATGTCTGGGGGCTAAATAGTTTTCAACCTAGACGGTGCCAAGATGCGACTGTCCTGGCTGAAAACCACTGGTGACTGAGCTGCTGAGAGCGCAGCATCATTCACCAGCGGTGACATCAATGAGGTCGGGCTGAACTGTGATGATGTCAGTACTGTGGGAAAATGCCAGTGATGTCACAGCTGGTCAATGATGCTTTGCTGTCAGCAGCTCAGTCACCAGTGGTTTTCAGTCAGGATGGTCGCATCTTGGCACCGTCCAGGTTGAAAACTATTTAGCCACAGACATGGATTACGGCGTGGGACAGATCGTCTTTGCTTGGATTAGGTAATGCGGTAATGCGGTAATTAAAGTGGTTTAATTGAGATTAATAAAGTCTGTGTTTTTTCAAATAAAGGACTTTATTCTGGCTGTCTTTATTTAACATCTAACTATAGGATTAGTATCGGATAGGTGTCGTATAGACGACTCTCCGTTACTAAGCCATGGGCTTGATGTCACCTAACAATACAAAGGTTACATCAACCCCACAAATATTACCCCACTTGCTACCACTATAGGGCAAGTGGGAAGAGCCGGGCAAAGCGCCAGAAAAGGCGCATCTACTAGATGTACCTTTTCTGGGCAGCTGTGGGCTGCTGTTCTTAGGCTGGGGGGGCCCTATATCAAAGGCCCCTTACGAGCATGATAACAGCCTCCAGCTCTGAGCTCTTAGCAAGGCTGGTTGGCAAAAATGGGGGAGATCCCATGCCGTTTTTTTAAAATTAATTAAAAAAAAAACCCAGCGTGGGAACCCCTCTATTCTTGATAACCAACCTTGCTGACAGCTGAGGGTTGCAGCTCCCAAATGTGTGTTTTCCCTGGTTGGTTGAAGAAAACGGGGGAACCCATGTCGGGTGTTTCATTCATTTAATTCGTTAGATCGCAGGCGGTGGCTGAGGAAAACCCCGATCATCTGCTCCTGATGTCACTGTTATTAGCAGCAGCAAGTGTCGGAAGATGGTAGTAATTGTCCCAAAAGCCCCCACCTGCTGTCATCATTCTGACTTTAATATAACTCTCATCATTCTCCTCTGCTCGCTGAAAGAGCAGGGGAGAATGATGAGAGCCGTCTTCAGCACCTGCCGCCGGGGAACAGCGCTTACTGCAGCTGCTCCTTCCCCGGCGTCCGTCAGTGTGGTACTGATGCGGCACATGGTTGCTGCACGTATTGCACACACACTGATCTCTCCGGTACTGGTTTTTCCGGTACTGGAAATATCAGGACATGTGAAAGAGGCTTAAGTCGTCACTGGGTCATTATGTGTGTCAAGGAGACTCATAGGTGTGATTTTTCTTTAAGGGTGTGTGCACACTCTGCTGATTCTGCTGCGGACCCGCTGCTATTTTGGTCCTGCCGATCTGCAGCAGTTTCTGCTGTGGTGTACAGTACCATAATATCCTATGGGAAATGGAAACCGCACTGCAGATGGTGCGGAATTTTCTGCGTGGATTTGCTGCGGTTTCTAATCCGCAGAAAGAATTGACATGTCCGCTGCGGTTTACCATCTCCTCCATTCTAGAGGTGATAAACCGCAGGTCTTTTGACCTGCGGATTTACCTGCGGATTTTGCTAAATCCGCGCGGATCAATCCGCAGCAGAATCCGCAGCGTGTGCACGTACCCTAACAGTGGCTGGAGCTTGTCTCCAATTGCTGCTGTTACCTTTTTAGATGCTGCTGTCAATCTCACAGTGGCTTTTAAATAAAGCTGTTGCTGGTAAGTGTACCAGCTCTCCCTAGCCTCCGCGATGCAGTCATGGGACATCGATGGGTTACTTTAGGAGCCACAGGATGAGTGTCATAAGAGACTAATTTTTGCATTATCTACTGCAATACTGTGGTATTGTAGTGCATGTATGTATGCAAGTGTGTATGTATACATATATGTATATATGTGTGTATATATATATATATATATATATATATATATTTATAATATGGTTAAGTGCACAGCCTACGACATGGGAGGACTGTTATAGCTGTTAAAAGTACCCAGCCACTAATGTGAGGGACTGGGATTCGAATCTTGGCTCTGCCTCGTTGGACATAATATATCAGTAGTGGTCCTTTGGCAAGACTACTGACACTATAGTGCCTACCTCAATAAGTGTCACAAACAAAGAGTCATGCCGGCTCAGACGTCGCCTGGATTAACAAGGTCCGCATCAGATGTTGAGGAACCAGGACAATCTGATGATAAATCGGCTACTAGAACAAACCATACATGGACAAGGCAAGAGAAACTGGATCTGATGAAATGCTACTATAACAGCAGACCGAATGAGAGAGGATATATGAAGCGTATGAGGAAGCTCTGGATGGATCCAAAACCTGTATGTCTACTGACTGAGAAAAAAAATAGTCACCCAACGTTTCAATATCATAAAAAGAAAACTATTCTCACAACTTAAGATGGATCAACTGCAGTGCAGATCCACCCCACATGAAGACCTGGAAGAACAACATGTGCAACCGCCTGAAGATCCTGACCCAATTAGAGAGCACTGCAGCTTTTCTGAAGCAGAAGATCTTAGATTAATTACCATCAGTACCAGAGATCGACTACCAAGGCTCAGCAAAGAAACACCACCAGATAGTATGCTAGAAGATGCCAATAGAGCACTTGCATCAATACCTAAATTTTGATTTTGAGCCCCATCTGGGACCATGATGATAATGTGTGCAAACTGTAAAGCGCTGCGGAATATGTTAGCATTATATAATAAATATTATTATTAAGACCGAGCTGGACAAGTACAAAGGCCTGACCCCCAACTGAAGCCCTAGAGACTGCTAAACAAAGGCTAGGGAAGCTGAGATAAATGCCCTGTTCTCCAGAGAACCTTCCAAGGTGTACTCCCAAGAGGCTGCAACTCCACCAATAGCAGAGACTGATCAATACTGGAGGATCATATGGGAAAAGGAGAAAACACACAACACCAGTGAAATGTGGCTGCAAGATCTGAGAATGAAGCGCAGCAACCACCTAGAGCCAGAACCAGTCACCATTACAGAAGCAGACCTCCAACAGCAGGTCAACATGAAGAGCTGGACAGCACCTAGTCCGGACATGATCCACACCTACTGGCTGAAGAAATTAACAGAAGTACATGAATGCATGGCAAAGCAGATGAACCAACTGCTCGAAGCAGGCCACCACCCAGCCTGGAAAACACAAGGAAGAACAGTGCTGATCATGAAGGATCCTCACAAAGGAACAGTTTCGTCCAACTACCACCCAATAACCTGCCTTACAACAACATGACACCTGTCAGGCATCATAGCCACCAAGCTACAGAACCATATGAACCAGTACATGAATCCAGCTCAGAAATGCCTTAGGCCCGACACCAGAGGCTCTAAGCACCAGCTCCTAGTAGATAGATCAGTCACTCAAGATCCAGACAGACCAATCTCAGCACAGCCTGGATTGACTACAGAAAAGGCTATGACTCAATGCCACACACATGGATCTGTGAATGCTTAGTGTCAACAGGAAATTAAGAACCTTCCTCAGAAACTCAATGGGGCGATGGAGAACAACATTGGAAGTCAACTCAAGACAACTAGCACAAGTGGCCATCAAATGCAGCATAAACCAAGGTGATGCACTGTCCCCATTGCTGTTCTGCATAGGCTTGAACCCCCTCAGTCAGATAAATACAGTCTGGCTATGGATACAAGTTCAAGAGTGGAAGCACCATCAACCACCTCCTCTACATGGATGACATCAAGCTGTATGCAAAAAATGAACGAGACATCAATTCACTGATCCACCTGACAAGGATCTATAGCAAAGACATTGGGATGTCCTTCGGACTGGAGAAGTGTGGCCGGTTGGTAATAAAGAGAGGCAAGGTAGTGATGGAGTGGAATTGCCAGCAGGACACACAGCAGATGTATAGACATGTTACAACTACCTCAGCATCCCACAGGGATACGGTAACCATGATGAGGAGGCAAGGAAAGCGACAAAACCCAAATACCATCAAAGGGTAAGACAGGTCCTGAAGAGCCAACTCAATGCGAAGAATAAAATCCATGCCATCAATACATATGCCCTGCCAGTTATCAGATACCCTGCTGG
This sequence comes from Dendrobates tinctorius, assembly GCF_039654945.1. Classification (NCBI taxonomy): domain Eukaryota; kingdom Metazoa; phylum Chordata; class Amphibia; order Anura; family Dendrobatidae; genus Dendrobates; species Dendrobates tinctorius. The sequence continues at coordinate 122,966,333 of NW_027361679.1, forward strand.
CATAGTGTGCTGGCCAAAAGAAGATATGGAAGCTACAGATGTGAAGACACGGAAGCGCCTCACAATGCATGGAGGTCTCCACCCTAAGTCTAGCACCCAAAGATTGTATACCAACAGAAAGGAAGGTGTTCGAGGCTTGAGAAGCATCCAAGCCACCATCACGGATGAAACAAGGAGTATCCAGGAATACATCAGAAAAACGGCACCAATAGATGAGATGATGAGAGAAAGTCTAAAACAGCATCAACAGATCTGGGTGGAAGAACAGGAATATGAAGCGTCATGGCAAGACAAGCTGCTGCATGGGATGTACATCGACAGGTAATGGAGGTGGCTGACATGGAGAAATCCTACTATCAGATCCATAAAGGCAGAAATATTCCACACAAGACAAGACCCAAGGTGCAGGCTATGCAAAGAAACCTCAGAAACAGTCCAACACATAGTGGCAGAATGCAAAATGCAAGCAGGAACAGCTTATACCAAACGCCACAACCAAGTAACGGGAATTGTATACAGGAACATCTGCACAGCATATGGGCTGAGTCCCCCTAAGTCCAGGTTGGAGACCTCAGAGAAAGTGGTAGAGAATGAAAGGGCAAAAATACTGTGGGACTTCAAGATCCAGATGGCTAAGCAGGTGTTGGCTCATCAACCAGACATTGTGATAGTAGACAAGGATCAGAAGACAGCAATGATAATAGATATGGCAATGCCAAGTGACAGCAGCATTAGAAAGAAGGAATATGAGAAGCTGGAGAAATAACAGGACCTCAAAGGAGAACTGGAGGAGATATGGAAGGTGAAGGCAACAGTGATTCCAATGGTAATAGGAGCACTTGGAGCAGTGACCCCTAAGTTGGGAACATGGCTACAACAGATCCCAGGAGCAACATCTGAGCTCTCTGTCCAGAAAAGCACAATGCTCAAAACAACTAAGATTCTGCGCAGAACCCTCAAACTCCCAGGCCTCTTGGCAGAGGACCTGAGAATGAGAAAGGACAACAAAGACTGTGTATGTGTGTGTGTGTGTATATATATATATATATATATATATAGTGTGTGTGTTGGGAACGGCGGAATGCACTAAGTAAAAATAAATAATAAAGTGCGTTTGCCGATCGGGGTCCACCGTGCAGTAGGTGTTACACCACTGCTAGGTAATGACAGACGAACAATATGGCGGTATAATGTGCACGGGTTCAACTTCACCCGAAGTGCGCAAAGCGGGCTCTGTTCACACACGCTGGATACAGGAGAGTGCAGATCGCACACTGGGATGCACGCTGGGTACAGGAGAGCGCAGAGCGCACGCTGGATACAGGAGAGCGCAGAGCGCACACTGGGATGCAGGCTGGGTACAGGAGAGCGCACACTGGGATGCCCGCTGGATACAGGAGAGCGCACACTGGGAAGCACGCTGGATACAGGAGATTGCACAGCGCACACTGGGATGCACGCTGGATACAGGAGCGCGCACACTGGGATGCACGCTGGATACAGGAGCGCGCACACTGGGATGCACGCTGGATACAGGAGCGCGCACACTGGGATGCACGCTGGATACAGGAGCGCGCACACTGGGATGCACGCTGGATACAGGAGCGCGCACACTGGGATGCACGCTGGATACAGGAGCGCGCACACTGGGATGCACGCTGGATACAGGAGCGCGCACGCTGGATACAGGAGAGCGCACACTGGGAAGCACGCTTGATACAGGAGATTGCACAGCGCACACTGGGATGCACGCTGGGTACAGGAGATCGCGCACACTGGGATGCACGCTGGGTACAGGAGATCGCGCGCACTGGGATGCACGCTGGGTACAGGAGATCGCGCGCACTGGGATGCACGCTGGGTACAGGAGATCGCGCGCACTGGGATGCACGCTGGGTACAGGAGATCGCGCGCACTGGGATGCACGCTGGGTACAGGAGAGCGCTGAGCGCACACTGGGATGCATGCTGGATACAGGAGAGCGCAGAGCGCACACTTGGTTGCACGCTGGATACAGAAGATTGCACAGCGCACACTGGGGTGCACGCTGGATACAGGAGCGCGCACACTGGGATGCACGCTGGATACAGGAGCGCGCACACTGGGATGCACGCTGGATACAGGAGCGCGCACACTGGGGTGCACGCTGGATACAGGAGCGCGCACACTGGGATGCACGCTGGATACAGGAGCGCGCACACTGGGATGCACGCTGGATACAGGAGCGCGCACACTGGGATGCACGCTGGATACAGGAGCGCGCACACTGGGATGCACGCTGGATACAGGAGCGCGCACACTGGGATGCACGCTGGATACAGGAGCGCGCACGCTGGATACAGGAGAGCGCACACTGGGAAGCACGCTGGATACAGGAGAGCGCACACTGGGAAGCACGCTGGATACAGGAGAGCGCACACTGGGATGCACGCTGGGTACAGGAGAGCGCAGAGCTCACACTGGGATGCACGCTGGGTACAGGAGAGCGCAGAGCGCACACTGGGATGCACGCTGGGTACAGGAGAGCGCACACTGGGATGCCCGCTGGATACAGGAGAGCGCACACTGGGAAGCACGCTGGATACAGGAGATTGCACAGCGCACACTGGGATGCACGCTGGATACAGGAGCGCGCACACTGGGATGCACGCTGGATACAGGAGCGCGCACACTGGGATGCACGCTGGATACAGGAGCGCGCACACTGGGATGCACGCTGGATACAGGAGCGCGCACACTGGGATGCACGCTGGATACAGGAGCGCGCACACTGGGATGCACGCTGGATACAGGAGCGCGCACGCTGGATACAGGAGAGCGCACACTGGGAAGCACGCTTGATACAGGAGATTGCACAGCGCACACTGGGATGCACGCTGGGTACAGGAGATCGCGCACACTGGGATGCACGCTGGGTACAGGAGATCGCGCGCACTGGGATGCACGCTGGGTACAGGAGATCGCGCGCACTGGGATGCACGCTGGGTACAGGAGATCGCGCGCACTGGGATGCACGCTGGGTACAGGAGATCGCGCGCACTGGGATGCACGCTGGGTACAGGAGATCGCGCGCACTGGGATGCACGCTGGGTACAGGAGAGCGCTGAGCGCACACTGGGATGCACGCTGGATACAGGAGAGCGCAGAGCGCACACTTGGTTGCACGCTGGATACAGAAGATTGCACAGCGCACACTGGGGTGCACGCTGGATACAGGAGCGCGCACACTGGGATGCACGCTGGATACAGGAGCGCGCACACTGGGATGCACGCTGGATACAGGAGCGCGCACACTGGGGTGCACGCTGGATACAGGAGCGCGCACACTGGGGTGCACGCTGGATACAGGAGCGCGCACACTGGGATGCACGCTGGATACAGGAGCGCGCACACTGGGATGCACGCTGGATACAGGAGCGCGCACACTGGGATGCACGCTGGATACAGGAGCGCGCACACTGGGATGCACGCTGGATACAGGAGCGCGCACGCTGGATACAGGAGAGCGCACACTGGGAAGCACGCTGGATACAGGAGAGCGCACACTGGGAAGCACGCTGGATACAGGAGAGCGCACACTGGGATGCACGCTGGGTACAGGAGAGCGCAGAGCTCACACTGGGATGCACGCTGGGTACAGGAGAGCGCAGAGCGCACACTGGGATGCACGCTGGGTACAGGAGAGCGCAGAGCGCACACTGGGATGCACGCTGGGTACAGGAGAGCGCAGAGCGCACACTGGGATGCACGCTGGGTACAGGAGAGCGCAGAGCGCACACTGGGATGCACGCTGGGTACAGGAGAGCGCAGAGCGCACACTGGGATGCACGCTGGGTACAGGAGAGCGCAGAGCGCACACTGGGATGCACGCTGGGTACAGGAGAGCGCAGAGCGCACACTGGGATGCACGCTGGGTACAGGAGAGCGCAGAGCGCACACTGGGATGCAGGCTGGGTACAGGAGAGCGCACACTGGGATGCAGGCTGGGTACAGGAGAGCGCACACTGGGATGCAGGCTGGGTACAGGAGAGCGCACACTGGGATGCAGGCTGGGTACAGGAGAGCGCACACTGGGATGCAGGCTGGGTACAGGAGAGCGCACACTGGGGTGCACGCTGGATACAGGAGCGCGCACACTGGGGTGCACGCTGGATACAGGAGCGCGCACACTGGGGTGCACGCTGGATACAGGAGCGCGCACACTGGGGTGCACGCTGGATACAGGAGCGCGCACACTGGGGTGCACGCTGGATACAGGAGCGCGCACACTGGGGTGCACGCTGGATACAGGAGCGCGCACACTGGGGTGCACGCTGGATACAGGAGCGCGCAGAGCGCACACTGGGGTGCACGCTGGATACAGGAGAGCGCAGAGCACACTGAGACTTCAATATCAGAAGAGCACCCGTGCTTGAACCTAAACTGGCTCAGAACAGATGCTGAAGTAGTAATCAGGCGCTTCATGATATATCTGTTGCAGCAGCACGTGAGGGAGGATTTCGGGGTCAGGCCGCATAAGGAACGTGGGAAGCGCGCGGCCTGAGCAGCCGGGTGCAAGTGAACGGCGGATGGGATCCTCGACGCGCTCGCCAAGTCGGAAGCTGAGTAGAAACCCCCAGAGGAGCCTGGTCAGTGGCACGCTGAGGAGTGAGCAAAGTATCCCGGGGCCGGGGGGCAGATGGCGCTGTAACATCCACACATCCACATTTGCCAAAATGGTGGTTTTTTTTGTTGATGGTTTTTTTTTTTTTTTGTTTTTTTTTTTGAGAATTTGCTGTTGTGTGGATTCAGCAATATCCTGAAACTTTAAAAGCAAAAGCTGAAAATTAAATCATACAAAGGCCACCCAAATGTTTAAAAACAACAACACAAATTCTTATATTACCGCTAGCCTCTCCAGCTCCTTTGGTCCTGATGTCACCCATTCGTTACACGATCTTTGGATCGTTGCTGCTGGGGCTGATATTCCTGAGCCTTTCTTGCTTGGTCTAGATTTAAGCGTTTGACTAGACCAGAGAGGATTCTGCGCCGTAACCTTTGCTGGCGTATGTACAGAACCCCTTACGACTTAGACAAACATGGAAGGAAGTCCAGATCTAATATGAGCGGCAGCAATCTATATAACTGACGGGCTGGACGGGTGACAGTGAGAAACTGAGAGGTTAGCAGTGAGAATAAGGATTTTTTTTTATACGTATAATGGGGTCTGGCGAGAACATATCTGTGAATTGAATTTCCCTTGAAAATTTGCTTAAACGGGAAAATTCAATTTTTTCTTGATCCTCTCATTTTTAATACACCGACCTATATATCCATAGACCACATATACCCATGTTTACACAGAGCACATACATTCATACGTGTGTATCAACAGAGCACATACATTCATACGTGTGTATAAACAGAGCACCTACTGTACTTTCACATGTATGGCCATTCTTTCTGTCTGACTGTGTTCTCCAAACATCCTAAATACATGGTGAGTTGGAAAGGCGAGCCCACGTCTTTGGCAGCAGATGTAAATGTTGAGATGTGCTGCAGATCCTCCTAACCTGATATTAGTGGAAGTACTATGAGTTCCAGATAGTGAAATCACTTAACCTATTGTTGATTGAGACAAACAGACACTGGAGTAAGTTTAATCAATTTAGGCTTCTTTTACATTTACCAGGTTCATTGCGGCCCATATCACCGCAATAACGGACGGCAAAAAACTTGCGGATCGCCGTTTTTCATGTTTCCAATACTATGGAAGAAGTATTGGGAAAAAAAACGGTGTTCCGCAAAACCTGAAGTGACGGTGCACCTGCGGCCCCATTGATTTTCAATGGGGACCTCGTCCGTAAGCCGTGAAAATGATCGAGCAGGCACGATCTTTTTTCACGGCCGCAAATACGGCCCTCGCAGCCATATAGCACACCGTGCAATTTTTGCGGGCCGATTTTGCTGCCCCATAGAAATCTATTGGGGCCGCAAAAACGGCCAGCAAAAACACGGTAAATATAAAAGAAGCCTTATATGTAGTTAAACTGATAGTTAGAAAGATTCTGTATTGTGCCAAACAATGCCTCTAACCAGAACTTGGTTGCTTGAAATATTTTTTATACCACTGTGGTTTTTGATTTATCTATATTTTAACAAATAATTGTATAAAAGCCTGACTTTGTTACATACTCCTTAATCTGACACATACGTATATGGTGATGGAGTACTGTGTGTGTGGAATGCAGGAGATGCTGGATAGTGTACCAGAGAAGCGATTTCCCATCTTTCAGGCGCATGGGTAGGTACCCAACAACAAACCTGTTTTCTATCTTCTTCCTCTAACATCTAAAGCAATGTTTCCCAAACTCCAGTCGTCACAGCCCCCCATGCCTTGAAGATCATTTTATCACCTGTGAAATGCTAAGGAAATCCTGAAAACCTCTTTAGTTCTGGGGCCAAGAGGACTGAAGTTTGAAAAACACCAATCTAAAGGCCCCGTCACATACAGCAAGATCGCTGATTTTGTGACGCCACAGCGATCTCGCCAGCGATATCGCTGTGTGTGACATGTATCAGCGACCGGCCCCCCTGCCAGGTATCGCTGATCACGCTCGAACGTCCTGGGCCATTTTTTGATCGTTGGTCTTCCGCTGGCCAGCACGCATCTCTGCGTGTGACAGCGAGAGACCAACGATCAGCGACGCTGGGAGCTGGTTTCCAATGTAAACAGCGGGTATCTTAGAGCCGGGCGGCTCTTAGTTACCCGCTGTTTACCTTGGAAACCAGCTTGCTCGCTGGTCCTGATTGCTGGTAGGTCTGTCTATGTGACAGCTCACCAGCGATCAGCTAACTATGTCCCAGCGATCCCATCCACGTCGAATCGTTGGTGGGATCGCTGGGACATTGATGCGTGTAACGGGGCCTTAAAGGGAATCTGTCACCCATATTTAGTGATATCATGTGATATCACTAAATTGTGTGTCCCATAAGGATTCTATTTGGGCTTTTGACTCCCCCCGACCCCGCACCTTTGAGGCATAAATAAGTTTTTTAGTTTGTTGATGATGCATGCAAATCGCCGCTGTGCGATGGGCGTGGCTTAGTGATCTTCCCCCACCTCCTCGGCTTGTTTCACGTAATCTTCGTCTGTGAATACCACAGACGCCGTTGGTTTTTGCGCAATGTAAAGGCCCCCGGCGCCTGCGCAAGCGCTGGTATTTTCCAGCGCGGTCTATGCCCCGGAAGTCTTCACTTGCAGGACACACTTCCGGGGCATAGGCCGGGGGGAGAAGGCAATTAAGCCACGCCCATCGGACCGGACCGCGGCGATTTGCATGCATCATCAACAAGCTAAAATAGGTATTTATGCCTCAAAGGTGCGGGGTCGGGGGAGTCAAAAGCCCTAATAGAATCCTTATGGGACGCACAATTTAGTGATCTCTTTACATATCACTAAATATGGGTGACAGATTCCCTTTAAGTCTTCAGTATTTTGTGTTCATTTGTTATCTCAAGCTAATTTTGTGCTCGACCTGTTTGTTGTTTTTATATATTTGTTTCTAAGGTATTTTTTCCAGCTTGTGGATGGACTGGAGTACCTTCATAGTCAGTGTATTGTGCATAAAGACATCAAACCTGGCAACCTGCTGCTAACAACAGACGGGACACTCAAAATCTCAGATCTGGGTGTTGCGGAGGTGAGTGGGTAGAGAAGTCACTTCTGAAAACTAAGCTAGAAACATTGCATCGGTTAGGTAGGTCGCTATGGGGTAATAACCTTTTTCTCCTCACAGGCCTTGCACCCTTTTGCAGAGGGTGACACTTGCAGGACCAGCCAGGGGTCCCCCGCCTTTCAGCCTCCAGAAATTGCAAATGGCCTCGACACCTTCTCAGGGTTTAAAGTGGACATCTGGTCAGCAGGCGTTACCTTGTGAGTTTGTCATTATGAATTTGAGCTCTCTTCGCTATTAGCCTTACATCGAATCCAACTTGTGATATTAATGGCTCGCCCACACCTCCATATAATCGGATGAGCGCTATCTGATCGCACACTGACCAATGTTATTCAATGGGGCAGTGCTGGTGACTGTTTGTTTTTTTATTTGACAGAGTATGTGAAAACAAGCAGCACACTCCTATTTCACACTGCAATCTGATGGGTGTGACAAAAAAAAAACAAAAAAAAAACGGATGCCATATTGAGCCACAGTATGTCATCTGACTTTAAGTGCATTGGAGTTCTGTAACATAGGAAGCTGCTGGAAATAAACAGATTACCAATGGACCGCACACATATGACAAGCGAGAAAAAAAATCCTTACACTTTTCTGGATGAAAATTGGACCAAGAGTTTTTTTTTTTTTTATACTGTCGTGTGACCTTGGTTGGGTACAACAGCTCAGTTACAATTGAAGTGACTTGAGTTGCAATACCCAAGAGCGGCCACCATGGAGTGTGCAGAGTTATGGTGAACTGCTGGCCACAACTCCAGGTATCAGTTGAGTGGAGGCTTTCTGGGTGTCGGTCCTCCAATGAAATGATGTTCATGACCTAATGTACCAACACTTTTAAAATAGATAATTTCTTTGGTGAATACCCCAATTTAATAATGTTCATCATATCTCTATTACTTCACAGGTATAATATCACTACTGGGCTGTACCCCTTTGAAGGGGACAATATATACAAACTGTTTGAGAATATTGGAAAGGGAGACTACTCCATTCCAGAAGAATGTGGACCGCTGCTATCTGACTTGCTGAGGGGTAAGTACAAAGGTGCTGCTTTGAGGATAAGTAGAGATACATTTACACTTCACAGTGCACAGCATTAAGCCACTGCTTATCGGCAACATGTCTGCGTGCAGCATGATGTAGGGGCAGAGACCCTGATTTCAAAGATATATCCCTTACAGGACTGTTTGCAGTTTTGATAACATTTCTGATATGTCTGCTGCAGGTCATCCAGATAGATTAAAGGGATATTCCCAATTCCAAGATCCTATCACAACATGTAGTAGGTGTAATAATGTTAGCAAATACCTCCGATTAGAAATGGTTGTATAGTTTTTCTGATTTGTAATGTCTTTCTTCATGTGTTGGCATTTCAGGACCTTTGGTGTCTATGGTTACGACCACTGATATAGTAATAGTTAACTAGTTGCTAGTGGTCTTAACCATGGATACCTAAGGTCCTGCAATGCCTGCACATGAGTTAAGCAACATAGCGAATCAGAAAAACTACTACATTTCTAATTTGGAGGTATTTGCTATTTTTTTTTCTTTTTTATTATTACACTTACTACACATTGGGATAGGATCTTGGAGATGGGAATACCCTTTAAGTGTGCACAGGCTGACGTTATTCCCGGCAGCATGGGTTGGTCCTATTTACACAGGATGATGTGTTTCGGAGAACAATTATAAATTTTTTTTTTTTGGCAAACCAAAAGATCATTTCACCCAATGAACGACTGCTTTGCTCGTTTGTCGAGTGATCAGCAGCCTGTTTACACTGTCAGATTATCATTAACCCCTTCACTCCGAGCCTGTATTTACTTCCCTGACCGACCAGACCAAATTTTACAATTCTGACCAGTGTGATTTTGAGGTATGCTTCAACGTATCCTAGTGATTCCTGAGATGTTTTTTAATGACGCATTGTATTTTATGATGATAAATTTAGGCCGATATTTTTTGCATTTACCGTATTTGTGAAAATTATAAAAATTTTGTTAGAAGGGTTTAAAGTTTTTCAGCAATTTCTCATTTTTCCAACACAATTTACAAGACCATTTTTTTAGGGCCCACATCACATTTAAAGTGACACTGAGGGGGCCTATATGACAGAAAATACCCAAAAGTAACACCATTTTAAAAACTTCATCCCTCAAGTGGCTCAAAACCACATTTAAGAAGATTAATCCTTCTGGTGCTTCACAGAAATGAACATTTTTACTTTCTCCCACACTAAAATGTTACTTTAACCCAAAGTTTGTCATTTTTGCAAGGATAACAGGAGAAAATGGACCATACAATGTGTTGTGCAGTTTTTCCTGAGTATGTCGATACCCCATATGTGGGGGGGGAAACTACTGTTTGGGCACACGGTAGGGCTCAAAAGGGAAGGAGCGCCAATTGACTTTTGTAGTGAAAAATTGGCTGTAATAGTTAGTAGATGCCATGTCGTGTTGCAGACACCCTGATTTGCCTAAACAGTGGAATTTCCCCCCAATTGACCCAATTTTGGAAGCTACATCCCTCAAGAAAGTTATCTAGAGGTGTGGTGAGCATCTTAAACCCACAGGGGCTTCACAGAATTTTATAACGTTGAACCATGAAAATTTAAAAACTTTTTCCCTCAAAAATCTTGCTTCAGCCCCAAATTTTTCATTTTCACAGGGATAACAGGAAAAAAGGGACCATACAATTTGTTGTGCAATTTCTCCCATATGTGGGGGAAAACTACTGTTTGGGCACACGAGAGGGCTCGGAAGGGAAGAGGCGTCAATTGAATTGTACAGCACAATTTTGGCTGGAACAGATTGTGGATGCTATGTCACATTTGAAGAGCCCCCTAACATGCAGAAACCTCCACAAGTGCCCCTATTTTGGAAACTACACCTCCTTGAGGTAATCATCTAGAGGTGTAGTGAGCATTTTTAACCCCTTAACGTCCAAAGACGGGCACAGTCCGTCATTGGACGTCTCCCCCCGCTTTGATGAGGGCTCCGGCGGTGAGCCCGTATCAAAGCCGGGACATGTCAGCGGTTTTGAACAGCTGACATGTTCCCGCAATAGTCGCAGGTGGAATCGATCCGCCTGCACCTATTAACTAGTTAAACGCCGCTGTCAAACGCTGACAGCGGCATTTAACCGGCACTTCCGGCCGCGTGGCCGGAAATGCGCACATCACTGACCCCCATCATGTGATCGGGGGTCAGCGATGTGTTGGCATAACAGCCAGAGGTCTCCTGGAGACCTCTGTAGTTGTTGATGCCTGATTGCTATGAGCGCCACCCGGTGGTTGGTGCTCATAGCAATGCAGTAATTCAGCTACATATAGGCGATCTGCTCATCGCCTATATGTAGCAGAGCCGATCAAGTATAGGATGCTTCTAGCCTCCCATGGAGGCTATTGAAAAATGCCAAAATGAAGGAAAAAAAAAGTTTTTAAAAGTATGAAGAAGAAAAAAGTTCAAATCACTCCCCTTTCTCCCCATTCAAAATAAAACACTAAAAAAATCAAACATAGTCATATTAGATATCGCTGTGTTTAGAATCGCCCGATCTATCCATTAAAAAAAAAAAAAAAAAAAGGATTAACCCGATCGCTAAACGGCGTAGTGGTAAAAAAAAATGAAATCGCCAGAATTACGTTTTTTTGGTTGCGGTGACATTTCATTAAAATGCAATAACGGGTGATCAAAAGAACGTATCTGCACAAAAGTGGTATCATTAAAAACGTCAGCTCGGCGCTCAAAAAATAAGCCCCCACCCAACCCCAGATCATGATAAATGGAGACGCTGCGGGTCTCTTAAGATGGTGCATTTTTTTTTTAAAATACATTTTGGATTTTTTTCACCACTTAGATAAAAAAGAACCTAGACATGTTTGGTGTCTATGAACGTGTAATGACCTGGAGAGTCATAATGGCAGGGCAGTTTTGGCATTTAGTGAACCTAACAAAAAAAAGCCAAGCAAAAAACAAGTGTGGGATTCCACTTTTTTGCAATTTCACTGCACTTGGAATTTTTTTTCCCGTTTTGTAGTACACGACATGGTAAAACTAATGGTGTCGTTCAAAAGTACAACTCATTCCGCAAAAAGAAGCCCTCACATGTCCATATTGACGGAAAAATAAAAAGTTATGGCTCTTGGAAGAAGGGGAGCGAAAAATGAAAATGCAAAACCAAAAATACCCCTGGTCGATAAGGGGTTAAGCGTCAGGCGATTCACAGAATTGTATAATCTTGGGCTGAGTCCATGCAAAATTACCATTTTTTTCATTAAAATGTGGTTTCAGCCTGTTTTTAATATTCAAAAGGGATATAAGGAGAAATAACTGCAATTTGTTACCAATTTCTCCTAAGTACACCAATATTCCATATGTAGTGAAAAACTACTTTTGAGACACAGTGCAAAGCTCAGAAGGGAAAAAGCCTCATATTGGAGTTCAGACGTTGCTGGAATGGTTTGAGGGTGCCATAACAGCAGAATCCCCCATAAGTGACCCCATTTTACAAACTACATCCCCAATGAATTAATCTAGGGGTGCAGTGAGCATGTTTTTTATAACTGTAAATTTTATTACATCTTTCAAGTATAACAATTGAAAATAAGGATACAAAAAATACAAGCAAATATATTCAGAAGCATTTTCTAGAGATTAAGTTCCTGTAAACTAAAGGAGCTACAAGGCAAAACACGTAACTATAGAGTAGCAGAGATCGCTCCCTCCAGTGGTGAAAAAACAAAATGCAATGTAATTGAAAACTAAAATGTATCTAGACTTTCTAGTAACGCTTTCAGATGGATATGTTAGACACCACTGTATACTAGCTACGATTATTAAACCACCAAATAAAACTTACTACGTTAACTACACATAAAAAGACAGGACAGACACAAGGTAGGATAGAGAAGTGGGAAAAGCACAAAACCTGTAGTAATAAGGAGAAAGAAGAAGCTTAGGCTCTATGCTGAGCCCAATAATAGTCCAAAGGGGCCCATACAGTGTCAAATCTGTCAACACTCGCATTTATCAAGGCCATCATATATTCCATCCTAGGAATGTCAGCGATTATTCTGTTCAGCAAATGTTGATGAGAAGGAGGGGAGGTCTGTTTCCAGTGAAGAGCTATCAAACACCTTGCTGCAGTAAGAATATAAAGTAATAATCGCTGCCTTACAGTATATATACAGCTATGGCAAAAATTAAGAAACCACTGCAAAATGTTCAGTTTGTCTGATTTTTCTCTTTATAGGTATATTTTTTTAGTAAAATGTAAATTGCTCTTTTATTCTATAAACTACTGACATGTCCAAGCACTACATTTTGTATTTATTTTCAGAAAATGAGAAATGGTCAAAATTTCAAAAAATTGCAGTGCTTGCAGACTTCAAATAATGCTAAGAAAACAAGTTCATAATCATTTAGAAACAACAATACTAATGTTTTAACTCAGGAAGAGTTCAGAAATCAATATTTTGTGGAATAACCATGATTTTTATTCACAGCTTTCATGCATCTTGGCATGCTTTTCACAAGTCTTTCACACTGCTTTTGGGTGACCTTATGCCACTCCTGGTACAAAAATGTATGCAGTTCTTCTTTGTTTGATGCCTTGTGACTATCCATCTTCCTCTTGATTACATTCCAGAGGATTTCAATGGGTTTCAGGTCTGGAGATTGGGCTGGCCATGACAGGGATTTGATGTGGTGGTTCTTCATCCACACATTGACTGACCTAGCTGTGTGGCATGGCGCATTGTCCTGCTGGAAAAAACAGTCCTCAGAGTTGGGGAACAGCTTGATTTATACATCCTTCGCAAAGATTAACCTGCCCAATTCCAACCTTGCTGAAGCATCCCCAGATCATCACCGATCCTCCACCAAATTTCACAGTGGGTGCAAGACACTGTGGCTTGTACACTTCTTCAGGTCTCCGTCTAACCATTAGACGACCAGGTGTTGGGCAAAGCTGAAAATTAGACTCATCAGACAAGATTACCTTACTCCAATCCTTATGGTCTTTAGTGAACTTCAGTCTGGTTCTCCTTTGCTTCTCATTGATGAAAGGCTTTTTTCTAGCTTTACATGACTTGAGGCCTGCCTCTAAGAGCCTGTTACGAACTGTTCTTACTGTGGACTTCACCCCAGCTGCCATTTGCCATTCCTTTTGTAGGTCACTTGATGTCATCCTGCGGTTGCTGAGTGACATTCGAATAAGATGACAGTCATTCCAGTCAGTGGAGAGTAGTTTTCGCCGTCTGCCGGTCTGTAGCTTTGCTGTCCCCAATGTCTGCTGCTTGACCTTGTTGTAATGGACTGCCCTCTTAGAAATTTTAAGGATGGAGGCAACATAACGCTCACTGTATCCCTCTGCTAGTAAAGCCAGAATTGAGCCCTTCCTTCCTCACTCAAGACTTTTCTTTTCAACTCCTTTGGCATGGTTACAAGTTATTTTTTTCATTCCTATTACTTTTGGGATATTACTAGCACTTGTTTTACCATTCAGCTTGTCCTATTACAAGAGGATTGTGAACACCACAGCAGGGTTTTTTTTATACTTTTCTTCGTTAAATAAGATTTGGTTCAGGTGATCACCTAATCAGAAGCATATTAAGTAGAATGAGGTGTAACTCTGGTTGGAATACACACATTTAATCACTCTATGGGACTTTAACTGTTATCACTCTAATTGCTGCTGGTATAATGCATTGCAATGCTTTTTGCCTGTAAGTGTTACAAAGCTCTCCGCATGGCCTAACAGTCTTGCTGGTTGCCATGATGATGATGGGTATCTTGCGATGATGTCCCAGCCTCCTAAATGTTGTGATCAATATCAATTGTGGTACTTAAAGGGTTAAACTTCCAAGGGCGGTCCAGGTACCGCTCTTGGCTGTGCGAGTTGAGTCGGGTCTCTGCTATCCTTGTAAGCCAAGCTCCCGGTGGCGATCCCTCGAGCAGCGCTCCTGGGCACCTCTTGATTGCTATGACGTACCTATACGTCATCAGTCAGGAACCTCTATCCGACCATGACTTACAGGTATGTCAAATATCGTAAATACGGATCCTTGGGAAGTTTTATTTGATTAGTATGTGGAGGGAACATTTGACAACTATATGATAAACTTGCTGATTCTGACTGTGATTTTCTTGTAGGAATTTACGCTACAGCTATCCTGAGGTTTTATTTTTCTGTGTATCATAATGTGGAAACCAATATATATTGATGAGTAGCGCTCTCTAACTGCATGATTAGTTAATTTATATTGCCTGACATATCATATTAAAGCTAATTGGTTATTGATGTCGCTGAATTTCAAATAACTAGGTAATTTACATTTACCATCTGTGTGTGTGTGTGTGTGTGTGTGTGGCGCACACTCGCATAACGCGCGCACACAGTATTGCACGGAAGTTGTTGTTTTTTTTTAGGTAAGTGTGGGTTAAAAAAAACCCTGTAAAGTAAGAATGTTTTTTGAAAATTGAAATATTGTTTTTACAATTATTAACTCTGTTAACACGAACAAATGCGAGCGAAAGAGAAAATTTGAATCAAATCAATATTTGGTGTTACACCATGGAAGTGTACCAAGAAGAATTGGTGTTGTTTTGAAGATAACTCTTAATAACATTGACTGGGACTTCTAACATGCTTCACTGTTGCCTGCAGACACTATTTGTATTGTAATGCTCCTAAGCCCTTCTATGAACAAACTTGCTTCTGTAACAGCTAAATATTTCAGATTTTGACTTGGGGGTACAATACTGTTCAAAAGTTTGGGGTCACGCAGACAATTTTATGTTTTCCATGAAAACTCATACTTTTATTAAATGAGTTGCCAAATGAATTTAAAATCTAGTCCAGACATTGACAAGGTTCGGAAAAAAGATTTTTATTTGAAATATTAATTTTCTCCTTCAAACTTTGCTTTCGTCAAAGAATGCTTTCTTTGAAGCAATTACAGCATTGCAGACCTTTAGCATTCTAGCAGTTAATTTGCTGAGGTAATCTGGAGAAATTTCACCCCATGCTTCCAGAAGCCCCTCCCGCAAGTTGGTTTGGCTTGATGGGCACTTTTTGCATACCGATCAAGCTGCTCCCCCAACAGCTCAATGGTGTTGAGATCTGGTGACTGCACTGGCCACTCCATTACAGATAGAATACCAGCTGACTGCTTCTTTCCTAAATAGTTCTTGCATAATTTGGAGGTGTGCTTTGGGTCATTGTCCTGTTGTAGGATGTAATTGGCTCCAATCAAGTGCTGTCCACAGGGTATGGCATGGCGCTGCAAAATGGTGTGATAGCCTTCCTTATTCAAAATCCCTTTTACCTTGTACAAATCTCCCACTTTACCAGCACCAAAGCAACCCCAGACCATCACATTACCTCCACCATGCTTGACAGATGACGTCAGGCAATCCTTCTTCTGTGTGATCCAAACACCTCGAACTTGGATTCGTCTGTCCATAACGCTTTTTTACAATCTTCCTCTGTCCAATGTCTGTGCTCTTTTGCCCATATTAATCTTTTCCTTTTATTAGCCAGTTTCAGATATGGCTTTTTCTCTGCCACTCTGACCTGAAGGCCAGCATCCCGGAGTCGCCTCTTCACTGTAGACGCTGACACTGGCGTTTTGCATGTACTATTTAATGAAGCTGCCAGTTGAGGACCTGTGAGGCGTCAATTTCTAAAACTACAGACTCTAATGTACTTGTCTTTTGCTCAGTTGTGCAGCGGGGCCTCCCACTTCTCCACACTGTTGTAGGAAATCTTCAGTTTCTTGGCAATTTCTCGCATGGAATAGCCTTCATTTCTGAGAACAAGAATAGACTGTCGAGTTTCACATGAAAGTTCGTTTTTCCTGGCCATATTGAGAGTTTAATGGAACCAACAAATGTAATGCTCCAGATTCTCAACTAGCTCAAAGGAAGGTCAGGTTTATAGCTTCTCTAATCAGCCAAACTGTTGTCAGCTGTGCTATCATAATTGCACAAGGGTTTTCAAGGATGATCTAACCATCCATTAGCCATCTTACACAGTTAGCAAACACTAAGTACCATAAGACAACTGGAGTTATGGTTGTTGGAAATGGGCCTCTATACACCTATGATGATATTGTATTACAAACCAGACGTTTGAAGCTAGAATAGTCATTTACTACATTAACAATATATAGAGTGTATTTCTGAGTCATTTAATGTTAGCTTAATTGGGAAAAAACTGTGCTTTTCTTTCAAAAATAAGGAAATTTCTAAGTGACCCTAAACTTTTGAACGGTAGTGTATGTGCAGACGATCCATAAACTCTGCAGGTTGGAAGTTGCATGCTTGTGCAGCGTCCAATCCGCAGTGGCCAGATAGTACAGCATAGTGGATGGGATTTCAAGAAATCCCATGTCCACTTTGCATCCACTGACGCCCGCTGTTCACCGGAGGAGATGGACATGTGGCGCATCTCTCCAGACCTCAGTATGTCCATTTCTATTGCTTAGAAACTAGTGACTGCAAGAGCGATGTAACCAATAGAATGTATTGGATGTGCTGAATCTGCACAGTTCAGTGAACACCTGCATTCAATATACTGCATCACTTTGGACGCATCTGACATGCGCTGTGTCCAAAGCGCTTCCACTTCTGGATCGTGTGCACCCAGCCTTATTAGTCCAGTACACCTACTACCATTTTTAGGCACCCAAATCACTATGTTTTTAATTGAGTCTCTTGGCCTTGTTTCTATGTTGAAGCTATGGCTATTTGGCCGCAATTCTTCTATGAAGACCACTTCCGGCCAGACTTCCAAACAGCAGATGAGTGTAGCTGGATCCCCACTTGTTGCTGTCAATTCTGAACTGATGGCCGTGCTGGACATCTGATTTCAAAGGTAGTCAACAGTCCTTGATGTTGCTAATTTCTAAAGGCCCCGTTACACGTATCAATGTCCCAGCGATCCCACCAACGATCTGACATGGATGGGATCGCTGGGACATCGTTAGCTGATCGCTGGGGAGCTGTCACATAGACAGCCCCTCCAGCGATCAGGACCAGCGAGCAAGCTGGTTTCCAGGGTAAACAGTGGGTATCCAACAGCCGGCTCTTAGAAAACAGGTGTTTACCTTGGAAACCAGCGTCCAGCGTCGCTGATCACTGGTCTGTCGCTGCCACACGCAGAGATGCGCGCTGGCCAGCGGGAGACCAAAGATCAAAAAATGGCTCAGGACGATGGAGCGCGATCAGCGATACTCGGCAGGGGGGCCGGTAGCTGATTCCTGTCACACACAGCGATTTCGCTGGTGATATCGCTGTGACTTCACAAAATCCGCGATCTCACTGGTGATATCGCTGTGTGTGACGGGTCCTTTAGTGTTCTACACCGTTCCGCATGTGGTAAAATTGATAAGGCAGTTTTATTGTTCGAGTCCGTACAATTACAGCGATATCTCATCTTTTTTTTTTTTTACTATTTTATGGAAAAAAAATAATTGTTTTTGCATCGCCTTACAGCTATGACTTTTTAATTTTGTTGCTGATGACGCTGTATGGTGGCTCGTTTTTTGCGGGACAAGATGATGTTTTCAGCGGTACCATGTTTATTTATATCCGTCTTTTTGATTGCGTGTTGTTCCATTTTTTGTTCGGTATGATGATAAAGCATTATTGTTTGCCTTGTTTTTTTTTTTGTTTTTTTTTTAATGGTGTTCACTAAAGGGGTTTTAATTTTTTTTTTTCTTTTTTATACTTCATTTTCACACTTTGTCCCACAATGGGACAATCATTTTTTGCAGGCTGATCGCTTCTATAGCATGCAGATGAAGGCGCATCTGCATGCTATAGAAACTGTCAGCGCTGCACTTACTGCACACTGACCTGAGAGACTTCATGACATGCACTGCGCATGACAGGAAGTTTCTCAGCTCTAATAACCCGGATGTCGTCATGAAGACATCGGGTTACCAATGCAGCGCTCTGCCTGCTGCCGGAATGCTGCAATCGTGTTTGATTGCAGCAATTCGGGGGTTAAAGTGCCGGGAGTGATCCATGACCGCTCCTGACACTTATTGCCAAACATGCAAAACAGAAGCCGCGGAGACACCATCACATGTTTCTCAACGCAAGCAATGACCAGCCAGGTCTTTCCCCGGGAAGGAACAACCACGGGAAAGGCAGTCTCCAATGAAGGAAACCACCTATGCCAAAACATGGTAACCATCCACAGACAGCTGTTTCGGGGTATTGCCCCTCATCAGTGTGGAGTAGGAAACTGGCTGGTAGGAGCAATGCCTAGTAAAAGACTGTGAAGATGAGGATGAATGAACTCATGGAGATCAACATCCAACACTGCTGAGACACCATCACGTGTTTCTCAACGCAGTGATTCTAGAGCACTGCCCCCATCCCTTATGGGAAATATGCAAAACAGAAGCTGCGGAGACACCATCACATGTTTCTCAACGCAAGCAATGACCAGCCAGGTCTTTCCCCGGGAAGGAACAACCACGGGAAAGGCAGTCTCCAATGAAGGAAACCACCTATGCCAAAACATGGTATCCATCCACAGACAGCTGTTTCGGGGTATTGCCCCTCATCAGTGTGGAGTAGGAAACTGGTAGGAGCAATGCCTAGTAAAAGACTGAAGATGAGGATGAATGAACTCATGGAGATGAACCAAGTGAACCAAGTTAAAAAGCCAAACAAAAAACAAGTGTGGGATTGCACTTTTTTTGCAGTTTCACCGCGCTTGGAATTTTTTTTCCCCATTTTCTAGTACAAGACATGATAAAACCAATGGTGTCATTAAAAAGTACAACTTGTCCCTCAAAAAAAAGCCCTCAGGCTGGTTTTACACTAGCATTTTTTTAGCTTAGCGCATCGTGCGCGTACATGCGCATGCGCCCCTGTGTTTAACATGGGTGCGCATGGTCTAGCGTTTGTAAGCGTTTTTGTGCGCATGCATTTTTTTCCAGTGTGCGCCTTTTTTGTGCGCCCAGCCTGTGTCAAAAAAACGAATGCGCAAAAAAATCACATTACAGTCTATGGGAACGCGCACGTCAGCGTTTAAAAATGCATGCGTTTTAAGAGTTCACATGGCCACAAACTGGTTAAAATGCATGCGCATAAAATAAGCAAACGCATGCAAAATGCTTGATGCGTTTTTTGTATGCGTTTGGACTGCGCACGCAGCGCAAAGAAACGCTAGTGGGAAAGTAGCCTCACATGGCCATATTGACGGAAAAATAAAGTTATGGCTCTGAGAAGAAGGGGAGCATAAAACAAAAATGCAAAACCGAAAATACATCCAGTCATGAAGGGGTTAAGGATATTTTTCTCTCCAGTACTATAAACCCTGGCTTCTCAGACATGGCTGAGCTTGTCTCAGTTTGGTCACAAATAGCAGCTATCATCCATGGCAAACAGTAATACTTGCAGTTTGGTACACATTGCCTGTGCAGTCTCCTCTCACTCTGCTCCGTGTCCCCCAGCTAACTGACCAGGGAACTCATGGCCTAGCTGTAGACCTATTTAGCCAGGTCCACATAATTGGGACCTCCAGTGTATTTGTATGTATGTGACTTATTTTCCCGTGGGTGGGGATGTGTGTGTGTGTGTGTATTTGATACACTGCCGATTTTGCACGTTTTCCCACCTACAAAGAATGGAGAGGTCTGTAATTTTATCATAGGTAAACTTCACTTTCAACTGTGAGAGAGAATCTAAAAATAAAAACTAGAAAATCACATTGTATGATTTTTAAATCATTAAATGGCATTTTATTGCATGAAATAAGTATTTGATCACCTACCAACCAGCAAGATGTCTGGCTCTTACAGACATGTTTGAGTATGTGGACAGGTGTCTTTTATACAGGTAATCAGTTCAATCAATCACACTCCAACCTTTCCACCATGTCCAAAACCAGAGCGCTGTTGTCACGATATGTGACTGGCCCTGCGTGGCGGTCACCAAACGACTGGACAAACAAGGGGACACCAGGGACACAATTACAACGGTGGGCCCTTCTATAGGGAATGGGGCAAGGGACACCTCCTGCACTCTGCTGCGGCTGAGTCCTGGACTAACCTGACGTCCCTATACAGGTTCTCGCAACCTGTCGCCGAGCAGGATACCTAGTCCCTCTCTTACCCTGCACCTATCCCTCACTAGGAAATTGGTAAGTGCGGACACTGGTCCCACCACTGCAATAATAAAATACCAAGGGGAGATATGACACACAAGCTAAGACAAACAACACTTAGCTTTATCTGCTGCAATGCACCGAACAGCAGAGTAAGGCACCCGATCACAGCATTCAGCTGAAGCACCACTGCACCGGAAAGCTCTTCTGTCTTCTGCACGGTTGGTTTCCAAAGGACCTGTTATAACCAACAGTCAGCTGATGCACCAGGTGACCTTATATAGGAAGGTGGGAGTGGTCACCACCAGCAGACTAACTACATATGTAGTAACATCAGCGGCCACCGGGGGGGGGAACTGACGTTAACCCCCGATGACCTAAAAGGAAAAAAGTTTATATGTGAGCAGCCCAAACTGACACAGATCCAAAAATGGATTGTGACAGTACCCCCCTTACAATGAGGGACCTCTGGACCCTCAACATCACACCTCACCGGAAAACCACCTACAGTGAGGACGTCTAGATCCACCAGAGCTCACCTCAGCAACCACCTGACTCTCTCAGGTTCATGGCAAACGTGGGCTGATGGAGGTGACAACGTATGCTCCGGAGGCACCACCAAATCTCCAGAGCGCTGACCTGGGGAATGAGTTGAGTATGGGTATTGCTGCGGTTAACTCCAGCTGGTAAGTCCCCGGGCCGAGAACGGCCGACGCCCAATCACCCGAGAACTCCAGACCCCAGCAGCACGCTTCCACTGGATGTTTTTGGTGGACACCCATGCATACTCGTTCACACACAGGTCCGGACCTGAACGTTTATTGCTATGCACATGTTTTCCACAAGATGGTGAACTCTTTAAGGAACTGACAACAGAGACGTCCCCCTGTGTCATCACACTCAGACCCCCACAATTCAGAGAGGGAACCACCACTCTCCTCCGACCCATCCTCCTACGAGGACTCCGCCTCTAAGGGTTGGCTAATGGTGAGGGTCGAGACTTGCCCCTACTCTCTGGCAGCATCTCTGCTGCCCCCACTGGAGGAGGGGCCGGTTGTAGAAAGGCCGCAGAGACAGTAGCCCCCAGGCAACAGCCCTCACACGGGTGATCTCAGCTGACTACTTCCCTAGACTGCCAATATATTACCGGGTTGTGTCTTTCCAACCAAGGGAGGCCTAAAACGATAGGTGATGGCATACCCTCCCAAGATGTAGCATGCCAGGGACTCTTCATGATGAGTCCCTATATGCAGATGTATATTTTCTACGACTTGGGTCAACCTCCCCTGGCTCAGTGGGACAGAGTCAATGGCCTGGACACTTAGGGGTTTGGCCAGCATCCTATACCTCAGGCCATGGGTCTGGACAAAGTGAGCATCCACCAGATTGACTCCCACTCCATTGTTCACAAACACCGGTATGCCCTCAGGTACCCCGCCAACCACCACTTCTGCTGATATAGTACACTGAGAGGGCAAAATGGAGGTAATATACACTACCTGGTCGCCTCCCTCCACACGACCAGGGGGACGCAGCTTCTTAGGTGGTACACATGTTATGGCGCGAGCCGGGCAGACCCTAAAAAAAAAAAAAAAAAAAGTGGCTTGACTGTCCACAGCAAAAACATGCCCCCCAAACCACAACAATCCGCAGGCAACACCGCTGGGGAACCAACTCCTTCCACCTGCCTGGTCTTGTCCGCCTGCACCAGTGAGTCCTCCTCCCTAGCAAGGACTACAGGGGGCATATTCGCCAAAGCCGCAAAAAAGTCGTCCACCGACCGTAGAGATGGTGAATCGGTTGGCAGGGAGAAGGCCCAGGATTGGGGATCACCTTTTAGGAGGGATATGATGAATCCCAACCGCTGTTCCACACTCCCTAATGAACGAGGGCGAAGCCTGAAGTGTAGCTTGCAGGCCTCCAGAAAAAAAAAAAAATTATCTCCCCCCCCCCCCCCCCCCCCATAAAACCTGTCTGGGAGAGAACTTGGGTTCTGGTTAAGCCTGAACCTGAGCTGAGGCCCCGAACCCCACCAACTGCTGCAGCTGCTGCTCCACAACACCACGCAGCACCCCACGCTCCTCAGTCAGGGTCTGAAGCAAATAGACAAAGGTCTGCATTTGGGCCATGGCTCACCAGAAAAAATGGGCGGTTGGTTATATTGTCACGATACATGACTCGACCTGCGTGGCATGACCCGATGGTCAGTCACCAAACAACTGGACAAACAAGGGGACACCGGGGACACAATTACAACAGTGGGCCCTGCTATAGGGAACGGGGAAAGGGACACCTCCTGCACTCTGCTGCGGCTGAGTCCTGGACTAACCTGACGTCCCTATACAGGTTCTCTCAATCTGTCGCCGAGCAGGATACCTTGTCCTGCACCTATCCCTCACTAGGGAATTGGTAAGTGCGGACACTGGTCCCACCGCTGCACTGATAAAACACCAAGGGGAGATACGGCAGACAAGGTAAGACAAACAACACTTAGCTTTATCTGTTGCAATGCACCGAACAGCAGAGTAAGGCACCCGATCACAGCATTCAGCTGAAGCACCACTGCACCAGAAAACTCCTATCTTCTGCACGGTTAGTTTCCAAAGGACCTGTTATAACCAACAGTCAGCTGATGCACCAGGTGACCTTATATAGGAAGGTGGGAGTGGTCACCACCAGCAGACTAACTAAACATGTAGTAAAACCAGCAGCCACTGGGGGGAAAAGCTGACATTAACCCCCTATGACCTAAAAGGAAAAAAGTTTGAGCAGCCCAAACTGACACAGATCCAAAAATGGATCATGACAGCTGTCAAAGGACACCAGAGACAAAATTGTTAACCTGCACAAGGGTGACATGGGCTACAGGACAATGGACAAGCTGCTTGGTGAGAAGGCAAACACTGTTAGCCCAATTACTAGAAAATGGAAGAAACATTTGTCAACCTTCCCCGGTCTGGGGCTCTATGCAAGATTTTGCCTTGTGGGGTAAGAATGATTCTGGAAAGGTCCGGAATCAGCCCAGAGCTACAAGGGAGGACCTGGTCAATGACCTGAAGAGAGCTGGGACCACAGTTTCTTAAGCATTATATTTGGGAACACACTACGCCATCATGGATTAAAATCCTGCAGGGCATGCAAGGTTCCCCTTCTCACGTCAGCACATGTCGAGGCCCGTTTGAAGTTCACCAGTGACTATCCGGATGATAAGGAGGAGGCATGGGAGAAGGTCATGTGGTCAGATGACACCAAAATAAAACTTTTTGGCATCAACTCCACTCGTTAAGTTTGGAGGTAGAAGAAGGATGAGTATAACCCCCAAGAACAACATTCCAACCATGAAACATGGTGTGGGAAGCCTCATACTTTGGGAGTGCTTTTCTGCATAGGGGATAGGACGACTGTACCATATTGAAGGGAGGATGGATGAGGTCATATGTCGTTTTGGCCAACAACCTACTTTCCTCAGTAAAACTGGAGTCACACATAGCGACTTACCAGCGATACCGACACCGATATCAAGGTGTCAGGATCGCTGGTAAGTCGCTATGTGATTGCTGGTGAGCTGTCACACAGACAGCTTCACCAGCGATCAGCACAGCGATGCCGAGCGCCCGGCATCGCTTGCCATCCCTGTAAAAAATAGAATTAAAATAAAAAATATAGTTATTCTCACCTTCCGACGTCCCGCGCAGCCATCCTGCCTCTCTCCACGCTCCGGTCCCAGTAATCCTTTGCGAGAATGACCACGAGACGTCACGGTCTCGCGGGAGCGCGAAGTCTCGCGGTCATTCGTGCAAAGGATCACTGGGACCGGAGCGTGGAGAGAGGAAGGCTGCGCGGGACGTCGGAAGGTGAGAATAATAATATATTTTATTTTAATTCTATTTTTTACAGCAGATCGCTGGTCTCCTGCCTGTCACACGCAGCGATGCGTGCTGGCCAGCGGGAGACCAGCGACCATAAAAATGTCCAGAGGTTTCTTACAGCGATCAGCGATACCGGCAGGGGGGCCGCTCGCTGTCGCACACAGCGATCTCGCTGGTGAGATCGCTGTTACGTCACAAAAGTTGTGACTCAGCAGCGATATCGCTAGAGAGATTGCTGTGTGTGACTCCCGCTTTAGAGCATTGAAGATGGGTTGCGGCTGGATCTTCCAGCATTACAATAACCCAAAACACACAGCCAGGGCAACTAAGGAGTGGCTTCGTAAGAAGCATTTCAACGTCCTAGAGTGGTCTAGCAGTCTCCATACCTGAACCCAATAGAAAATATTTGGTGGGAGCTGAAACTCAATGTTACCCAGTGACAGCCCCGAAACCTGAAAGATCTGTATGGATGAGTGGGCCAAAATCCCTGCTGCAGTGTATGTAAACTTGGTCAAGAACTACCGGAATTGTCTAACCTCTGTAATTGCAAACAAAGGTTTCTTAACCAACATATTAAAGGGAATCTGTCACCCTTTTGTTGGCCTTTCAGCTGCCAGCATAAACATCGGGGGCTTATCTACAGCATTCTGTAATGCTGTAGATAAGCCTCCGATGTAACCTGAAAGAGAAGAAAAACACATTATATTATACTCATGGAGGTGGGCGGTCTGGTCCGATGGGTGTCGCCATCCCGTCCGGCGCCTCCTTTTGTGCGATGACGTCCTGTAATGGCTCCGGCACAAGCGCAATGCTCTGCCCTGTTGAGGGCAGATCAGAGTCCTGCAGTGCGCAGGCGTCGGGAGAGGTCTGGCGCTTGCGCACTGCAGAATTCTGCTCTGCCCTCAACAGGGCAGAGCAATGCGCCGGAGCCATTTCGGGACGGGAGAAGAGGACGTCATCGCATGAAGGGAGGCGTCGGACCGAACCACAACACCCATCGGACCAGACCGCCCACCTCGGTGAGTATAATATAACGTGTTTTTCTTCTCTTTCAGGTTACATCGGGGGCTTATCTACAGCATTACAGAATGCTGTAGATTAGTCCCCAATGTCTATGCCGGCAGCTAATAGGGCAAAAAAAAGGGTGACAGATTCCCTTTAAGTTCTGTTTTTCAATTTCATGCAATGAAATACAAATTGTTTATTATGTAAAAATCACAGAGTGATTTTCTGGATTTTTTTTTTTTAATTGATTTTGTCTGTCACAGTTGAAGTGTACCTATCATAAAAATTAGACTTAAAGGGGTGGTCCGAAACAAACACTGCTTTTCTAATCTACTTTAATTAAAAATTCCCTACTATTCCCGCTCTTTTTTTTTTTTTTATGTTGTTGTTGTGTTTTTTTTTTTATAAAGCAACTTCCTGTTTTTGATGACATTCTGTTTAAGAATACCCAGTGCATGCTGGGATACTCAGATGAGATGTCATCAGGGGTCCCTAGTGTGCGGGCACTAACTCTACTGGGCATGTGTCTGTTATCAATTCCATTGTCTGCTCAGTAGGATCTTGTCACTGTGCAATATTCTTTTTAGGCCGGGTGCGCGCGATCTGGAACTGGCAGCGCTTTAGACGCAGCATATGTCCACTGCATCCAAAGCGCTGCTGCCTATTGAACGCAGATAAATCCGCATGTGTTCACTGAACCGTGCAATTCACCGCGTCCAATATATTGGTGAAATTTCTGTTGCGGAGACTTGCGTCTTCACAAGAGAAATAGACATGATGCGGTCTGGAATGACACACCGCATGTCAGTCTCCGTGAGTGAGCCGCGGGCATCTGTGGACGCATAGTGGACGTGGGATTTCCAGAAATCCCATCCACTATGCTGAAACATATGCACGCTGCGAGTTTGACACTGTATAAGTACGCAGCGCCAAATCCGCCGCAATTACTGATTGTTTGCACATACCCTTAATGCACAGTGACCTTGCGCTCCCTCGGTGGCTCTGATGAGAAGTGATGAATCAGCAAAAGAGCGCACTGTCAATGCATTTTATTAATTTAATGGATAAAGAGACTCTTACAACTCAATAACAAATAAACAGACTGAGCCAAATCTACTGGTTTCAGGTTTCTCCTTCATCAGGATAGACAGATAACTTTCTGTCTGATAATAGATGGTTATTTGTCTATTCTGATGAAGGGAAACCTGAAACCAGTGGATTTGGCTCAGTTTGTTTGTTACTGAGTGGTAAAAGTCTCTTTATCCATTTAAAATAATTCTGCGTCTCTTGATTAGGCAATCACTCCCATATATGATTTAGCTTCCACTGCACATTGATCTATGTGCAAGCAGGAGAGGCTGACCAGGAAGAAGGGATAGGAATCTTTGTCCCCCCTACAAACTAAGTGGAGCTCCAATCCTTCAACTCCCCATCTCCCCTTGTGGCCCTACCGTGCTCTTCGGCTGGAGCTCCTTTTTTTTTTTTTTTTTCAGCTGCCACTGACTGAAGGAAGAGATGGGGAAATTGGATGTAATATATTAATTTAGGTTAAAATAGATTTTGTTGCTTTGTTACAAATATTATTTATTTATATAGCGCCATTGATTCCATGGTGCTGTACATGAGAAGGGGTTACATACAAATTACAGATATCACTTACAGTAAACAAACTAACAATCAGACTGATATAGAGGGGAGAGAGGACCCTGCCCTTTCGGGCTTACATTCTACAGGATGGTCGGGAAGGAGACAGTAGGTTGGGGGTTTGCAGCAGCTCCAGTGATGGTGAGGCGGTAGCTCCAGTAGTGGTGAGGGGGCAGCGGGGATCATTGCAGGCTGTAGGCTTTCCTGAAGAGATGGGTTTTGAGGTTCCGTCTGAAGGATCCGAGTGGTTGATAGCCAGACGTGTTGGGACAAAGAATTCCAGAGGATGGGGGCTATTCGGGAGAAGTCTTGGAGGCGGTTGGGTGAGGAGCGAATAAGTGTGGAGGAGAGAAGGAGGTCTTGGGGGGGATCGGAGATTACGTGAGGGAAGATATCGGGAGATTAATTGAGAGATATATGGAGGAGACAGGTTATAGATGGCCTTGTAGATCAGTATTAGTAATGTGAATCGGATACGCTGAGGGAATGGAAGCCAGTGAAGAGATTTGCAGAGGGGAGAAGCGGAGGAGTAGCGAGGAGAGAGATGAAATAGGCAGCAGAGTTAAGGATGGACTGGAGAGGTGCGAGGGTGTTAGCAGGGAGGCCACAGAAAAGGATGTTGCAGTAGTCGAGACTGGAGATGATGAGGGCATGCACAAGCATTTTAGTAGATTGAGGGTTGAGGAAGGGACGGATTCTGGAAATATTTCTGAGCTGGAGGCGGCAGGAGGTGGAGAGAGCTTGGATGTGTGGTTTGAAGGACAGGGCAGAGTCAAGGGTTACTCCGAGGCAGCGGACCTCAGGTACGGGGGAAAGCGTGATGTCGTCAGTTGTTATAGATAGGTCAGGTAAGGAGGATCTGTGAAATGGGGGAAAGATGATCAGTTCAGATTTGTCCACATTCAGTTTGGAGAAGGAGGATATGGCTGATAGACACTCCGGGATTCTGGACAGCAGAGAGGTGACGTCTGGGCCAGAGAGGTAGATCTGAGTGTCATCGGCATAAAAATGGTACTGGAATCCGTGGGACTTTGAGTTGCCCCAGGCCAAGTGTATAGATTGAGAAGAGTAGGGGTCCTAGGACAGAGCCTTGGGGGACTCCAACAGAGAGAGGGTGGGATGAGGAGGTAGTGTGGGAGTGGGAGACGCTGAATGTGCAGTATATAATGTTAATTATAAGCATCTTATTTCTATACTGACACAATGGATGTATTAAGGAGATTGGTATGGCGATGGTTAGACCCAATATATTGGCTTTAGAACAAATATCTGTATGAACAATGGAGTTGTCAAGAACACCGCACTGACCTTGCTCACTGAGCCAGTGCGCGTGTCCTGAGTAAAGCGAACTGTGCTCAAAGATACCTGTGGAGCGGGCAGCAGCGGAGTAGATGCGTACTTCAGAACAGCAGGACCTGAAGCACGTGACTGCTAGGGGCGTGGCCTAAACTCCAGAGAGCTAGGAGCTGCAAGAGAACTCCTAGCAGGGTAACTGCGAGACAAAGTTACCAAGGGGCATAGACAGGGAGGATAGTCGGGACGTAGCCAATGAGTCATAGACAGAGATAGCTGCAAGGTACAAGAGGGGCGAGCAGAGAGTAGTCAGATCACAGGCAATGAGTCATACACAGAGAGGGTAGCGCAGTACAGAATCAACAGGCAAACTCACAACGGGAAACAGAATCGGGTCATAACCATATAAACAAGCTATAACAACGAACAGGCACACATGGGTCAGCAAACTAGGCCAAAGGCAAAAGTATAACTGGCAGGGATTGGAGCTTCCCAGGGGTTTAAGAAGCTCTCCCAGAACCAGAAAGAGGCCACAATCATTAACCCCAGGTGTGCAGGTTAAAACCTGCACTGAGCTCCAGACATTAACCCCTAACGTGCAGCTCAAAAACCTGCACTGGGATCATGACAGGAGTATTGCAAAACCACTAATGGAAGCTTCATGGTTCTAGATCCCAATATTCTTGGTTCAATGCAGCAGTATCTCGCTGCTGAATAGAATGGAGCTTTCTGCAATACCTCTGCTGTCCAGTGAGGGGAGCTGCTCCATCATGACCATTTTTACCTGAATATTTAATATGCAATCAAACCCCCTCCACAGTCTGTCCTGGAGCAGCTCTGACGTCTTTTCATTCATGGCAAACTCCATAGAGGTTATTAATGTAAACCTTCATTCAGTGGTGCAGAGCTGCGTGTCTTTGTGTGGGTGGCTTGGATAGGAAGGAGGGGAGCCTAGCATCACACTGGCTGGAGTCTGAGAGAGAAACCCTTACTCTTCTAGAATGTAAATAGGTTTCCTGAATAATCTCTTCTGAGCTTTACATACAAATACAGCCCACAATGGTTTTGGAGTCTGAAATTGCAAGAGCTACAAAAAGTAGTTTGATGTTTTGAATCAGTATCAGTTACTGTATTGTTATAGAAGGTATTCTTTACATGGCATCATAAAAAGCAAATCTTTAAAAATAATTGTTTAAGCAAAAGAAACATGTAAACGAAGTATCCACTACTGTTTCCCAAATTTGATCTGCATCCTCTTTAGGGTATATTCACACTGGGCGTTTTTTCCTCTTCTTTTTTTTTTATGCTAATTTTCAGCTGCTTTTTACAGTACCAGCAAAGCCTGTGAGATTTGAGAAATCTCATGCACACACATTTTTTTTGTCATCAGGATTTTGTGCTTTACAGAGTTTCTTTTTTACATCGAGTATGTCACTTCTTTCAGTGTTTTTGCAGCGTTTGTGCGGTGTTTTGTCACCCATTGACTTGAATGGATGACAAAACGCTGCAAAATACGCAGGTTGACTTTTTTGCAGCGTATTTGCTGCAGAAAAGTTAAGGACAGCAGGATGTAACCTCACAGTCAGCTCTGCTACATCTAGATGGCAGGTTGAATGGTTGCATGATGCGTCCATACAGCCTGTCATCCAGAGCGGACCTGATTTCCATTCACCTGAATGTGGGGCCTGACAATACAGTGTTTGACATGCTGTCATATGCAGGAAAGCGCGGCAAACACCGCTTCTGATCGGCAGTGAAACCATAATCCATGTCTGGGGGATAATTAGTTTTCAACCTGGACGGTGCCAAGATGCGACTGTCCAGGTTGAGAACCACTGGTGAATGAGCTTGCCGCCCCCAGACTGGGAGTCTTCTGTTCTTTGTGCTGGCTGTCAAGCTGACAGCCGGCACAGAGAAGCTGCAATGGGCCGCCTCCCAGGGAACAATGTAAGACGCGAATACAATTGAGGCTATGACCACTGGGTCAGAGTGACACCAGCAGTGTGATCATGTAATGTGATCACGCTGCTGACATCATTCGCACACACTGCAGAGGCGCACATTGGTGGTAAGTGCTCCAGTGGGGCTGAAGACACCGAAGGTTAAGTGCACAAGAGGAATTTAATGTGTGGGGAGATTTGGAGTGCGGATAGGGGGATTTAAAGTGTGTGGGGGCGAGATTTAGAGTGGGGATGGGGAGATTTAATGTGTGGAGGGAGATTTGGAGTAGAGTTGGGCGGATTTAATGTGTGGGGGAGAGATTTGGACTGGGGATGGAGGATTTATTGTATGGGGGATTTGAGGACAGAAAATGAGGAGCGAAGGGGGAGATGCAGGGCATGTATGAGGGGCGTGTATAAGGAAACAGTATAGGGAAATGGGGGCATGGATGAGGAAACCGTATGGGGGAATGGGGGGCATGTAGGAGGAAACAGTATTGGGGGATGGGTGCAGACAGTATGGTGAGTGGGGGGATGGGTGCAGACAGTATGGGGAGCGAACGGGGGAATGGATGCGAATACAGAATGAGTAGTGATGGGAAAAATGATGAAGTAGCAAACGAAACGTGCGTTGGGGCGATGTGGAGCACCTTGACCGATTTTTCATTTTTGTACTGTAAGTATTGTGCTTTTTACTTTGATGTAATTTTGTGATAATTAGCATGTATGTATGAGTCATAGATCAGTTTTATGCCTTCCTGGGTACTGTTTAGCTAGCGATCGGTTATACTGACTTTTCAGGTTATGTATGTTAGGCTCTAAAGCTTAAAGCAATTTGGCTTTCAATATTCTGGCATTTTATTTGGTCTGTGTGTTATATATCAGTCATCTTGCTCCACTTATTGTGCTTAGTGGACTCTGCCTTTATAATGGATTTTAAACAAGTAAAAAAAAAATTCAATAAAATATTGATTTTATTTGGAAATATACTGTGTTTGGTTCTCTGTTGTCTATGCTTAGTGAATGAGTTGTTCCTGTTCTGTTTATATTTGGGCATTTGTGTAGCAAAAACACCCAGTCTGCAATTACCCTTATGGGGATGGCACAACCTTTTGTGATCAGAGGGCCACTTTTGTCCTATTCCTATCCCAACAGCCACAATAAAAATTTAAAAGGTCTTGCTATTTAAGCCTTTCATGGCATAACTGTTTGATAGGTGTTGGTTCCATTTTCAGTACTCACACCTATTAGAGAATTGGGGGGGGGGTTCTTTTCTCCTCCAAAAACGAAGGTCATGTATGCAGGCATGACTTCACTGCTCTCCCCAAACTACAAGGAAGTTATCTACACATGTGTGTCCTCCTTGGCTTTCTGAAAAGCCACACAGAAATCAGGAGATAGAAGTGTTGATACTGAGGATTCAATTTCCTACACAATACCCATGTTTTCTCTGACCTGGAAAGTAAATGGAAACAACCAAAAGGTTGGTGACCGCACAGAATGGCGTTGCGGGCGGCAGCTTAGGTATCACTGTGTTTTAGAAGGTCACAGTATACTCAAATTTCCATGTAATAGTAATTTGTACAAATACTATACACTAATAGTATACTCACAGCATGTACTAATAATGTACAAAAAGTATGCAATCCAGAACCACAGGGTCACAGCAAAACACTTATGCCCTTATGCGAACTACCATTTGAGAGCTGTGCACAGTAAAGAATGTCTTCTTGATTACAGTAATTGTGTAATTCAGTGCTGTACTGAGACACAACAGAGTGCTTATGGCCTCATGACGTGGAGCAGTAGGTTCTGTGCACATTTCTGTGACTCATGCATGGGGCCTATGTCAACACAACAGTGTTCGGCACCCCTCCTGTCTAAAGATGAATAAGCACAAACTACAGTTAGTAACTGTATAATCTTCAGTACCTACTTATTTGTTCTCTTAGAGGGCTTATCCACTTTCAACAAATTTTGCCTAAAATAATCTCAGCAGACACTCTCCCTCCTTGGGTCCAGTGCCGGTTTCCTGTCGTTGATCAGGTCCTGTAATTTTGGCTGCAGTGGTGGCATCACATCAGCAGCACATCTCGCTGCTGTAGCTTGTCACTAAGGTCTTTGCTCTCATGCCATCAACCTGGCACAGCTGCTGAGCTTAGTGACTGCCTAGAGCAGTGATGTGTGATATAGACCTGTTACTGCTGCAGCCCTGTGACTAGCGTAGCAGTGGTGATTCAGCGCTGAACCCCAGAGACGATTATTATTTTACAGTTTGGGGAACACTTTTTCATGAGAAAACCCCTGTAAAGGGAACAGGTCACATTTTACATCTAGTCTAAACTGTGGGCAGCACAGTATAGAAAAGGTGAGCAGAATAATATAGATAGGGTTTTTATTTTTTTAAATGATTCAGTATAACTTGTACTTTATAAATTGAAAACTGTCACGGGTTTTCCACGAGAGAGTGGAGCCAGAACACCACAGTGTCTGATTTCTCCTTCTCCTGCACTAATTAGAAGTGCTTCACCTTCAGTGGTTCAATTTTGTTTTAGCAGTGCTGGATTAATCTGCTCAGTTGAGAGCTCCTGGAAGCTTTCCTGCATTAAGGCTCTCAGCTGTTCACTGTTAGCCACTCCTCTTTCCTATATATACTGAATCCTGGCAATCAGCATGGTTTAGGAGCTCTTGGTTTGTTGTTGTTGTTTGAGAAGGCGTTTGGTGGAGTTATCGAAGACTGATGCTGTTGTGAGCTCATTTTCCCCTTCACCATTGAGGTCTGATGAACACCCTCTTCTGGTGAAGGAAGGTAGTGAGGCTGATTACCAAGCACCTGAGCTGGATGATGATGACTGGGTGACGGGAATTGCTGACTGGATTTAAGGCAGCCGACGCCCTTCTGCCTTGCTGGTGATCTCTCTGAGGGATTCTAGGAGACCAGTCTGATTCCTGCTCCTCAAAAGCTAAGTTTTCTGCTCTGCTTTTTGCATTAGTGTTTTGGTTTTGTTTTGCCGGATTTCTGCCATTCCCTGCTGGGGTGAGCTGAATTCCTTTTTGCTCTGTCTTCAGAAGATACCTGAGTGCTGATATAGTCTTTTTGAAGCCTAGCGTCTTCAGGGCTTTTTTCCCTATCAGCCTGTTGGCTCTTGTTTTTATAGGGTTTTGGCGGATTGTAGACAGCAGCTTTTCTATCCTGTCCTATTTAGTTAGCTTGGGCCCCATCATTTGCTCAGCCTATCTTTCTATCTGTGTGAGTGTTTTTTCATCTTGTTTCACCGTCATTATATGTTGGGGGCTGCCTATTGCTTTGGGGTCTGCTCTGGGGCAGTTTAGATTCCCCTTTCTGTCTTTAGGCTATTTAGTTGTCCGGCTGTGATCGAGGGGTCTAGGGCAGCGTAGGAACCCCCCATGGCTACTGCTAGTTGTTGTTGATAATTTCAGGGGTCTGCAATCCGATAGCTGCCAACTTCTCTGGTTTCTGGACTTAGCTAGTATTTCTGTTTTTTCCTCCTACGGTGACTCATTCATAACAGATGCGCTGTTTTGGTTGTGTGCTAATCCCCTTCTTCTCCATCTTTGGTTTGGGGAACAGGGCAACATAGTGCTCCCCTAGCGGTAGGGACAGGAAAGTAGCCCCTGGTCCTGGAATACCAGGCAACAGGGCCGTGACAAAATCTCTGGTGTTTAAATGCATACGAGTCCAGTAGGCGGACCTACTCAGTGCTTGACCGTTAGATCTGCATGCATTGTTTTAAAGGGAAGATAACACAGGTCAACGAAAAAAATTTTTTTTTCTGGTGTCCAAAATATTTTAATGAATTTGGGGTATTTTTGGGGTGCTGATTCTGAATATGTCATCAGTTTTGCCAGATTGGCTCAAGTTTTTGAGATTTTTGGTATCTTATTTATAGCACTTGTTGGTAAATGCGACGCATCATCTCATTAATTTCTTTGGATTAGTACTTGAACTGAGCAGTTCTCAATATAGTTTTGTGTTAATTAGTGTTCTAAAAGTTTGTTCATAGCTTGATTTTTGCACTAACTTTATGTTGTTGTCTGTTTTCCAGTGAAAAGCATGAACTCATCATGAAGAAGTTGTCTTAACGATCCAGACTCATTCTGTTACATTTGTGGTGAATATACACTGCCAAAACATAGAAGAAACATAACACACTTCGTAAAAAAAGTGTATTTTGCCTATTTTGGGGTTATGCTTGGGGACCAAGACAAGTTTTGGGCACCACACATAGTGTGCAAAGCATGTATCGAATTATTACGAAAATGGAGCAAAGGACAAAGAAAAAGCTTCAAATTTGGTGTTCCAATGGTGTGGAGAGAGCCAAAAAATCATCATGATGACTGTTATTTCTGTGCAGTGCAAGTGCAAGGATTCAATAAGCATAAGAAACGAAAATGGGAGTAACATGGAATCTGCAAGAAGGCCTGTCCCTCATTGTGAAGATGTGCCTGTACCTGTGTTTACCATAAATAACAGTCATCATGATGATTTTTTGGCTCTCTCCACACCATTGGAACACCAAATTTGAAGCTTTTTCTTTGTCCTTTGCTCCATTTTCGTAATAATTCGATACATGCTTTGCACACTATGTGTGGTGCCCAAAACTTGTCTTGGTCCCCAAGCATAACCCCAAAATAGGCAAAATACACTTTTTTTACGAAGTCTGTTATGTTTCTTCTATGTTTTGGCAGTGTGTATTCACCACAAATGTAACAGAATGAGTCTGGATCGTTAAGACAACTTCTTCATGATGAGTTCATGCTTTTCACTGGAAAACAGACAACAACATAAAGTTAGTGCAAAAATCAAGCTATGAACAAACTTTTAGAACACTAATTAACACAAAACTATATTGAGAACTGCTCAGTTCAAGTACTAATCCAAAGAAATTAATGAGATGATGCGTCGCATTTACCAACAAGTGCTATAAATAAGATACCAAAAATCTCAAAAACTTGAGCCAATCTGGCAAAACTGATGACATATTCAGAATCAGCACCCCAAAAATACCCTAAATTCGATGAAATATCTTTGGCACCAAAAATGCTGTTGACCAGTGTAATCACTGAGTAGGACCGCCCACTAGACACAGACACATAAGAAACACCAGGGATTTCAAATAAAAAAAATGTACAGTAAATTTTTGCTTGAATTTTTCCAACAAAAATATGTATCATCTTCTCCTGCTCCATATGACCATACTTGCAGATCACTTACCATTGTCAATATGACAGGTTCTTTTTAAAACTGTTATTGTGGTTCAGCAATGGTAGCTTTGCTCTATATGAATTCTGGCAATAAAAATAGTGTACCATACATTTATGATGTGGTATCAGTTATTTTAGACACATAACCTCCACCTTATGTTATATTGCTGGTTTGGATTCATGATTTAAAAACTATGAAGGCTATGGGATGGGGAAAGTTTCTGATAATCCAGGTTACTGAGATCTTGAAAACTGACAACTGAAGCTCTGTTCAAGTGAAATTGTTACATGCTAATTATCCAGACTTCAAGTAGTATGGCATTACCAAATGGTTATTGAGAGAAAATTTGGAAGAGTTAGGCTAGGTTTTCCTAAGCAAAGCTGCTGCATGAAAAATCCAGCATTTTGTTTCATGAAGCGGCTTCACTGGTGGTTTTGCTGTCCTATTTTGAGGCTGCTTTGATGCCAAAGTGACCTTGACAATGAATGCTACTTTATTTTAACCGCTTCATGGTTTCTGAACACTGAAGCCGTTACAAGAAATGACAAAACACTGTATATGTGTGAACAGCTATGTCGTTTTTACGTTGATGTGCATTATGTTCATTTTTTGTGGCTATTTTATTGCCCTTTTTTAGGCAGAATTCACCCGAAAAAGACGTTGTGTATACATACATACATATTGTAGACAAGAAATGGTACACTCTGATTTCCAAAAACTTGGATCTTCTTAGAGGGGGAGACGTTTTTGGATCTGTGGCAGATTTGGCGTTTAATATTAAAACTTTTTTCCTTTCAGGCCATCGGGGGTTAATGTCCATTTTTCCCCCCCGGTCGCCGCTGGTGTAATTACAATGCTGCTGAGTTTGCTGATGCAGGTGGTGACCACTCCCACCATCCTTTAAAAGGTCACGTGATGCATCAGCTGACTGTTGGTGATACAGACCTTGCTGAAGACAAGAGATTGCTGGTGGAGTGGTGCTTCAGCTGAATGCTGTGATCTGGTGCCTTACACTGCTGTGCAGTGCTTTTGCAGCAGAGAAAGCTAAGTGTTTTCCTTTACCTTGTCTGTCATACCTTCCCTTTGTTTTGTATTAGTGTAGTGGTGAGACCAGTGTCCTCACTTGCCAATTCCCTACTTAGGGATAGGTGCAGGGCAAGCGAGGGCTTGAGTATTCTGCTCGGCAACAGATTGAAATAACCTGTATAGGGGAGTTAGTAAGATCAGGGCACTTCCTCAGGTGAGTGCAGGAGGAGTCCATTTTCCCCGTTACCTATCGCAGGGCCCACCGTTGTTGGTTTCCCTGGTGTCCCCTGGTGTGTTTTTTGTTTTACCATTTAGTGACCGACCAATTGGTGGATCGTGTCACACTAGGCCAGTCACTCCATGACAGAATTAGTTAAATCTCTGTGCTCCCTAAGGCTGTGTGCCCACGTTGCGGTTTTTAAGCGATTCCGCAGTGGTCTCGCCGCTGTGGAAATGCTTAAACGCTTACAAAACGCATCCCTATCATTTTAGCTAAATTCCGCAATTGCTGTACCCATGCTGCGTATTTTTCCGCTGCGGAATCGCATTGCGGAAAAATACGCAGTATGTTCATTAATTTTGCGGAATCACGGTGATTCCTACGCCATAGACTTGCATTGGAATGCTTGACATCCGCAAATATGAAAAATGTTTGTGGATTTCAAGCGCATTTGCTGCGGTTTTTGTCATCCCATGAGCATCCATTAATCCAGGACGACTATATTGTCCCCTATTTTTTTTTTTGGTACATATTGTAAGGTAGCGCTGTCAATCAAGGTTGGAAACACTCGCTTGGCAGCCAAATCAGATCCAGCACGGGTTTTCCATAAAACAATAACAGTCCATGCGGTTTATTCAGGCATCATAAACCATGACCAGCAACATAAAGTTCATATAAACAGCATAGCGTCCATGACAGAGCTTCACTCTGTTTATCCTGTAGTCATACAGGTTCTGCAATGTCCAGCACACAGGCTCTTCAGCCTCACAGTTATCTCACCCCGTCAGGGTTACCTCATGGTTGCTTCAGACTCCAGACATTCATTCCCTCCCCTGGGAACTCTCAGATACTGGCAGCCATTACACACAGCCACTTCACGTGCTGTCAGGCAGGAAGCCCCGTCTCCCAGCGGGACCTTCCACAACGGACCAACCGGGTCCAAGCATTCACTCATGTGACCTACCCTGGCCACCTTATATGGTCCGTAGCCACGCCCACCGGGTCACATGGCTATGGCCTCATCACAGGTCCTTCACACTCACATAGTCTTTTACTACCAGCGTTTTCAGACACACCCCTGGGTGGATTTGTAGGTAGCTGGTTCCGCCCGTCTCTCCAGCTACTTGAAGACTTCCCTAAGACATTGACATGGAACCTCAGCAGTATCACTGCTGATCAACACATACACAAGTCTTCATCTCAAGGCCACCCACCTTGAGATACATTACGATCATTCAGCATCCTACTCCTATCAGGACACTGGAAATGCTTATACGCCTATCCTAGACCACCCACACAGCACCCCCTAGCAGACACAGTGGTCACTACACCACATACCCCCCCCCCCCCTCTGTTCAAACTTGTGGGGTTGAACACACAACATTACCTTGGGATCTCGAGACCGGGCACTCATTACACCTTACCCCACAGGTCAAGAGAACCGTCTCGGTCTGTCATATGGCCTCATCCCTACATTAGGCCTCCCCCGTCCCAGCGGTAAGAATATTGGCCCTGATCTTTGGCCCTCCAGTCACAGTCTGTCTGCGTCATCAGACACTGTTTAGTCACCACACTCTTTCACTGACCGGCTCTCCCGGTTGTTGCAGTCATAAGTCTTAATCGAGCCTACTGTCTGGCCTGAGTCTGACCCATTCAGTGTCTCACAGGAACTAAGGTCTCTCAGCCTCGTACGGCCCGTCGAACTACCACTTGCTGACATTCTTCGGCCACCTTCCATGTCACTACTTTGGGAAACCCTTCAGGTCCTTACATCTTGGGTTGAAGGTGGCCGCCACCTGGTGTTCCGTACCTCTTTATTGAGCAGGCAGTCCAGCCTCAACTGCTCAATCTCTTGCAGGTACTCCACTCGATACTCCAAGAGCATCCAAAAGTTTCTCAGGCTTTCCATGGAGTCAACCACCATGATGGGAACCGTGGCCTCTTCACTGGATACTTAGTCTTCATCATTAGGAGGGATCCTCACCCTCACCACACCGGAGATATTTACAAGGTCTTGCATTACCTTCCCGAGTCTTCCGATGATTCTCCCAATCAGACCTTTGGGTACCGGAACTACGTCTTTCCGCAAACCCAGTCGATCCATAGCCTCCCTTGCTAACTCTAGGCGTCGAGCAGCTTTCATATTACTCCGCCTGACCAACTGTTTGGCATGGAGTCATTGCAAATGCATCTCTTTCAGGACAGCTACCCGGTTTGCTGTATCTTCCCTGGCTGATATTATCACCAACTGCCGAGTCTCAGGTGCCCAGTGCACCTTACACGCCTTGACCGCCTCCTTAAAAGCCTCATGCACACCTTCCTCAGTACAGGATTCTTGCATGTCTTCGGGTACCTCGATTACAGATTTGAAGGTTGTGGTCTTGCTTTTTTCCTGGACAGAAGGCTCTGGCTTTACCATGGACACTTCCCTCCCTACAGTTGTCCTGACCGGGTGACTGTCGTCTTCAGTTCTTAGCTTACAAACTTCATGAGATTTTATCTCTTCATGACCCTTTGCCAAGATGGGTACTGGCAGTTCTGTCTTATCAGTTGGGCCCAGCCGCTGTAAATCTTCATCTAAGCTCTTCTTCCACAGAAGACCTTTTACTACTCCTCGGAGTTCTTCCATCTCTTCCCTAATCGTCTTGTTCACGCTTTGCCAGGTGGACAGGTGACCTTTGAGCTCCAAGACTTCTTTCTCGAGCCCCTCCACCCTGTTCTCGGCCATTTGTCTCAGGACCCTTTCTCGTTTGAGATGTTCTTCCACTGTCTCTTTTATCATCTGTATCTCATGGTCTTGTTCTTTTTTGGCCATCACGTGTCGCACCACTACTTCTCTAATTATATCTTCAATGGGTACCACTGGGTCAGCCCTATTAGTCGAGTGAACCCTCCAGTCATCGTCAGACCGTGTGTCTACCCCAGTCTCATCTACCAGCTCACCACCAGTCATGTCATTAGACGTCAGGTCCGTAAGTTGAGTCGGCGCACTCCCTCTTCCGGTCCCTTCTACATCCGACCTGTCGACTTTAGTAGGCGTCGCCGTCTCAGTGTCTGCTAAGTCACCCGTAGAAACGTCTCCATCCCCCTGCCATACGTCATCAAACACCATCAAGTCCCGGCGTATCTCAAAGGCATACACTAAGTCTGGTGGTTTACCGCCACCTTGGCACTCAACGCTGTGGGACGGGTCAAACATTACTCTGTCTACCGCATAGTTCACCATGACCCCATGTTTACAGCAAACCTGGACAATTTTCTCGGTCAGCCAGAAAGTGAGCGAAGTTCCTGTCAGTCACCTGACTCTGAGTCCAGCCGACCAGAGACTCTTTTCCGGTGCAACATCACGGTACACACCTGCAGCCCATCGTTACTACCCGGAAAAAAATATCGCACATTCTGAAAAAGACACACAGACACACACACACACACACACACACACACACACACACACACACACACACACACACACACACACACACACACTGCGGTACTCCAGACATGTCCACTGAGGTAACCAGTGCTGCCCCCTCTGGAACGACGGCCCTTTTCTGGACCACCCCAATTTGAGTTACCACCCCCTTTCAGGATTTCCCCTTGTCCGTTCCGCCGGTCTCCTTAGACCACAGTTCACACCAAAACAGTTTGCCCTTAACGATACCACACAAGTTCTTGTTGGCACCACCACTGCTCCTGCTGGCACCGATCACCGACACCACCGGCTGCCGCTCACACACAGCTGCTGGGGTCACCTTCGTAACCCCGCAGAGTTTCAGGAATCCGCTTGTCACCTTCGTAACCCCGCCGAGTTACAGCAAGCCGCTTGTCACCTCCTTGACCCCCACTGAGCCACCGCAGGCTGACTTGAAAGGGAAAAGAAAAAAAAAAACACACATGCAACACAAAACTCACGTGTCCTGTCTGTGTGCTCTTCAGGACGTCCATCTCCTCTCCTGAGACCGTCCAAGACACAGGGCGCACCGGGTGCTATTCAGGGAGCCGACCCTCCCAGGGTCTCCCAACACACCGGCCTCACCAGGTCCAGGGGCTCAGCGGGTGCTATTCTGGACATCCGTCTGAGACTGCCCAACACTCACGCCTCACCAGGTCCAAGGTCACACGTGCTCCAGGGATCTGATTGTTATCTCAGAACCTCCCAACACTGACCCTCCAGGACCTTTGCACACTGAGCCCTCCAGGTACACAGTCTCTCTCACTGACCCCAGTCAGTACAACATGAACACCTGTCCATTACCTGTGTCGGCCACAGAGGTTCTCGGGTACCTCTTAACCACAGAGGCACCTTATAGCAATCCACAGTCTCTTTTCTCTGACCCCGGTCAGCATATCACACGGCTTTCACAACCGTCACCTGCTGG
Organism: Dendrobates tinctorius; assembly: GCF_039654945.1. Lineage (NCBI taxonomy): Eukaryota > Metazoa > Chordata > Amphibia > Anura > Dendrobatidae > Dendrobates > Dendrobates tinctorius. Next base: position 123,007,782 of record NW_027361679.1, read on the forward strand.
CCACGCAGGTTCTCGGACCCCTCTACCGCAGAGGTGTCCTATAAGTCTCTTCCACTGACCCCGGTCAGCATATCACACAGCTTTCAAGACCGTCAGCCCTCCTGGCTCAGTGTTGCCAGCACTGCAACATGTGCTTTTGGAAACCGTTGCCCTTAGCAACTGAATTCTGCAGACCTCGTCTGTTGCCCCTAGCAACAAGGCTACAGCATTGCCCGCATCCTCCACCAATTGTAAGGTAGCACTGTCATTCAAGGTTGGGGACACTCGCTTGGCAGCCAAGTAATCAGATCCGGCACGAGTTTTCCATAAAACAATAACAGTCCATGCGGTTTATTCAAGCATCATAAACCATGACCAGCAACATAAAGTTCATATAAACAGCATAGCGTCCATGACAGAGCTTCACTCTGTTTATCCTGTAGTCATACAGGTTCTGCAATGTCCAGCACACAGGCTCTTCAGTCTCACAGTTTTCTCACCCCGTCAGGGTTACCTCATGGTTGCTTCAGACTCCAGACATTCATTCCCTCCCCTGGGAACTCTCAGATACTGGCAGCCATTACACACAGCCACTTCACGTGCTGTCAGGCAGGAAGCCCCGTCTCCCAGCGGGACCTTCCACAACGGACCAACCAGGTCCAAGCATTCACTCATGTGACCTACCCTGGCCACCTTATATGGTCCGTAGCCACGCCCACCGGGTCACATGGCTATGACCTCATCACAGGTCCTTCACACTCAGTCTTTTACTACCAGCGTTTTCAGACACACCACTGGGTGAATTTGTAGGTAGCTGGTTCCGCCCGTCTCTCCAGCTACCTGAAGACTTCCCTAAGACATTGACACGGAACCTCAGCAGTATCACTGCTGATCAACACATACACAAGTCTTCATCTCAAGGCCACCCACCTTGAGATACATTACGATCATTCAGCATCCTACTCCTATCAGGACACTGGAAATGCTTATACGCCTGTCCTGGACCACCCACACAGCGCCCCTTAGCGGACACAGTGGTCACTACACCACAATATGTTTGTCTATATATTTTTTTTTTTAGATTTGCCCCTATATTTTTTAAAAATATTTTTTCCCTATGTTTATTTTTTGCCTGCCCCAATATTATTTTGTCCCTTTTTTATGTCCCCCACTTTTATTTTTCTATTTGTCCCCAAAAATAAATTTCATTGGAGGCCAAGCTAGTTTGGTAAAAATGTGATGTGATTTTTTTTTTTTTTTTATTTCCACGGCTCTATGCTATAAACGTCTGTGAAGCACCTGAAAAAAAGTCAAATAACAAACCACAAAAGATACTTACCCTCCGTAGAATCCATTTTAAAGGGAATCTGTCACCCCTTTTTCCGAATATGAGCCGTCGGCACCGACATCAGGGGCTTATCTACAGCATTCTGTAATGCTGTAGATAAGCCCCCCCCCCGATGTAACCTGAAAGATACCCCCCCCCCCCGATGTAACCTGAAAGATAAGAAAAAAGAGCTAGATTATACTCACCGGGGGGGCGGTCCGGTCCGACGGGTAATAATGTGATTTAACTGAATAAGTAATCATAATGTGATTTAACTGAATAAGTAATCAATGTATGCATACATTTTCTGGTGGAATGAGACCAACAGTATACAGGGTTTTAACCCCGTAATGACCGCCGATACGCCTTTTAACGGCGGCAAATGAGGGTACTTTTTCCTCAGCATCGCTTTTTAAGGGCACTGATAAATATGGGTATAGCGCCCCCCAGCGTCTGAAAATCTCCAGTGTCTCGACTACTAGTTCTACTGGGTCTCAGTTACCCATGATTAGGACCGGTTTTTACGGTCCCCTGTCACGTGATCGCCGGTGATCACAAAAAATTTGTCCGATTTAAAATTAATTTGTCTCTTCTCTGATATGATCTATGATCTAGCATATCAGAGAAGAGAGAAATGGGTATCCGAACAGGATACCTTCATCTTCTCCAGGCCCTCCTGTTCCGTCCGCCGGCCCTCCGCGTCCTCTGCCTTAAAAAAAAAAAATGGCGAGTGCATGCAGAATGCGCTTGCCAAGATCTGCTGGCTGGTAACCGCAACAATAGGGAATTTTTCCTATTGGTTTCTTTTGATCACTGTGATAAAAAAAAAATAAAAAAAAAATAGTAACTCAAATCCCTGTTTGAATAAATACATTTTTATTTTATTTTCTATTCGTTGGGGTTAGAATTGGGTGGTTTTCAAAAGTTTAAAAAATAAAATTATGAAGATATGACAGTTACTGTTGAGCACAAGTGCTCGCCACTCGAGTTTGCATCGGGTGCTCGGGTTTGCACAAAGTATCTCCGATCCCCACATGTTTTTTTTTTTTTTTTTTGGGATGTCTAGCAGCTCTGAAACATGCGGGTCAGGGGTCGAGTATGTCACTCGAGCAACTGCCAAATTCTGTGCATACCAGAGCACCCGATGCAAACCGGAGTAGCAAGCACTTGCGCTCAATACTAAGGGCGACATATTCAATATGACAACCTAAAGTTACGGTATCTAATTCTGTGTCGTACTTGTGGGTTCAAAATGCTCACTATACCCCTGGATATAATCCTTGAGGGGTTTGGTTTCCAAAATGGGGTCACTTGTGGGGGGTTTCCACTGTTTAGGCACATTAGGGGCTCTCCAAATGTGACATGGCGTCCACTCTTGATTCCAGTCAATTTTGCAGTCAAAAAGTCAAACTGCGTTGCTTTCCTTCCGAGCATTGGCAGTCAAAGACAAATAAACATACAAAAAAGCAGGGATCACCATAAAAAATGCCAAATTTTATTAAGACACACAAAACCACAACAGGAAATTTAAAAACATTTAAAATACACAACTAGTTTCACTATGTGTAACCAACCCATACAGGAGCAATGGTTGGCCTGGTAACACCTATAAATAATGCATGAAATATCCAATTCAATATATAACGGAAAAACCCAAGTCTCTATGTAAAAATACCCAAATTAATAATTTTGAGAGACAAAAAAATCATCACATGCCTAGGCAAATTGGAAATTGTAAAGATTGGCACCAAATACAAGATGAAGAAAAAATATAAGTATAAAGCAATTGAATATAGATACAAAATTATTCAAATCCTTATGTCTTAATAGAGACACCTAACACCATGATACATGAGCAAAGGCACATCAGTAAGCCATCTGAAGTATTGAATATACATGCTCAGGTCAAATAAGACCTTCCTAGTAGCCCCATAACATGATGGCCTGTAAGATACATTACCAGTCAAATACTGTGACTTAAATAGGCATGCTCACAGAAAAACACACATGAACTGCAGTCATTAAGGTGCAAGGCAAGGAAATGGCTCCTGTAAGCCCGACGCGTATCGTCGTTGTGACTTCATCAGGGGCAAAAGAGAGTATAGTGGGTTCTGTGAGTCTTTTCACTATATATACGATCAAGTAATTAGCACATCTCAACAGCTGTTGAGCTTACCGCATGGAGTACACGTGCAATGGTGGAGAAATCGCCAGGTAACCGGAAGTAATTCCATGACGAGACCTAGCACAGGTGCGCATGCGCAGATGTTTTAGTAACCCAGGACTCAAAGTTCTGCGTCTGCGCACATAAATGGAAAGTTTCCCCTAAGGAAGCACAGTCACTGAGTGCGCCTGCGTGATGTAACATCACATGGCCGCAAGGTCCTTTATACAGATACACCATGTCTTTATGCTATACATTCCAAAACGAGTCCTAGCACAGATGCGCATGCGCAAACTTTGTTATAGTAACCAGGACTCAAAAACTTGCGTCTGCGCATATAGAAAGAAAAACTCCCCTAAGGGGAGACACACATTGAGTGCGCCTGCATGATGTAACACCCCATGACCGCAAGGTCCTTTATACAGATATATCATATCTTTGTACTATAGTATTGCCCAAATCGCTGTAAGTTGTTACTATAATATGGATAATTGTCTCTACCCATAGCCTATATATGAAGGCGTTATTTAGAACGTTACGCCATAATCCTGCGTTCCATCAGCATGAGGATTTCAAAGAAAGCATTATGTTTCATGAGCGTATGGAAGAGCACTCCACACCAGGCAATAAGCCCATCTGTAGAGTATATGAGGAATATTCATACAGCATTTATAGATCTGACATGAGACGCAACATTCCCTATAGTTGTCACATGCGTATAGGCTACTAGGACGTAATCTGTCAACATCTCAAAGGATAAATGCAAAGGTATAAATAATCATAGCCCACTGGTGAGTTGGCAATTTCCTTGCTCATTTTACAATCAATCGAATAGAGAGAGTACGAACGGAAGTATAATCACCAACCCATAGAATTATTATACCTATGAAACATAAGAAAAGACTAAAATCAATAAAGAGGGATCCTGTAATATTGTAGGTTATGAAGCAGATAGATTGTTCTTGATTCATAATAATTACCTTAAGAAAAAAATAGATGGTATTCACCTTAGTGGAAATACCGAGCTACACAGTGGCTGTTCCCCACATATGGGCTATCGATGTACTCAGAAGAAATTGCACAACAAATGTCGGGGTCCATTTTTTCCTGTTACCTTTGTGACAAAGAGAATTTGTCTAAAGTAAATTTTTTGTGAAAGAGTTAAATGTTCATTTTTTCCATCCACATTGCTTCGGTTCTCGTGAAGCACTTTTGGGTATTTTATATAACATCCCCTCAAATGTAATGTGGTCCCTAAAAATAAAAAAAAATAGTTTGGTAAATTTTGTTCTAACTTCCTAACAAAAAAAATTGTTTCAAAAATTGTGCTGCTGTAAGGTAGACATGTGGTAAATGATATTTATTAACTATTGTGTGTAACATAACTCTCTGGTGTAAGGGCATGAAAATTAAGTTTGAAAATTGCAAAATTTTCTAAATTTTTGTCAAATTTCCTTTTTTTTTTTTTTTTTTAATAAAAAGTGATATTGAAGAATTGTTACCACTATCAATGAAGAACAATATGTCACGAAAAAAATCTCAATCAATGCGATTCATTGAAGCGTTCCAGAGTTATTACCACATAGTGACAAAGAACAAAATTTGGCCTGGTCATTAAGGTCAAAACTGGCTCAGTCACTAAAGGGTTAAGGAAACTTTTTAGCCATGTTCTTTTGTTTTAGACTTTTTTTTGTTAGGGTAGCTGACTGGTGCTCTGTACATCGTATGATAAATGTGATGTTCTTATTTTAGCTTCAGTTCTCCAGATTTAAAGCCTTTTTTTCTTTTAGGAATGCTGGAATATGACCCAACTAAGCGGTTTTCAATACAGCAGATCCGTCGACACAAGTAAGTCAGGTTTCCTGGGTTTCATTTTCGTACAGTCACCCCAGTTTAATGCAATCTGCTTGTACAGATAAATGGACTAAGTAGATCTAGGTGTCTAGCTGATTGACATTAATTATGAGGTACCTGGCATGACGTTTGCAGTTTAGGTCTGTTCATGTGGCTCAGCATTGTTGCTGTGTTTTTTTTCTTCAGTTTTACAAAGTAGCTGATACCTTGATAAAACTGCGTGGTGTAAACTTAGATGGATGGGACTGTATTAAAACGCTTTTAACCCCTTACTGCCATTGGACAGAATATTACGTCCAATGGCAGTAACCCCCGTTTTGATGTGGGCTCCGTCGGTGAGCCCGCATCAAAGCTGGGAACTGTGAGCTGTTTTGAAAAGCTGATGTGCCCGCAATAGGCGCGGGTGGAATCGCGATCCACCTGCGTCGATTAACTAGTTAAATGCCGGAAACACGCCCACCGCTGACCCCTGTCACGTGATCGGGGGTCATCGGTGCGTTGGCATAACAACCAGAGGTCTCCTTGAGACCTCTATGGTTGTTGATGCCGGATTGCTATGAGCGCCACCCTGTGGTTGGCGCTCATAGCAATGCTGTAATTCTACTACATACAAGCGATCTGAGCAGAGGCAATCAAGTTGTGGCAGCTTCTAGTCTCCCATGGAGACTATTGAAGCAGCTAAAAGTAAAAAAAAAAAATAGTTTTAAAAATATAAAAAAAATGTAAAAGTTTAAATCGCCCCCCCCTTTCGCCCCATTGAAAATAAAGCAATTTAAAAAAAAAATCACACATTAGGTATCGCCGCGTTCAGTCTATCAATATAAAAAGGATTAGCCCGATCTCTAAACGGCATAGCAAGAAAAAAACTCAATGCCAGAATTACGTTTTTTTGGTCGCTGCGACATTGCATTAAAATGCAATAACAGGCGATCAAAAGAACATATTGGCGCACAAAAAATAAGCGCTCACCCAACCCAAGATCCCAAAAAATGGAGACACGACGGGTCTTGGAAAATGGCGCAATTTTTTAGCAAACTTTTGAATTTTTTTCACCATTTAGACAAAAAAGAACCTAGACATGTTTGGTGTCTGTGAACTCGTAATGACCTGGAGAATCCTAATGGCAGGTTAGTTTTAGCATTTAGTGAACCTAGGAAAAAAAAGCCAAGCAAAAAACAAGTGTGGGATTGCACTTTTCTTGCAATTTCACCACACTTGGAAATTTTTTGAGTACACGACATGCTAAAACCAATGATGTCGTTCAAAAGTACAACTTGTCCCACAAAAAAGAAGCCCTCACATGGCCATACTGACGGAAAAATAGAAAAAGTTATGGCTCTGGGAAGAAGGGGAGCGAAAAAATGAAAACGCAAAACTGGAAAAAGCTCCGGTCAATAAGGGGTTAAAGAAAACCTGTCATCAGGATTATCCGTGTTCCACCAAAGGTATGGGCATAATGGTGTGGTCATACTGATTCAATACATACTTCAGTTCAGAAATCTGCAGCCTGGTTTTCGCTAAATCACTATTAGAAGGTTTGGATTTCTAAACTCTTCGTGCATCGGTTGTGGGGGATTGTGTGGCAGGACTGTGGGTAGGGTCTTGGGCTCTGCCACAACCCTTCCTCTCCCTTTGGTGTCTTTATCTGTTTCCTTCATTTAAATTTTGCACTGGCACATTCCTAGCTGCAGGTGACACTAGGGCAGCTTGATCTGGTGGCTGGCTTCAGGACAATGGCAGATCAACCTCCGGCAGACTTCAGTAGTCGCACATGCCCAGAATAAGATCTTGGCTCGTCACTGAGCAGAGGCCTAAATCTGCGCGTGTGTGTACCGCCCCTCAAAAATTGGGAAGAGGGGGAAAAAGGACCGAAAATGCCATGCACCTTGATCTTGAATCTCATCCGCACGCAGCCGTCCCAGTCTCGGACGTGAGCAGGGAAGCAGGAAAGTAAGTCGTAGTCTCCAGCAATGAAAAGCTCAATTCCATAAGGAAGGTAAAAATTCGTAACTTTTAATTAACCATTTAAAAACCTTTTGCAACCAGTGTGGGTCACTATACAGATAGTTCACAACGTGTTTCAGCAATATGCCTTGATGGTATATGAAAAGAAATGTGAACAAGATTTATAAAAAGTCTTTGGCTAGAGAAAACAGGTGAATGAAATTAGATAATTTAAACATTCAGAATTTTAACCCATAAATCACCTAGACACAGAATATTTATTAAAAAAAAATCACTAGAACGTAAGCACAAAACAAATATTAATAACAGCATTACATAACACAAAATTGCAAAAAAAAATCTACATGTAAATAAAACAAAAGGAACTGTAGAATTAAATCCTCCCGAGAATTCATACCAAAAGGCACTCTGGTGTCTAACCGATAAATCCAATATGAGTCTCTGTTGAGAATTTTCCTCTTATGATCCCCTCCTCTCTTGTGCTTGAATACTCAATACCCTTAAATTTCAGAGATTTAATGTTACCATTATGTTTGTGAAAAAAATGTTTCGAAACCGCTGATGTAGTAAGCGCTGTAGAACTAGAGGCATCGGACACATGTCTTCTGATTCGCTTCTTTAGTAGACCAGTAGTGCAACCTACATACTGGATATTAAATTTCTACACATTTGATTAAATAAATCATGCCAGCAGTGTTGGTATAACTATTGATTTGAAAAAATACTGCCCATGGCAAGAGAACTAAAAGTACTGTTATTATAGTTAGGGCTGTGGAGTCGGTAAGCCAAACCTGCGACTCCGACTCCTCAATTTCCCTTCCACCGACTCCGACTCCCACATATATTGCTTATATTTAAGTGAAAAATGTATTGTAGTACAACGTGAACATCAGACATGTAATCATTTTTATGATCCAATAATCAAGATATTTGGATACAACAGAATATATATTTATTGTAATACAACTTTAGAACACAAAAAACTGTAATAAATTGTAAATATGAAATACACTGTGTAATATTGATTATATATATATATATATATATATATATATATATATATATATATATATATATATATATGGTACAGACCAAAGTTTGGACACACCTTCTCATTCAAAGAGTTTTCTTTATTTTCATGACTATGAAAATTGTAGATTCACTCTGAAGGCATCAAAACAATGAATTAACACATGTGGAATTATATAATTAACAAAAAAGTGTGAAACATCTGAAAATATGTCTTCTATTCTAGGTTCTTCAAAGTAGCCACCTTTTGCTTTGATTACTGCTTTGCACACTCTTGGCATTCTCTTGATGAGCTTCAAGAGGTAGTCACCGGAAATGGTTTTCACTTCACAGGTGTGCCCTGTCAGGTTTAATAAGTGGGATTTCTTGCCTTATAAGGTTGGGACCATCGGTTGTGTTGTGCAGAAGTCTGGTGGATACACAGGTGATAGTCCTACTGAATAGACTGTTAGAATTTGTATTATGGCAAGAAAAAAGCAGCTAAGTAATGAAAAATGAGTGGCCATCATTACTTTAAGAAATCAAGGTCAGTCAGTCCGAAAAATTGGGAAAACTTTGAAATTGTCCCCAAGTGCAGTGGCAAAAACCATCAAGCGCTACAAAGAAACTGGCTCACATGAGGACCGCCCCAGGAAAGGAAGACCAAGAGTCAAACGCTGAGTGTGCAAAGCAGAAATCAAAGCGAAAGGTGGCTACTTTGAAGAACCTAGAATATAAGACATACAGTATTTTCAGTTGTTTCACACTTTTTTGTTAATTATATAATTCCACATGTGTTAATTCATAGTTTTGATGCCTTCAGAGTGAATCTACAATTTTCATAATCATGAAAATAAAGAAAACGCTTTGATTGAGAAGGTGTGTCCAAACGTTTGGTCTGCACTGTGTGTATGTGTGTGTGTGTGTGTATATGTGTGTGTAATATATATATATATATATATATATACACACACACACACACACACACACACACACACACACACACACACACACACACACACACACACTTATCTCGGCTAAGATAAAGCCTAGATCCTCAGAACCTCATACTGTTCAGCAGAATTTCATACTGCACACCACAGCTGCTGCAGAACCTCATACTGCACACCCCTACACTTGAAAATAAAGCCTGCACCTTAAGAAGATGTGGTGGTGAATGCCGTCTATTTATTCCAACTATCAATTGTTGTTGATGTGTTACTGAAGACGAGCAATGCCTGTCCTGGGCGTACTTTTGGGCAGCTATGAGGTGTATCTGACTGGTGCTAAAAAAAAGCAGTGTTAGTCTGTGTGCTACCCTGCTTTCATTCTTTTTGGTACAGATATGATAGACAGATATGGATAAATGGATATATAGATAGAGCAGATTTCTAATCTGCTTTTGCTATTGAAAACATTATCTATGAGCTCAAAAACCTTTCAGGTGATGTCGTTTTTTAAAAAGCTGATCTGCTTTTGCAACTGAAAAACGTATCCTCAAAAAACGCAGGAAAAATGCTGTGTGTGAATGTAGCCTTAGATCAGGAATAGAACAGTCATTTATAGGACATTTCATAACTTTCCCAAATTCCTATGAAAAAATATTCAGCGCTTTCTGCATTGAACTACTGTACCCAATTTATTATATATTTTAGGAGTTGGTCCATTTTATACCGACTCCAACTCCGACTCCACCAAAATGAGCACCGACTCCACAGCCCTGGTTTGCATGTTCACATGCTTTACAAGATGTGTGCCCAAATTTAACAAAAACCTTTATGAGAAAGACACGTAGGCTGTGTGGAAAAATTAGGACCTTGAAAAAAATTTGGTGATAAAATATTACCTAGAGTAGGAGATGTTTTGGCCACAAATCTAATATTGGATTTTTAAAAAAACTTCAGAAAGCCTCTCATCTTCATTTAAAATCTGAAAATATTTGCGAATTATTATTTATTTATATAGCGCCATTAATTCCATGGTGCTGTACATGAGAAGGGGGTTACATACAAAGTTATAGATATCGTTATCAGTAAACAAATTTACAATGACAGACTGGTACAGAGGAGAGGGGACCCTGTCCTTGCGGACTTACATTCTACGGGATAGTGGGGAAGAGACAGAAGGTCAGGGGTGCAGAAGCTCTGGTGGTGATGAGGCGGCAGAATGGTCATTGCAGGCTGTAAGCTTTCCTGAAAAGATGGGTTTTCAGGTTCCGTTTGAAGGATCCGAGGGTGGTGGATAATTGGACGTGTTGAGGCATGGCATTCCAGAGGATAGGGGATATTCGGGAGAAATCTTGGAGGCGGTTGTGTGAGGAACGAATAAGTATGGAGGAGAGTAGGAGGTCTTGAAAGGATCGAAGGTTACGTGAGGGAAGATATTGGGAGATTAGTTCAGAGATATAGGGAGGGACAGGTTGTGGATGGCTTTGTAGGTCAGTGTTAGTAGTTTGAACTGGATTTGCTGGTGAATTGGGAGCCAGTGGAGGGATTTGCAGAGGGGAAAGACAGGGGAGTAGCAAGGAGAGAGGTGGATTAGTCGGGGAGCAGAGTTGAGGACAGACTGGAGTGGTGCAAGAGCGTAAACAGGGAGGCCACAGAGGAGAGTGTTGCAGTAGTCAAGGCGGGAGATAATGAGGGAATGTACAAGAGTTTTAGTAGATTGAGGGCTGAGGAAGGGACGGATTCTGGAAATATTTTTGAGTTGGAGGCGACAGGAGGTGGCAAGAGTTTGGACGTGTGGTTTGAAGGACAGGGCAGAGTCGAGAGTTACTCCGAGGCAGCGGATTTCAGGTGCGGGAGAGAGCATGATGCCGTTTACCATAATAAATAGATTGGGTAGGGAAGATACGTGAGATGGAGTAAAGACAATGAGTCCAGTTTTGTCTACATTGAGTTTTAAGAAGCGAGAGGTGAAAAAGGAGGATATGGCTGATAGACACTCCGAGATTCTGGACAGCAGAGAGGTGACATCTGGGACAGAGAGATCTGAGTGTCGTCCGCATACAGATGGTACTGGAAGCCATGGGACTTTGAGTTATCCTAGACCAAGAGTATAAATGGAAAAAAGTAGGGGCCCGAGGACAGAGCCTTGGGGGACTCCAACAGAGAGAGGGCGGGATGAGGAGGTAGTGTGGGAGTGGGAAACGCTGAATGTGCGGTCAGAAAGGTATCAGGCAATCCAGGACAGGGCAAGGTCTTTTATGCCAAGGGAAGAAAGAATCAATAGCAGTAGACAGTGGTCGACTGTGTCGAAGGCAGAGGAAAGGTCAAGAAGGAAGGAGGATGGAGAACTGTCTGTTCTAGGTTCTTCAAAGTAGCCACCTTTTGCTTTGATTACTGCTTTGCACACTGTTGGCATTCTCTTGATGAGCTTCAAGAGGTAGTCACCGGAAATGGTTTTCACTTCACAGGTGTGCCCTGCCAGGTTTAATAAGTGGGATTTCTTGCCTTATAAATGGGGTTGGGACCATCAGTTGTGTTGTGCAGAAGTCTGGTGGATACACAGCTGATAGTCCTACTGAATAGACTTAGAATACTGGAATATTACAGATGACATGTAAAGGGTGGCATGATCTGGCATCTAAAATAGAATTGCTATCCGTAGGTTTTTTTTTTTTATAGGGTACAACTGTTATATTATGAGTTTTACAATCCACTAAAAGAGTAACATCTAAATAGTTGACGTGAGTGGTGGATAAAGTATATGTAAATCTCAAACTGAAATTCTCATTCATATACGTAATAAATGAATTAGCCTCTGAATCAGTACCCTTCCAAATTATTATTATTTATTTATATAGCACCATTGATTCCATGGTGCTGTACATGAGAAGTGGGTTACATACAAATTGCAGATATCACTTACAGTAAACAAACTAACAATAACAGACTGATACAGAGGGGAGAGGACCCTGCCCTTGCGGGCTTACATTCAGGATGGTGGGGAATGAGACATTAGGTTGTGGGGGGGAGGTGGCGACTCCGGTGTTGGTGAGGCGGTAGCTCCGGTAGTGGTTAGAAGGCAGCAGGGTCATTGCAGGCTGTAAGCTTTCTTGACGAGATGGGTTAACAAATAACAATTACCGGTACATCATCAATGTAACGGCCGTAAAATACAATTTATTCGGACTCCCATGACAGCACCATGAGAGAGAGGATCCGCCCTTCGGGAACAGGAAACCTACAGATACAAAAGGGCGGCACCTCTCCCACGCATCAGTTGGTTTCCTGTTCCTGAGGGGACGGGATCCTACAGACCGTATCCCAGGCCGGCCGGCCGGTATAGGTAGCGAGGGGGTCTCCTACCTCGGCCTGGTGCGGAGCTGCTGGAGGACGCCACGGTGGCCCACGGTGGTGGATACAGCAGGGAGCGGCATCCGGAGGAGGTCCGTCTCCATATGTGCGCCGCCGCCGGTAAGTATGCCCCCCGGGGGCTCCCAGCTCCGGCGGCGCGATCGCGGTGGATTGAGGGGGCCGGCGCAGCTGCAGGGCGCTGGGGCCGGGGAGCGCTCCATGGTGGAGCGCCCGGGCGTCTCGCGTGACTTCCGGTCACGTCGGAGTCGCGGTGACGTCAGGGGGCGGAGCCTCGGGGCGCTTCCGGGTCGGCGGCGCCACTTCGCAGGCGCGGGGACCCAAGATGGCGGCGCCCATCGGGAGGACGCCGGTAAGCGCCGGTTCCCCTGCCCAAAGCGGCGCCAGCTGGGGAGGGGGGCCCTATTAGGGGGGAGGGCGCGGCAGGAGGAAATCTGCTGTCCGGAGGAGGGGTATATAGGCAGGACCCTAGATGGGTGCCTTGCCTTGGCCACATTATTGCAAGCCAGTAATGGAGAGTGATCAGGAGCAGCAGCAAAAGCGGCAGCAACAGCGACAATCTTCACTGCCGCCCCTGGATGACCTTAGGCAGGTCAAACAGAAGAAGAAAGAGGCCCGTGACAGTAAGGAGCGTCCGGGACGAAGTGACCAGTCCAGTCATAAAAGCTCCTCTAGGCGGACCGGAGCATCGACTGAGAAAAATCCCCCTCATTCTCCGGTACTTGATTGTGGCACCGGTAAGTGATCTTCGTGAATGTTCACTCAGTGACGGGGCCTCCTTCTGTGTTTTATTCTCGGGGAAGAAAGCTACGAGTAAAACCAGACACAGGGAATGCGCACTCTGTGCATGCCCGTTACCAGATTCATGCCCCAAAAAGTTATGTCCCCCCTGTATCCAGCAGACAGTGGCGGAGGAGTCGCCCGCAGTAGCGGCGTGTTTAAGGGATATAGTAAGGGCAGAGATGAAGGAAACCCTAAAATCCCTGTCCCAACCAGAGAGTGTAAGGGGTGAGGACCCGGTAGAGTCAGATTACTCGACAGAGTGGAGGAGAAGTAAGGGCTCCCATATTTCATCTCCCTCGTCCTCCTCAGAAGAAGAGGACTCTGGTCGGTTTTGCCTGCCGCTCGACCGAGTAGACAAATTGGTAAAAGCGGTCAGAGGAACAATGGAGGTGGAGGAGCCGAAGCCTCAATTATCCATGCAGGATGTGATGTTCGGGGGGCTGGAGCAGAGGAAGCGTAGGGTCTTCCCACTAAACGAAAAGATCCAGGATCTCATCCGCAGAGAGTGGAAATAGCCAGATAAAAGAGGGTCGCTACCACCAGCCCTCAAGCGGAGATATCCCTTTGACGATTCAGCAATGAATACTTGGGACAAGGCCCCCAAATTAGATGCAGCTATTGCGAAAGCATCGAAAAGATCCTCGCTACCCTTTGAGGACATGGGGTCCCTTAAAGATCCTCTAGACAGGAAGGCAGATACCTTCCTTAAAAATACCTGGGAAATGGCAGCCGGTTCCTTAAGACCAGCAGTAGCATCGACTTGCACGGCCAGGTCCATGATGGTCTGGTTTGACCAGTTAGGGTCACAGTTAAAACAAGGAACATCTAGACAGGCAATCCTTGGGGCCCTACCAATAATCCAGGATGGCGCAGCCTTCCTAGCGGATGCCTCGGCTGATGCAGTCAGAATGGCCGCCAGGGCAGCAGGACTCTCTAATGCGGCTCGGAGAGCCCTGTGGCTGAAGTGCTGGCCGGGAGATATTCAGTCCAGGGCGAAACTCTGCACTATCCCGTGTGAGGGGGAATATTTATTCGGAGCAGTCCTAGACGAACTACTGGAGAAGGCCGGGGATGATAAAAAGAAATTCCCAAATCTTTGGTCCGCATCTTACCGACGTCCGTTTAATAGAAGGAGATTTGGTCAAGGGAGAAGGCGTAACCCTTCACCTAATAGAGACCGTCCCAGATGGGAGGATAGAAGGAGAAGAGGTACGGGCTTCATGTTCAGACGCTCGTCGAGAGAGCGAAAAAGACAGAACCAATGACTAGCAATTCCCGTGGGGGGTAGACTGTCATCCTTCCTCCCAGCATGGCTACAGGTCACCAATAGTGACTGGGTGCGGAATGTGATATCCACCGGACTCAGGTTGGAGTTCACTCAAGTCCCACGGGATACCTTTTAAACCAACACCCTTAAGGTCTTCACCCTTCGAGCAAGCGGCTTTAGAAGCAGAGGTCTTGAACCTGTGTCTAAAAACGTTCTGATAGAGGTTCCAGAGTCTGAGAGAGGAAGAGGGTTCTACTCTCCCATATTCCTAATCCAAAAGCCGGATAAAACATTCAGAACGATTATTAATTTACGTTTCCTTAATGAATTTTTGGTTAAACGCACTTTAAAATGGAATCCATTAGTTCTACAATAAAGATGCTGTTTGAAGGGTGTTTTATGGCGGTAGTGGACTTAAAAGACGCATACTATCATGTGCCCATCCACGCAGATTTCCAGCAGTTCCTGAGAGTGGCGGTATCAATAGACGGTATAATCCGTCATTATCAATATAGAGCCCATCCCTTTGGTCTCTCAGCAGTGCCCTGGGTATTTACAAAAATAGTGGCCGAAGTTATGGCTCATTTACGGGAAGTTGACATCTTAATTATCCCATACTTGGATGATTTTTTGATTGTGGGAAATTCAGTGGACCATTGTCTCTCAGATAA
This sequence comes from Dendrobates tinctorius, assembly GCF_039654945.1. NCBI lineage: Eukaryota > Metazoa > Chordata > Amphibia > Anura > Dendrobatidae > Dendrobates > Dendrobates tinctorius. The sequence goes on from NW_027361679.1 coordinate 123,023,116, forward strand.
AAAAAGCGAAGTCCAGATTAGAGAACCTCGGATGGATAATAAATTACGAGAAGTCCCGATTTCAGCCCTTAAAGGTCCAGAAGTTTCTAGGCTTGCTGTTAAATTCAGAAGCTCAGCAGTGTCTGTTACCCGTAGATAAATTACAGCAGATACAGCAGCAGGTTCTTCGGGCAATCGATAGACCCTCCATGACCCTCAGGCAGGCCATGTCCCTGTTAGGCTCCCTAACCTCATGTATCCCAGCGGTCAAGTGGGCACAATTCCACACTAGGGCCCTTCAGAAAGACGTCCTGGTTAATAGCAGAACCTTAGAGGGCTTCTTGCAGGGTCAGGTATTGCTAAGCCCCTCAACTATTACATCTCTTAGGTGGTGGCTCGATGTCGGAAATTTAGCCTTGGGGGTGCCCTGGGTGATACAGATAACCCGCGTAATAACCACAGACGCTAGTCCTTGGGGTTGGGGGGCCCATATGGGGGACATAGTGGTACAGGGACAGTGGGACTCCGATGCTGAGATCTCATCTAACCAGAGGGAGCTGCTGGCGATTGAATTGGCCATTAAAAAACTCATTATGTATCTACAGGGCCATCATGTGAGGATACTCTCGGACAACCAGGTAGCGGTAGCCTATGTCAACCACCAAGGTGGAACCCGCTCCAACGCCCTGATGCGGATAACGGAACGTCTCCTTCAGATAGCAGAGAAAAATTTTCTATCATTAACCGCGCTCCACATCAGCGGAAAAGACAACATGAAGGCAGACTTTCTAAGCCGCAGGGCCCTAAGGCAGGGAGAATGGGCTTTAAACTCAGACATCTACAACCAGATTGTCCGCAAATGGGGTCAACCGGAGGTGGACCTCTTTGCCACCAAGGAAAACAGGAAGGAAAAAACTTTCTGTTCCCTAAATCCCAGGGAAAATCCACTGGCCGTGGACGCCCTCCTAATAAAATGGGACTTCTCGCTGGCTTATGCCTTTCCGCCTTTGAACCTTCTACCTCTGGTAGTGAGGAAGATCAGGGAAGACGGGGCAAGAGTCATATAGATTGCCCCCTTCTGGCCCAGAAGGACCTGGTTTGCATGGTTGAGGACCATGTCAGTTAGCGATCTTAAGGTACTGCCGAACCTTCCAGATCTCCTCTACCAGGGGCCAGTCAACCACCCACAAGTAGCAGGATTCCGTTTGACGGCATGGTGTTTGAGAGGACACTATTGAGGGATAGAGGGTTCTCAAAAAATGTAATCGATACACTCCTAAAAAGTAGGAAACAAACCACCACAGGTATCTATGCTAGAACCTTGAGGCGATTCCTGTCCACCTGTGAGTTTAATATCAGGGATGGAATACCCGTAAAACAGATTCTAGAATTCCTCCAGAGGGGTCTCGAGTTGGGCCTTTCCACTAGTACATTGAAAGTACAAGTTTCAGCTTTAGGGGCCCTATTTGCATGCGACATTGCCGGTAACCATTGGGTAGTGAGATTCATTAAGGCAGTTACCAGATCGAGACCCATACTCAAAGATAGGTGTATGCCTTGGGACTTAAATTTAGTCCTGACAGCCATGACAGAGAAACCGTTTGAACCTGTGGATTCTGCTTCACTAAAAATGATATCACTTAAGACAGCCTTTTTGGTAGCAATAACATCTGCACGTAGAATAGGCGACATACAGGCACTTTCCAGATTGCCTCCGTACACAGAATTCTCACAGGATAGAGTAATCCTAAGGCCAGACCCGGCATACCTTCCCAAGGTAGCGTCTCATTTTCATAGGACACAAGAGATAGTTCTGCCTTCCTTCCTCCCTAATCCAACCAATCCTAAAGAACAAAAACTTCAGGCTCTAGATGTTAAGAGATGCCTACTTAAATATTTAGCAGCCACAGATCCTTGGAGGAAGGCGAACGCATTATTTTTATCCTTCCAAGGTCCCAGGAAAGGGTATAGAATGTCAAAGCGCACGTAAGCGAGGTGGATTAGGGAGGCTATATCTATTGCCTACACAGCAGGTGGCGGTCCGGCTCCACAGAACCTGAGGGCGCATTCCACTCGTGCCATGGCATCATCCTGGCAGAGAGATCGGGAGTATCAATTGACCAGATATGTAAGGCGGCCACCTGGTCATCTCCTTCCACCTTTTTTAACCACTATCGGTTAGACATGGGTACCTCCTCAGATCTCACCTTCGGGCTAAGGGTGCTGCAGGCTGTAGTCCCTCCCTAAATTAGTTTACATCTCTGTAATTCTCTCGTGGTGCTGTCATGGGAGTCCGAATAAAGTATTAAGTTACGTACTGGTAACGGTATTTTTCGGAAGCCCATGACAGCACCCTTAGTTCCCTCCCTTGTTCACGTAGAAGGGTGCTCCCCTTTAGAGGATTGTTTTCGTGAGTTCACCTTATGTGGGATATGGTTTAAAGAATTGTAAATAGGATAGATAGGTTGTATATATTGTGTATATGCGGTGTACTAACCATGGTAGCCTCTCAAGCTCTGTAATCCAACTGATGCGTGGGAGAGGTGCCGCCCTTTTGTATCTGTAGGTTTCCTGTTCCCGAAAGGCGGATCCCCTCTCTCGTGGTGCTGTCATGGGCTTCCGAAAAATACCGTTAACGGTACGTAACTTAATACTTTTTTTTATCATGAAAAATATTTTTGCCAGAAAACAAAAAATATTCTTCCCACAGACAGCTACAACATGATTAGCAAGGGAGGGGGAAAATTTCCCTCCCATGCTAACTCCCCTGGTCTGAAGAAAGAATGGCCCTGCAAAAGAAAAATAATTGTGTGATCACACAACTCCTGACAGCAGAAAATTCTCAATTTCAATCTTATATCTACTGTATTTGGCCAAGAAAAATTTAAGGCTTGAAAGAGCAATATCATGTGGGATTGAGGGATACAAATTAATGACATCACAGCTGAGCCATTTAAAAGAAGAGTCCCGTTTAAATCTGTCTAAAGAGGACACCGACATTTTAGTATCCCGAATGAATCCTGGGATAGTACTGACCAAAGGTTGTAAATATAAATCAATCCCCTCACCCAATCTTTCCCCCAATGCTCCTATACCAGCAATAATGGGTCTGAACCCCCTTACGTGTTTACGGAAGAGCACGGTAGATTGATATGATAGGGTGCCCAGTATATAAATATTCTGAAAGTTTAGTATCAATGGCACCCGTAGAGACACCTTCTTGCAATAGTTTTGTAAGTTGACATTGAGAAAGTATTGTTTGGTCAGTCTTGAGTTTAGTGTAAGAACTGGCATCATTTAGAATTTTCATGTTTTCCAAATAATAAAAAGAAGCATTTAGAACCACAACCCCCCGACCCTTATCAGCTGATCTAATAAATCACCATTCTCCATTAATTCATTAAGAGATAATCTCTCAGAAGCAGTGAGGTTGTGTTTTAAGATTTTATCATTATCTAAATATCCTAATTCTTTTTCTATGCGTTCTTGAAATGTGTCTAATATACGAGGACGGGACTGTATAGGATAAAAGAATGGATTATATTTAAACAAAAAAATTGTCATTATAGGATATATCAGCTTGAATGGATTCTGATTCCAAATTCCTAAGTAACATAAGATGTTGTAACCTTAGTGGTGTCATGTGATACATTAACTTGATTGGGTAGACAGGCGTAGGAGTTATTCTCATCACCATCTTGTACAAAATGGCATTTTAGCGTAAGGTTCCATGATAGCTTGTTGATGTCCAGCAAGGTTTTGAACTTATCAAATTTTTTAACAGGTGAAAACCCAAGACCTCTAGTCAACAGAGAAATTTGAGCAAATAAAAGGATGTAGCTGGATAAATTCCAGACCGGGCAATTTTAGTAGGGTTTTCTCCCTTCTTCGTCGTTTTTTGAAGCGCTGAATCTTCTGAGAGATCGTCCAAAGAAACAAAAGAAATAGAGGAGGCATTTGATGAGTTAAAATTGGAAAAACTGACCTTCCGTCCCTCTTTATGTCTATTAAATTTTTCAAATGAACGATTTTTTAGAATAGAGGTTCTTGATTTATTAGCTTTCCACGAATATGCCTCATATTTTTCATTATCACGAGTATCCCTGTCAAACTTCTTGCTTTTTATGTTGGAAATCGAATCCTCCAGCATTTGTAAATTCTTTAACATCCTTTGATTAGCTTTAGAGAAGTCTTCCGCATTCATGACAGGATTTAGAGACATTTGAATGGTATTAATGTCCTCTTGAACCTTACTAAGTTCAGACTCCTCATATATCACGGAGTTCCATGAGTTTCAGAGAATAAGATGACAATCTGATTAAACTCGTTTAAAAACGTATCAGTATAGAGGAAAGTGGCACCGCCACTGCCACCATTTACCTGCAGCCTGCCACGAGATAAATCTGCACAAGCGCCACCCGCAGCTAGGACGGTGCCAGAGCAAGATTTAATTGAGAGAGAGTACAAAGACACCAGAGGGGCCGTGGAAGAGCCGAAGACCCTACCCACAGTCCTCCCTCGATGCACTAAATTTAGGAATCCAAAGCTTCTAATGATTTAACAAAAACCAGGCTGCAGATTTCTACACGATCTATTAAATCAGTATGACAGCGCCATTATACCCATACCTTTAGTGTAACACGGATAATCCTGATGACAGGTTCTCTTTATGGAATGTAGCATATAGAAAATGATCATTAGCCCTGCACAGCCTGCAGTTGCATGTTCTCATAAGACTGCCTGTGTTTTACTAGTAGTTTTTAATGTAAAAAAAAGCCTGCAGCCCTGACCAGTCTGTCTGTCCCGTTTTGTTTTTCTTCAGTGTCTCGGGCTGCCTTTAAATGCAAGGGTAATCTTTGTCTTTTGAGCTCCAAACACTCCCCTATCTTTCCTGTTTTTACAGTTCTAATAGAAAGCAAAGTCTGTGAAGCCAAGCCGGTAAACCAGACCCCGTTTTGCATGTGGAGACAGTGTTGCTTATAACTGTCAAGAAGATTGTTCCTTTTTCCAGTTAGCTGGAATCTAGTTGCTATGGATAATAATCATGTTCCCTTTCATATACAGTTGTGATCCTCCTTATTGTCTCCCCTAAAGTATACTATGTAAAACATCTCCTAGAGAAAAAATTTTTTAGTGAGTGATACGGCATATAAAATTGTACAAAATAAAAACTTTGTAAGGAAAAAAATTGTGCCAGGACACAACTAAAGTAGGTATCCAGGATTTTATTAAAAAAGAAGAAAAAAAAAAAGTGCCTAAGCACTAACAGGCAGGTAGTTGCTACCGATCTGCCTGTTGTGCACTGCACCGTTCTTCCCCGGCACAGACCGGTCACATACTGCCGGGGATTCAGCTGTTGTGATGGGATGGGACTTCCGACATCTGACTGACAGCCGACTCCTCCAGTTAGGCAGCGGAGATCCAGCTGTCAATCAGAATGACGCTGGAAGTCCCGCCCTGTCGACATAGCAGGGCAGAAAGGAAGTCTCCGCTCTGTAGATGTGAAGTTTGCAGAGGTTTATAAATCCTCAGCAGGAGTCGGGCAGGAACAGCGCAGTGCGCAACAGGCAGGGAAGTCACAATTACCTGCCTGTTAGTGCTTGGATAAATCTTTTGTTTTTTTATAAAGTCCCAGATATACCATTTTATTATTTCCGGTTGTTTAGTTTGTAACAAAGGACAAAATTGTAATAACGTGATAAATTACACTTGCCTATCCCCACATTGTCAGTGCTCGTATTGCTTTAGTTAACCTATGTATGGTGGCTTTGATGCTTAAATGGAATCTGTCACCTAATTTTCGGCCTATCAGCTGCGGCCACCGCCATCAGGGGCTTATCTACAGCATTCTGTAATGCTGTGGATAAGCCCCCGATATAACCTGAAAGATAAGAAAAAAAGAGTTAGATTATACTCACCCCGGTGTTCAGTCCGGTCCGATGGGTGTCGCCGTCCGATCCGGCACCTCCCATCTTCATACGATGATGTCTTCCTCCTTGCTTCTCCCTCGGCTCCTGCGCAGGCGTACTTTCTCTGCTCTATTGAGGGCAGAGCAGAGTACTGCAGTGCGCAGGCGCTGGAGCTCTGACCTTTCCCGGCGCCTGCACACTGTAGTAATTTACTCTGCCCTCAACAGGGCAGAGAAAGTACGCCTGCGTAGGAGCCGAGGGAGAAGCAAGAAGGAGGACGTCATCGTATGAAGATGGGAGGCGTCGGACCGGACCGCGACACCCACCACACCCGCCCCCAGGTAAGTATAATCTAACGTGTTTTTCTTATCTTTCAGGTTTCATCGGGGGCTTATCTACAGCATTACAGAATGCTGTAGATAAGCCCCTGATGGTGGTGGCCCCAGCTGATAGGCCGAAAATTAGGTGACAGATTCCCATCAGCTGTGGTCACAGCCATCAGGGGCTTATCTACAGCATTCTGTAATGCTGTAGATAAGCCCCTGATGAAACCTTAAAGATAAGAAAAACACGTTAGATTATACTTACCAGGGGTCGGGTGCGGTGGGTGTCTCGGTCCGGTGCCTCCCATCTTCATACGATGACGTCCTCCTTCTTGCTTCTCCCTCGGCTCATACGCAGGCGTTCTTTCTCTGCCCTGTTGAGGGCAGAGTAAATTAGTACAGTGCGCAGGCGCCGGGATAGGTCAGAGAGCGACTGCGCACTGCAATACTCTGCTCTGCCCTCAATAGGGCTGAGAAAGTACGCCTCCGCAAGAGCTGAGGGAGAAGCAAGGAGGAGGACATCGTCATATGAAGATGGGAGGCGCCGGATCGGACGGCGACGCCCATCGGACCAGACCAATCGCCGGGGTGAGTATAATCTAACTCTTTTTTTTTTTTTTTTTTTTTTTCTTACCTTTCAGGTTATATCGGGGGCTTATCTACAGCATTACAGAATGCTGTAGATAAGCCCCTGATGGCGGTGGCCGCAGCTGATAGTCCAAAAATGGGGTGACAGATCCCCTTTAATGAAGCACTCATGAATATTTTTTCCAGTAAGTATGTGTATATAGTGCCTTGAAAAAATATTCAAATATTTTTTATTTGCGTTACACCCATAAAACAAAACATATTTAGCTGGAATTTTATGCGATATACCAACACAAAGTAGTAAGTATAAAGGAAATGGTTTTTTTTAAATATTTTAAAAATATCAATCTGAAAATTTGTGATGTGCATTTGTATTCCCCTGTAGAATGATGCCTCTAAATAAAATTGCCTTCATAGGTCACATAATTAGTAAATTGAGTCCACCTTGTGTAATTTATTCTCAGTATACCTACAGCTGTTCTGTGAAGGCCTCAGAGGTTTGGGAACATTAGCAATCAAACAGCACCATGAAAACTAAGGAAAACACCAGATCGGTCCGGGATAAAGTTGTGAAGTAAAGCAGGGTTAGGTTATAAAAAAAAAAAAATAACCTAAGCTCTGAACATCCCAATGAGAACTGTTCAATCCATCATCCAAAAATGGAAAGCGTATGGCAAATCTACCAAGACATGGCTGCTCAACTAAGGTATCCCAAGCAAGGAGAGCACTAATTAGACAAGCAGTCAAGAGACCTTTGCTCGCTCTGGAGTAACTACAGAGATCCAGAGCACAGTAGGAGAATCTGTCCATAGGACAACTATTAATCATATACTCTACCAATCTGGTTTTATGGAAGAGTAAGAAGAAGAGAGTTGTTTTTTAAAGCAAGCCATAAGCAGTTCCATATGAATGTTTGAAAAAGCCATTTAAGGGGGTAACTGCAGGTGGACGAAGGTGCTATGGTTAGATGAGACAAAAGTAGAACTATTTAGTCTAAATGCAAATTGCTATGTGTGGTGGAAAACTAAAACTGCACATCACCCTGAAAACACCATCCCCACTGTAAAACATGGTGGTGACAACATCATTCTATGGGGATGCTTTACTTCAACATCGACAGGGGGTAGTTGGTCAGATTTAATGGCAAGATGGATGGAGGTAAATACAGGGCAATTCTGGAGGAAAACTTGTTAGAGGCTGCAAAAGACTTGTGACTTTGGCATAGGTTCACCTTCCAGCAGGACAACGACCCTATTCATACTGCCAGAACTACAAATGCTATGGCTTAGATCAAAGCATATTCGTGTGTGTGTGTGTGTGTGTGAATGACCCAATGTCCAGACCTAAATGCTGTTCACAGACACTCTCCATTCAATCTCACTGAGCTAGAGCTAGTTTACACAGAAGAATAGGTAAAAACTTCATCCACCAGATGTGCAAATCTGGTAGAAATATACCACAAAAGGCTTGCAGCCATAATTGCAGGGAAAGGTGAGCCTACAAAATATTGACCAAAGGGGGCTGACTACAAATGCACTTCACAATTTTCAGATTTATAATTTTAAAATACTTTGAAAACGATGTATCCTTTTCGTTACACTTCACAAATTCTTGCTACTTTGTATTGGTATATCACATAAAATTCCAATAAAATGTAATTGTTTGTGGGTATAATGCGGGAAAAATATGGAAAACTACACAGGGTATGAATAATTTTTCACTGCACTGCATGGTGTGCAGTGTGAGTGTAGTAATATACTCGCCTACCGACTGCCACTTTCTCCTGGATTCAGCACTGTTCTTCTCGTCTTCTCAGTGACGATACCACAATTCAGACAGTCTAGCTCTTTCTATGCTTTATACAGACTTGGTCAAAATTGTTGGTACTCCTTGATTAATGACAGAAAAACCCACAATGGTTACAGAAATAACTTGAATCTGACAAAAGTAGTAATAAATCAAAAATCTATGAAAATGAACAAACGAAAGTCAGACATTGCTTTTCAACCATGCTTCTACAGAATTAAAAAACTAATAAAACTCATGAAATAGGCCTGGAGAGAAATGATGGTACCCGTAACTTAATATTTTGTTGCACAACTTTTTGAGGCAATCAAATAATTCCTGTAACTGCCAATGAGATTTCTGCACCTCTCCACAGGTATTTTGGCCAAATCCTCAAAAGCAAACTGCTCCAGTTGTCTTGTGTTTGAAGGTTGCCTTTTCCAGATGGCATGTTTCAGCCCTATCCAAAGATGCTCAATAGGATTTAGGTCAGGGTTCATAAAAGGCCACTTCAGAATAGTCCAATGTTTTCCTCTTAGCCATTCTTGGGTGTTTTTAGCAGTGCGTTTTGGGTCATTATCCTGTTGCAAGACCCATGACCTGCGACTGAGACCAAGCTTTCTGACACTAGGCATTCTCTTTAGAATCCCTCGATAGTCTTGCAATTTCATTGTACCCTGCACAGATTCTAGACACCCTGTGCCAAATGCAGCAAAGCAGCCCCAGAACATAACAGAGCCTACTCCATGTTTCACAGTAGGGACAATGTTCTTTTCTTGATATACTATTTCATGAGTTTTATTAGTTTTTTAATTCTGTAGAAGCATGGTTGAAAAGCAATGTCTGACTTTCGTTTGTTCATTTTCATAGATTTTTGATTTATTATTACTTTTGTCAGATTCAAGTTATTTCTGTAACCATTGTGGGTTTTTCTGTCATTAATCAAGGAGTACCAACAATTTTGACCACATGTGTATATGAGCTGGAAGCCTCTTGTACAATGTAAGTCAATGGAGCCTTGTGCTGATGATCCCTAGGCTTGCATTGTAAAAGTCACATCTAGGGCACTGAGAACGCAGTGTGACCCTGAGAGTCTTCATCGCGGTGACGTCAGTGAGAAGCAGAGCAGAACGGCTCTGGTTCCTGGAGAAAGTGGCGGTAGATGAGTATCTTGATACACTCAATGTGCATATACACATTTATTGTGAAAAAATATTAATGGGAGTGCTTCATTGAAAGGGAGAAATGTATTCCTTGATCCATGGGCAAAATGGAAAAGTTGAGGGCTTCGTGAGCAAAAACAGGACTAATGGGCTAAGGCCAAATGACCCCAGTGCTTAATGAAAAGTAGAAAAAAAGAGCAGTTGAACTTTGCCAATAGTTACATAGGCAAACCACAATTACTGACAGATGAATCCAATCTAGAGCTCTTTGGCTATGCATACTATTATTATGATTGTAAAGGCAAACAGAAAGAAACATAATGTTTAAAGAAAAATGCACTCTACCTACAGTCAAACATGGCAGAAGATCCATAATATCGTGAGGTTGCTTTGCTGTTTCTGGGACTAGAGGTCATGAGTGTGCTACAAGTACATTGAAGTTCGAGGATTATCACAGCATTTTATACTAAAATTTTAGAGTAAAATGTGCTTCCAAGTATACGAAAACTAGATTTGAGTTGAGGAAAATGGGTTCTACAGCAGGATAATGGTCACAAGCACACATACAAAAAGTAGACAAGAATGGATATGAGGAAAAAATAGACTTTTAACCCCTTCCTGACATCCGACGTACTATCCTTTCCATGGGACCCGGGCCCCTATGCCCATGGACGGGATAGTACGTCTACCGCGATCAGCGGCGCCCACGTGGTGAGCGCCGCTGATCGCGGCCGGGTGTCAGCTGATTATCACAGCTGACACCCGGCACAATGTGTCAGGGGCGGTCACGGACCGCCCCCGACACGTTAACCCCTTGCACACCGCGATCAAACATGATCGCGGTGTACCGGGAGTTAAAGGGAAGCATCGGCAGGTAGGGGGCTCCCTCCGTGCTTCCCTGAGCCCCCCACGGCAGCGCAATGTGCAGCGCTGCTGCCAGGGACTCCTTTCCTGCAGGCCCCCGAATCCAAGATGGCGACGGGGGCCTTCGGGGGCCTGCAGGAAGCTGGCTTCCTCAGTGCCTGCAAAGCGCAGGCATGAGGAAGCCTTCTGCAGTGCCTGTGACAGATTGCTGATCTGTCACAGTGATCTGTGATGTGACAGATCAGCGATCTGTCACAGGACAGTGATGTCCCACCTGGGACTATTTAATAAAGTAAAAAAGTGTTAAAATAAATTTAAAAAAATCGCCAAATAAATTAGAAAAAAAAAATAAAAATATTCCCCCAAATAAATCCATTTTTTAGAAATAATAATAAAAAAAAACAATAAAAGTACACATTAGGTAACAACCCGCCCTATAAAACTGTCCCATTAGTTAACCCCTTAAAAAATAAAAAACGAAGCAAAAAATAATGATTTATTATCATACCGCCAAACATAAAGTGTAATAACGCGCGATCAAAAAGGCGCATATAAATGTCCATTGTACCGCTGAAAACGTCATCTTGTCCCGCAATAAACGAGCCGCCACACAGCATCATCCGCAAAAAAATAAAAAAGTTATAGCTCGCAGAATAAAGCGATGCAAAAATAATTATTTTTTATATAAAATAGTTTTCATTGCATAAAACCGACAAAACATAAAAAAACGACCTAAATGAGGTATCGCTGTAACCGTACTGACCCGAAGAATAAAAACGCTTTATAATAATAATAATAAATTTTATTTTTTATAGCACCGACATATTCCGCAGCACTTTACATTTCAGAGGGGATTTGTACAGACAATAGACATTACAGCATAACAATAATCACATACAGTAGATTATAACAAATACCAAGAGGAGTGAGGGCCCTGCTCGCAAGCTTACAGTCTATGAGGAAAGAGGTAGACACGAAAGGTGGGTGGTAACAGTTGCCCTGATTGTATGGACCAGCCATAATGTTAAGTGTGTAACAGTACAGACACAGAGGGCTAATGGATGCATAAAGCATGTGGGAACATGATGCTGGGAACCTGGTTATGGTAAAACTTTTGGCTCTGCCACACAGGGATAGGTTAGGTTAATGTGTTGAGGCGATAGGCCAGTCTGAATAAATGCGTTTTCAGGACACGCTTAAAATTGTGGGGATTGGGGACTAATCGTATTGACCTGGGAAGTGCATTCCAAAGAATTGGCGCGGCACGTGTAAAGTCTTGGAGATGGGAGTGGGAGGTTCTGACTATTGAGGATACTAACCTCAGGTCATCAGCAGAACGGAGGGCGCGGGTAGGGTGGTATACTGAAACAAGGGAGGAGATGTAGGGTGGTGCTGAGCCATGGAGGGCTTTGTGGGTGAGGGTAATAAGTTTATACTGAATTCTGGAGTGGATGGGTAGCCAGTGTAATGACTGGCACAAGGTAGAGGCATCGGTGTAACGATTGGTGAGGAATATGATCCTGGCTGCAGCATTCAAGACAGATTGGAGAGGGGAGAGTTTTGTAAGAGGGAGACCGATTAGAAGAGAGTTACAATAGTCGAGACGAGAATGAATAAGAGAAACAGTAAGAGTTTTTGCAGAGTCAAAAGTAAGAAAAGGTCGAATTCTAGAAATGTTTTTGAGGTGCAGATGACAAGAGCTTTATCAATTTTATCGCACGCGGAACGGTGTAAACGCACCCCCCCAAAAGAAATTCATGAAACGCTGGTTTTTGTTCATTCTGCGTCCCAAAAATCGGAATAAAAAGCGATCAAAAAATGTCACGTGCCCGAAAATGGTACCAATAAAAACGTCAACTCGTCCCGCAAAAAATAGGACCTCACATGACTCGGTGGGTCAAAATATGGAAAAATTATAGCTCTCAATATTTGGTGATGCAAAAACTATTTTTACAATAAAAAGCGTCTTTTAGCGTGTGACAGCCGCCAAACATAAAAACCGCCATAAATAGTAAATCACACCCCCCGTTATCACCCCCTTAGTTAGGGAAAAATAATAAAATAAAAAAAATGTATTTATTTCCATTTTTCGGTTAGGGTTAGGGCTGGGGTTAGGGCTGAGATTAGGGTTAGGGGTGTGTTGGGGTTCGGGTTGGAGTTAGAATTGGGGGTTTCCACTGTTTGGGCACATCAGGGGCTTTCCAAATGCAACATGGCGTCTGATCTCAATTCCAGCCAATTCGGAGTTGAAAAAGTCAAATGGTGCTCCTTCCCTTCCAAGCTCTGCCATGCGCCCAAACAGTGTTTTACCACCACATGTAGGGTATCAGCCTACTCAGGACAAATTGCAAAACAACTTTTGGGGTCCAATTTCTCCTGTTACACTTAGGAAAATAAAAAATTGGGGGCAAAAATATCATTTTTGTGGAAAAAAATGATTTTTTTATTTTCACGCCCGAGCGTTATAAACTTCTGTGAAGCACTTGGGGGTTCAAAGTGCTCACCACACATCTAGATAAGTTCCGTGGGAGGCCTAGTGTCGAAAATGGGGTCACTTGTGGGGAGTTTCAATAGTTTAGGTACATCAGGGGCTCTCCAAACGCACATGACACCCGCAGACCATTCCATCAAAGTCTGCATCCCAAAATGTCACTGCTTCCCTTCCGAGCCCCGACGTGTGTCCATACAGTAGTTTTCTCCCATATATGGGGTGTCAGCGTACTCATGACAAATTGGACAACAACTTTTGGCGTCCAATTTCTCCTGTTACCCTTGGGAAAATAAAAAAAATGGGGACTAATTGATCATGTTTGTGGAAAAAATACGATTTTTTTTATTTTCATGCCCGGGCATTATAAACTTCTGTGAAGCCTTTGGGGGTTCAAAGTGCTCACCTCACATCTAGATAAGTTCCTTAGGGGGTCTAGTTTTCAAAATGGGGTCATTTGTGGGGGGTTTCCACTGTTTAGGTACATTAGGGGCTCTCCAAAGGCAACATGACACCCTCAGACCATTCCATCAAAGTCTGCATTCCAAAACGTCACTACTTCCCTTCCGAGCCCTGACGTGTGTCCATACAGTAGTTTTCTCCCACATATGGGGTGTCAGCGTACTCAGGACAAATTGGACAACAACTTTTGGGGTTCAATTTCTCCTGTTACCCTTGGGAAAATAAAAAAATTGGGGACTAATTGATCATGTTTGTGGAAAAAATACGAATTTTTTATTTTCACGCCCGGGCGTTATAAACTTCTGTGAAGCACTGGGGGGTTCAAAGTGCTCAACACACATCTAGATAAGTTCCTTGGGGGGTCTAGTTTACAAAATGGTGTCATTTGTGGGGGGTTTCCACTGTTTAGGTACATCAGGGGTTTTCCAATCACGACATGGTGTCCGATCTCAATTCCAGGCAATAACGTCAAATGGCGCTGCTTCCCTTCCGAGCTCTGCCATGCGCCCAAATAGTGGTTTACCCCCACATGTGGGGTATCAGCGTACTCAGGACAAATTGCACAATAACTTTTAGGGTCCTGTTACCCTTGGAAAAATAAGAATTGAGGGTGAAAAGATCATTTTTGTGGAAAAAATATGATTTTTTAATTGTACGGCTGTATGTTATAAACTTCTGTGAAGCCCTTGGGGGTTCAAAGTTCTCACCACACATCTAGATAAGTTCCTTGGGGGGTCTAGTTTCCAAAATGGGGTCACTTGTAGGGGGTTTCCACTGTTTAGGTACATCAGGGACTCTCCAAACGTGACATGGCGTCCGATCTGAATTCCAGCCAATTTTGCATTGAAAGTCAAGCGACGCTCCTTCCATTCTGAGCTCTGCCATGCGCCAAAACAGTGGTTCCCCCCCCACATATCAGGTATCGGCGTACTCAGGACAAATTGCACAATAACTTTTGCAGTCCAATTTCTCCTGTTACCCTTGGTAAAATAAAAAAAATTGAACCTGAAGAATTTTTTTTGTGAAAAAAAGTTAGATGTTCATTTTTTTTTTAAATATTCAAAAAAATTCCTGTGACGCACCTAAAGGGTTAATAAACTTCTTGAATCTGGTTTTGAGCACCTTGAGGGGTGAAGTTTTTAGAATGGTGTCACTTTTGGGTATTTTCTATCATATAGACCCCTCAAAGTGACCTCAAATGTGATGTGGTCCTAAAAATAAAATGGTGTTGTAAAAATGAGAAATCGCTGGTCAACTTTTAACCCTTATAACTTCCTAACAAAAAAAATTTTGGTTCCAAAATTGTGCTGATGTAATCTAAACATGTGGGAAATGTTAGTTATCAAGTTTTTTGTGTGCTATATCTCTGTGATTTAAGGGCATAAAAATTCAAAGTTGGAAAATTGCGAAATTTTCAAAATTTTTGCCAAATTTCTGTTTTTCTCACAAATAAACGCAAGTTATTTGAATGAAATTTTACCACTAACATGAAGTACAATATGTCACGAGAAAACAATGTCAGAATCACCGGGATCCATGGAAGCGTTCCAGAGTTATGACCTCATAAAGGTACAGTGGTCAGAATTGTAAAAATTGGCCCGGTCATGAACGTGCAAACCACCCTTGGGGGGTGAATGGGTTAAATTAGCCAGAATTCATGGCTAATTTCAATCCAGTTGAAACATTCAAGAGCATGAGATAATTGCAGAAGAAATTACCAGCAGACCACTGAAAGAAGCTCAAGTATGTCTGCAAAAATGTTTGGATGTCTTTATGGTTGCCAAAATTTATGCAACAAAGTATTATGGAAGGGTGCCTTTTAAATCTGTCCATGTCCTTGCTATATGAGTAGCACGGTGGCTCAGTGTTTAGCGCTGTTGCTTTGCAGCGCTGTGGTCCTGCGTTCACATCGCACCAATGACTACACCTGCAAGGTGTTTGTATGTTCTCCTCGTGTTTGTGTGGGTTTCCTCCCACACGCCAAAGACCTACTGATCGGGAATCTGGATTGTGAGCCCCAATGGGGACAGTGGTGATAATGTCTTTAAAGCGCTGTGTAATACGTTGGTGCTGTATAAGCAATGTATAATAATAGTTTTTATTTATTTTTAAATCGCTTCGTGTATGGCAATAGATTTTTGTTGAATGTCTTTGAACATCGTACTAAAATGTTGTAATACAACATTTGTACATGTTTAGTTTTTTCTGAAGAGATTGATTTTTATAATGACTAATCCAGCCAATATTGTTGGCCACAATGGTACAATTGTACACTATAAAAAGTGCACTATACTTCCATAATTCCTGTAATTTTTGGAAATCTAGCCCTTTATTTTGCCATTCTTCATATCATCTTTATTTCTTATCCTGTCCCCATTTCTTTCTTATTACTTGTGTGCAATTATTGGTTATTCCACTCTGTTTTATCTCCGTTTTCACCTACATTTATTTCTGCATCGCTTTACCGCCTTCTATCTGCGTCACGGCTAGTTCCATGGGGATTCAGCCCAGCATGATTGTGCCTGCAAGCAGATCTCTTCTATACATTTATATCTGTTTTGTTTTTTATCACTGTGCTGCCAGCTATGCTTTTTTAGAATATATATGTCTATGTACTGTACATGGCCATCAGATTGTATTTATTCATTTCTGCAATGGTAAAAAAACAAATGTTTAAAAGTTTAACAACTTTGTAACCACAAATAGAACAGACGTACATATCAAGTCGTCTGTAAATGCTATTGGCATTAGCCAGACTTTCTGCGGTCAGATTGTGAGGAGTATGCAGAGGCTAGCAGCATGACAATGGCGCTGCTTAGCCAGCCCTTGCCATGGAGGAAGCCTGGCACAATGAACTCGCCATCATTTTTTTAAGAGATTTTTCTTCAACTGCAGTAGTGTGTATTATGTCCTAACCACGTTGGAATATAAAATATTAATAAATATTAGAGTTTCCACATTTATTAAAAAGCCATTCTGCAGTAGCTAGAGCAAGTGTTAGAAAGAATAGTACTATAAAGTTTTAGGGTTCTTTATGGCTCATCTTTGACGTCCATAACCTGTATAAAATCACTGAGCCTTATAATGTTTCCAGAACTTCTGCTTGGCTAAATTGCTGCTTTCATTAACCAGTTTTATTTGAAAAGCGACTCCTCCTTTTGTAAAAGATATCGTAATAGTATATACATTTATAGGAAGGTTCTACACCTTCCCGGAATGATTTTAAGTTACATTTACACTGGAAAGTTACTCTTGGGTACACTCGTTTCATGATTATCTTGCCATGCAAATAGGCTGCCAATCACATGATGAACGAGCACAAACGTTGGCTCATCAAGTGATGGTGGATCATGATGTGTAACCAGGACTCGCACCTCTCAGAACAATGGCAGCCTATGTGCGCTGAGAGCTGTATTACAGATTGCTCAGTGTGCATCGTTCACTACGTCTGCCCGTGTAACCAGGCTATTCAACAACCGCTGATCGGTAAATGTTTACCAAACGGTAGTCGTCTAGTGCCAAAGGTCGGGGTCCGTGTCATCACACAGACCATAGACCTTAGGCCAGCAGAGCATTGCCCTGGGCAAACATAGGTTATACATTTGCATTATAGTCTCTAGCTGCTGTCAGTTTTCCTAAGTAATGCTGGAGGATCTTTGTGCCCAGGAGGCCATTTCACCTCCTTTAGGCTAGTTTCAAATTTGCGCTTTTTTGTGCAGCGTTTTGTGCGCAATAGAAACGCATGCAAAAAACGCATCGTGCGTTTTGCATGCGTTTGCTTTTTTTAGGCACATGCGTTTTAACCAGTTTCTTGCCATGTTAACTCTTAAAACGCGATTTTAAACGCAGGCGTGCGCACGCCTGCGTTCCCATAGACTGTAATGTGGTATTTTGGCGCATTCCGTGCACATGCGTTTTTGTGACACAGGTTGGACGGACCAAAAATGCAACAGGTTGCGTCCAGCGCGCCTAAGCGCACACTACAAAAGACCGCATGCGTACGAAAACGAATACAAACGCGTGCAAACGCTAGACCATGCGCCCGCCATGTTAAACATAGGGGCGTATGGACGCGCACGATGCGCTGCGCTAAAAAACACTAATGTGAAACCAGCCTTACTCTAGCCATCAGAGAGAGGGACACACATCACAGCTCTACAACATGAAGTTTTTTTAATATCTGTCTTTGTTTTTGCTAACCTAATATTACAAATTTGCCATTTTGTTCACCTAGTAATATATGCAAAGTAGTGTTCAGGAATAGCAGAACTGAAAGAAATCACAAAAAAGGAATGTTCATATTAATCTACTATTATGGTGGAGGTCTAAAAATATAAATTGCTCATCGCCACTTAATCCTTATAATTTGCCAACATCTATAAAGTGTAGACATGCACAGCTGTTATGTTCAAATGCAATCAAAATTACTCACCCCCCTTTGCATATTAGGTATGTTAGCAAAATGTCTGCTGTTTGCCTTAAATCAATGAAACAAGAACGATTACTATAGCTCCACACTACTAAGTGGTTTCTCGAAGTTCAGCCCCAAATGCCACTTTTTGTGACTCTTGTAGACTAAATAATTCTACCCTTTCACATTGAGCACCTTTAGTACGCAGGGGAGCACATTTTGGCTGCTATGACCTGCTGCGAGGAATCTTAGCCATTGCCCTTGAAGAATGGGCCTTCGGTTCACTAATCTATTATTGGGCTTGCATGCTGCAACTGCCTTCTTCGCATCCCACCAAAGATTTTTTTTTCCTGGGCTCATGTCAGGTAACTGTAACGACCTCTCCTGCATCTTCCAGGGCTTCTGAAAGCCATCCTTGGTGGACATTGAGGTATGCTTGGGATCATTCCCCTATTGGAAGGCCAGAGATGCCCACGTTTCAGCTTCCTCCCAGAAGGCATGATCAGTGGTTCTTGATGACCTTTTTTGGATCTCTCCCTTCCCGTGTTTTTGTTCTCCCCATCTTCTTGCCCCAGTCCCGGGATGTTGTTGACAAACGCTTGCCATAGCCCGCTGTGTTTGAGGCATTCGGCACACATGTTAGGAGGAAATTAGAGCAGGCACTGATGTTCTTGGTAGGCTGGCAGGGTGGCCATAGCTTCCCATTCACAGCAGTCGTGTGTCCAATTCTATGGTGGTGAGGCTTTCTTGGGGATCCATGACTAATTTCTGTAGTTCTTACAAGTTAGCTTATGCTATATATATTTTCCTCACTTATATAGCGCTGTTAATTCCACAGCACTACAGACCTCATCATCACTGTCCCCATTGGGGCTCACAGTCTACATTGTGATGCTTTGTACTCTGAAACGTTGTGTTCTCTCATTCCTATTGTCTGATCACCCACTCGCCTACAAGTACACCTTGTCTCTGCATTTGGTATTTCTTCATATTCCCCTTATCCTCCCATCTTTCACTATATCTCTCTCCGCTTTCGGTTCCCCAGCCTCTCTCCATCCGCCACCTTTTGTGCAGCCTTCACCCTCCCTCTATCTATGGTTTGCGCGCCCCCTCCCTTGGTGACGGCGTGCTTAGAAGACACTGTGTGACTCATCCTCTGAGTGTGGAGATGTGCAGAGTAACCGCGCACCCCCCATCCTCAGCTGGTTGCCACAGCAACTGGGTCACCTCTCTGTGTGCGCTGCACTCCATCAGAGAGGAGATGAGCAGTAACAAGAGATAGGGATTTCTAGATCAGCTCTCCGGACAGGATCTCGCACACCTACAGGTTTTTTATTTTTTTTAGGCAACATCAATTTTGTACTATGTTGCTTAGAAAAAAATGACCATGTGAATTAAGTCACTGGTTTAGAAATGTGTCAAAGAATGGGTATTAAACAGTAGTTATTACAGAGAGTGAGGCATGGAAATATAGAGTTAATAACAGGGAGAAGAAAGGAAAGACTGGAATTAAATAGGTTGGGGGAGGGCTAAATTTTGAAAAACAAGCCATGCCCCTGCTATGAAATAAAGCAGTATCTACCATTACTCCAAGTGTTAGGTCATGGTAACTCTGCTTGAAAAAAACAGAAAAAGTTTAGCATCATTTGGTCGTAATTATTCTTATGTGCTTAGCCTTATAGGCTATGCATTACTATTTTGGGCAAATGCCTAGGTTCAGTGAGAAAATACCCAAACCAGGCAGCTTACCCCTTTCAGATGAGATTCAGTAGCGGGCATGAGAGTAGAAGGTCTTGCCAAGAGGCATTTTTTGGCCACAGAAATTAGAATACGGTAGATTTTAATATGTATACAGATAGCCATTCCTTAATGTTAGCTTAACATGTTCCGAGACGCAAAATGACCAAACACAATTTTACGATGCACTGTCACAAGACGTATAGGCTCTGTGTCTAAGTGCTCGTGAATGTGGCGTGCAGCGCGGCTTGACAATGGTTTTGCCAGCATGTCTTGTTGTATTGAATTTGTATCAGAAGAGAGTTCTTGAAGCAAATTTGAGACACGGTAAGGGTAAACATGTCTGTAACTAATTTTTTTTAAATTTTTTTTTAAATCATATGTTCTAAATCCCAATGTTTACTATTTTTCCCTTTCCTGCAGCTGGTTCCGCAAGAAGCACCCACAAATGGATCCTCTTGTACCCATTCCCCCTAGCTCAGAAACCAAGGATCGCTGGAGAAGCTTGACAGTTGTGCCTTACCTGGAGGATCTACACGGGTATAGTGAGGATGAAGATCTGTGTGACTTGGAGGATGAAATAATCTATACTCAAGACTTCACAGTTCCAGGTAAATCAAGTTTTTTTTAATTTTGCTTTATGTTGGCATTATGATTGCTTTATGCTGCAGGTTGTGGAGGATAGCTGAATGTTTCCTATGCTTGTTAAGAGAACATGTCATCAGGGTTATGCATATTATACTGATTTATTAGATACAGTACATTCAGTGAAGAAATCTGCAGACTGGTTGTGTGAAAATCATCATTAGAAGTTTTGGTCTCCTTGCATTAGTGTGGACTGTGGGTAGGGTTTTTGGCTCTGCCCCGGCCCCTCTTCTGCCTCTGGTGTCTTTATCCTGTTCCTTATGTAAATTTTGTACCTGCGCCAGCCTAGCTGTGCTTGCGCAGATTGATCTTGCAATATGTTTCAGTAAAATTGAGCCGGTAGCAGCACTTGTGCAGATTGACCTCCGGTGGACTTCATCAAAATGGTAACGGCGCATATGCCGATTAAGATCTTAACTCGTAAATGAGCCGAGATCTTAATTTGCGCATGCACCGGCGTCATTTTCCTGAAGACTGCCATGACACGTCATGATGTCGGCAGACGGAAGCTGACACTAATGGCACAGACCGCAGTGTGTTGTGAGTTCATTCTCTGGTTCACCAGTTGTGAGTTCCCCTTCTGGACTCCCTCTGGTGGTGACGGGAGGTGGTGCGGTGTTGTGAGTTCATTCTCTGGTTCACCAGTTATGCGTTCCCCTTCTGGACTCCTTCTGGTGGTGACGGGAGGTGGTGCGGCTGGTTTGATCGGTGGAGATCTGCCACATGAGAATGAGGATGACGATTGGATCTCAGGATTCTCAGATTGGATTTAAGACAGCTGACGCACTATTCAGTTGCTGGTGATTCCTTCTGGCTTGTCAGCTCTTGGGTTTCAGCTCTGTTCCAGTCATCTAAAGCTAAGTTTTTCTGCTAATGTTCACACTTGATTTTGTTGGTCTATTCAGTTTTTTGTGTGGTCTGACAGCCCCGGCTGGGGGCTGAGCTGAATTTCCACTCTTATTTATCAGTATTTTGCCAATTGACTTTTTGTCCCTTACTAGTTCGGTCTCTTTTTGCTCTGTCTCAGAATATTCCAGAGTGCTGATATAGTGGGAGAAGTCTAGTGACTTCAGGGTTAATTTTGCTATCAGAAGTGTTGGACATTATTTTTGTAGGGTTTTTTTGCAGGATGCAGACAGTGACTTGCCTTTCCTTTCCTGTCTAGTTAGTTTGGGCCCCATCATTTGCTCAGCCTATTTTCCTGCCTATGTTTGTGCCTTCATCTTGTTTCACCGTCAATACATGTGTGGGGGCTATCTATTCCTTTGGGGTCTGCTCTGGGGCAGTTAGTTTTCCCTTTTCTTGCTTTAGGCTTATGTAGTCCTCCGGCCGTGACGAGGCGTCGAGGAACATCGTAGGAATGCTCCACGGCTACTGCTAGTTGTGTGGTAAGAACAGGGATCTGCAATCTGCACAGTTACCAACTTCTCTGGTTTTCTGTGGCTTGGCTTGTTTGTTTTTTTTCTCCTCGGTGACCCATTCATAACAGCGGTGCCCATGCACTTTTATAATTGGCACCTATTGACAATCAATATAAATATCTGGCAGGTCAGCTACCTCTTCACACTTCCCCTTGAGAGAGTATATACGTGAAATGTGTGTCTAGGCAGCATGGTAGTCTCATCTATCCTTCCTCATCATGGATAAGCAACATACCATACATTAAGCAACATGTTTCACTTTAGGTCATGGTTACCTTGATGTTACATTTCAATTATTTTCCATGAGGACGGTTTGTTATTTATGCTGGAAGTTGGTACAGTGGCTTGCAAAAGTATTCACCACCTTGGCTTTTTACCTATTTTGTTACATTTCAACCTGTGTCTTTAAATATTTTGTAATCCAATTTGTCTGTGATGCATCAGCACTAAATATTCTAATTTGGTGAAGTGAGAAAAATATAGGCATAAATTAAATTTATGGGATCAAATAACTAAAAATTGTATTGTGCATATGTATTCACCCCTTTTGCTATGAAGCCCTTGAAAATTTCTGGTGCAAGCAATTACCCTCATAAATCACTTCCTTAGTGAAAGGAAGTCAACCTGTGTGCAATCTAAAGGCCCTTTTACATTTAGCGATGCACCAGCGATCCAACCAGCGATCCGACCCGGTCAGGATCGCTGGTGCATCGCTAAATGATCGCTAGTGAACTGTCACACAGGCAGATCTCACAGCGATGCAGCAGCGACGCAGCGCACGATACTTACCATTCACACACAGCGATCCTGCGTCCTCCCGCCCGCCTCCACGCGTCGCTGGACGTCACAGCAGGAAGTCTCAGCAGGAAGCAGACGACGAGAAATGGAGCCGGACATTCTCCCGCGATCAGCGATGAGCAGCGGGGGAGCCGGTCGGAGGTATCACACATAGCGATATCGCTAGCAATATCGCTATAACGTCACAAAACCAGTGACGTTTTAGCGATATTGCTAGCGATATTGCTTAGTGTAAAACCCCCTTAAGTCCGTTTATACACACATTTTTTGAAAGGCTACAGAGGCTGCAACACCACTATCCAAACGGCATCATGAAGACCAAGGAGATCGCCAAACAAGTCAAGGATAAAGTTGTTGAGAAGTACAAGTCAGGATTGGGTTATATAAAAAAAAAAAAAAATATCCCAATCGCTGATGATCCCCAGAGCACCATCAAATCCATTATCATCAAATGTAAAAAGCCTTTACTTACACACACAAATTGTAAAGCTCGTTTTGAGTTAGCCAAAAGACAAGTGGGAGACTCCCCAAATGTATGGAGGAATATGCTGTGGTCAGATAACACCAAAATGGAACTTTTTGGCAACTAAGATAAACACTATGTCTGTCGCCACACAAACACAGCTCATCACACCTAGAACACCATCCCCATAGTGAAAAAATGGTGGTGGCAGCAGCATGTTGTGGAAATGTTTTTCGGCAGCAGGGACAGGTAAAATGGTCGTAGTCAAGAAGTAGATGGGTGTTGCAAACAACAATTATATTTCTGAGCACAACCTGTTTGTCAGTGATTTGAGACTAAAGCAACACTCGAGTGGTTTAAGGGAAAACGTGTAAATGTTTTGGAGTGGTCGAGTCAAAAGGTACCGTCACATTTAGCGATGCATCAGCGATCCCGACAACGATACGACCCAGTCAGGATCGCTGGTGCATCGCTAAATGGTCGCTAGTGAGCTGCTAAGCAGGCAGATCTCAGCAGCAACATAGCAGCGGTCGTTACTTACCTGTCAGACACGGTGATGAAGACGTCCTGCCGCCCGCGTCCACGCGTCGCTTGTCGGTGCCAGCAGGAAGCCCAGCAGGAGGCGGCCGACGAGAAACAGCCCAGGGCGTTCTCACGCGATCAGCGATAGCCAGCTGGGGAGCCGGTCGGAGGCAAGTATTACACATAGCGATATCGCTAGCAATATCACTACTGCGTCACAAAATCGATGACGCTTTAGCGATATCGCTAGCGATCTCGCTTAGTGTGACGGGGCCTAAAGCCCAGACCTTAATCCAATTGAGAATCTGTTGTCAGACTTGAAGATTACTGCTTACCCAAAGGAAACCATCTAACTTGAAGAAACTGGAGCAGTTTTGCCTTGAGGAATGGACAAAAATCCCAGTGGCAAGATGTGGAAAGCTCAGTGACTTATCCAAAGTGACTTGCAGCTGTAATTGTCACAAAACAAATCTCTACAAAGTACTAACTTTAGTGGGTGAATAGTTATGCCCCCTGAAGTTTTAGGCCCTTTTACATTTAGCAATGCACTAGCGATCCCGACCACGATACAACCCGGTCAGGATCGCTGGTGCATCGCTAAATGATCGCTAGTGAGCTCCCACACAGGCAGATCTCACAGCGATGCAGCAGCGATACAGCGGACAATACTTACCTTTCAGACGCGGCGATCCTGACGTCCTCCCGCCCGTGTCCACGCGTCGCTCGTCGGCGTCACAGGAATCGCCCGACGAGAAATGGAGCCGGACGATCTCGCGCGATCAGTGATGGACAGCGGTGGAGCCTGTCGGAGATAAGTATCACACATAGCGATATCGCTATAACGTCACAAAATCGGTGACGTTATAGCGATATTGCTAGCGATATCGCTATGTGTAAAACCCCCTTTACAATTATTTTGTCCTATTTGTTGTTTGCTTCACAATAAAAAGAAAATGAACTGGAGCACTGCAGTAAAGAGTTAAATCCCCACTGTCTTTCTTTTTTTTTTTTTTTTTTTTTAATTATTTCAGTGCTGGAGTGTTATCACTAATGCATGTTCCCTGCCCCTAGTAATATACTCACTAGCCACTATCTTCTTCCATTATCTGCACCGCTTTGGTCGTCTTCTGCAGGTATTGACCTGCTGGATTGCTCTGATGTTTGCTTGGTGAGTCAGAAGTCACAACTCAATGTAGGTCTATGAGAACCAGAGCAATGCTGGAATGAGGGTCTCAAAGACTTACATTGAAACGTGTAGAATCATAGAATCGTAGAGTTGGAAGGGACCTCAAGGGTCATCTGGTCCAACCCCCTGCTCAAAGCAGGTTTCACTAAATCATCCCAGACAGATGTCTGTCCAGCCTCTGTTTGAAGGCTTCTATTGAAGGAGAACTCGCCACCTCCCGTGGCAGCCTGTTCCACTCATTGATCACTCTAACTGTCAAAAAGTTTTTTCTAATATCTAATCTGTGTCTCCTCCCATTCAGTTTCATTCCATTGCTTCTAGTCTTTCCTTGTGAAAATGAGAATAAAGATGATCCTTCTACAATGTGACAGCCCTTGAGATAATTGTAGACAGCTATCAAGTATTCTCTCAGTCTTCACTTTTGCAAGCTAAACATTCCCAAATCATGCAACCGTTCCTCATAGGACATGGTTTGCAGAGCGGTCACCATTCTGGTCGCTCTTTTCTGAACTTGCTCCAGTTTGTTGATGTCTTTTTTAAAATGTGGGGCCCAAAACTGGACACAGTATTCCAGATGAGGTCTGACCAAAGAGGAGTAGAAGGCAATAATGACTTCACATGATCTAGACTGTATGCTTCTGTTAATACATACTAGAATTGTATTTGCCTTTTTTGCTGCTGCTGCATCACACTGTTGACTCATGTTCAGTTTATGATCTATTAGTATACCCAAGTGTTTGTGCTTTGGGGTACCTGTGGACAGGTCTTTCCTTGGTTTCTCTTCCTTAGAGCAGGAAAATAAGACTCTGGCTACAGTGCCTTTTTTATTCTTTTTATTGTGAATCAGACAGCAAATAGGACAAAATAACTGAAAACTTCAGTATGCATAACTTCAAACCCCCTAAAGTCAGTACTTTGTAGCGTCTCTCCTTTTACGGTTATTACAGCTGAAAGTCGCTTTAGATAAGTTTGTATAATCTTTCCACATCTTGCCATTGAGAATTTTGCCCATTCCTAAAGGCAAAACTGCTCCAGCTCCTTCAAGGAGCTTTGACTAGGCCACTCCAAAACATTTAGGCTAAGTTCACACATTGTGGAATTCCGGCGGAAGTTACAGCGAGAATTCCGGAATTCCATTCCGCGGGAAAATCGCATTTTAAATACCCGAGATTTTCCCGCGGAAAAACTAGCGATTTGCAAGCGTAATTAGCTTGCAGAATTCTAGCGTTTTCCATGCGATCTGTAGCATCGCTTGGAGAACTGATTGACAGGTTGGTCACACTCGTCATACATAGTGTTTGACAAGTGTGACCAACTTTTTACTATTGAGGCCGCCTATGCAGCATCAGTAGTAAAAAGATCTAATGTTAAAAATAATAAAATTAAAAATCGGGCTATATTCACCTTCCAACGTCCCGCGCAGCCTTCCCAGGCTTCAGCGATGCTCCGACAGGTCCCGTTCCCAGAGATGCATTGCGGCAATGACCTTTGATGTCGCGGTCTCGCGAGACCGCTATAGCATCGCGAGATGCGACGTCAGCAAAGGTCATCGCAATGCATCACTGGGAACAGGACCTGCCGCGTGTATCGCTGAAGCCTGAGGACGCTGCGCGGGTCATTGGAAGGTGAATATAGCCCGATTTTTTTAATTCTATTTTTTGCCGCGATTCCGCTAATTAATGAGCATGCTGCGTATTTTTCCGAGATGCGATTCCGCTGCGGGAAAATCTGCAGCATTAGCACGCATGTGCGTAATCCCATAGGAATGCATGGGATGTGGTTTTTCGTGGTAAAAACCACTGCGAAAACACGAAAAAACCTGAACGTGTGAACGCAGCCTTACACGATTCCCCATAAAGCACTTGAGTGTTGATTTAGCATTATACGTTGTCATTGTCTTGTTTGAAGATGAACCACCGTCCCAGTCACAAATCACCGACAGACTGAAACAGGTTTTGCTCAAAAATATCCCTGCATTTCACAAATCCATCTTCCCCTCAACTCTGACCATTTTCCCTGTCTCTGCTAATGAAAACATCCCCACAACATGATGCTGCCACCACCATGTTTCATGAAAGTAATTGCTAGCAAAAGAGGTGAATACAAAACAAGTAAAACAAATTACAAACATCATTTAAGAACAGGTTCTAATGTAACAAAATGGGTAAAAAGCCGAGGGGGTGAATACTTTTGCAAGCCACTTTAAGGCCCCTAAGATAGAAAGCTTTCCAAAAGTCCCTTATATAATTGTAGGTTATTTTAACAATATACCAGATTCTTATCGGGTTATGAGTAGACATGAAGTAAAGAAAATAGAATGTAACACATTCCTTTTAGTCATTTACTTCAAGAAACAGCCTTAATTGATTTCTGCAGATCATTCTGACCTATATTAGTACTCCTGCTTTTTAACTACATTTTCTTCCTTGTCACATGTACCTTGCTCTAGGAAGGATTAATTGCCAACATTGAACACAACCTAGAGTACCATCAGACCATTTGCTTCTCTGTGTCTCCCTGGATTTGTTCCAGGATGTTGCAGGTCCACATAGAAGTTTAAACCCATTTTGGTTGCAAATCGTTGATACTGAGAATAAAATTGAAAGTGAACTGAAGGAATATCTTCTGATTAATAAAAAATACTGCTTCTAGTATATATGTGTGGGAAGCTATGAAGGCCTGCCTTAGAGGTATTTGATAAAATAAATATTAGTGGCTAGATCTCTCACTAAACGGCAGGGTGCATTGGTGTTTCTTTAGCTCTGAGAATGCAATGAACATACTGTATTTTTCGGACTATAGGACGCATCGGACCATAAGATGCACCCCAAATTTTGGGGTGCAAAAATAGCAGAAAAAGATTTTTATAAGATGAGGGTCCGTCTTATTGTTCGAATTTAAGGTATCTTACCTGAGGGTCGGCGGTGGTAGATTGGGGTCACAGGAGGCATGGTCCCTTCCTCAGGAAGCCGGCGGTGGCAGAAGTGGGGCAATGCTGCAGAACCAGGATGCAATGCTGTGGGTCCGGTGTTGGCAGTGAGGCAGAGCATGGAGCAGGGTCCCTTCCTCAGGATGCTGGCGGCAGAAATGTGGCGACGCCGCGGCCCGGTGTCCACGGTGAGCAGAGCTGAATGCATCACTGTTTTCTCAGTGGCCATCTTCCTGAGGCAGCATGTGCGCAGTCTGAGCAGGCCCTCGGCTTCAGGAAAATGGGCGCCAAGATCTGAATCTGCGCACGCACGGCCTCTGGCGGCCATTTTCCCTAAGCCGAGGGCCGCAGTGATCTCAATCTGTGCAAGCGCTGCCTCGGCTTCAGGAAGATGACCGCAAGGAAACCGGTGATGCACTCGGCTCTGCTTACACCGGGCCGCGGCGTCACCACATTTCTGCCGACGGCATCCTGAGGAAGGGACCCTGCTCAGGTGCACTCTGCAGCGCCCACCGCCGACACCGAGCCTCAGCATCGCCACATCTCTGCCGCCGCCATTTCCACTGCTACACCACTGCCGCAACCCCCCCAATAAGCCTGTGTTTGGACTATAAGACGCACCCCCCATTTTCCTTCCAAATTTTTTTGGGAAAAAGTGCGTCTTATAGTCCGAAAAATACGGTAAATCCAAAGCCGGCCACACAGAACAACCTGAAAGCTGCTCAAACAATGCTTAATCAAGTAACATTACAGGCAGCGGTAAGAAAAAGATGACTTGAGAGAATGCAATATTTTGAAGATGGGAGAAAAGGCAGGACATCTATTGTCTGTGATAGCCGCAGCACAGGGAGAATCTTCCTTTATATCATGTCTACAAGCAAAAGATGGTACTGCAGTACATATAACACTGGGTATCCCTCAAGAATTAGAGGCATATTCTGCAGAGTTATACTCTTCGCAAGTACAGCCTAGAGAAGATATGATTCAGAATTTCCTCAGTAAGGCACAGCTCTGTTTTCTTTTTTTAGAATCCCAAAATCTATTAGATGAGCCATTTCATATTGAAGAACTAGAACTAGCACAAAGTACAGTAGCTAATGAGAAAGTACCAGGGCTAGACGGATTTCCAGTAGAGGTGTACAAAGATATAAAGCGGTATTATTACCCATGCGGTTGGAGGTGTATAATTAATTTCTTGAAGGAGGGTCATTACAGGAAGCCATAATTGCAGTGTTACCTAAACAGGACAAGGACCCTAGCTTGCTGCCAACATATGGACCCATCAGTTTAGCAAGCAGATTGTCAACAAACAGACTTGTAGGGTGTTCTCCTCAATAGTACACTTAGATCAGTCTGGGTTTATGCCCAATAATTTCTCTTAGAAACAGCACAGTGCCATAAATCTTAGTGAGGAAAATAGGCGGACATATTTTGACCGCCATGTCAATAAATATTCCACTCCAAATACATATTTAAACAACATCCGAAAAAGGGAGTATAGGATTCGATATGTAGTAAAAAATGTTGGAATTTTATTCAATAACAATCATCTAAAAACATACATATACCGCGTTATAGCAATACAACATTACAAAAATGACAGAAAATGGGGAGATAAAAAATGCCCAAGCATGATAACCCATGTCCAGAACCAGTGACCAAAGAGGATTTGTCCCAAAAATTGGGGGTAAAGTATCCAATATGGTTAAGCCAAAGAAAGCGGTGTCCTAACAAAAATTGTTACCGCAGAGCCAAGTGGCAAAGAGGGCTTACCAAAACGGGCTGGACATGCAAGAGCACAGGGGTGGGGGGGTGTAAAGAGCCCTGACGCGTGTTTCGTGTCCGTACTGGTCGCTTTCTCAAGGGGAGTGGGGTATAGTCATCAACAAGGACCTTTTGTAGGCATGTAGTAATATGCTGTGTCACAAAACCAGTGACGTTATAGCGATATTGCTAGCGATATCGCTATGTGTAACGGGCCCTTAAGGAAGAGACGATGGAGTATGCAGATGACCTGCTATTGTTTCTAATGCTCTGATTCCAGTGTTATCTAGGTTTAAATACTTTAGAGTATCCTCTAAAATTGTGGAATATGAGCATCTCAACCTGAATCCTCTTATTAACAAAATTTAAAGGAATGATACTGGTTTGGTTTAAATTATATTTCCGTAGTGGGAAGGGTAAACTTCATTAAAATCATACTTGTGCCCCAACTCCTATACGTTTTGCATAATGCTCCCAATTTGACTCCCTCAAAATAAATTTTGCAAAATAAACTCTTTATTTACAAACCTCATCTGGCAGAAAGGTCAACCGTGGATTTAATTAGAATCACTACAAAAGCCCTGAAGATGAAGGTAGTTTAGCACTTACTGGTCTGTTGATGTACTATTTAGCATCACAAATTCAACTTATTAAGTTGGGGTGAAAACACCATAAGTAATTCTGTTGTGAGTGTTTTTTAACATATGGTGGGGAAGGGTTCACTATTTTCCAGTCTTGAGGCAGGCACATTTTGTAAATGTTCCTTTACATATTCTACAATGGCAATCATGTAAAGCTATGGAACAAAATAAAGCCGTGATAAAACATTACTGCTTTCACAAAATTGACCCCGTTTTTGGGACAATAGAAATATTCCAGAGTTATTGTCCCTGCAAGGCTTTGATTACTGGCAACAGGTTGGGGTCTGGAACCTAGTTCATTTATTAGAAGGAAATATTTTCAAAACGTTCGAGAGACTACAGGAAGAATATCTCTTGCAACATAACATGTTCTATAGATTTCTACAACTACTCTATGCATTTGAAATTCAGTGTAGCTCAACTCCCCATATATGTTCAGACGGTTATGGTATTTGTCACGACTCAGCTGTCGGGTGACCAGGGGCTCCTTCCATGTCCCTACCACTAAGGGGCGCCCTAGCTCGCTCCATTACCCAGGATACTTCTGAAGGTGAGGATGCCGGTGCCGCCACCTTTGCCTTATCTCCTTAGTTAGTCCTCTGTTCTCTTCCCCCACCCAGGGAAGAGGGGCACTACTGTGCAACGCAGTACACCAACCTGACGAACAAGGCAACACAAACAAGGTTAACTGAAAAAAACAGGCATACAAATATTCACTCACACGTAACAGAGGAATGCATCAGGGAGAGGGGGAATAACCAAAGTAGGAGAAGGAAGGGCATTATCACACTTACAAACCAAGCAACAGTCATAGATAACTCCTCCAAAACTCCTCATATGAACACCTCTCTTCCTAAGCCATGCAGCAAATGCTAGCTCTGACATGGATTTGAATCAGGACCCATATTTTAAAGGGGATGGTAGTGGATAACTGAGCTTAACCGAGAGCTCAGAGTATCCAACATGGCCGATTTAACCCCTGTTCGGCCAAAATAAATTAAAACTAAGAAGTGCTTCTTTTTTCCATTCTACATGACGGCACCACGAGAGAGGGGATCCGCCCTACGAGGACAGGAAACCTTCAAGATAAAAAGGGCGGCTCCTCTCTCCGCATCAGTTGGTTTCCTGTCCTCGATGGGGAACCCTCAAGATGAAAACCTCTTGATGGAAGAAAGAAGAGGATGCCTGGGCCTGGGTCGGGTGATTACTGGCAGGCACCGGTCTGCTACACCCGTCACCAGGTACCGGTAGTCGCCTCGGGGGCCATATATTCCTATGCCCCCCCTGAGCGAGAGCATGGCCACAGCCGGGCATACCCAGGCGAACGGAGGCGAGGAGGTCCAGGGAGGCCATTGATAGTGTCCCTCCCTGTTGACATATAGTGGCCATGCAGCCCGGGAGGCACATCAGTGCCCGGGCAGAAAAGCTCCTCGGAGGCCACAGATTGTGTACCCTCCCTGTGAGCACCAGACACCGGACCCCGCAGCGGAGGTCGTTCCGCACATACCTGCGCCAGAGCAGGGAGATGGGGTCCACCATGCAGGTAAGAGGTGTCCGGGGGTCCTAAAATGCAGGCGCTCACTCGGCCGGGCCGCACCGGGAGGCGCGCGCACTGAGAGCGCGCATCATGGCCGACGAACCGGAAGTAGTGCGGCGACCCGGAAGTAGAGCGGCGCGCACGACACCACGGGGCCTGGGAGAAGCAGAAGGTGCGCACGGTCCCGGGAGGGGCACGGAGCACGCATGCGCGCGCACGCACGTCCACACAGAGGCGCGGCAGGTGCAAGACCAGTTGGTCTAAAAAAAAAAAAAAAAGAGACTGCTCTCATTTGGCTCATGCTAAGCAGCTGGAAGCTGGGGGCTGCTATTTAAACCGGTAGTGGCTGGCGTCACTACACCATTACATGGTCAGGTGTGACTGCTCTCAGCACAGGATAGCAGCAGACATATACGGCAGGATGGAGAGCCCCTCGCCAGAGCATATACAACCACGCCAGGAAGCGAAGGAAAGGCGGTCAAGCTCACACGAAAAGAGCCAGACACGCCGCAGCAGCAGTGGAAGCCGCTCGGGCAGCGCACGGGCGGATCGTCAACGCAAGAAGGAGGGGTCCCTAGTCTCCTTAGGAGACAGTGAGAAGACCAGTCAGCCTCCAGAT
Organism: Dendrobates tinctorius; assembly: GCF_039654945.1. NCBI lineage: Eukaryota > Metazoa > Chordata > Amphibia > Anura > Dendrobatidae > Dendrobates > Dendrobates tinctorius. The sequence continues at coordinate 123,055,350 of NW_027361679.1, forward strand.
CCGGTACCCGTTTTGTGAAAGCGTCCGAGTGGTGAGTGAACTACGAGAAAGTCCAGTACTCTAATGTCTGTTCTCTTTCTCTTGTCTCCTCTCTTCCCTCTCCTCCCTCTCTTACATACATTGGCGGGGTGGAGTATAGAAAGTCCCTAAGAAAAGTAGGGGAAAATCTAAGAATAAAGAATGTGCTTTATGCAAAAGTCCCGTAGGAACAGCCTGGAATAAAAAGTTATGCCAGGAGTGTATTAACAAAACAATAGCGGAGGAGACTCCCTCATTCTCGGATAGTCTGAGGTCCCTAATTCAAACAGAGGTTTGTAAGTCAGTAAGTGCATTACAATCTGCGGACGCAGATAGGAAAACTAGGGGTAGATCCAGCCCCTCAGGGGTCTCTCAAGAAGACTATACAGGATCAGAGGAGGACTCAGATAAAACGCACTATTCAGATAGTAGCTCAGATGGGGAAGATACGTTCCCAGTAGAATCTACGGATGAACTTATTAAAGCAATCAGATCTACCATGGGGCTGGTAGAGGAGCGAGCAAAAAAGACAGCCCAAGAACTCATGTTCAGTGGACTACAAAAGAAAAAGCGTAAGACCTTCCCTATTAATGAGCAAATAGAAGAGCTCATAAAACACGAATGGGAAAAACCAGAGAAAAAGTCCCAGATATCTAATTCTCTGAAGAGGAGGTATCCCTTTGAGGAAGTGGCATCCTCATCCTGGGATAGGGCTCCCAAAATCGATGTAGCAATATCAAAAGTCGCCAGGAAAACCTCCCTACCCTTTGAGGATCTGGGGTTTCTGAAAGAACCGCTGGACCGGAAGACTGACAATTGCCTTAAGACAGCCTGGGAAACCTCGGCTGGGGCGCTAAGACCGGCTATCTCAGCTACGTGTGTGGCTAGGTCTCTAAAGATATGGGTAGACAACTTGGAGGATCAACTAGAACGTGGAGTTCCCAGAGAGTCAATTCTGGAAGCATTACCGGCTATTAGAGCGGCGGCAGACTTTCTCGCAGAGGCTTCTGCAGACTCGGCCAGACTAGCAGCAAAGTCAGCAGCCTTAACCAATGTAGGACGGCGCGCAGTATGGCTAAAATGCTGGCCGGGGGACACTCAGGCAAAGATGAAACTGTGCTCTCTGCCATGTGAGGGAAATTTCTTGTTTGGACCTGCATTGGATGACGTATTGGAAAAAGCGGGTGATACAAAGAAAAATTTTCCAAAACAACCATTTCAAGCGTTTCGGCGCTCCTTTCAGAGGGGCCGAAAATTCAGAAAGCAACAATTCAGAGATCAAGACAAAAACAATTCTGACAGGCGATACAGAGGAGGGAGAGGCTTCTATTTCGGCAAGCCCTCCAGGGAAGCCAAAAAACCCTCCCAGTGACGGTCCTTCTCAGGTGGGGGGAAGGCTCTCTCACTTCCTCCCAGCCTGGAAGAGAATCTCATCCAGCACCTGGATCCGACAGATAGTAGGGTCAGGTCTGGAATTAAAGTTCCACCATTGGCCACCACAAAAATTCATTCAGACTCCAGTGCAATCTTCTCAAGAAAGACAAGAGAGTCTGGAAGAGGAGGTATTGTCACTCATACAGAAACTCGTACTGGAAGAAGTTCCGGAAAAAGAAAAAAAGGAAGGCTTTTACTCCCCCCTATTTCTAATAAAGAAACCAGACAATTCCTGGAGGACAATTATAAATCTGAAAGGCCTCAACAGATATTTGATAGTCCCATCATTCAAGATGGAAACCATAAGATCTGCAGTGAAACTCCTCTTTCCTCGGTGTTACATGGCGGTCCTGGATCTCAAGGATGCTTACTATCATGTCCCGATCCGGCAGCAAGACCGCAAATATCTCAGGGTGGCAGTCCAGATAAAATCTCAGTGGCATCACTTTCAATACAGGGCTCTGCCCTTTGGGGTAGCAATAGCCCCCCGGGTCTTCACGAAATTAATTGCGGCGGTCTCGGCACATCTCAGGGAAAAAGATGCCCTGGTAATACCATATCTGGACGACTTCCTGATAGTGGGGAGAGATTTCTCTCACTGTCAGGAACAAGTCAAGATAGTGATGGAGACACTTCAGACTCTGGGTTGGCAGCTGAACCTCAAAAAATCCAAACTGGAACCAACTATGATCCAGAATTTTTTGGGCCTAACAATAGACTCGGTGATGCAGGAATGTCGCCTCCCAGAGGAAAAAGAAGAAAAAATCAAAAACCTAATCAGGACAACATTAAGAAAGCCAGTAATGACTCTGAGGAAAGCCATGTCAGTGTTGGGATCCCTAACTTCCTGCATACCAGCAATAAAATGGGCTCAGTTTCACACAAGGGAACTTCAGTGGTGTGTGTTACAAAACGATCTGAGGCTTCAGGGGCAGTTAGAGCAAAAGCTCACCATCCCGGACCCTGTACTCCAGTCACTCAGGTGGTGGTTACAGATAGAGTCCTCTCCAAGGGGAGTACCCTGGACATATACAGCCTCCAGAGTAGTCACGACAGATGCCAGCCCCTGGGGCTGGGGAGCCCATCTAGACACCCTATGGCTTCAAGATCCTTGGGCTCAGAACGAAAAAGATCTATCCTCAAACGAGTGGGAGCTGCTAGCCATCGAAAGGGCGCTGGAAGGTTTACTGACACACCTGACAGGACATCACGTGAAAGTCCTATCAGACAATTGTACAGCAGTAGCATATGTGAACCATCAGGGGGGCACCCGTTCTCGGTCATTAATGAAAATAGCGGGAAGAATACTGACTCTAGCGGAACGTCAGTTTCTCTCATTATCGGCCCTGCATATCCGAGGTGTGGACAACCTGAAGGCAGACTTTCTGAGCAGGAACCGGTTGAAGCAAGGCGAATGGTGCCTAAAAGAGTCCATTTTTCAACGGATTATGCTTATGTGGGGGAAACCCATAATAGATCTCTTCGCCTCAAAAACCAACAGAAAGGTTCAAAAGTTCTGCTCTCTAAGTCCAGCAGACATGCCACTGGCGGTAGACGCCTTCAGGATAAAATGGACATCAGGTCTCCTGTACGCCTTCCCCCCGATATGCCTCATTCCGTTAGTCCTGAAGAAGATCAGGGAGGACCGAGCCAGAGTAATTATGATAGCTCCCTTTTGGCCAAAAAGGCCGTGGTTCTACTGGCTAAGAGTGATGTCGGTGACGGACCCATGGGTACTCCCAGAGGACCACGACCTCCTAACACAGGGTCCCTTCAATCACCCTCCGAACTCCAGGTTGCATTTGACAGCCTGGAATTTGAAAGGTCACTGTTAGAGAAAAAAGGGTTTTCACAAAGGTTAATTTCCACCCTAATCAGTAGCAGAAAGCCAGTGACTACAAAAATATACGGGAGAATATGGAGAAAATTTTTTTCCACCTCAGGCCCAATACGGGAGGGAGAAGTACCGGTGAGGGCAGTGCTAGAGTTTCTGCAAAGGGGTTTAGACTTGGGCTTAGCTGTCAGCACCCTCAAAGTACACGTTTCAGCCCTGGCAGCATTATTCAACTATGACCTAGCAAATGATAGATGGGTGGCCAGGTTTATCCGGGCCTGTACTAGGGCTAACTCTGTCCCATCTCCTAAACCTCCTCCCTGGGATCTAAACTTAGTCCTATCATCTCTAACAGAAAGTCCATTTGAACCACTAGACATGACATCAGATAAAGTGTTAACTTTAAAAACAGCCTTATTAGTGGCACTTACATCGGCACGTAGGGTGGGGGACTTACACGCACTGTCAGCAGACCCGCCATACACTCAGGTTATGGACGATAGAGTTGTCTTAAGATTAGACCCAGCATACCTCCCTAAGGTAGTGTCGAAATTCCACAGAGCTCAGGAAGTAGTCTTGCCATCCTTTTGTCCTAACCCCGGTAACAAGAAGGAGGAGAGGCTACATTGCTTAGATGTTAGGAGATGTATCCTACAATATTTAGAGATGACAAAACCCTGGAGGAAACAGAGGGCCCTATTTGTTTCATACCAGGGGGCAAGGAAGGGCCTTAAAGCCTCTAAGCAAACTATAGCTAGATGGGTGAGAGAGGCCATCATACTAGCATATGGTAGTGCAGGCAGGGCTGTTCCAGAGGGCCTAAAAAGCCCATTCCACGAGGGCCATGGCAACGTCCTGGGCGGAGAGAGCGGACGCCTCCATCGACCAAATCTGTAAGGCGGCTGCTTGGTCCTCTCCGTCTACCTTTTTCAAACATTATAGATTAGACCTATCTGCTACCTCTGATCTCACATTCGGGAGAAGAGTGTTACAGGCAGTGATCCCCCCTAAAAGAGAATACAAATCTCTGTAACTCTCTCGTGGTGCCGTCATGTAGAATGGAAAAACACGGGTATTACATACCTGGTAATGTGTTTTTTCATGAGACATGACGGCACCCTTATATTCCCGCCCTATCACGTCATTAGTTGGGTGTTTCGTTAGTATTATACACTCCCTTGGTGTTGGAAATTTAACAGTATTAAAGTTGTATTATTTATGTGTACACTAACCTGCGGAGTTCCTCTCGTGCTCTGTAAAACAACTGATGCGGAGAGAGGAGCCGCCCTTTTTATCTTGAAGGTTTCCTGTCCTCGTAGGGCGGATCCCCTCTCTCGTGGTGCCGTCATGTCTCATGAAAAAACACATTACCAGGTATGTAATACCCGTGTTTCAGTGCAGGAGTAGGAACAATCAGCTGCTGCGGTCTTCTGGCTCCTCTCTATTGCTGTAACCCCGTGATAGCAGTTAAGGGTATTTATTCTTCAGCGCTGCTTTTTAAATATGCAGTGTCAAACCCGCAGCAATTCCTGATCGTGGGAATGTACTCTAAGGGGTTAAAGTAAAAAACCTTTACTGTAAAGCTACTGGGATGTACTTGTATCCTTGTATGGGACTTGTGTACGTAGATTTATTCTGTGCTACATTCATGATCGCTGCAATTATAAATGGTTGTGTAGTATGTGACAACTCTTACATGGAGTTAATGTTATCCAACTGAAGTGGTAGATGTAGAGATCAGCCTTGTCATTTAAATAAAAAAGATACCGTATTTTTCAGACCATAAGATGCAGTTTTTCCCCTAAAAATTTTGGGGGAAAATGGGGGTGCGTCTTATGGTTGCAATATACTTATAAATCCTGCGGCGGCGATCCCGATGCAGCCTTCCTTCCCAGGCTGGTGAAGCTGTGGCTGTAGTGCGGTGGTGTCGGGCTCTGTTGTGTGGCGGCAGCGGGGCTCTGTGCTGCCTGGGGGTCGAGATCTCGTTGCTGAGATCTGAATCTGAGCATGCGCCGCTCCTGGCGGCCATCTTTCCAGAGGCCCCCGGCGGCTAACTTTCCGGAGGCCTACGCATTGCAGCATTGGAGCTACGGGGGCTTCTGGGCTTTGATGAAATGCCGGCGGAGCCCCCCCCATGCAGCACAGAGAGCCGCTGCCACCCCAGGGCAGAGCCCAAGCCACCCCAGGACAGAGCCCAAGCCACTCCACAGAGCTTAAGTCGCTCCACAGAGCACGGCCACCGCACCAGCCTGGAATGGGATTTCCCAGAGGCCACTGCACCTGCCTAGACCACCGAATGACCTCTGTGACCACTCCTCCACCTGTGCCGATCCCTTCCCTGGTAAGCTGAATTCGGACTGTAAGACGGACCCCCATTATATTTTTTTCCCCTTATTTTCCTTCTGAAATTTTGGGGTGCGTCTTATGGTCCGGTGCATCTTTTAGTCCGAAAAATTTGGTAGAAGTGTCAATATACATTTAGGTCCATATATATTTGGACAGAGACAACATTTTTGTAATTTTAGTTCTGGACATTACCACAATGAATTTTAAACAAAACAATTCAGATGCAGTTGAAGTTCAGACTTTCAGCTTTCATTTGAGGGTATCGACATTAAAGTTGGATGAAGGGTTTAGGAGTTTCAGCTCCTTAACATGTGCCACCCTGTTTTTAAAGCGACCGAAAGTAATTGGACAATTGACTCCAAGGCTATTTCATGGACAGGTGTGGGCAATCCCTTTGTTATGTTATTCTCAATTAAGCAGATAAAAGGCCTGGAGTTGATTTGAGGTGTGGTGCTTGCATTTGGAAGGTTTTGCTGTGAAGGAAACATGCAGTCAAAGGAGCTCTCCATGCAGGTGAAACAAGCCATCCTTAAGCTGCCCAAACAGAAAAAACCCATCCGAGAAATTGCTACAACATTAGGAGAGGCAAAATCTACAGTTTGGTACATCCTAAGAAAGAAAGAAAGCACTGGTGAACCTCATCAATGCAAAAAGACCTGGGTGCCCACGGAAGATAACAGTGGTGGATGATCGCAGAATAATCTCCATGGTGAAGAGAAACCCCTTCACAACAGCCAACCAAGTGAACAACACTCTCCAGGAGGTAGGCGTATCAATATACAAATCTACCATAAAGAGAAGACTACATGAAAGTAAATACAGAGGGTTCACTGCACGGTGCAAGCCACTCATAAGCATCAAGAATCAAAAGGCTAGACTTGACTTTGCTAAAAAAGCCAGCACAGTTCTGAAAGAACATTCTTTGGACAGATGAAGCCAAGATCAACCTCTACCAGAATGATGGAAAGAGAAAAGTATGGCGAAGGCGTGGTACAGCTCATGATCCAAAGCATACTACATCATCTGTAAAACACGGCGGAGGCAGTGTGATGGCTTGGGCATGCATGGCTGCCAGTGGCACTGGGTCACTAGTGTTTATTGATGATGTGACACAGGACAGAAGCAGCCGAATGAATTCTGAGGTATTCAGAGCCATACTGTGTGCTCAGATCCAGCCAATTGCAGCCAAACTTATTGGTCATCGTTTCATACTACAGATGGACAATGACCCAAAACATAAAGCCAAAGCAACCCAGGAGTTTATTAAAGCAAAGAAGTGGAATATTCTTGAATGGCCAAGTCAGTCACCTGATCTCAACCCAATTGAGCATGCATTTCACTTGTTAAAGACTAAACTTCAGACAGAAAGACCCACAAACAAACAGCAACTGAAAACCACCGCAGTGAAGGCCTGGCAGAGCATCAAAAAGGAGGAAACACAGCGTCTGGTGATGTCCATGAGTTCAAGACTTCAGGCAGTCATTGCCAACAAAGGGTTTTCAACCAAGTACTAGAAATGAACATTTTATTTACAATTATTTAATCTGGCCAATTACTTTTGGTCCCTTTAAAAACAGGGTGGCACATGTTAAGGAGCTGAAACTCCTAAACTCTTCATCCAGTTTTAATGTGGATACTTTCAAATGAAAGCTGAAAGTCTGAACTTCAACTGCATCTGAATTGTTTTGTTTAACATTCATTGTGGTAATGTCTAGAACCAAAATTAGAAAAATGTTGTCTCTGTCCAAATATATATGGACCTAACTATCAGCTTATTTAACAAAGGTAAAAATGGTGGAAATATGGTCGCAATGATCATCTGATTTGGGGGAAACATAATAGTAGCTTAGGAGCTACCACTGTGCATGGTTAGACAAAAAAAATCCATGCAACAGGTGCAAAAGGATATCCGTGGAAAATCAGTATGGGCAAATGGCCATAAATTCTTAAAGTGAAATGGATCCTTAAAAGAGTATACATACGTATATGGTACAGGAGAGGTGTACAATTCACTGGCATATTTAAATGTAAGGTAATGAAAATAGAAAATGCTTTATAGAAAATTAAAGAATTGACTCTTTGAAAGTAATCATCAGAAAAGTAAAACTATTTCTACCAATCCGTTTATGGAATCCACCTGATCATTGTATCTTTCGTTCCTGCATCAGGGCAGGTGCCTGAGGAGGATCGGTTTGCACAGACGCAGGGCACTGGACCTACCAAACAGCTATGTATGAATGGCACAGAGACCCAACTAAAGTCAGAAAGGAGAGTAAGCTCTGCATCCCAGCGTAAGGCTAGCACATCGGGGGGCAAAGTACGTAAATTGTCGGCCTGCAAACAACAGTGACCGAGGAGTCTACTCTGCAAGGTACGGTATTTCCAAAGTAAAAGGACGCCTTCACTTGAGTCATTTTAAAGTTAAAGTTGCTGTAAAACGTATTCCTGTTTAGAGGAGAGGTCTCTTACATCAGTCGTGTGTTTGGCTTCTCAGAACAAAAAGAGAAAATAATGTCCTATCATTGCATCTAATGGGTAACGATCATTCTGATTACTATACATTCCCTAGTTTTGGCAGATTATATTACCCCCTTTTACAGACATGCCCCATCATTGACCTATGCGATAAGGTACACTTGATGTTGGTATCTCTTTAATGTTCCGATAGCTTCACCATGTAGGGGGAGGGTTAGATTTTGTGCCCCAACACGAAGACGGCGTGTGGGCGGCAGGAGGATAGAACGGCCTCGGCTGCGATAATGAGGGCTCAATAAAGAGGTGTCTTCATTCATATCCTGCAGTGAATGAGTCATAGGCTTTGCCAATGATAGCAGGTTCTCTGTGACGTTGTTTCTTCCCTAGCCTCTCTCATTTTCTCTCTTCTCTGCCATTTCATGTGATGCTCCTTTCCATCCTCCCTGTGCTCGGATATATCTCGGTATATTTGGCCTAAAGTGCACATCTCCCAATACTGTCTGCAGACTTTTTCTGCCTCCAGCCTCTGCTCGTTCCCTGAATTTCGATTTGTTTTGTATTGACTACATGTTCGTCTCAGTTGTAACTAGTTATTCAGTATCATTCTGTCAGCATGGTTGCTGTCCTCCTGTTTCTAGATAACGAGTCAGTACATTCATCATAGGCCACATATCAGATATATGGCAATTTTCTGGATTTTTTTTCCCTTTTCCTGTGTTATTCCTTCTGAAAACAAATGTCGGCTCTTTGATAAGTTGCTAATGCTAGCTCTGAAGCCCTTGCCCTTAGGTGCAGTGCTTGGTCATGGTCTAAGGATTGTATTATGGGGATCTGTTTTTTTTCTCTCACCGTGCTCTAATGAAGCATGTACCTCTAAAGGTACTGTCACACTTAGCGATGCACCAGAGATCCCGACCAGCGATATGACGCGGTCAGGATCGCTGGTACATCGCTAAGTGGTTGCTAGTGAGCTGCCACACAGGCAGATCTCACCAGCGACATCGCTGGGGACGGGGGTCGCTACTTACCTGTCACACTAAGCGATCCTGACGTCTTCCCGCCCGCATCCACGCTCGTCTCTCCACAGGAAGCCCAGCAGGAAGCTGACAACGAGAAACAGTCCAAGACGTTCTCGCGCGATCAGCGATAACCAGCGGGGGAGCCGGTCGTAGGTAAGTATCACACACAGCGATATCACTAGCAATATCGCTATAACGTCACAAGTTATAGCAATTTTGCTAGAGATATCGCTTAGTGTGACCGGCCCTTTAGACAATTAATGCTTCTGTGTATCTTATCTGAAACCACCAAGAACAGGGTCACCTATTTCATGAGGTGTTGGCGTACTGCTATCCTATTTCTATGGAGCTCTGACTTTTGTACCACTGACAGTGCACAGCATTTTATTTTCAGCCAGCACTCGGTCATTCACTTGTGGTGTCAGTGGGGTGCCAGAGGTCAAAAGCCAACAATCATAAAGTGACTGTATAGATCCATGTCAACAGTTTGAGATGAGGAGAAACTACTTTGATGGCAACTTAACGGGGATCTGTCACCAGGTTTTTCCTACCCATCAGAGAGCAGCATGATGTGGGTTGCTTATTGTACATTTAATACAATCACTGTTTGTTGCAAATCAAACGGTTCCCTGAATGCTGAGCCCTGTGTAACCCCGCCCACGCCACTGATTGACCGTTTTTTTTCATATGCATAGTGGTGGACCTAGGGTTATGCAGAGCTCATGCCTATGAGCAACTACAGCGGCATGTAAAAGTTTTAGGCACCCCTGGTCAAACTTACTGTTACTGTGAATACTTAAGCAAGTTGAAGATGAAATGATCTCTAAAGGGCATGTCACACTAAGCGATATCGCTAGCAATATCGCTATAACTTGTGACGTTATAGCGATATTGCTAGCGATATCGCTATATCTGATACTTACCTACGACCGGCTCCCCCGCTGCTCATCGCTGATCGCGCGAGAACGTCCAGGACTGTTTCTCGTCGTCGGCTTCCTGTGGAGAGACGAGCGTGGAGCCGGGCGGGAGGACGCAGGATCGCCTAGTGTGACAGGTAAGTAGCGACCCCCGTCCCCAGCGATGTCGCTAGTGAGATCTGCCTGTGTGGCAGCTCACTAGCGACCACTTAGCGATCTACCAGCGATCCTGACCGCGTCATATCGCTGGTCGGGATCGCTGGTGCATTGCTAAGTGTGACAGGGCCTTAAAAGGCCTAAAGTTAAAGATGACACATTTCCTTTGTATTTTAGGCAAAAATATATATTTTTATCTTTTACATTTTAAAAATTACAAAAGGGAAAATGGGCCGATGCAATAGCTTGGGCACCCTGCATGGTTAGTAACTAGTAACATCCCCTTTTGAAAGTATCACAGCTTGTAGACTCTTTTTGTAGCCAGCCAATAGTATTTCAATTTTTGAGGAATTTTCATCCATTCTTCCTTAGAATATTCTTCCAGTTCTGTGAGATTCCTGGGTCGTCTTGCATGCACTTCTATTTTGAGCCAGATTCAATAATGTTCAGATCAGGGGACGGTGAGGGCCATTGTAAAATCTTTAGTTTGCAACTTTTGAGGTAGTCTTTTGTGGATTTTGACATGTGTTTGGGATCATTATTAGTGATGAGCGAGCGTGCATTTCTCGAGGCTGTTCGATAGCTTCAACACATGCAGGAATTGCCTGTTTGGCAATCTTTGGCATGCGTTGTGGCTGTTGAACAGCCGCGAGACATGCAGCATTGGCAACTCGAGCATTTCTTTTTTTTGAGCACGCTTAAAATAGTGGCTTTAGGACACAGGCGTGCTCGGATAACACCTTATCCAAGCATGCTCGCTCATCACTAATTATTATTATCCATTTGTAGAAGCCATCCTCTTTTCAATTTCAGCTTTTTTACAGATGGTGTTATGTTTTCATCAAGAATTTGTTGAAATTTCATTAAATCCATCCTTCTCTCTACCTGTAAAATGTTCCCTGTGCCATTGGCTGCAACACAACCCCAAAGCATGATTGATCACCACCATTCTTAATGGTTGGCGAGATGTTCTTTTCCTGAAATTCTCTGCCCTTTTTTCTCCACACATACCTTTTGATAATTGTGGCCAGAGAGTTCTATTTTAACCTCCTCGGTCAATATGACTTGTTTCCAAAATACAGCAAGCTTGTTTGGATGTTATTTTGCATACTCCCAACTCTAATTTTTATGGTGAGGATGAAGGAGAAGTTTTCTTCTGATGACTCTTCCATGAAAGTCATATTTGTGCAGGGGTCTCTGAACATTAGAATAATGTACTACAACTCCAGTCTGCTAACTTTTTCTGAAGGTCTTTTTCAGTCTAGCGGGGGTTCTGATTTGCCTCTCTAGCCATCCTACTAGCAGCTCTCACTGAAATTTTGCTTGGTCTTTGAGACCTTATCTTGACCTCCACTGTTCCAGTTAACTGCCATTTCTTAATTACATCTCAAACTGAGGAAAGGGCAACTTGAAAACGCTTCATATAGCCTTCCCCTGATTTGGGGTCCTCCACAATTTTTATTTTCGGAGTGCTAGGCAACTGCTTAGAATAACCCATGGCTGCTGTTTTTTGGTACAAGGTTAGATGAGGCTGTTTTTTTTTTTTTGTTTTTTTTTTATAAAGCTGGTATATTTGCATCACCTAATGATGATGGTGAACAAGCCGTAACCCTAACAGGCTAATTAAGGTCTGAAACCTTGCTGAAATTTGTCTGAGCATACAAATCTCCAAGCGTGCCCAAATTTTGCACAGGCTCACTTTCCTTTCTGTAATTTTTAGAATGTAAAAAATGGAAGGAAAAAAAATACTGTAATTTTACCAGTGGTGCCCAAACTTTCTTATGTCACTGTATATGGCAGCATTTTTACTATTCTGCTAGTGATAATCTGCTGACAAATCTATATCAACCAGCATCATTGCTGTAATCAGTGTCTTTCTGTTATGCTTCTCTCAGATTAGATGGCAAATCAAATATATGTATTTATAGATCTACCATTTTAACCTATTTTCTCTCATATTAAAAATATGTAACAGAAAAATGTCTGTCCCTCGCCTGCCTACTGTTCTGTGTGTACCTGTAAGACCACTATCTGCAGCTGAAACCTTCCTTCTTTCTACTCTATCGGCAGTAAGACAAGAAGATGAAGACTGTCTGCTTAGCAGTTTAATCCTGTGTTCTATTTGTTTTTAACAGGCATGCTTGCCTCAGGAATGTGCAGTACATCCTATTTACTTTTATGATTTGTATAACACAACCATAGCTAGTGCTAAAAGCAGGTCACTAAGAACCAGAATTCCCTCACAGTCTAAACATGGACAGTAGTAATGTAAATATACATACACAGTTGTATGAAAGTGTTTGCCCCCTTCCTGTTTTCCTATTCTTTTGCATGTTTGTCACAAATGTTTCAGATCACCAAACAAATGTAAATAGTAGACAAAGAGAACACCAGTAAGCACAAAATGTTTTTGGTCTTTATTATTAAGGGAAAAAGGAATCCAAACCTACAGGTCCCCGTGTGAAAAAGTGATTGCCCCATTCACCTTTAATTTATGTTTTAACTGTGGTTTATCACATCTTTGGGATATAAGTTCAAATTCCATAGCCACATCTAGGCCTGATTAATGCCACACCTGTTCTCAATCAAGAAATTACTTAAAGAGGACCCGCTTGACAAACTGAAGTAGATCAAAAATTCCTCAAAAGCTAGACATCATGCCGCTATCCTAAGAAATTCTGCAACTAATGAGAAACAAAGTAATTGAAATCTATCAGTCTGGAAAAAAAGCCATTTCTCAAGCTTTGGGATTTCAGCGAACCACAGTGATAGCCATTATCAACAAATGGCGAAACCATGGAAGGGTGGTGAATTTTCCCAGGAGTGGCTGGATGACCAAAGATACCCCAAGAGCTCAGCGATGACTCATGTAAGAGGTCACAAAAGACCCCACAACATCCAAAGAACTGCAGGCCTCAGTTAAGATCAGTATTCATGACTCCACTATAAGAAAGAGACTGGACAAAAATTGCCTGCATGACAAAGTTCCAAGACAAAAACCACTGCTGAGCAATAAAAACATAGAGCCTTGTCTGTTTCGCCAGAAAACTTCTTGATGATCCCCAAGACTTTTGGGAGAATACTCTGTGGACTTTAGAGACAAAAGTTTACCTTTTTGGAAGGTAAATTTCCCATTACATCTGGCGTAGAAGTAACACAGCATTTCAGAAAAGGAACATCATACAAACAGTAAAATATGGTGGTGGTAGTGTGATGGTCTGGGGCTGTTTTACTCCTTCAGGGCCTGGAAGACTTGTTGTAAATGGAACCATGAATTCTCATGTCTACCAAAAAATCCTGAAGGAGAATGTCCGGCCATCTGTTCCTGACCACAAGCTGAAGCACACTTGGGTTATGCAGCAGGACAAGGATCCAAAACACACCAGCAAGTCCACCTCTTAATAGCTTAAGAAAAACAAAATTAAGACTTTGGAGTGGCATAATAAAGTCCTGACCTTAATCTGATTTGAGATACTGTTGCATGACTTTAAGTCGGTTCATGCTCGGAAACCCTCCAGTGTGGCTGAATTACAACAATTCTGCAAAGATGAGTGGGCCAAGATACCTCCAAAGCTTTGTAAAATACTTATTGCCAGTTATTGCAAAGCTTGATTGAAGTTATTGCTGCTAAGGGTGGCCCAACCAGTTATTCTGTTTAGGGGGCAATCACTTTTTCATACAGGACCCTGTAGGTTTGGATTTCTTTTTCCCTTAATAATAAAGACCTCAATTTAAAAACTACATTTTGTGTTTACTCATGTTATCTTTGTCTAATATTCACATTTAAGTTTGACAAATATGCAAAATAATAGGAAAGCATGAAAAGGGAAAACCTTTTTTCACACAACTGCCCGGGCATAGTAACTAACTGTGGTTAGTTATAACAAATTATAATTATCCTCCATCCCATAGTCCCATGCCCATATACCCATCATACATATCCACCATCCCATAGGCCCGTGCCCATATACCCATCATACATATCCTCCATCCCATAGTCAAGTGCCCATATACCCATCACACATCCTTCATCCCATAGTCCCATGCCCATATACCCATCATACATATTCAACATCCCATAGTCCCATGCCCATATACCCATCATGCATATTCGCCATCCCATAGTTGAGAGCCCATATACCCATCACACATCCTTCATCTCATAGTCCCATGCCCATATACCCATCATGCATATCCTCCATCCCATAGTCCGTGCCCATATACCCATCATACATATCGGCCATCCCATAGTACCGTGCCCATATACCCGTCATATATATCCTCCATCCCATAGTCCAGTGCCCATATACCCATCACACATCCTCCATCCCATAGTCCCGTGCCCATATACCCATTATGACATCATCACCATCACCATGGCAACCGTTATGCCATAACCGTCACCATTGCAACCTATTAAGACATCATCGTCACCATGGCAACCATTGTGATAGCATCTTCGCCATTGCAACCTATTATGACATTGGCGTCGCCATGGCAACCATTATGACATCATAATGAGGGTGGGGCTTGCAAACTATGATGACATCAGCGTTGCCATGGCAACCATTATGACATCATAATGAGGGGCGGGGCTTGATACACACACTATTTATATTTTTTTTTATGTTGATGGGGCAAAATTGTTTGGTGAATTGGAACGCGCGGGGTTAAAATTTTGCCTCACAACATAGCCTATGACGCTCTCGGGGTCCAAACGTGTGACTGCCAAATTTTGTGGCTGTAGCTGCGACGGTGCGGATGCCTATCCCGGACATACACACACATACATACACACCCACATTGAGCTTTATATAATACTAGCTGAAGAGCCCGGCGCTGCCCGGGCATAGTAACTAACGGTGGTTAGTTATAGCAAATTATAATTATCCTCCATCCCATAGTCCCGTGCCCATATACCCATCATGCATATCCTCCATCCCATAGTCCCGTGCCCGTATACCCATCATACATATCCTCCATCCTATAGTCTAGTGCCCATATACCCATCACACATCCTCCATTCCATAGTCAACCATTACATCATAATGAGGGGCGGGGCTTGCAACCTATGACATCAGCGTCGCCATGGCAACCACTATGACATCATAATAAGGGGCGGGGCTTGATACACACACTTTTTCCCCATTATGTAGATAGGGGCAAAATTGTTTGGTGAATTGGAACGCACGGGGTTAAAATTTTGCCTCACAACATAGCCTATGACGCTCTCGGGGTCCAAACATGTGACTGTGCCAAATTTTGTGGCTGTAGCTGCGACGATTCGGATGCCAATCCCGGACATACATACATACACACCCACACTTTATATAATACTAGCTGAAGAGCCCGGCGCTGCCTGAGCATAGTAACTAACTGTGGCTAGTTATAGCAAATTATAATTATCCTCCATCCCATAGTCCCGTGCCCATATACCCATCATACATATCCTCCATCCCATAGTCTCGTGCCAATATACCCATCATACATATCCGCCATCCCATAGTCCCGTGCCCATATACCCGTCATACATATCCTCCATCCCATAGTCCCGTGCCCATATACCCATCATACATATCCGCCATCCCATAGTCCCGTGCCCATATACCCATCATACATATCCTCCATCCCATAGTCCCGTGCCCATATACCCGTCATACATATCCGCCATCCCATAGTCCCGTGCCCATATACCCGTCATACATATCCGCCATCCCATAGTCCAGTGCCCATATACCTGTCATACATATCCTCTATCCCATAGTCCAGTGCCCATATACCCGTCATTCATATCCTCCATCCCATAGTCCAGTGCCCATATGCCCATCACACATCCTTCATTCCATAGTCAACCATTATGACATCATAATGAGGGGTGGGGCTTGCAACCTATGACATCAGCGTCGCCATGGCAACCATTATGACATCATATTGAGGGGCGGGGCATTTTACACATACACTTTTTCCCAATTATGTAGATAGTGGCAAAATTGTTTGGTGAATTGGAACGCGCGGGGTTAAAATTTTGCCTCACAAACATAGCCTAGGACACTCTCGGGGTCCAGATGTGGGACTGTGACAAATTTTGTGGCTGTAGCTGCAAAGGTGCGGATGCCGATCCCGGACATAAATAATAATAATCTTTATTTTTATATAGCGCTAACATATTCCGCAGCGCTTTACAGTTTGCACACATTTTCATCACTGTCCCCGATGGGGCTCACAATCTAAAGTCCCTATAGTATGTCTTTAGAGTGTGGGAGGAAACCGGAGTGCCCGGAGGAAACCCACGCAAACACGGGGAGAACATACAAACTCCTTGCAGATGTTGTCCTTGGTGGGATACGAACCCAGGACCCCAGCGCTGCAAGGCATGCATTTCAGTAATGCCCAGCTTGTTGATGGACTCTATTTACCTGGCATAGTTTGCCTGGGGTATGCACAGGGAGAGCACTCCCTCCAGTGATAGGTTGGTATGTACACAATACACAACATTCAGCCTTCTATCGCTGAGGGTTCCCCTCTTCTTTTACGATCTACGAGACTGACGGAGATAGCAAAGAGTTGTATTCTCCCATCTTCGACAGGCCATATACAGCGAATGGAGCAGTGGTACATGTGAAAGCAGTGCTCTATTCAAACAAGGAACTACGGAGTCCTATTTTCTGGCTCATGGGGAGTCCCAGTGGTTAGACCATCAGCAACCTAAAATGGATCACCTAACATGTGGATAGGTAACAGAATGTTAAGGCCCCCATACACATAAGACTAATGTTGACACCCTGTGTATAGAGGCACTGGAAAACTGATCATTGGGGAAAATGTCGGTCTGACATGTCCAATTTCAGACTGAAGATGGCTTTGTTGTACTTGATATAAGCCCCAGCAGTGATATCGGTGAGCATCTTTCTCTTGGAGAACACAGGAGCGCTTGGCTGAGTGAGCACTCCAATGTATGGTAGAGACTGCTGTGAGCCAAAGGATCGGCCGAAGCATCTTTCATCCTGCGGCCACCCAATGTGTATGGCCAACTTTACAGTGTGCAGACTCCAAGTGATTACAGAATGGGGACCTCAGGGTTTTGTCAAGCTGCTAGTGGAAAAGAAGGCAAATCCAACAATCTTGAGAGGTTTCATGATAAGGGGTGGCTGGCTTAGCTTAGAGAATAGAACAGTATATGAATGCGAAGAGGTACTGTGGATTTCATGCTCACCTAATCTAAGTTAAGAATCACCAATCAAGCGTAACGCAGTTAAATCAACAGAAAAATGGCATATTTTCAGATTGCTTTTTCTTTTTAATTTATTTCACAATGTCATTACCTTATTAAAACAGTGCAAATAATTGGATAATTATAAATATATCACTCTTACGACTTTTTTTTTTTCTTTTTATTAATACAGTGATCCGTTCCTGCAGACTACTCTAAATATCACTGAGAGATTGTACCCAACAGACGCTACAGCCGAATTGCTGCAGTAAAGGGAAATGCCCTTTCATTGTTCTCCGATCCCCCTATTCCTTCTGGACCTTTTGGACTTGCACAGTGTCCAGCATCTGCTGCACTTTATGACTTGAACTTATTTCTTGCTCCACTTTGTTTATCTGGCTGCATACCATATGTATTATATGTAAAGAAGGTGGAGAGCCCATCATCAGCCCTACCTGAGCCCTCATACACAATCCAATGCTAAAGAGGGGAAGGAAAGGGAGCACCATACTCCTCTAGACAAACCCAGCAGTTGTGTGTGCATTTGGAGAAAAGGAGCCATGTGTTAACTATCATGGGTTGTTTATTTCTCCTTAGTGATTAAACGTTTATTTGGTTTCCACTAGTTTCTGGTTCCTGAGCATGGGTGTGAACCATAGATAACTGGCTAGCAGGCGGGCTGGTAGTTCCTATACGACACTCCTAGATGTTGCTTGCTACATATATAAACTTGAAAGGTATAACAGGATCATTATGACCAATCACAAAGGAATGCAAATCGTGGGAATTACAGTGGTCTCCTAACTACTGATACAGCCCCAATCTCTATGATACACACGGTGTACACTCAGCTATTGTCAATTAGTATGTGGGAGAAATGCACAGCGGTGATGGGGAGAGCATGAAAAATTCTTGCACCCTGTTGTGTGCTACATTTGAATACAAAGGCAAGATTGCACCATCTCCCAGAAACAAAGCAGCTTTACAAAATAAATAAAATAAATATTAAGTTCCACGCACACTTTTCATAGAGCCTACATCAATCTCACTCCTTGTGCCTGTAGGTTCAGTTTTTTGGGTAGGGAGTAATAGATCTGCAGCAAATGACATTGAGTGCTACTCGATCCATCCTATGCCCCCATTTCCCTAATGCAGGGTCCCTGAGGGCTTTCAGGAAGAAACTTCATATTGCTTGGAAGATAACTGTACATGTTCCTGTGAAAAATGTAGTGTGTATGCTCATGCTGTCTGTGAAGTTTTCTACATGTGCTGCCTGTATTTACAGTCATGCTTGTGTTTGTATGGCACAAAATGTAGCAGTGGATAAAATGAGTGACTGGGTTGGTATCATTTGGCACTGCGCTATACGGGAAGTGTTCTGGTTTTCAGCTCAGTCACTTAACCTCATCTTACTGTCCCATCTAAAGAGACATTGTTCCTTCTACACAGGACTGTGATCAGGTGAGATACGTGCCACTGTGCAAAGCCTCTCAGGACTGCATGCTGTCCTCTGCACAATTGGGTACAATCGTTCCTCAAGTCCTGCACCTATCTTGTCCAGCAGCTCTGTTGTTTGAGGGCCATAACCATAATCTTGATCAGGATTTTCTGCAGGAGGCCTAGGTTCCTCAGGGGCAGGTCCATGCTCATACGGTTCCTCCTCAATAGCCTGAATTTTGTCTTCAGGCGTGAGTGAGGCTGGACTTAAAGGACAGCCATCTGGTCCTTCCTCATCTGTAGTACTTGCAATTCGTGGTAGGGTACTGTGGTATCTTGTGTCAGGAAGGTAACTAGTGCTGTCTCCTCGACGTAAGGGGGAAGCACGGTGTCTTTCCAAGGCAGGAGGGTAACGTATACCTGGATCACTGTACTGCTTTGTCCTCTGCCACTGTTTGCGCAAATGAGCACGAGAGCGATGCTTTATGCGCAGAGGGGAATCATCGTATTGTGGGTCATGCCGAAGGAATTCATTAAACAATGCATCAGTTTTTTCATCTATGCTATAATCTCGCCTAGAAAGTGTCTCACGTGGAGATGGAGTGTGGTGCGGAAACAATTTGTCTTCCTCTCCACCTGAAGCACCCTGTTCATATAACCGACCTTCCAAACTATCAAATACTGTTCCTTTCCGTCCAGCATGTGTGAAAAACAGTCGTTTTTCCGAGGCAGTCTTGTCCCGATGAGGGCTACATGACTCATCTGGTGGTCGGCAAGGAGCTTCAATAGAGGCATAGCCACTGTCCATCTGTAAAAGCTTTCGAGATCCGGTTTCGGGCTCTTGTCCTTTTCCTGATTTAACATCAGGCAAATCTTGGGAAGGAAGACTAGGGAGTCCACTCAAGGAGCTAACACTTTCTGCATCACTGCGAACAGAATCCCGATCATTGTTGCTACTTTGTTCAGAGGCACATTGCTCCAGTGATGCACGTAAGCTCCAGATGTCACACTGTGGCTGGAGCTGACCCTGTTCTGCACTTCCTACATCAGCCAGTGACCCATCTTCCCCATGGTCTAGCCTGGTAAAAAAAAAAAAAATAATAATAATAATAATTGCACAGCAATGGCATAGTACATATTTTCAACGACATCTGTGGTAAGAAAGAATCTGTAAAAGATCAATAATTGATTTGAGTTCTATGCATGTACAATAAGATTTCTAGTTGTTTAGTCGAGAGGGTAATAGAAGAATACCTGCCGAGGGAATGTAGGGGAGTGCCATGCTGCTGGATGAAAGCTCCTTGGTTTGTGGTGAAGTCAGTATCTTGTGTGTGGGTTATGTATTGTATGATGTCATCGCGTTCCGCACTTTCACTTGCTGCTCTCTGTCGCTGGAACTGATGCCGCTTTGGAGAACCTGTAAAGTCAAGTTAATAAACGATCAATAATAACACATCTCTTCTGAACAGCCACAGTATTGCTTTTTCTGCTCCTTTCACTAAAAGGGCTGTCAAACTTATTTAGAAAAAAATAATCTACCATGTTGTGTTTGTTTTTTTTTACGTATGCTATTGCCATTTAGATCAACAATATTTTATTAACTTTTTTTTTTAGTTGTATGACATCTTAGCACCCCTTTATTGTATTCATTCTAATCTTAGTTATCCAAATTATACCCCACCCATCACCTTAGGAATCCAGGTTTCCCCCATCCGTGACTCTGGTTACAGGCTGCTTCTTTTTTATCTTGTGCATCCAGGCCATTCCTCCCCCTCACCTCTGGTGTCTAAGCTGCTTGCTCTCTGTACGCTGCCCAATTTCCATTTCTTGATTTTAAGATAGGGGCTTGCTCCTTCTAAGCTTGCATGGCGCCGTAGACGGTTGAAGAAGTGAAGGACCGCACCATGACTTCGTGTAGTGCCTACATCTGAACTAGAGCCACCCTGAGGGAGATGACTGCTAAGGTCAAACTGGGAAATGGAAAACAAGTGTAAAACTAGAGTTGCATCGATCCTCTTATCTTCAGGTAGCTTTTTGGCACATTTTCTATCATTCTATGTTTATACTTACCCTGGCGTTGATAGGACTTTGCCTAGGAGATGATGGACCATGGATTGGAGTTTCCATAAAACTCGTGTCTGCAACAGAGTTGTAGGCATCTCCAGGAAGAGCAGATGTTAAACTGAGTGAAAGTCTAGTAAGTGGTGCAGGTGGACTTCGAGGGGGCTAATACATAAAGGAGGAAAAAAAAACATTAAGTGCAACAAACTGGTTTCGGTTGACTTGAGGCTCAAGGGTGCATACTTGAAAACTAACCTGGTATATGGAAATATTGGATTTGGTTGGAGAAGTTGGATGTGTGTCGGATGCCGCTCCGCTGCTACTACTTTCACCGCCTTCACTTTCATGTATTGTTAGAATATGTAGAGCATTTGGCGGTAATGAAGGAAGAGGGGGCAGTGTCAGTCGGGCATTCTTCAAATAGTGAAAATCTCCCTCCGTCAGAGTGTACCTGGGGCAAAAAATATCTTCTAATTTTGATACATATTCTTCAGTCCATCACTGTTATTTTTAGCTCTTTTTTTTAATAAATTTAACTTTATTGAGTTATAGAAAGGAAATGCAAATCTTAATAGAAGGCACTAATTGTGCCACAAGTAAGGAGTCAAACAAAACCGCAAGGAAATGTTGAAAAACCAGGATCACCATAACATTTAGAACAACGTAGAAGTAAGTATATTCCACAGAGTAACTGCTGATTGTACACTGGTTCAACGTTTTCTAGAATATAACAGCGAGACGATGACTCAAACTTATCTGTTAAATCATTCCCTGCCCATATAACTTAATAACGAGAAAAGAAAAAGTAAACTCAAAAACACGGGGAAGAGGGTAAGAGGATGAGGAGAGGGGAACGTCCAAGACGATCCTGAAGTGTAAACTTACCTTCCCTCTAAAATCTTTACCTTTCTAAATCATTTATGCTGTTACCTTCCATGCAGTATGGGCTCATGTTTGTAGTTATCTTATTTGGGTCTATTTTTACCTTCTTCCTTTTTCTCGCTCTCTCTTTTCTTGACCACATAATGCTCCCTCATTAAATGAGACCCGTCTACCACTGGAAGCAGTGCCTAGGAATCTCTCTGACTCTGCATCCCTGGTCCCTGAAGCTGACAGAGATTCTGCATCCTCTATCCGGATAGTGATATCTGTAGAAATGGGATAAATATTATTTAAGGGAATCTGTCACCAGGCTTGTGCTATGTGATCTGAAAGCAGCATAATGTAGGGGCATAGACCCTAATTCCAACGATGTCACTCGCTGGTCTGCATGCTGTCCCTTTTAGTTTTCTGCAGGTCTAGCCTTTCAGTGGATGCTGAGGTCTGTATATCTCCATCCACAGCACTGTCAGAAATCTGCTCACTTATTGGTGGTGGCTGAGTGATGCAGAGCAGGAGGACTACCTGGCACCAGGGCATTAGTCCTCTAGAGATAAGCTCCAGCTCACACATCCCTGGAATCAGAGTCTCTGCCCCTACATTGTGCTGCTGACAGATTTCCTTAAAATAGAATACAAAACTCATGTAATCAGTATATATGTACAGTACAGACCAAAAGTTTGGACACACCTTCTCATTCAAAGAGTTTTCTTTATTTTCATGACTATGAAAATTGTAGATTCACTCTGAAGGCATCAAAACTATGAATTAACACATGGGGAATTATATAATTAACAAAAAAGTGTGAAACAACTGAAAATATCTTATATTCTAGGTTATTCAAAGTAGCCACCTTTTGCTTTGATTTCTGCTTTGCACACTCTTGGCATTCTCTTGATGAGCTTCAAGAGGTCACCGGAAATGTTTTTCACGTCACATGTGTGCCCTGTCAGGTTTAATAAGTGGGATTTCTTGCCTTATAAATGGGGTTGGGACCATCATTTGTGTTGTGCAGAAGTCTGGTGGATACACAGCTGAATAGACTGTTAGCTGGTTTTTTCTTGCCATAATATAAATTCTAAGAAAAGAAAAACGAGTGGCCATCAATACTTTAAGAAATGAAGGTTAGTCAGTCCGAAAAATTGGGAAATCTTTGAAAGTGTCTCCAAGTGCAGTGGCAAAAACCATCAAGCTCTACAAAGAAGCTGGCTCACATGAGGACCGCCCCAGGAAAGGAAGACCAAGAGTCACCTCTGCTGTGGAGGATAAGTTAATCCGAGTCACCAGCCTCAGAAATCACAAGTTAACAGCAGCTCAGATTAGAGACCAGGTCAATGCCACACAGAGTTCTAGCAGCAGACACATCTCTACAACAACTGTTAAGAGGAAACTTTGTGCAGCAGGCCTTCATGGTAAAATAGCTGCTAGGAAACCACTGCTAAGGACAGGCAACAAGCAGAAAAGACTTGTTTGGGCTAGAGAACACAAGGAGTGGACATTAGACCAGTGGAAATCTGTGCTTTGGTCTGATGAGTCCAAATTTGAGATCTTTGGTTCCAACCACCGTGTCTTTGTGCGACGCAGAAAAGGTGAACGGATGGACTCTACGTGCCTGGTTCCCACCGTGAAGCATGGAGGAGGAGGTGTGATGGTGTGGGGGTGCTTTGCTGGTGACACTGTTGGGGATTTATTCAAAATTGAAGGGATACTGAACCAGCATGGCTACCACAGCATCTTGCAGCGGCATGCTATTCCATCCAGTTTGCGTTTAGTTGGACCATCATTTATCAACAGGACAATGACCCCAATCACACATCCATGCTGTGAAAGGGCTATTTGACCAAGAAGGAGAGTGATGGGGTGCTATGCCAGATGACCTAGCCTCCACAGTCACCAGCCCTGAACCCAATCGAGATGGTTTGGGGTGAGCTGGACCGCAGAGTGAAGGCAAAAGGGCCAACAAGTGCTAAGCATCTCTGGGAACTCCTTCAAGACTGTTGGAAGACCATTTCCAGTGACTACCTCTTGAAGCTCATCAAGAGAATGCCAAGAGTGTGCAAAGCAGAAATCAAAGCAAAAGGTGGCTACTTTGAAGAACCTAGAATATAAGACATATTTTCAGTTGTTTCACACTGTTTTGTTAATTATATAATTCCACATGTGTTAATTCATAGTTTTGATGCCTTCAGAGTGAATCTACAATTTTCATAGTCCTGAAAATAAAGAAAACTCTTTGAATGAGAAGGTGTGTCCAAACTTTTGGTCTGTACTGTATGTATATATATCTCAAACAAAAATATCACACTGCTGCTATAAAACATAACTAACACTAGATAACTAATCTGTGCACTGCGAGTCTGCTCTGCTGAACCACCTTATGATGCATATATACAGTATATACAGTGTGCATTTTGGTAAGGGGTAGAATGACTTTGAAAGCATTTTTCCTGAGTAACTTTCCTACCGTGCGTGGGTTGGGACTCATCCACATAGGAAGTGTTTGTTTTTTCTGCATCATCACTGGGTCTGAAAATGAAGGAAGTAATAATCATAAAAATTCACAGCTAAAATCTGCATTAACTTTGTCAAAATACACCTTGCTTACCTGGATAGTCTCAGACGCGAGTCACAGCAGCGCTTGCAAAGGATCAAGACCCCAATAAGGAGGAGGAGTGTTCCTCCAATGAAGATGGACAACAGAACCAGGAGCAAAACGTACCCATCCTGAGTAGGGGCCCCTGGCGCATCCTGCGGGGCCAGATAAAAGATTGCTTACACTCAAGTGCTACTTGGTCAATATGGACATCTCATCTACAGTAAGTTACCAGATAAAGAAAACGTATTGCGACATTACATGCTAGCAGTAGCCACACCGCTGGTATAGATGGCCCAGAAACCCTGGGTAACACGGGCAGCTCTGGATCTTGGGCAGAGTTCTACCCATAAATTGTAAAATTATAGGGATTCTAAAGTCATAGAAGGAAAATGCTATATACTATTGGGTTATTGT
The DNA here is from genome assembly GCF_039654945.1 of Dendrobates tinctorius. NCBI lineage: Eukaryota > Metazoa > Chordata > Amphibia > Anura > Dendrobatidae > Dendrobates > Dendrobates tinctorius. The sequence goes on from NW_027361679.1 coordinate 123,080,146, forward strand.
TGTTATATATCATCTATTAGATGGATGTGACAGAGTCACTGGCATAGTATGTGAAGGGAGATACGTGTCACTGCGCATACTGCGGTCGGTTATGTACAACCAGTGTTTTTCCTCCAGCACGCTAAGTGCTGAGAGGGTTAATAGCAGGGCTGTGGAGTCGGAGCTCATTTTGGTGGACTCCTAAAATATATAATAAATTGGGTACAGTAGTTCAATGCAGAATGTGCTGAATATTTTTTCATAGGAATTTGGGAAAGTTATGAAAGGTCCTATAAATGACTGTTCTATTCCTGATCTAAGGCTACATTCACACACAGCGTTTTTCCTGCGTTTTTTGAGGATACGTTTTTCAGCTGCAAAAGCAGATCAGCTTTTTAAAAAACCGCATCACCGGAAAGGTTTTTGAGCTCATAGATGCTTTCAATCGCAAAAGCAGATTAGAAATCTGCTCTATCGATATCCATATCTGTCTATCCATATCTTATCTGTACCAAAAAGAATGAAAGCCGGGTAGCACACAGACTAACACACTTTTTTTTTTTTTTTTTTTTTAAAGCACCAATCAGGTACACCTCATAGCTGCCCAAAAGGACGCCCAGGACAGGCATTGCTCGTCTTCAGTAACACATCGACATCAATTGATAGTTGGAATAAATAGACTGCATTCACCACATCTTAAGGTGCAGGCTTTATTTTCAAGTGTAGGGGTGTGCAGTATAAGGCTCTTCTGCAGCTGAGGTGTGCAGTATGAGATTCTGCGGAACAGTATGAGGTTCTGCCCCCCCAAGTTTTGATCCTGGCTAAAACCGTTTCTTATAGATATGGCGAACCCTCAGGTAACCCTAAATGAAGGTTAGTGGACACAGGTGGCTGAATTGAAGGAATTGCTTAATCACCTATTGACCGTGACTAAAAAATTACAAGCTGAGGATTTAACTCCTGGCATTTTCATAAGGGAGTGGAAGAACTTGCTATTTTGCCTGTCCCAAAGAGGAGATTTAATCACAGATGGCATTTCTGCTTCAATGAAACTGAGAGAGACACAGCTATTGGAAAATAAAATTTTTCTGGCAGCTGTTTATGTGGACCCAAGTCATCGTATATTGCTTGATGATCAACAGCTTACTAAAGGAAAAGAAGCTCTGACTGAGGTAGCAGTTAGGATGAGTGGCCTACAGGAGGACTGCCAGGTGCAAGAGGACTTGGGTCCTGACAGTGCTACTGCTGCCATATCTTCATCCTCATCAGATGAGGAGTTTGAATTTGACAAGTACTTGGATGATATGGAGCAGGCAAAGCGTTGCTGCAAGGAAAAAGATTTCACTCCGTCTCCTATAGCAAGCAGATTGACCATATTTCAGCAAAATGTTTCACTTGCTCTCAAAGAAAAATTCAACCGTTCATCAAAACTGACTGTGCATGAGGCAATTCCTTTATACTTGGAAAGTGTTAGAGATGTTGCCCATGTGGTTACGGCTTTGCCTCCAACCCAAGTTAGTGTAGAGAGGTTGTTCTCTGGCCTTAAAATTATCAGGTCAGATTTGAGGTCATCTATGAAGGAGGATCTGATGGAGGCAATTCTATTTCTTAGAACAAATTCAAAGACTGCACAAATGTTATTTAGTATGTTTTTGTTGAACACTGTTTTTTGCCACTTACATAGTTTATTACATAGTGTTATATATATATATTCGATATTACATAGTGTATTACATATTTACAATTTATTACAGTTTTTTGTGTTCTAAAGTTGTATTCCAATAAATATATATTATGTTCTATCTAAATGTCTTGATTACTGTATCATAAAAATGATTAAATGTCTGATGTTCACATTGTGCTACAATAAATTTTTCAGTTAAATATAAGCAATATGTGTTGGAGTCTGAGTCGCAGGTTTGGCTTACCGACTCCACAGCCCTGGTTAATAGGAACCTATGTTATGGGCTGGTTTAGTGGACCTTCATAGAGTGGCTGGACGGAGGTCCACCGTATCTCCACACGCAGAGACCTGTCAGGACCTTTGTGCGGTCAAGGTCATGTGATGATCACATGGGTGTTAAATACCTGGCCATGAGAGTCAGTGGGTGTTGTGTATTGGGAGAGCAGGAACTCCCACGTAGCTCCCGGAGGAGCTAAAGGACTGTGTGGGATAACTGCAGGTGACCCCTGCCGGGAATGGACTCTGTTTTTGTTTGTTTTACCATTATGCCAGCAAGGCTCTGTTTATTTTGCTGAATCCTGACAAGGTTTATGTCATCCCCAATAGACCAGGTGATTCTTTAGGCCTGTTTCACATTTCAGTTATTTGACGTCAGTCCAAATCCACCAGGTTGTGAAAAAAAATGGATCCGTCAGCGTTGAGACACAAACGGATGCCACCGGATCCGTTTTTGGACGGATCCGCTTTAGCAGGTAGTGACCGAAATGTAAAGGAAAACGAGTCTGAGAGAGAGAATTTTTCAGCCGCCAGAACGGAATTTGGGGTTAAATTTCTGGCATGGAAATTCTTCCGGGCATGCTCAGTGTCCAAAAGCAGATCCGTTGCCGGATTCCGTCAAAAACCGGTTGGCAACGGATCCGCCACCCATAGGCGACCATTATAACGAATGGCGGATCCGTTACTATCCGCTATTTTGACGCAGACAAAAAACGTTCCGTCAAAAAACGGATCCAACGGATGACCATCCGTCAAAATCCACCGTTAACGCAAGTCAATGGGAAAAAAAACGGATCCGCCAAAAAAAAGGCGGATCCGTTTTTGTTGCAAAACGGCGGATTTTGACTGACGTCAAACAACTGAAGTGTGAAACAGGCCTTACCAGAACGTTTACTGTGTCTACCTAAAATATATATTTTCTTACAAAATGTCGGACCTTTCCAAAAAGGTAACATTCAATTCTCAAAACGTGTTCTTGTTAAATAGAAGTGAAATGCTCACATAATCTAAGACAGTTCTGAAACCCAGCCTGCAGATCCAGGTCTAGTATGGTTATTTTTGGGACCTGGCCGTGTAGAAGTGCCTACCTAGATCTTTACTATTTCCTACCTCTCTAGCACTAGTAGTATTTCTTGTTACTTCCCTGATGCTGAACTTTTTGGACCATGAAGATAATCAGTCTTTGGGGAAAAACAAGTGAACAGGTTCCATGTTTCCCTGCTATGTGTCTGCTTGAAATCCCTGTGAAAATGAAGAAATTGGATATAGGCACATATGGTGCTTGTGTCAAGGATTCCTGTCGCTGGTTACGGGTAAGGCCACGTTCACACGGTCAGTATTTTACCTCTGTATTTGTGAGCCACAACCAGGAGTGGGTGATAATACAGAAGTGGTGATGGGTTTCTATTATACTTTCTTCTGATTGTTCCACTCCTGGTTTTGACTGTCATCATAAGGTCTTTGTTCTATTAGTAAAACCCTGGCACCTCGTTTCCTTGCCCATACAGCATGTGCGGGGAGTATCTGTGATCACATATGATCACTTTTACAATAGTTACAAGAAGAAACCGTGTCTACTATAGAATAGTTCCCAACACTGGTGCAACTTTCCAAGAGGAGACAGGACAGCCAGTGCCACTGCATCAGGCACTGGTAGGAATAAATCCAGCCATGTCCCATACAGATCCATTATTCCTCCATTACCTTGCTGGCGATGTAATAGACACATTCAGTAACCTACTATAGAATAGTCCCCAATAGAGTTGAGCGACTTTAGTCGGATCGGGTTTTATGAAACAAAATTTGTTTCAGATGAAACTGGTCCGACTAGGGCAAAAAAAGTCGGAGATTCGTCCGAAACCCGATCCCAATGCAAGTCATTGGGAAATAAAAGTCGGCATTGAGCGGATGACATTCATCCACTCAATGCCTACTTTTATTTCCCATTGACTTGCATTGGGGTCGGGTTTCGGACGAAACTCCGACTTTTTTTGCCCTAGTCGGACCAGTTTCATCTGAAACAAATTTTGTTTCATAAAACCCGATCCGACTAAAGTCGCTCAACTCTAGTCCCCAACACTGGTGCAACTTTCCAAGAGGAGACAGGACAAAAAGCGCCACTGCATCAGGCACTGGTAGGAATACATCCAGCTATGTCCCATACAGATCCATTATTCCTCCATTACCTTGCTGGCGATATAGAGACCCATTCAGTGACCTACTATAGAATTGTCCCCAACACTGGTGCAACTTTCCAAGAGGAGACAGGACAAAAAGCACCACTGCATCAGGCACTGGTAGGAATACATCTAGCTATGTCCCATACAGATCCATTACCTTGCTGGCGATATAGTAGAGACACATTCAGTGGCCCACAGTAATGTGTGAGGACATGCAATCATCAGTGGGAACTGCATTAATAATGAACTGTCACTAAATTTCATAATACAAACTAAACACATTATTATTAGATTTCCTAGTCCTGATGATGCAGGTGTACTTACTATGAAAATGCATGTCACAACAAGTGTATAATTCTGCTCTTCAAATTTAGGAGTCCAGGTAAAGAGTTAGAAAGCTCATGAGTTCTTATGTACTCAATCCCTGCTTGCGGAGCCTGACAGTTGCAGCTTGTACTGAGCAGAGTGAGATCTCAGCAGCAGCTGGAGGCCCTTGAGGAGATGCAATCTGGATATGTACGCAGAGACTAGGTTTAAACTTTTACAGCCATTCTGAAATGGATTTTGAAAGTCATTTCAACAGGTCTAAGAGACTGATTTAATAATTTCTGGAGTTTGTTTTATGATATCTGGTGACAGATCTGCTTCAGTATAAAGGTAAGTTATGGCATCCCATGACTATTAGGGCATAGCTGAATGCTGAAATGACACTTGGTGCTGGTGAATGAACGGTCTTTCTATCCAAGGTGGCAGCCCACAGTGGTTGTAGGTGACCGGTCCATAAAGAAGAACTGGAGAAATTACTCATATTTATGTATTGGATGCCTATCACACCTCAGTATCACCCACTAACTATAAACCCACTCCACTAGTGACTGGCCATGTAGATGTGGGACTACAGGTTACATAATGTCATCTTCATACCCCAAAAGAATACACTGCAGGCTACTAGCAGCATGAAATCACAAAGGTCTGTGCCAGCGATCAAAGCCATGGATTCAGGAACAGGTTCCATTCCGTGAGGCTAAATGAATGGTAGCGTAGCAGTACGGCGGGGGCAACTAGCGGGGGCGGAGGTCCTCACCGTGGAACTGTCCGTTATATTGTCCCATGCAGGTGACTCATTGCTCATGGTCTGACACCTGCAGAGAGAAAGAGGAGGCAGGGTTGGAAAATACAGTACAGGGAGCGGGCACTGGGGGCTAGTAGTAAAGGCAGGCACAGTGCCAATCCTATGCCCAGCCTGTGCCATCAGGCCCCTCAGCTGCAGCTCTGGATGGCACCTAGGCAGTGCCCATCACCAAGCAGCGGGTGGCACCCAGCTCATGTGCTGCCCACAGGATGCATGGCCCCATATGGAGTGACTCCGATACTACGCTGGACCCAAGAGATGCCCAGGGAGTGCCCGGAGGAGGCTGGGGCAAGAGGCATGCAAATGGCTGCAACCTCAGCGCTGTGCCTACCTCTAACCTTCCGGGTCTTCTGCCTCCCCCGTACCTGGCACCGATGCCCGATCCTCACCTCCGGGTCCGGCTCCAAGCTGCAGCTCCGTCACCGGCCTCAGGATTTATGAATGAAGCCCGGAGAAGAGACCCCGCCCATTCAGGACACGTGACTGTGACAGGCTGCAGGCTGGGGAGGCGGCAGTGGGAGAGAAGACTCGCGTGTGGCGGGAGGAGGGAGGCGGCAGTGGGAGAGAAGACTCGCGTGTGGCGGGAGGAGGGAGGCGGCAGTGGGAGAGAAGGCTCGCGTGTGGCGGGAGGAGGGAGGCGGACGCAGCTAGTTAACTACATAGGGGCGAGCTCGCTGCATGTAGGAACCCATTCCCATTGCACGGAGGCGGCCATAGGGGTGATACCGGCCATAGGTGGGACGCAGGCCATAGGGGTGATGCCGGCCATAGGGGTGATGCCTGGCATAGGGGGGACGCTGGCCATAGGGGTGATGCCGGGCATAGGGGGGACGCTGGCCATAGGGGTGATGCCGGGCATAGGGGGAACGCCGGCCATAGGGGTGATGCCGGGCATAGGTGGGACGCAGGCCATAGGGGTGATGCCGGGCATAGGCGGGACGCAGGCCATAGGGGTGATGCCGGGCATAGGTGGGACGCCGGCCATAGGGGTGATGCCAGGCATAAGGTGGGACACAGGCTGTAGGGGTGGTGCTGGCCATAGGGGTGATGCCTGGCATAGGGGGGACGCTGGCCATAGGGGTGATGCCGGCCATAGGGGTGATGCCTGGCATAGGGGGGACGCTGGCCATAGGGGTGATGCCGGGCATAGGGGGGACGCTGGCCATAGGGGTGATGCCGGGCATAGGGGGGACGCCGGCCATAGGGGTGATGCCGGGCATAGGTGGGACGCCGGCCATAGGGGTGATGCCGGGCATAGGTGGGACGCAGGCCATAGGGGTGATGCCGGGCATAGGTGGGACGCCGGCCATAGGGGTGATGCCAGGCATAAGGTGGGACACAGGCTGTAGGGGTGGTGCTGGCCATAGGGGTGATGCCGGGCATAGGGGGGACGCTGGCAATAGGGGTGATGCCTGGCATAGGTGGGACGCCGGCCATAGGGGTGATGCCTGGCATAGGTGGGACGCCGGCCATAGGGGTGATGCCGGGCATAGGTGGGACGCCGGCCATAGGGGTGATGCCGGGCATAGGTGGGACGCCGGCCATAGGGGTGATGCCGGGCATAGGTGGGACGCAGGCCATAGGGGTGATGCCGGGCATAGGTGGGACGCTGGCCATAGGGGTGATGCCGGGCATAGGTGGGACGCAGGCTATAGGGGTGGTGCTGGGCATAGGTGGGACGCCGGCCATAGGGGTGATGCCGGGCATAGGTGGGACGCCAGCCATATTGGTGATGCCGGGCATAGGTGGGACGCTGGCAATAGGGGTGATGCCGGGCATAGGTGGGACCCCGGCCATATTGGTGATGCCGGGCATAGGTGGGATGCTGGCCATAGGGGTGATGCCGGGCATAGGTGGGACGCTGGCCATAGGGGTGATGCCGGGCATAGGTGGGACGCCGGCCATATTGGTGATGCCGGGCATAGGTGGGACGCTGGCCATAGGGGTGATGCCGGGCATAGGTGGGACGCAGGCTATAGGGGTGGTGCTGGCCATAGGGGTGATGCCGGGCATAGGGGGGAGGCAGGCTATCGGGGTGATGCCGGGCATAGGTGGGACATCGGCCATATTGGTGATGCCAGGCATAGGTAGGACGCAGGCTATATTGGTGGTGCTGGCCATAGAGGTGATGCCAGGCATAGGTGGGACGCAGGCTATAGGGGTGGTGCTGGCCATAGGGATGATCCCGGGCATAGGGGGGATGCTGGCTATAGGGATGATCCCGGGCATAGGTGGGATGCTAGCCATAGGGATGATCCCGGCCATAGGGGTGATCCCGGGCATAGGGGGGATGCTGGCCATAGGGGTGATCCCGGGCATAGGGGGGATGCTGGCCATAGGAGTGATCCCGGGCATAGGGGGGACGCTGGCCATAGGGATGATCCCGGGCATAGGGGGGACGTTGGCCATAGGGATGATCCCGGGCATAGGGGGGATGCTGGCCATAGGGGTGATCCCGGCCATAGGGGGGATGCTGGCTATAGGGATGATCCTGGGCATAGGGGTGATGCCGGACATAGGGATGATCCCGGGCATAGGGGGGATGCTGGCCATAGGGATGATCCCGGGCATAGGGGGGATGCTGGCCATAGGGATGATCCCGGGCATATGGGGGACGCTGGCCATAGGAGTGATCCCGGGCATAGGGGGGACGCTGACCATAGGGATGATCCCGGGCATAGGGGGATGTTGGCCATAGGGATGATCCCGGGCATAGGGGGGATGCTGGCCATAGGGGTGATCCCGGGCATAGGGGGATGCTGGCCATAGGGGTGATGCCAGGCATAGGGGGGACGCTGGCCATAGGGGTGATGCCAGGTATAGGTGGGACGCGGGACATAGGGGTGATGCCAGCCATAGCGGTCATCTCGGCCATAAGGGTGATGCCTGGCATAGGGCGCTGCTTACACCAGTGTGATTGCAGGAGATGGGGTCTGGGGAGAGGACTGCGCGGAGGATGCGCCCGCACACAGCGGATGGATCCCAGCACTTCTCCGCCATCACTAATGCTGCCCTTCCCTAGGACCTGAGTGCTGTGCAGCCGCCTCGCTACTTTGGCCGCTAATTCCACCTAGGAATGGACAATTGGGCGTCACTCTTCCCCTGGTTGTGGCCCTATACAATCTTGTCACTGAAATGGATCGGACAGGGAGACAGCCATTTCCTCACACAGTAGACTTGGAAGGTTTGTCCGACATAAGTCTATGTGTGGCCCCCAACAACTGACATTAGGAGAGAGAAGGGTCCGCATGCCAGACTGCCTGTTCTCATCAGTCACCAGTCATCTATATGGGAGGCTTAGGGGCCCTGTTACACGGCAGGTAGCGTCCCACAACACACCGATCACTGATATAAGGAGCTGATTGTGACTCGTTACCTTTCATTCTCATGTAACAAAGATTGCTCCCACTCACTGTCATTGTCGGAAGCACATGGGGGAATATGCTGCCGATCAACAATGAATTTTCTGCCCACATAACAACATGCAATCAGTGACAAATAAGCTTTTCTTGTGATCACTTGGCAGGTTGCCGGAGAGCAATGATTAACAACAAATATTCACAATCGTCACTCCGGGCTAAAGTATCTTCGCACTAGCCCCTCTAAGGCTAGTTTCACACTAGCGTTTCACTGACCTGTGTCGGTCTGCTCACGGCTGCCGCTAAGCTCCGCCCCTGCCACGCCTCCTGTTAGCTCCGCCTATGGGCGCATGACGCATGCAACCTGCGTACGCTATCTTTAGCATTGGGTACGCAGGCAGTGCGCAGGTATGTGTTTGCCGGCGCATACATCCTTTTGACAGTGCGCCGATCTGTGCCAAACGCACCGTGTTGCATTTTGGTGCGCTCGGCACACCGTCAAAAGGACGCATGCGCCGGCAAACGCAAACCTGCGCACGGCCTGCGTGCCCAATGCTATAGATAGGGTACGCAGGTCGCATGCAGCGTCATGCGCCCATAGGTGATGCTAAGGCTAGTTTCACATTAGCGTTTTTTTGCGCAGCGCATCGTGCGCATAAAAAACGCAAAGAAAAACGCAAAACAAATGTGCATTTTTTTTTCTTCATGCGCACGCTGATGCGTCAAAATAACGCAGTGTTACTTGCGTTTTACATGCGTTTTTGCATGCGGTTGCGTTTTTTATGCGCATGCGTTTTTAGGTGTGACATTTCACAATAGAAAAATCCTTGACCACCAATGGGTCACCAGTGGGCGTGTGTCATTGGAATGTTTTATAGACCCTGTACTGCTGAATTCATCAGATTTTGCTGCTGTTTTCCGGTGTCAAGATGGACCTGCGTCTGGATAATTTCCGCTTCAAGCTGGATCTTGACATTGCGCTGTCTCAGGCGTATGCCTTTTGTTGCCAGCAAGAAAGGGAGAGGAGAGACGGCAGCGGCGTCGGTTTTGGAGGCATCCAATCATCGAACTCCGGGCAAGCCGCGGAGCATATCACACGCTGTACAGCGAGCTACAGGAAAACCCAGAGAAATTTGCTGACTATACACGGATGTCCCAGGAAAGCTTCCTTGACTTGCTGGGTATGGTTGAAGGAAACATCCGGAGAAGGGACACTCAGCTCCGGCGTGCCATTCCTCCCGAAGA